>NW_017728948.1:23087312-23120003 GCF_001723895.1 Crocodylus porosus
ATGTTGTCCACACCCCTTCTGAAGTGGGGTGCACAGAACTGGACACAGCACTCCAGCTGTGGCCTGACCAGTGTTGCGTAGAGGGGGAGGATCACCTCCTTGGCCCTACTTGAGATGCACCTGTGGATGCACAACAAGGTCCAGTTAGCCCTGCCAACCGTGACCTCGCATTGTCGGCCCATGTTCATCTTGGAGTCAATAATGACTCCAAGATCCCTTTCTGCCTCTGTGCTCTCAAGAAGGAAGTTCCCCATCTTATAAGTGTGCTGCTGGTTACTACTGCCCCCGTGCAGCACCCTGCACTTGTCGGTGTTGAAGCGCATCCTGTTTTTGCTAGCCCACCCCTGTAACCTATCCAAGTCTTGCTGCAATCTTTCCCTCCCTACTAGTGTGCTCACCTCACCCCAAATTTTGGTATCATCAGTGAATTTAAACAGGGTGCTTTTCACCCCGTCGTCCAAATCACTAATAAAGAGATTGAACAGCGCGGGCCCAAGGACCGAGCCCTGGGGAACTCCACTGCCCACTTATCATCAGGTTGAATATGACCCATCCACCACCACCCTCTGAGTACGACCCTTCAGCCAACTGCAATCCATCTGACTGTGTAGGCATCAATGCCACAGTCACCCAATTTCTTAATGAGGAGGGTAGGAGATGGTGTCAAAGTCCTTGCTGAAGTCCAGAAACAGGTCAACAAGTCCTTTCCCTTGCATGTGCAGTGAACAGTTCTCTAACAAAGGTTATGAATGGAGAGTGCTTATTTGTTTAACCAAATGGCTGATGTTTGATTAGTTAGGCTTTAAAACTGCATCAGGAAGATTCCTATGTAGAAAAAGTGGATGCCAGGTGTATGAGTCCATGGTACTGTGTAGTAGAGCAGTGGTGACTAAAATTTGTGTTATTTTCAGTACAAGCTATACTTGTCATCAAAAGAAAGGAAGGAATATACTTTAGTTAAAGGCTGAAGTTACATGAATAAGAGGGCCAGCTCTGCTGATATAAATAAATCAACTGAAGTCTCAATTTTAGTGGAGCTTTACCAATTTCTCTCAGCTGTGGATCTGTATACATGAAGACATTAGTGTAGAAAAGAAGAATTAATCATAATGAAACAATTTGGGGGTTATATTTTTTTTCAGGAAGAATTAACAGCTGAGAAAAGAAGGAAAAATATGGAAAGAAATAGAAAGGAGTGTAACAGGAAGCTGTTATGATAAAGATGGAAATGGAAAGGCTGTGAAGCAAAAGATCAGAGTTCAGCAAAAGGTCAGAGGCAACATAATACCTTACTGCAACAGGCAAAGAGTACTATTAGCTTAGCTCCTGAGTGTCAAACACACCCGCAGGCCAGGTCCAACCTGCAGAATGGTTCCATCTGGCTCATCAGTAGTCTGGAGGCTGTCAGAAATTGGGGATGTGGCCTGGCATGGGAATTTGCAGAATTTGACCCCTATGGCCATGACCATTGGCAGCAGGGTGCGTGTGAGTGCTGAGCAGATACAGCCCTTGCTTGTATTCTTGCTGCCCAATCTTAGACCCACACCACTGTCCACCTCCAGATGTGTGCTCTACCTGATTGTGGCCCTGGACCCAAACCCACTACAGCTGCTGCTGAATCCATGAATCCAGCCTTGGAGTAGCCCCCATGGTCTGGAGGCATCCTGGGATAAATTTGATACCCCTGGCATAGATATAGATATATAGAAATAGCTCTATGCTTGCTTTTCCATTTCCTTTTCTTATCTGAAAGGATATATAATAACAAATATTTCATTGTTTGATCAATATGAAGCAGGTTTATAGAAATGATTCTCATTATAAAGCTAGAATAATTCTTTGAATATAAGAAGATTATTTTAATCTTAACATTTACACTGAAATAACCAATAAGAATCTGGCTCAGAAAGTTTGTTTCCACTTTCTGATACACAAAGCAAGAACATTCACTAGAAAAATCAAACTTATGGGGTTTGACTGATTCTTCAGTACTTTTCACTGAGTAACCACTTAAAATCTGTGCAAATAAGGGAAATAATGTTGTCAGGTCAGAATATGATCATGACCCATACAAGATTTGAGGCAGTGGAGAATTTGGCTCATGGATTTTAGGTCTGTCAAAATGTGAAATGTAATTCCTACTTTATTCAGAACTATATGTAGAGCTAAAACTAATTTTACAGTATGTTAGTTTATCAGAGTTGCTAGCCTGTGATAAAATAAATTAATGCATCAAATTGAAAATCTCCCCTTAAACAGAGGAGAAAACTTCTTAGTTTTTTCCATCACTCTCATATTCATAGTGTCCAACTCCTTATAACCTCTAATGTATTTATCTTTATAATACTTTGAGATAAGGAAGTCGTATTATCCCCAGATAAACACAACTTATCTAAAAGAAAAGGGTGTTCACATGAACAGACTATCACAAGGGAAACAAGGGAAGGGATTTGCAAATTCCACATGCATTTTCTTATGCTTATTTTCTTATTGCCTGTATCTATATATTAATTGCAGCACCTTAGTCTGTGACATTAGAGCAATAATTCTCAAACAGGGTACACTGACATCCTTTCAAAGTTGTCTCAAGGTGCCACACAATGTTAGCCTTGTTAGGTGTGCAAATATGATTTGCAAGATAAACCCAGAGATTTCAAAAAGTAATACACAGTGTCAAAGCATTCTGACTCATTGGGTGTGTCTACATGAGATGCTTAATGCACAGTAGCCTAATAACACTGTGCAGTAGCGTGCTGAGCAAAAACTATGCTAATACGCTACTGTGCAGTAGTATTAGGCTGCTGTGCAGTAAGCATCACTAAAATAACGTGTAACAGCACAACTATTGTTACTGCACATTTAGTTAATACTGCATTAATGAACATGTAGAGGTGCCCATTGTGATCTTTTTGAGTTCTTTGCAACAGAAAAACTGCTACATCATTTTCCATAGTCAAAAAATGAGTGAAAAATGGGTGAAAACCAATAGCTGACATTTTCCAAGGCTTGCCTTGAGCCTAAAAAAGTGAACCTTGAGAACCCAATTTCAGATTGATTTACTGTTTTTTGGACTCATGGAGCTCAAACATGCTGCAAAAGTAGTTCTTGTGTACCCTTGACAGGATGGGGGAAGTAACCATCATTCACTCCATAAATACATCCAGACCCTGTAGCCAGTTCTCCGATGCATTCTTCTCTTCCTATTTTTCCACTGTCTTATGTGGAGAACAGCTCCTGTCATTGCTGTTAGAGAAGAGAAGATCTTAAAGGCTGAGTCTGAGAGAGGCATCAAAAGAAGTGTGGGGGACATGCCATTTCTTTTTGCATGAGGCTATTTCTTTTTTCCGTGAAATAGTAAAATAATTCTTATACCCTGATTGCTTCCTGTTTAAACGGAAACATATTAGAGTCTCTGCAAGTGCCACGCAGATGTATCTTTTCGTTTCCTCCCTTTACAGCTGCTGCTGTTTATGACTCACTGTTAGTAATTTTAATTACAAAAGCCACCAGTTACCATTTTTTTCAGTCTACAATTATTATTACTTATTACTAAGTACCCAACTCTAATGATAAGAAAGTAATTACTGTTGTTGAATGGTTAGACTACTCCGCCTTTAGTTTAAAATACTAGAATCAATGGTTATACCTCTAAAGAAATTCACCAGCGTAAAATATTGATCAAATGATATTATTAAAACACCACAGCTGGAAGAAAGGAAGCATAACACAAATATTTAATCCTTGCAATTAGCAGGAGATTTTTGTTAACATAATGGTATGTAAATCAGCACAGGAATGTATGAATGGAAGGAGATATACAGTTGCCTGCAGCATCAAAAGATAAGTGCTAAAAGTCCTATTGAGAAATAAATCCTTTACATGATGAAGATAGAGTAATGTAGAATTAACTTATACAGAAAACTATTGCTATTCAAGAAGTAACACAACAATCTCACTTAAAACCGATTAGAGCTTTCAGCTACCACTCAACTATTGAGTCCATGTACAGTGATCTTTTTTCCCTGCATTCTCCAACGTGAACTTGATATTCCCTCACTTCCTATGGGTGACCACAATCTTGCTTTCCTGCCAGTTGAAGCTCACTCTAAAATCTTGTAATAATGACCAGTTGCAATCGTCTACCCTAGTCTCTTCCACAGATTGACCCAAGCCATTGTTTTTCAGGAAGCCAAATCTGACCAAGCAATTTTGTAAAAACAAACCTGGCAACTTCTACTCAAGAGGATGGAGCAAAACTGAATTCAGAAGATTTGTCTATCTTGCCTCTGTAGTGCACTTGAAAACACTGCCCTGAAGCACATTTCTATTCTGGGTGGGTAAAATCACAGATCTGAAATAATGCAACCAGTTTAGTGCAGCCCTGAATGCTTCTCAGTCAGTACATTCAAGACGGAAAACCTGAGCTCCATGCAGGGAATGTTGCTCTTGGGAAGTTACAAGGTGTTGTGCATGGAGTGGGGGTGAGTGGCAGGGTACCACAAGAGGGGCAGCATAGACATACCCCAAAATTTCAGTTCTTAGTGCACTGCTGGGTGCCACACAAAACAATCTCTAGAAGGGGCATGAAGTCTCTGTAAATAGACATGAGATAGAGCGACCATCATCTATCATATAATGTTCTGACATGGTCAGGGAGAAGCCCCCTAACATGGCGTGAGTGAGGAAGTCAAAGTCTCCGGATAGACAGCTTTGCTCTGTGTTTTTGACAGTCTGTCATATTTAGTACCCAAAGCATTCACTATAGTAGTAGGATGCTTTGGGAAGCTTCTTTTACAGACAATGTTAAAAGGATGGTTCTGGGAGAGGTGTGGAAAGATGTCTTATCTTAGACTTGTGGCTGAACTTGCTGATCTGGGAAATTTTTCCGGTGAGTTGATGAGGTACCTCTCTTTAACCTCCACATCTATCTATCTATCTATCTGTCATCAAGCACCCCAAAACTCACTCAGCTAAGAAAAACCTGGACTAGGAATGTCACAATGCCTTTCTAAAGCTAAAGCAGTGGTTGATGTCATCCCCCATCTTAGCATATTTGGAACCTAAGTTACCCTTCTTGTTGGCCATTGATACAAGTGATGTTGGCATCAGATCTGTTTTGTTGCAAGTTGAAGGAGGCCAGGAGAAGGTATCTAGCATATGTGACTCAAACCCTAAACAAAGCTAAGTGCCAATATTCAACTACAAGAAAGGAATTCCTCACTGTGGTGATAATTTCCTCCTAGGGTCATGTTAAGAACAGACCATGGTTCTCTCGGTGGCTACTTCATCCTAAGTCAGATTCAGTTTTCCCTGTAGACATTTAGAATAAATAAATGTGCTCCTCTGAACTGTGTACACACCCACCTCATTCGTATCTTCAGAAGAAAGGATGCTAAAATGAGTATTCCTAAATATTTCTGATAGCAATAGTCTTTTTTCTCTCTGTAGTGAGTAAACTTCCTAAGAAACCTTAAGTCAGAATATCAGGTTTGCCTGAACTCCTTGGGGCATATCTGATGAAAGGAGCATTTAGACTACCTTCTGCCACTCCTTGGTTCTCTAAATCCAGGGAGCTGCTGGGAGACTTTCACTCCCTGCATATTACAGTAGCTCTGATTTAGGATACATTTGCATGAGAAGAACCTGCATTTGACTGATGATCTTTTTTTCATCAAAACTGATTTTCAACAGAAAATTGGATTTTTGACTAAGCAGATGTTTTGGGGGTTTTGTTGTTTTTTTAAAAAATCTGTCTTCCATAGATTTTTTCCCTTAAAGAAAGAATGCCAGTATTCCAAATTCTGATTCTGAAATAGTGTCAAAGGGCTTCAGGGAACTTTACTCTGGATGCCTCAATGTCCCTTTCTCCTCTCCGGGCCTGGATTTCTCACTAGGCTAGATTTTTTTTTATTCATTGCAGCCATATAACTATCATGTTATCTTGTCTCTTTTCATCAAGAGGGAAAACTGGCAGAGTCATAACCCATTAACAGAGCTCCCCAAGAGTTCAACTCCATGAGAACTGCAGAACTCATTTATTTCAGTTATTGTTAGTTTTTTTTTCCACCAACCCCCCAAAAGATTCTTCAGGAGAAAAAAAAATCATTTTCTGGCTAGTTGTCTAAGCACATTTCAAATACTTCGCTTTTTTTGAAAATTGGAGATAGGTCTGAACTAAACTATTCTTTTTACTTGGCTATGCATATAGACACTTTGGCTATAATGTTGGAATGCCTTCTGGACTTTAACAGTATGCACAAGCATAACATTTAGATTGACCCAACAAAGGTTAGGACTTAAATCACCCTGAAAATGGTGCACCCAATCTAAAGTTAGTTCACCTCTAGAGGTGAGTTAACTTTAGACTGACCTGGGTTAACCCAGTCGAGTGAATGCCTGTAGGCATTCACAGCACAGCTCTGGGGCTGAAAAAGCCTAGCTACTTGCCCCAGCCCTGGAAGCATGCTGTTCCTACCCTCCCAACCCTGACTAGGCTGTTTTAGCCCTCCAATTAGCCAACTGTGCAATTTTGCCCTCCCCCTTCACAGACCCACCATCCCACCCTGGACTAAAAAGCCCCTTTGATACCACCAAACCCACCCACTAGCCCAAGTTAGGTAACTTGGGCTGCCTGCACCACTTCCAGCAATGGTGAAGGCCTGCACATGCTGCTCCCAGTTGGTTTAGGCATATTAAAGCAAGCCACCTAAACCTAAACCATGTCCTGTGAATGCTTGTTTACATGCTAAGAAGTTTAAATTTAGATCTCAGTTTTGTTTATGATTTTCAGTTGATATCTTTAAACCACCTATATGGTATAAGGAACTGATGACTCACCTCACCCAATTCAAAATACTCTTACTGCTTATAGACAAGATCCTCAGTCCCATATCATTTGTTTTGTACCACTCCCACATTGCAAAAGGGGCATGTAGCTGATGTGACTTAATCATAGAAAGTATAGATGGCATGAAGCTGGCATAACTGGTTGTGAGCTACCTGCCCTAGGCCCACTGGCATAGCAAATATTCTGAGGCAAGACTATGATGAATGGTGGTACAAACAGAAGTAGGGAGGAGCAGTGATTTGGTAATCCTGAGAAAGAAGGAAGTTGATGCATCAAAACTGAAGTCTCCTGAAACCCTGTAGCACTATTTCAGAATCAAAATTTGGAGCACTGGTTAGAAATACTTCAGATTTTGTACTTTCCATCTCTATAGAGAAAACTTCCATGAAAGGCAGATATTTTTTGCAAAGAAGAAAAAAAAACCCCAACCCCCCCAAACAAACAAACCTGCTCAGTCAAAAACCCAATTTTCTGTTAAAAAACAGTTCTGATGGAGAAAAGAATTCCAGTCAGGCTTACACAGGTTCTTCTCATGCAAATACATGTCATTATATTACCCTACAGAAAGCATAGTGCTGTGCCAGGTTTGAAAAGCTACACATTTAAAATAAAAACTAATCTCTGTATTTTAAATAGGCCTTGCTGTGAATAGCAAGAGTCTGAGCTGTAGGTTGTTATCCCTTAACATTTTATGTCACTACTGAAGATTACTGAAGGATGAACACACAGCAGTTTTACATGTGACCAAGCACTCAGAGAACTTCATTATTTAAATGTGCATCACATTTTTTAAGCTAGCAACCTGAATGCAAATTGTCAGCTTCTACTGACTTTGACAGATTCTTCTCCCTTTGCAGTCATGGAAACCTACATTAAATTAAGGGCAATGAAAAAGTGCAACCTAATTAACGTGCCTTGCATCTTCCATAAGGCAGACATATTGAACAGTTATCATTTATACTGAGGTAGCATGCACAGTATGCTTTTCAAACATAGCTGGATGCACTCCCTGCTTCAAAGAGCTTGTGCTCTAAGAAAAAACAACAAACTAGAAGCAAGGAGAGAGAAACAGATTAAACATTGAATCATTTTTTTTAAAGCAACTACCTGTCACTTTCAATGGCCCCTCCTCCTACAATTTTATCACTGTCAATAACTTCTATCCATTTTGGTACAAGCCAATCTGGAGTAGAAGCAGTTCCCTCACTGATTAGTTCCACATATGAGTGGGGATTCATATGGAGAATGTGTGAAAAAAAGATTGTAGAAGAAACAGATATATGTAGGTGGACGATGTTGAGGTTAGCATAGATAACGGAGGACAGCTAGTGGACAGGAAGCAAGGGTGGAGGCAATATTTTTTTAAAATTGTCTTTTGATAACTATAATTACAGAAGCAAGGGCAATCCCTTGTAAACTCACAGTTAGCCCTCCAACACTGTCAGACATTTGAAGTCCTTCTATTTCCTCAAGGTCAGCAGCTTATGCCAACTTGAAGGACTCTTCTGCAGCAAATTTGCCTTCTTTTTTTCCTGTCTGACACATACCACAAGAAGCAGGAGTTCCTGTTTTGTAAAGGATAATTCCATGTTCCTGGGCAAGGCCCATTTGCTTGTGCTTCTCTCCAGTTTTCTGTAGCCAGGCTGCCTATTTCCAACTTTGTTTACTGTGCACAAGAAATCCTTGGTCTCTCTCTTTTTCTAGGGAGACCTGGGAAAGGTCCAGCAAGCCACCACTTTTCTGACACTGACTCCCATAGTTTCATGAACTCTTTACTCCATTTTTACTTCCTTGGTTGGATGTAAGGAGACTAGACGTAGCCCAGAGGTTCCCAAACACCAGGCTGCAGCCTCGTTCCAGGCCACAAAGGGTTGGCTGCCAGGTCATGGCATGGGATTAAAGCTGGATGGTGGGACAGCCCCAGAAGGCAGCAGGCTCTATGCACCCCCCATCCCACTCCCGCTGCCAGGGCTGCACCCGGAAAGCCACGGGTCATGTAACAAGTACCAGGGCCCACACCAGGACAGGCAGGACCCCAACCCCACCTGTGACAGGGACTAGGTGGAAGCAGGTGGGGAAATGCCTGGGGTGGAGGGTGAGGAGGCAGCTCTGCTGCTTGCTCCTAGGAAAGGCAGTGGAGACCCTATTCCCCTGGCAGCCCCAGCTGGGTCTCCCCAGGCCACTGCCTGCAGGGCCCCCTGGTGCCCATGGCTGCGGTGCTGCAACCTGATATGACCCTTGCACCCTTCCCAATGTAAAATTTTAATTTAAATATGTAAATCAAAGTTAAATATTTAAATTAGGTTGTTTCTATACCCAGTCCACCAAAATTCTTTGAGTGAGTTTATCAGTCTTCAGTATAAAAAAAAGGTTGGGAACCACTGATGTAACCAATGATTCATAGAATCATAGAAACTTAGTGTTGGAAGGGACCTCAGGAGGTCATGTAGTGCAATCCACCGCTCAAAGCAGGACCATCCTCAACTAGGTCATTTCAGCCAAGGCTTTGTCTACCTGAGTCTTAAAAACCTCCAAAAATGAAGATACCACAACCTTTCTGGGTAGCCTGTTTCAGTGCTTTACTACCCTCCTTGTGAGAAAATTCTTCCTAATATCTAACCTAAACATCCTTTGCTGCAACTAGAGACCATTGTTCCTGGTTCTGACATCTGCAGCCACTGAGAACAGTCCAGATCCATCCTCTTTGGAACTCCCCTTCAGGTAGTTAAAGGCTTCTATTTAATCCCCTCCCAGTCTTCTCTTCTCCAGTTCCCTCAGCCTCTTTTCAGAAGTCATGTACCCCAGCCCCCAAACCATTTTCGTTGCCCTCCACTGGACTCTCTCCAATTTTTCTACATTCTTTCTATAGTGGGAGGCCCAGAACTAGACAGTACTCCAGATGTGGCTTCATCAGTGCCAACTACAGGGGAATAATCACTTCCCTCAATTTGCTGGCAGTACTCCTACTAAAGGAGCCCAGTATGCTTTTAGCTTTCTTAGCAACAAGGGCACGCTGTTGGCTCATATTCAACTGATTTACCAATGTAATCCTCAGGCCCTCTTCTGCAGAGTTGCTGCTTAAGTGTAGCCAGTACCAGTGAATAGAATTGTTCTATCCTAAGTGCAGGACTTTGCATTTCTCCTTATTAAGCCTCATGAGATTTCTTTTGGTCTAATTTTCTGATTTGTCTAGCTCTTGCTGAATCTTCACTCTGCTCTCCAGCATATCAACCACTCCCCTGCAGCGTAGTATCATCTGCAAACTTGCTAAGGGTGCACACTATCTCATCTTCCAGGTCACCGAACATACTGAACAAGAACAGCCCCAGGACTGACCCCTGGGACACTCCACTTCATACTGGCTTCCAACTAGACATCAAGCCATTGATTACTACCCTTGGATTACTAGCCTGATGATCCAGCCGGTTCTAGCCAGGTTTCTATCCATTAGCTATCCTTTTACAGGCTCCAGCTCCAGACTAATCATGCAGAAAAGAAAGGGGTTGGTTGGTTACAGGTCCTCCAGCTCCCGTCATACTTGTAGCCTTATCCTTGTAATGTTCTTGGGTGAAAGGGGAACCGTGATAGGGTTGAAAGACTTCAGACAGCATTGGCAGGTTAATCATTTCTTCCTGTTGAGACCAAGGACCCAGTTCGAAACCGTAGCTATAAACATATAGAGCTGGCCAGAATGAATCTGGGTAGTATTTGCATTCAAGAGGCTTCTGAACTATAAGCTAATTTGTGGAAGAATCCACATAGGGACAAAGTTTGAGAAGCTAGGAAATGGCCAAGGGTAGCAGTAAGCCACATACCTTAATCATCCTTAATCAAAGAGCTCCAGTACGCTGGTGATACTGGTGTGTGTGGTAACTCAGAAGCAGACCTTCAAGCAACTGTCAACATCTTTACTGAGGCATGCAAGAAAATGAGATGGATGCTTAACATTCAGAAAACTAAAGTTCTCCAACATCAAGCTCTGAATGAGCAGACCCTGGCTCTGATCACTCAGATTCAGAGTGAGACTGGAGAATGTTAAGTATTTCTTGTACTTCAGAAGCCATTTCTCACAGAAGGCTCACATCAACAAAGAAATCCAACACTGCCTCAAATGTGCAAGTGCAGCCTTTGGATGCCTGAGGAAGCAGATGTTTGAAAATGGCGACATCAAATCCAAAACCAAACTCATAATTTATCAAGCAGACATAATCACCATCTTATGGAGCTGAGATATGCACAATGTACAGGAGACACTTCAAGTCACTGGAGAAGTACCATCAACACTACCTTGTCATGACAGTGAAATGCCCTGCTTCACCCAGAACTGTTCTGGGTCAGCCTGGAACAGTATGAGGTAAGGCAGGCTATTGTGATCCTGCAGCAAAGCTCCAGAACTGAGCCTTCTAGGAACTTACATGCAGTTTTCTGCTGTCCCACCTCCATTCCATATATTAGGTAGGAGGTACATTTCCATATGCACCAGACCACTCTAGTCTGAACAGACAGGTGCCTAGGAATTTTTGAAGTCCAAAATGTAGCTGCTGAATTTATGGGCCTAAGACTTTTTGTGGCCACTGAAGCAAGAATAGTCCAGATCACTTTTTGCAACCTAGGCATCCAAATGCCTCCTGAATCCTTTTTGCGCAACTGATTTCCCAATCTTGGTTTGGTCCCTAGACTATCTTGCCTCTTTGTCTATTTAGATACAGTGATGGAATTAGTTATGTTCTTTGTACAGCACTACCAACATACTTGGCCTTTGATAGGCAGATAAAAAGATAGAGTCTTTTCCCCAGAGAATATATATATAATCCAAGGAAGAAAGGCGATGTAAGAGAGCAAGAACTGGGTATTATGTCTCTTGACAGCTCCATTAGTTTTAAATGTAATACTAATGTTTCTGTATTAGCATCATAATTTGAGTGTGTTCTCATTGATCCTTTTATGGGCAAATGTGATTTCACTTATGCCTTTTAGTTGTAGTTTGAACAAGATTCACAATTGTCAAGGTCCTCTCTATTCCTAACTAAGCTACTCTGAATTATTTACACGATATAAAATGTCAACAAAAGCTCCCAATAACAGTTTTAATGTGAGACAATTCTAAGGTTGTGTATATTTTTTTGAGGAATAATACATTTACAGAAAACCACAAAGTCAAAGTGTTATAAAAGCATTAAGCACTTACTCTGGTTACTAAACAGCACAACATGACTTTGGCACATATTTTGCGTATGTGAGTTGATCGACTAGCCAACTCTAACCTTTCCGTAATACTGAAACCTCTACAAGAGTTTAGTATAAAGTAGTAGTTTTGAGAGTGAAATGTTTCCCCCAGGGCTAGCACCACCAAACCTACATAGAAAACAAGACCATATGTACAACATATGGAAACCTTTTCTGTACCATATATAGAAAAGAGATCCCTGCATTGCATCCCAGCCAGCACATCCTCTGTGAAGCCCTTACGCAGGATTGAAGTCATTCCAAGATCTTTATGACAGACCTGAACAGGGACAGATTAAGACATAGGCACTATAGAGAAGCTTATGTCTAATTTATCAACTCATATGGAAACAAAATAGCTATCAGCTTTCATTGAATAACAGACACCAACTGTTACATTTATGACTAAAACCGTCAGAACATGAAATGAGTTCAACCAATGCAGCCATGTCTGCCTGAAATTATAGCTGAGACCTGGTCTCTGCTCCTTCTTGGACTGCCAAAACTGAAACCCCATGCTCAGGGAGTTGCTGCCAATGGTCTCCTAGCAGGATTTCTTGGGAGCACAGCACAATCACCCCATTATAGTCCTGCTGCAGTAGCCTCGGAAGGGAACCCTCACAGTGAAGAGTGATGGAAGCCTGCCTTCTTCCTTTGGGATGGGCTCAGCTGCTGAAACACAGGAAAAGGTGATCTGAGAAGGCTAAAGTGGAAAGATGGGCAGGCAAGTACACCAACCTGCTTTTTCTTTATTTGAGGGGACCTACCTAAATTGTGATTTTGTGGATTTCATGGAGACTGCAAAATCCAGGCTTGCCTGTGAAATCTGTGGGGGAAAAAAAACCTTAATAAAATATTTTTATGAGTCTTCCCTTCCCAGATGGGTTTTTATTAAATCTTCCTCTTCTTGGTGGAAGTGACATGAAGGGGGCAGCAGACAAGATGGCAGCTGAGGGTGGAAGGGAAGATTCCACCCTGCCTTCCCAGGCCTCTCCACCAATCATAAATGAGGGGTGGGGCCAGACAAAAGGCAGCCAACAAAGCGGTGGCTGCCTCCTTGTCCTGCCTCCCCTTCAGGAGCTCTCCACCAATCAGCACTGAGGGGCAAGGCTACCATGAAATGCCTATAAAATGGGCTCTTCATGATGGAACAAAGCTGTGAAAATGGCTTTGCCTTGCCACGAGTTAAGTGGGTCCCTATTTATTTGTCTCATCTGATTACCTCCTTCAGACGCGGCATAGCAACCGGCAGGACAAGACTGAGACCACTGGCACTTTAAAATGGTGTACCTTGGATCCTGGGTTGTGCTACAGTTGCCCAACGCAGGAAGTGACTATGACCCTAAACACAGAACAGCATGTTAACTCCTAGTGTATGATGTAATACACTTATATCAAAAGTAAGGATTTTTTTCAGTGCCTTGGAAGATACAAATTTGTTCATAGTAAATCCCGTATAAAGAAGCTTCTTGGGTAAAAAAAAATATTTATTAGGGGCATTTTTCTCAGTAAGGATAAATTAGATCAAGAAAGGATTGAAGAATGAAGAAGGAAATGGCAAATGAAATAAAAATAGCTATCACAGAGTAGGTAGTGAAAAAGAGCAAAAACCTTAAGTCTTCCAAAGGCTATTTTCAATATATGTCCTTTAATTTTCACTTTTAAGATGAAAGTACTGACACACAAGTCTGATGATATACATTTTGAGGTAGCAATGATTGCTTTCAGGAAGCAATCAATCACCAGAACACAACTCTGTAGTTTGATTTAAAGCATGAAGCTGACATTAGCATTTAATGCCTTATCATCATTATGTGATTCAACAGAAACACAGAAAAAATGGAAGGTACATAACATTAAGTTATGAGTTTTATAATCACTACAATAAATATGATGAGGTAGTGGTGAATTTCAACTGGCTTTTGCAGTTATTTTTAAGATCTGCAACATTGAACCTATAGTAACCTTTAGTTTTACATACAGCAGACAAATCACTAAATTCCAAGCATACTGACCCATGTCCAGCTTTCACACCCACACACACACTACCTAACATCTTAAGCACAAGAAGGAGGTCAAGAGGAGACTAGACAATCACCTTCCTGGGCTCACCTGACCCCCTGCTTGGTTCAGGGGTCTTATCTTTCCTGCTTGGTGCAGGGGACTGGACCTGATGATCTTCTGAGGTCCCTTCCGACCTTACAATCTATGAATCTATGAAAAAGCTTTCATATGTCTTCCTCTTCTAACATCCTGCTTCCTACTCCACTGAAGACCCTCTGCTCTTTATCCCTTACCTTGCCAAGTCTCTGATGGCTCTATCTCAGTTCCCTAAACAAGGTTTTTACTCCTTTCCATGTTCAACTCTCTCCCTTGTTCTTGTGGCCTTTCTGCAGCAGCAGATGGGGTATCCTCCATTTTAAAACTATGGGCTAAACCCATGTCATTCTCACCGAAGCATAATCAGGATTTAAATAGAATCAAGGTGCCTATGTTACAAAAACAATTTGGATTAACCCTAATCCAGAGAATACAAAAACAATCATGGAACTAGATTCATCAAATGCCTTTTTCTTGGCCTGCAGATTTTTAGGAGCCTAGATTTTGGCTGCCATGCATGTTCAAAAATTGTCCAGATTAGCATGTAAAATTCAACCTAAGGAAGAGGGGACAGTGGCCTAACAACCCAGTACTTAGGACGCTCACCCAGGAAGTGGAGACCTGGATTCTCTTCCGCCTCAGAAACTAAAACATACATCCTCCACCTCCCTGAGAGTGATTCCCCACAGCCCTCCTTTAGAAACTAAACCACTGGGCAGGCCAGAGTATAACATTAATGGGAATAGGCAGTCAAAAAGCAAGAGTGAGCCTGACAGTAGTCCAGGGGTAAAGACAGTGGAAGCTCCTGCTCTCAAGATTGGCTATGCATTTACATTAAACTGTCTGTGGTTAAAAATGGGAAGACATTCTGGGAGCGAAGACCAGAATCCAAGACCCTACCCTGCCAAAGCAGTGCTGTCCTCACTGGACTAGAGCCACAATTGCTTTTCCTTGCTTGCCTCCATGTCCTGAACCTTGCTCTTTTGCATGCCCAGTATGCCTGCTTCAAGAAGGCAGTGTTTTACCACCTAGCTTAGTTTATGGCCTGGCAATTAGAGTACTCTGGCCATGTTCAAGACTAAATGTGGAGCTGTGCTTTATAGCAAGATCAATGTTGCTGTCAGTGTGCATTATATATCCTGATTCAGTTAAGTACCTCCTAACGGGTGGTATGATTTAGATCCCAAGATACTGGAGGTGCATAATGGACAGCTCTGAGCCTAAACTCCAAGGAAGGGTGGTACACACCCCTGTCCCTTTAACTTCTTACTGGCTTGCTGTAGGTTCCTCCGTGCTTAGCACCCCAGCCCTTGGGAGGTGCTTAGGACTCCCCATTCACAGTATAGGGATCTTATTGTGCCTCACTTTGCCAATTTGGATCACCTTCCAGGGCAAGTCCTCTACTTTTTAGATGCCATGAAACTTAAGTGGAGTGTCCTATAAAAACTTGATTTGGATCTTGCCCTGTGTTTGTATTTGCTGATTTCTTGTTTTATTTGAAATTGAAATTGGCAATCCTCTGGTCCTCTGGTACGGAGAATGTTTTAATCTGAGCTGATAGCCTATTGTCATAACCTTGAGAAAACAAGTCCCTGTAAACTTCCTACAAAATATATGCACAGCCCAGACAATATATATAGTGACTCAATACATATATTGAGTATGCATGTGACTCTAAGAAGGCAGCAAATACTACTTTATCTGATGTTGATTATATCAAACATACAGTTTTGACTTCATTCTCTTCAACGGATACTGAAATGGATTAATTGGCAATTTAAATCAGAAATAATGGTTTTAAGCAAAGTTACAGAAAGGAAGATTGCCATAATGTCCCACAGTTCTACTCTGAGGACTGAAGTGGAAATGATGTTTTCTCCCATCTCCATTAACAATTTAACCATTTTCAACATCAGGATTGTTGGGTGAGGAAACACAACTGGCAGCAACCATTGTCAGCAATTTTTTTCCTATCCCTTTAGAGTAGCTAGTAGAGTAGCATAGCTAGAATATTCAGAAGTTGCAATGAGTCTAGGTCTATAGTCAAAACTAAAGGTTTCAAAGAGGTTGTAAAGGAAAATGACAAACTAAGCAGTAGCAAATCTCTGGGACTTGATGGCATTCATCCATGGGTCCTGAAAAAGCTCAGACAGGAAATTGCAGTACTCCTAACTGTAGTATGGAACATATCAGTAAAGACAGTCTTGGTACCAGACGACTGGAGGGTTACCAATGTGACACCAATCTTTAAAAAGAGCTCTAGAGGGGACACAGGCATCTAAAAGCCAATGAGTCTAACTGCTGCTTCTGGAAAAAGGATAGGAACTATAATAATGAAAAAAGAATTGTTTAGCATATTGAAGTACATAACTTGCTGGTGAGGAATCAGCATGATTTTGTCAAAAGGAAATCATGCTTCACCAACCTACTAGAGTTCTCTTAAGGTGTTATTAAGCAGATGGATCAAGGTGATCCAGTTGAAATAGTATATCTGAACTTCCAAAAAGCTTTTGATAAGGTCTCCCACCAAAGGCTGTTAATTAATTTAGTCAAGGGGGTTACATGGCAGGTCCAGTCATAGATCTGTGTTGGGACTAGGGCCATTTATCATATTTCTAAATGATGTGGATAGTGAAGTGACCAAAATTTTGGATGACAAAAAAATATTCAAAGCAGCAAAGACTACGGCAGATTGTGAGGAACTACAGAAGGATTTGCACTATTGAGCAAATGGGCAGATCAATGGCAGATGAAATTCAAACTGATGCACATGGGCAAAAATAACAAACTGTACCTACACTATGGTGGGCTCTACATTAGCTATTAATTATCACACACGAAAGAGATCTGGGAGTCTCTGTGGATAGTTAACTAAAAATATTTGCTTGGTGTTCAGCAGCTGTCAAAAATGCAAACAAAATGTTAGGGCTTATTAGGAAGGGAACTTTGAACAAAACATCATTATGACCCTTTATAAATCCATGGTGTGTCCACATTTCAAATACTGTGCCCAGTTCTAGTCTCCACACCTCAAAAAGGATAAAGAAGAACTAAAGGAGGTACAAAGAAATGCAAGAAGGATGATCCATGGTATGGAGGGGCTTCCATATGAAGAGAAATTAGAGGCTAGTCCTATTCAGTTGTAAGAAAAGAGACACTTGGGGGACATGGTAAGGGTTTACAAAATAGTAAATGGTAAAGAACAGTAAATTATTTACTCTCTCTCACAATACAAAAACTAGGGATCACAAACTAAAACCATTAGGTAGTATGTTTAAAAATAAGAAAAGGAAGATTTTTTTCATGCAGCATGTAATTGAAGTGTTGAACTCATTCCCACAAAAGGTTGTCGAATCTGACAAGTTAGCTAGATTCAAAAAAGGGATTGAACAAATTCTTGGAGGAATGGTACATCAACAGCTATTAAATAGAGGAGTTAGGGGTACTGCCTCTGAATCAGAACTTCTAGACCTTAAATGCTAGAGGCTGAAAGTGGGAGAAGGACAGAGGAAAATCCCTGGTCAGAACCTGTTCACTCTTCCTTTCAGCATCCTCTCTCTTCCCTTGTGTGAAACAGAATACTGGGCAAGATGGACCTGTGGTCTGACCCAGCAATGGCAGTTCTTACTTTTGTATAGCATAGAGAGGTTAAATTCAACTCCTCAGATGAATCCTGATCTAAACCTAAAGAAGGATGGTTACCAAATGGGTCCTTTAAGGAAAGGTAAAGGAGTTTGACCTGATGGTACCCTTGTGTAGAGAGGATAATAATACGACTCATATAACATTAAATGTTAAACCTAGAGAACCATGTAATAATCCTTGGGTGAAATTTTGTCAGGAACTGGCATTTCTACAGCTCATTTATCTGTGCCTGAAGTATGAAAGACAAACAAAAGGGCAGATACAAACCTGGGCTGCTTTTCATTTTAAGAAGAAATCCATCTTACAAAAAATGCCTATAAAAGTGATAACATTGGCTACAAGGGTCACATATCTTTACACGTTTATTCAATTTTAGTTTCAGAATGAAATCTATAAATCAACCCCAAAATGGTTTTTGAAAAACTTTGGAGTTTCCCTCAGAGCTATTATTTACCATTTACAAAGAAAGCCTATTTTCTGTATCAGATGTTAACAAAGACCATTTGTATTTCAAATAATGTGATTTATATGTTCTGCTGGTGGAGTTAAATTTAATAAAAAACAGATAAGATGCATGAGCCTCATAAAGCCTTTTAAATGGGTCTTCTGGAGCAGAGCTTATACTTTGTCTATATCATCTCTTCTGTGTATTTGTAGATTTTCAATATAGTGGGCCAGACTCCCTGCTGGAGTTGCTTCTTTGACTTAATGGTATAAATGACCTCAATAGACCTATTGACACCAGAGCATTTTACCTACTATTTTGAGCGCAGACAAACTACCTCACAGAACCTTGCGAGTTTCTGACTTTACAATCAACTTTAGTTTTACAGGGGGTGAAAGAAACATTCGGCTCTTGAGCTGAGCAACTGGCTAACACTCTACTTTGTACACAGGAAGCTTCCTTGACCAAGTATTCTTTCAATATATCAACCCAGTTTTCCTAGTTTCAAGAAAGCCTTGAGAGATTTGACATTATGCATTTCACCTTATTGAAGCACAGTGGCAGAGCAGGTTATCATGTTTCACTAGAGTTTCAAGAAGCGTGCATGTGAACCTTGCTTTGGACTTATGGGAAAAGCTGCTTTCAGATGAGATGGCTGTAAATACATACCCAGTTGTTCAGGCTTGCATGCAGAAGGTGGACAGATATGATACTAGCCACACAGCTCCTTTCTGTGCCTTCAGCTACAGAAACTGGCATGACTTAACCGTGCTAGGCCCACAGTGTTAGGCTTCTGCGGAGCTTTGAAAATGAAGGTTTCATAGAGCCTCTTATCTGGACATTCCTAGAAACACAGTCTATTTCTAGCCAACATCATAAAACACACTCCTAAAATATCTAATTCATTTTAACATCACCTTCAGAAGCTCTCATACTATAATAACAGAACTCGGAAGGCAAACTATTCCAAAATGGCCTAGCCAGAAGGAACATAACCCTAGGTCATCTCGTGGCGCATATACCAGGAGATGATGCACTCTTTTAAATGTCATATTCTCATTTATAAAATGATCCTCTAACAGCCTCCAGGCATGCAAACAACAACACAAAAAATAATAAAATAAGCAAAACTTACCAGAAACAATCACAATTTAAACAAGAAACCAAAACAATACAATAGTTGCAATTCAAGAATTGTTATCCTTTTCTGCTTCTTTTGCACATTAGTACAATGAAAATTGACCCCATGAAAAGGAATTTCCTGGAACTGAATGTATGCCTGCTACTCAGCCATATGAATCATAGCTACATTTAATGCAAGGCTTATTGAATGCAAATTATTATTGCAACTAAACTATGATAAAATATATTGAAATGTTGCTCTTTTCAAAAGGGATCAATGAAAATGTTATTTTAAGATATAACTGTCTAAATCTGAAAATTATTTAACAAAATATTCCTTTCAGATTTGCAGCATTCCATTCTGTATTGTATTAAACAAACAAACAAAATGTGCACAAAATAATTTTAAAAAATCATAATGTTATAGAAGCTTTTATCTCTAAACACTGTTTAGTCTGGAAAAAAACAGCAGCATATTTTTATAAGAGATATGAATGTATTTTTTTTAACTGTGCCATTGTAATTCAAAAGCAAAAAGTCAGGAATTGAAATTAAGGATGGGAAAATCTGAGTTTCAGACATAACTTTATTGTACAAAAACTCAAAGTGTAAACCGAACCACAAGTCAGCAATTTTAGAAACTCAAGAGATACACAAGTTACGAAAAAAGCCAATTAGACTTGGTTTAGGAAAGCATGAGCTCAAGTACTAATCTAATTTTTTGGGTGACTTAGGTTTAAGAAGCTATTCTGCAATGGACTTTCTGTATGTAGAGCTGGCTGAAATGAGGGATTTCTGATATGTGAGTATTCTAGGACTTTTTAAAGTTTGATTTTAGTCTCATATTGAAACTTCTCACAGGCTGAAACACTGAGGGAAAAAAAAGACTTTTTAGGGAATGAAGCAACATCTCCCAGGTACTCTGCAATGATTTAGTGAAACTGATATTCCTGAGCCAGCATTCAGGGGACCTTTAGACTCCTAGCACGTGCCAGGGAGCCTGGAAGTCCTCTCATGACTGGTTGCCATAGAGCTACAGATCCTGGTATCTGCTTGATGGTGCTGCTCTAGAGATGTCACTGGGAGCACAAATATTCGAAGCAGCCTACTAACATCCCATACTAACATGTAGGCAGGGTTCAATAAGAACTTAGACAAAGATTTTCACGTTCAGCAGCATTTTTTAACAAAACTGTTACATCAGAAAAATCTGACTAGCTATAACTGTGACCTTATCCAAGTCTCAGTTTTGAGTTAGAGCCTTAGATACTCATATATAAAAAGGAAAAAATAGTCCCTACTTTGCAGAGGGTTGTGAGGATGAAAACATTAGGGATTGAGATGCTTATATGATACAGTAATGAGAATCATATAAGCATGTAGAGATAAGTTATGATTATTACCACATTTAAATGGTTTTAAAAATCTTATTAATATGCAGACTTTTCTTGACCTTTTTTTGGTCTTCTGGCCTTGAATGTTTTGCTTATTTTATAATATTTCATTTCTGCACTGCTGTTAGGCTAACATGTACACACACAACATCCAAATCCTCATCGTGGAATTATAGTCTTAAGTAGGGCTGGCCCACAATTTTTGGGGGGCCCCTGCAAGATATAGTTTTGGGGCCTCCTGATCCATCGAAAAAATCAAAATTGCAGTTAGTCAGGGCTGGGAGGCGCACATGTGGGCTGCGCTGCAGGGGGTGCAGGGTGGGGGCAGCATGTGCTGGGGACACCTGGGTTCCCTCCCTGGGGCCAGGGCTGGAGTGGAGCCAGGAACTCCTCTCCAACTCAGACAGGAAGGGGCTCCTTGCTTGCATCAAGCCCTTTATACATGGGGCAGGCGGTGGGGGGCAAGTGGGGCATAGCCCCTTCGCTGCAGGGCCCCCTGCAGCCACAAGTTCCATGGGATAGGATGGGCTGGCCCTGGTCTTAGGAGGACAGATCAATTTTTTACAACCAAAAATGTCACAAAAAGAACACATTCTAGGATATCACCTGTTCTACTTTTAATCTGTCTCACAGAAAAAAGAAGAAAAGGCATTTGACTGGGGCACTGAAATTCAATGATAATTCATTCTCATGTTGTGTGATCAAAACCTGTAATTCAATTCATTTTCACCAAAAGTTTGATCTTTTGTACTTATATAATACTAATATTGTAAATGTTTCTTACAGATCATACAGTTAAGAAAAGGGTTAGTGCTATATAGAGATCACCCAAGGTTAACATATAGTGTAGAATCTTTTTAAATGCGAGTTTGGGGTAAATCGCTCTGCTGGTAGATGATGCTAGGTCCATTTATGTCAGAAGACAATTTGGCTTCTAGTGCTCATGAAAAATACCAAACTGACAAAGCAGACATCCCTACGCTAGTCACCTGCAAAGACACAGAGTGAATGAAATGAGAGGCAGTAGAGTGTAGGTTCAATCCCTGGTTTCTCTGCAAAGATGGTTAACAACTCATAAAACAATCCCAAGGTTGTTCATAATGAGGACATTTGCAGATTACCAGCCTATTAGATATTTATAACTGGACAGCTACAAAGAATTGACTTCTCTATATCAGCTGGTCTAGGTCATTTTCAGATCAGAATGTATCCCATTCCCTGAATCTTGAGAAACATTTTGGGTGCACATAGGTAGGTAGGTAGGTGTTCACTGCACTCAGTCTATGTTTGTGGGGCTTTCTTTAAGCCAAGTGAACATACACCAGAAGAGGCATGTACAGGCATTCATCCATCCTGGGAGCTACCTGGGCAAGCTGGAGTAAGTATCTTGGGGTGTGAGGAGGGACAGGCAGAATTTGGCAGTGGGGGCTAAAGGGTTGGCAGGATTAGGAAGGGCTAACAGGTTTGGGGACAGGGGGTTGTCTGTCCAGGAGTGGGGGATTCAGAGAGCTAAAAATAGTCTGATCAGGGATGAGGGGAGCTGGGGTAGGAAGGCATAGCCCCAGAGCTGGGACAAGTGGCTGGGTTTTTCCAATCCCAAGCTCTGTTCTCAACATATAGAGGTATTTAAGAGATCAGATAAACTAACTTAGATCAGGCCCACCATTTTTTGTCCAGTGATTTAACTCCCTTGAATATCTCAACAGCTGGGCATTTAGATCGACCTAACCCTGGTTAGTTTGATCTAAATGTAACACCTGTATATAGTCTCTGATATCCATGTGTGTGGCTGGAGGCAGCCAATTATCCTAGCAAGGCTTGGATGCAGTTACTGAGGGATGGAGATATTTTTCATACCATTACCCTTCATACCATTCCCAAAATAGAAGAGCATTCTATGGAATGATAGAGGGTATCTCATTTAGAAAGAGGGAAAAGTCAAACATCAAAATATCTCCATAATATCATATGTTTGAAGAGGCCAGAATAATCACTAGAGTGTAGCCATCTCTTTTTGAACTTTTCATCCTCCAGCTCTTGACAAATATCTGTTATTTTTCTTATTTCCAGAATACTGCAGCTCCCGGTACATATCCTCACCTTCATTATCGCAAAGCAGGTCTACAATTTCCCTTTTTCTCTGCTTTTTATGAATTAAACAACCAGAATAACTGAGATATCCCTGGGTAATTCATTGAAGTCACATAATTTACATTCAATTGCAGTGAACCAGGGGATAAAGTGATCATTTCACTTCCAAGAAAATGGTCCTTAAAACATTAGTGGAGAAGCTTCAGGAAGTATTCCAGCCAGTATTGATGAGAATGGGAATAGGGAATGAATGAAGAACACATTCTTTTTTTTCCAAACAGAACTTTAGCTGAATTTATCTAGACTTTCCATCTAGTTAACTCTTTGATAGTGAGTTACTGCATTCTTTAGTTTTATCTGCATTGACAGGTACACCCTTGCTCTGAACATTTCTGTTCTTTCATAAAGATATGTATTATGATTTCAGTAAACTTATTATCAATCTCTTAGCCAAACTGGGCTTAAAGAAACTGGTAGCCCTGAAAAGACCTGTATATTTGCACAGCTACAGGAATAAATTAGAGAGAAAACAAACTATCAAGTGAAAAAAGCAAATTGTTATGTTTAAATATTGCAATGTGAAAGTTCATCCTTAAAATATTTGTGAAAACAAAAGTAGCAGAAAAAACAAAGGACCTCATTTTTAAAAGAAGAACTATCAAGAATGCACTTGATGTTTCTAAGTCACAGTAGGCGCATGAGAGATTTGTAAAGAAGGTTCACTTACCATAGGTTGACTAGGAAGGGATGCTCAAGGCCTTGCATGATTTGTAGCTCCCGAAAAACATTTCGGACTTCATCTCTCTCAATGCACTTCTGCTTATTCATATATTTCATGGCATACATTTTCTTGGTGTCTCTCTTCTGCACAATACACACCTAAATTGACAGCAAAGGGAAAAGCAAAGCATGAGAATCTACAACAATTACTGAAAAAAATCTGTAACTTAAAAAGACAAGCCTTCTTTCTGTCATAATTGTTACTACAAGATACTATAAACACTGCTCACCTGTAAAACCCTGAGGAAGACCCCTACTTTAGCTCTTTCTTAACACTTTTCATCACTAGATCTCAAAGCACTACACAAAAATAGGTCTGTTTTTCAGATGAGAAACAAAGACCAGGCTGGTGAGATGATTAACCCCAAAAAATCAGCAGGACCATAGCAGAGCCCAGAAAGGATCAAGTCCACTAGGTAGTGTGCCTCTCTCAATTAAAAAATGTCCACTGTCCTCATTCCCACAGGCCCGTACATACATCTTAATTACAGCATAATAATTAGTGCCTGGACCTGCATGTCTCTGATCATCTACATTTCAGAGATGCTCTCCCATAAGTAATAGGGATGGAAAAGATGATCTCTGCATGTTTTTTACAACAATCTAATCTCAGGCAATAGAACACTTTGCTTTGTGCTTTTTTTGTTCTTTTGAAAAGTAGTACGGACTCAAGAAGAATAAAAGAAACAATATTGTCATTCCTGTCTGTATTAGCCATCAGGTTTAGTGTAGTCCTTCTTCTGAATAGAATTGGACAAACATGCTTAAGGAGCAGACATCTCTAAATACCATTATGCTGAAATGGGATTTCTGAAAAAGTTCTGAAAAGTGTTACTGAAAGGCTAAGTGAAGATGTAGCTGTTCTGATGGCAAACAGTGATGTCACGTTCACAGCAAGCGCTCTGTTCTTCAGTGCAATGATATAGGTTAAGGATTGCCTGAGATCCTTTCACGTTGAACATTCCTGTTCATGTAGATATTTTGTTAAGTCAGACCCTTGCTAGTGCTGCAATACATTTTCTAGTATTAGGCATTATTCCAAATTAGTATTTATATTATAGTAGCAGGCACAGGCTCCAATTAGGATCAAGTCCCATTATGCTATGCACTGTATACACATGCAAAATAACTGCAAGCAAGAACTGTACTCCTTCCCTAGTTCCTTAATGTCATATAAAAGGGCTTTGAAACATCTGTACCTGGCCATGAGAGGATTTACTAGCACAAATACTTTGAGTGATTTGTAGATGACTTGCAACACCTAGCAAGTCCTGTCACAAAGTGAGGAAGGACAGGACACTAAGTGACCCCAGCTCTATAAACTTGGTTACGTAACTCAGCAAACCCCAAGGCTAACTTATACCACCTGTCTAACAGCTGTTTTGCAGTGTTTTAAAGCCACCTCAGCACTTCCTCCCTCTGCAAGTTCTGTGTTGCACCTCTTGGAGAGGAGAGATGTAGCACAGAGTCTCACCTCTTGTCTTTCCCCAAATGCTGACATATTAAGGGACAGATTTTGGTATTTATATTCACAGTTAGAGGCAATTTGCACCAAACTCAGTCCTGTTAATTTCTGTGGAAATACCTCTTGGGTAAGCTGCAGTCCAACCTGTACGAGGATATCAGAATCTGGCCCTAGGAAAGGACAATTCAAGCAGCTATATAGAGCTACATGTCTTACCAGAAAGAACAAAATACAATCTGCCTCTCAGATTATCAGGGTTGATTTTTTTTTTGTAGACATTAGAGCAGAGATGAATCTTGAAAGTTTCAAAGAGGGAAGAAGGTAGAGTGCAGTAGTTCTGAACTTTTTTAGACTCAAGGCCCCCCTCAGAATAATGCCAGCTCTTACCTTTCACTAATTTTCTTGACTACAGAAACATAATAGAGCAATTTTCTCCATTGCAAAGAACTCAGAAAGAGCACAGCAGGCCAGAATGGTTTCTTCAGGACACTATGGAATCTTATTTGAAATCTCTGGTTTTACTTTATGAGGTATATGGAGGTGTTTGCTTACTTAAAAATGATAATATTAAGCCCCACATGGCTGCACCTGTAAAAGGATCTCACAGAACCCCAGGGTGATGCAACGCCCTCTTTAAGAATCACTGATATAGTGACAATACAACTGAAAGCCATTTAAGTTAAAACGCCTTTTCCAAGGAGAGTTTTGGAAGTTTGCTTTCAGTGCATTGGCGACACATAGGGGGTGCATGTGCACCCACTAAGATTGGCGGTGCACTCCCTGGGAGAAGTGCCACTGATGCTGCTGGCAGTGGTCTGAGCTACCCACCTCCCTGCCACTGCCTGCGAGAGCTCCCTGCTGCCATGTCCCTGCCGGTCACCATGCCCCCCCAGCCTCCAGTGTCACACGTCGTTCACATTTCAGTGGGTGCATCTACATGTGCAATTTATTGTGGTATTGCCAGGCATGAACCATGACAGCAATGCTACTACACAATAGTTACAAGCTAGTGCTCAGTAGCTCATTGCTACTGCACTGTAGCATCTAAAATAACTGTGCGGCAACAGGACTGCACAGTAATGCCAGTTACCACACAGTCATTTAGTACTTGTTTAAGCACATGTGTAGACATACCCTGTAAATTTATTAATGCCACTGTAAGATAGTGCTGTCAGCAACAGTACTGTCCTATGGTGGAGTCATGTATTATACTGAAATGCATGTGTGGACAGTGACTGGGAAAACAATGCTTTGAGCCAAAGCAGAGCAACCAAGGGGTGGCAGCGCACAGCTCAGCAGTTTCAGCTCTCTTGTGCCCAGCCAGCCCCTCCTCTGCCTGACACCACCACCTGGAGCCCCAAGCTGACCCCCTTAACCTGCTGCCAGCCCAGGACCGCTCCACCCCAGCTCAAAATGCTGCTGTCCTGGGTACACATATAGACAGTGCACATGTGTAGCAGGTGACTACAGTGCAAACTGCTCCAGAGTGTATCACATCACATTAATTGCATGTGTAGATGCAGCCAGTGATTACTTATATAAGAAATGGTTGTAGAATACAGCAGCTGTACAATAAAAACTCAAATGAGAAAGGTCAGCCAATGCAATGCAGTGAATAGCCTCATGTTCAGACAAGACTGGGTTTGGATAATTACTCAGCCTAGAAAGACACTGAGGTAAAATTGGAAAGTTGGGTAGACATAAAGGAGATAACATGGTCATCTTGATACTACTGACAAGGGGAGTGTTGCCACCATTTTCCTACAGTTTTTCAGAAGGAAATGTAATCAATTCCTGGGCTGCTCCCAGATGCTCAGGAAAGCAGCTTTAGCTAAGAATGTGCTCGTCCACATAGTATGATTCCTACAACATTAAAAAATGTGAGGATCTTGCTACCACTGTCACTTGCAGATTAGATTGTCACAATATAGCCCACCTGAGGCTATTCTACAACCATCCAGAAGCTGAACTAGTACAGAATGTGGCCTTTCTCAAATTAAATCATGTGCCTCAAGGAGGGAACATTTCAGCAGTGCTACATAATCAGCAATAGCTGCCAGTAATTTTCCAGATGGAGTTCAAGCTGTTAGTTTTAATGTATAAAGCCATAAGAGGTTTGGAACCTGGTTACTTAAGACTCTCTCTCACCCAGTACAATACTAGCACAGCTGTCATCAGTAGAAGTGCTTCAATTACAGATCCTTGGTTTAAGAAAAGGAAGAGGATGCCCTGCCATCAGCTGTGAAGAATCCTGTTTTCTCCCTTAAATCCATTAGAGCCCAGATTTGCAGTATTTCCAGCAAAACCAATAATTTATCTGAGTCATTTCCCCAGGACATGGGTTAAGAATGAATATTTGTTTTGTGTTGGGGCTATATGTAATAAGATATAGAGAGAGTATGATATGCTTGCTATAGTATTATATGAGCTTGAATTTTAAATGATGTAGTGATGAAGTGCATGGGGTTGAAAGATAAGTGTTAAACCAAAAGAATTACTGATACCAGCAAAAGGTTTGTAGACTTTGGAAGTGTGTTAAAATTAGTGTTCAGACTTCAAA
This sequence comes from Crocodylus porosus, assembly GCF_001723895.1. Taxonomy (NCBI): domain Eukaryota; kingdom Metazoa; phylum Chordata; order Crocodylia; family Crocodylidae; genus Crocodylus; species Crocodylus porosus. The sequence goes on from NW_017728948.1 coordinate 23,114,988, forward strand.
CCCAATGTGATTCATGATGAATGGAGCTAGCTTAGAGTAGTTTAAGCTTTTTGTCTTAATGTGAGTTATCCCATAAAAGCTAGATTCTGGCATAGGCCATGCACCCACACAGGAATACAAGATGTCTCTTCACACTCCTGTAGGAACTTGTTAACACTTGGTCCAAGCCAATTATAGTGATAATTACTTGAATCCCTAACCCCAGAACAAGTGAATGAAGAGGTAGGAGGGAAGGGCTAGAATGGGTTACATTGATTCTTAACAGCACCCAAATGCTTCAGCCAATAGAAATAAGATAAACCATCAGCAAGGTACTTTTCTGAGCTTCCAGCAGAAATTGGGGTGCAGGAAATGAGCTATATTTCCTTCCGTGGAGTCATTCTGGGCCATGCCATCTGTTTCTTTAGTTTCCTTGAGCTCTAATGAAGCCCTAAGGTTTTACGCTCCATTAACTTGCAATGTTAAGGTCTGAGAGTATCAGGTGTGATTTAAATACTACTTCTAATTATCTTTCCCAATGACAGGAATCCAATTAATTATGGAAAACAAGGACAGCTATGATTGGGCTAAACCCACTAGTGTTACATCATGGTGAAAATTATGTGATTTTTTTTTACTTTTTGGCCAAGGGAAGTCTGAATGTTAGTAGGGGTTCAGGGTAACAATACATGACTTACAGGCTATATAGGAGCAATAAAAGCAGCTATAATACAAGGGAACAGGGTAATTTTGTTAGGGTAAGAGTTGAAAAATATAAGATGGTGGGAGAGGGAGATGAAAGGAAAGCAAAGTGCTCAAACTTGACAAAGCATTATAGGACTGTACAAAGCAAGTGTTTCAACGTGACTCTTGGTTCCCAGTCTGAAATTAAGTGGTTGTTTATAGAATGCTGGATGCTGCAAACCAATTTCCTGAATCAATTTGTAAAATACAACTCTAATAGATTTTGGCTCACTATCCACAACCCAGAAGTCATTCACTTACATGAAAGCACAGATTCTCTCATAAAACTTGGCCAGGACTGCCAGGTTTGCTCAGAAGCTATCAGCTCAGTTCTCTTAAAGAGCTTACTTACTAAGAGGACTATGGGGATTTCAATGGGACTGTTGATAGAGAAAGGTATTGAGTTTAAATGGACCAGGTAGTGGTCTTAAGGTAACGATATAGAAGAATACACAGTGTGTCAATTCTGTAGTAATTACTAGAAATTAAAACATGTTTAAAGAGATTGATTAAAAAAATTTAGAGAGGAACTGAGGAGACTCTCTACTTCTGATTGTGAGAGTGCTCAACACCTCTAAGAGGTATTCATGTCAAGAGTCCATGTCATTATAGGATGCATGCACAACACATAAAAGACAGTCTTTTCTAATAAAAAACCCACTATTCTATCCAACTATCTGTTTATGTGTAACAGGTCCATGCCCAAGAGGCAGCCATTTGATTCCTGCCCTGCTCCATCTCTAAGGTATGCTCCCTTTGCTTTTGCCTACCATGCCTTGATATTTTTCATAGATGTAGAAAGAATGCTGCCTATGGGTCTTAGAGCAAGCCTTGGTCTATCTTCCTGCCAGCAGATTCCTTCTCTTGAACCCCAGTGATCCCAAGCAATCCTTCCCATTAGGCATGCCTTTCTGGCCTGCACATGCCCCAGGGTACCTGTTGCCTTATTGGGTGTTCATGGCCTCTGAACTCCCCTACAGCTGCGCCCATGCCTTGCAGGTGTTACCACTTCTTCACATCAGTGGGGACTAGGCTCCTATCTCCTCTCCTGTAAATTCAGGTCTCTACTTCTACTAATTCTCTGTCCCTCTTTGGCTCTAGGCCTCTGGCCCTTTCTGCTCTCTGTCACCTCTAAGGTTGTGGGGTCCCTTGCCTCATCTATTCTCTGCCCCTCTTAGGCTCTGAGCTCATTGGCTCTATCTGTGCTCTGTTTGAGCACTTCTGGGACCTCCACTTGCCCCTAAAAGTCCCATCCCAACCCAAGCCCTGAGTCTTATTCTCCTTGCAGCAAGCATTCATAGATGCTAGGGTTGGAACAGATCATTGAGTCTGACCTCCTGCCTAGGCAGGAAAGAGTGCTGGGGTCAGATGACCCCAGCTATGACACCTATCCATCCTCCTCTTAAAGAACCCCGAGGTAGGGGAAAGTATCACCTCCCTTTGGAAGCTCATTCCAAATTTTGACCACCCTTACCATGAAGAAGTTTTTCCTGATATCTAACCTAAATCTGCTCTCGGTCAGTTTGACTATTGTTGCTTGTTACCCCAAGAGGCACCATGGTGAACAGAACATCTCTGATTCCTTGCTGTGCCCCCCTAATGAATTTGGAGATGGCCACAAGATCACCTTTCAGCCTCATTCATTGTCTTACGGGTATTATCAGGGCATTCCAGAAATAGACAGAGCCTCTTACTGCAGCTTTTCATGGCAGAAGCTCCTCACTCTGAAGCTAGCAGGGCCAGAGTACCTGCCCAGATTCAGGCACTGGCTTTGAGTCCCCTAAGGTGAGCCCCATCCCATCATGTAACTATGCAGGCACTCAGGGGTTTCCCTTCTGTGCCTGATGACCAGCCTGCACTCCCTGCTGGGACCTAGCTCTGTTTTCTTCAGCCCAGTTCCTTCTGGGCTGCCTCCTTGCCTGCCTTTGGTGCATTTTACTGTTCTTCCTCCATTCCCTGGGTGAATTACCTTCCCAGGGTTAGCCTCTTCTTGTGACCAGCAAACTGTTTGTTTGCTGGCAACCCATTCATTAGCATTTAGCTTGTTTCCTAGCTACCAGTCCTCCCTGATTCAGCTTAGCCTGCCACACTGCCTTCTGGCTCCCTGTTACAATGTTTTCCAACATATAATGCCATATTTACTTGGGTTAACTATCCATTTTTTCTAAAAGCTTTCTACCAAAACCTAGGGTAAATCCATTATGCACAACCTAGAGAAAGGCTGGAAATGTATTAGCACTAAAAAAATGTTGTAATTTGGTATTCAGTCATCACCGCTACTTGCCCATCTACATGATCTTACAGAAAGGACTGAGTGAAAAGCAGAACTAATGTATCACATAACATGGGTTTGAGTTCGTTCCATTCTTCTACAAATCATTTTTTCTACAAATTTTAAGACAGAGGTGACCAACCTGTGGCATAAGTGCCACAAATGGCACAGATAGCCTCTTTGTGTGGTGCATGGCAGATTGGAGAGGGGACAGGCAGCACACCATTGGATGGGGAAGGAAGCAGAAAGCAGAGCAGAAGTTGAGGCAGGGAGCACAGGGCTGGCATCAGAAAGCATAAGGTGAGGTTGGGCAAGGAGCACAAAATAGGGAGTAGAAAGAAGAGCAGTAGATTGGGCAGAGTGGCACTCAGGAAGGGTGCAGGATTAATTTGTGGTGTGCCTCCTAAGAAGGTTTGGCCCCACTGTTTTAAGAGTTCCTTTAAATCTGCTTTTAAAACTTAACTGTGATCATCACATAGATAATTTATTTTTCCAAATTTTGAGACACGATTTCAGTATGCAACTATTACCTTAGCACAGCTCATGCATGCTGCATGAGTAAATGGAGGATTCCTTAAAATGAAAGAGATTTTCATGGAAATACTGAAATAGTTTCTGAAAAAAAATCAAAATGGAGGCTGATGTGGATATTACTATAAACATTTCCAGTCATTGTTATAGGAGCCATGCATGATCCAGCCATCCATGATCCTCAAGGCATTTTTATCATCTAGCTAGCCATCTGCTAAGAAAAAATATGAAAGACAATCAACACCAGTACTGCTACCAGATGCACTATTGCTCATCATAAGGGTAGGGAAAAGCTGAGAAACCTCTGTGGACACTAGGGACTGTTGTTGTTGATGTCATGACTGTGTGGATTGTTTAAATATGTTCAAATGCTTAAAGACAATTTGGCACATGGGCACAACCAGTGCACCAATGAAAATGGGAATGCACATTCTGTGGTCACAGATTCCATCTCTGTGCAAGGAAATTGGTTGATTGTATACATAAATGGGAAGGCAGCATACAGTTGCCACATTTGCACATAGAGACCCATGACACTCAACCTCTTGTGGTCATATTACAAAACATATTTATTTAGAATGTCTTTGGGAATATCATTAATAGAACGTCAATAACTGCAGAGCTAGAGCTGGTATTGCTGCTGCACTATCAGATAAATCCAGCAGCAGCCACTATCAGTTTGCTTTGGGGATATGCAGTGCTTATTTTTAAAGTCCCTTTTATGATGGTGGGGTTTTTCTACTGCTATATTTAGCAGCTGTCACTAGCCTTGCCTGTGATTAAATCTGAAGACAGATTGTCTCCACTCTCACCTTTCTCAAAGCTAGCAGCTGAAAAGAACCACACAAGGTTCAAACTCCAAGTCCCCCTCCTCCGGGACAGGGACTGCTGGGAGTCACATTCCTTGCTGAAGAACACATACTTGTTACTGCATTTCTCATCTACTCCCAGAGACTCGCAATCCTAGGAGCCTTGTGCTGAACAGCAGTTGCTTGGGGAGAGGGAAAGACTCAAAAGGAGGTGAAGGTGAAAAATTATCACCACATACTCTTGGTCACAACTAAGCTGTTCCTTTGTCTCTCAGACAGATTAGCTGAAACTGAAGAGCAATGTATAGGGATACACTACAGGCAGTCCTTGGACTTACAACACAATTGGTTCCTGAAAACTGCATCTTCAGTCAAAATGTTGTAATTTGGAAACAATTTTCTCATAAGAAACAATGTTATAAATGGGGGCTTGGTTCTTGAACCAAGGTCCAATACCCTATTTTCCCTAAAAATACCCCAGAATTTTGTACTCGATCAATTATAGATGAGTAATATAACTACATTAATTAATTTATGTTGTAGATAGCAATCATATTGATTTGGAAGGACTTCTTTGAGGTGGCTTCGCTGGACTTTTTGAAAGGCTCTTGGTTGGACTTTTTGAAGGGATGTTGGCTAGAGTCTTCATAGTTTCATAGTTTGTAGGGTTGGAAGGGACCT
>NW_017728948.1:23120864-23138945 GCF_001723895.1 Crocodylus porosus
GTCCAAGTCACTGATGAAGATGTTGAACAGCACGGGCCCGAGGACCGAGCCCTGTGGAACCCCACTGCCCATATCCCTCCAGGTCGAAAATGACCCATCCACCACCACTCTCTGGATGCAGCCCTCCAGCCAGTTGGCGACCCATTTGACTGTGTGGGTTTTGACACCACAGTCCCCCAGTTTCTTAATGAGAACGGGGTGAGAGAGACTGTCTAAGGGGTTCTGAAACTCCAGAAAGACTATGTCCACTGCTACCCCTGCATCTAAGGATTTGGTGACCTGGTCATAGAAGGCCACCAGGTTGGTCTGACAGGACGTGCCTCTAATGAACCCATGTTGGTTGTCCCTAAGCATGATCTCCCCTGCTGGCCCTCATGGACATGTGCCAGAATAATTCTCTCGAAAAGCTTACCCAGGATTGAAGTAAGACTAACTGGCCTATAGTTTCCTGGGCCCTCCATCCTCCCTTTTTTGAAGATGGGAACCACATTGGCCCTCTTCTAGTCCTCTGGAACCACACCAGAGCACCACACATGCTCGTAAAACCGTGCAATGGGTCCTGCAATGACCTCAGCTAATTCCCTCAGCACTCTGAGGTGGAGATCATCCAGACCAGCTGATTTAAATACCTCCAGAAGTTCCCTGACTAGATCCTCCCTGACCCTTGGCTTAGCTGCACTTCCCTTGGGCCCTGAGAGGAGCCTGGTGGGGGGGCTGGTTTGGTCCCTGCTCAGGAAAATGGAAGCAAAGAAGTCATTAAATAAGTTAGCTTTGTCGTCTGGTGTGATGACCAAATTTCCTAGCATGTCTTGCAGGGGTCCCATGTTACCTGGTACCTTCTTTTTGCCCCCTGTATATTTAAAAAAGGACTTCTTGTTGTCCTTGACCCGGGAAGCTACTCCCAGCTCCATGTCCGCCTTGGCCTTCCTGACTGCCCCCCTGCATCCCCGAGCAACTGCAGTATAATCCTCCCTGGTGATGGCCCCTCCCTTTCACTGGGTGTCCTTTTAGCTAGAAAACATTTCCGGATGCTTTTGGTGAGCCATGGGGGCTTTTGTGCCCTCCTGCTCCCTTCCTTCCATGTTGGGATAACCTCCCTTTGGGCTTGGAGGATCTCCTTAAGGAACAACCACTCTTCTTGGGCACCTGGCTCCCCTCCCCTCTGGGACCTCAGTGCTTCCCTGACTATTCTCTTTAGCTCACTGAAGTCCACCCTCCTGAAATCTAGGGCTGCCGCCTTGCTGCAGGCCTTTGCCACCTTGCGCTGGATGGTGAATTCCAGCAGGCGATGATCACTGTCGCCCAGGTGGTCGAGGACCTGCAGCGCCCTCACCGCAGGCCCCTTCTCAGGAGTCTTGGCTGCAGGTTTTTCTGGAGTCTTGTCTTCTTTCTTAAAGTTAGACAAGACTCCAGGAGTTTGGAAAGATGTTCTCCAGAGAGATGAGTGACGCAGCCAACTTGTTCGCTGGTGTGGCGTTGCATCGGATCAAGAATTATGAAGTCGAAACTGATGTTATAAAGTTGAAACAGGGTGTCAATTTATAAATGCTGTAAGTGCAAAACATTATAACTCAAACCATTGTAAGTTGAGGACTGCCTGTATATCAAGACTGTGCCTGATCAATGCAGTCACACTCCATGCTCCTAGACACCAGTGTCTATGGTTCATTTCCATAGTCAGAGACCTGAGGAAGTTTCACAGAAGCTGGGAAACAGGTGTCATAGCTGTGGCTACATGGCACTAGGAAATTTCCCTGACATGGGGAAATCCCCAGCTGCTCCTTTAGGATATGAACAGCAAGTATCTGGCTTAGTATCCTTTTATATTAATTCAAGATCAAATATGCATGGTAATGATGTCAAGGAGCATTTCTGTTCCATGATAGTGCAATGCATTCCTTTGGGAAATCTGCAGATTGCTCCAGAATATTTTGGACATTGTTCAGTAAAATAAGCTCTAAATAAGTTCTATGGGCTTGACTTTGAGGTCATTGTATCTGCTTACATCTGAGGTACTATCAAATGTATATTGCCAGATGAGAATCAAGACCAAATCCTGTCCCTGCATCTTAGAAGAATCATAGTAGGAAGTGTTAATACATTCAAATTATAATTCAAATATAATTTAAGAAGGTCAGATTGTTCAATATACCTGCCAAGATGAACAGAAAACTTGAAAAAGATTGGTACAATAATATCGCTGGAAACTAGATGCTACAGCTGAATACAAATTATCCTGCTACAGTGAGACTAAAATTACAGGGTTACATCTCCAGTAAAGCTAAATGAAAGTTAAATAAAAATTATAGCATTCATTCCTAGTCAATACTTTATTTATTGATTGTATGATCTCCAAAGATTTAAATTTGTCTGATGACAATACTGTTTTACAAAAATATTAAGGAAAAAGAATCTAGCTAGACTATGTGCAAGAATGCAATCTACTTGTCATGGCATAAAACAACAATGATCTGTTCTAATATTAGGAATGTAATTATCTATTTATTCTTTTAATGTATTCTCTTCTAGATTTCCTTAGAACAAATATGGAATATGGTACTGAATGTCTGACCAATTTTAGTATTACTGGAAATAGTACCATACTTGAATTCATAAAATGCCCTAAATATTTCAAATAACATGGTGAAAAGTTAGGAACATTGGTGCCGGTACAGATGAGGCACAGAAAGTGAGCTACGTAAAGCCCTGGAGCAAGTTAGAGAAAAGCCCATGGGATTTTTTCCACTAAATCCAGACACACACTGAACTGGAAGGCCAAATCAGGATCCAAACTTGGAATACTCAATACTTGAGCCTATCTGTGACTAATGTGCAGTTTCAGCTGGCAGTGGGCCCATTTCCAACACAAGGGTAAGTAATCCTCTTTACTTCACAAAAAATATTTTATTTCTTATTTTCCCTTTCTTCATTGCCCTTCTGTACCCTGCTCACAGACAATGAAATATATCTTCACTTTCCATTAATAGAAAATACTACTTTAGCTACAAGAATTGATCTGCCTGGTTTAACTTAATAAAATATTGCACTTCAAAGAGAATGGGGCATGTTGAGAGAGATTCATTTGAAGATCTGGTGACCATGTTAGCAAGACAAGGGGCTAGATAGTCTATGAATTCTTATATAAACACTAGTGATCTAAATACTGAAAATTAACTGGCAACAAACAAACAAACCCCAAACAATGGCAATAACAACACAGGATGCCAAAAAAAAAAAATTAAAAATGGTGAAAAAATGTTTCCTTAAGGCTTCTACTGGGATGTGGGTGGGGGGAGTTGCTGAAAGAGTTAGGTCCAGTGGAAGAGAGGGACTGCCAAGGAGCTCCATGTACAAAAGTAGTTGAGTTGTGTTGAGTTTCTGCCTGGCTGCCATATGAGCTGCCTCGTGTGGCAAAACCCTGCAGAGGCTGAAGGCTGCTGTAGCAACTACCTTAATTAAAAAAACTAAATGAGAAAAATGAAATGAGAGAGAGCCAGAGTGTCTTAAAAGAATTCTATGTCAGTCATAATAAAAAAGAAAAAACAGTTCAAGAAAAAGTGCTGAACTTTACACAAGTGCAGTGCTCCAAAGGCACAACATGAAATACAGACATTCATTGGGTAAAAGCACAGTTTACCAAGATATGGAAGCACCTTTGTTCACAGGGATTAGATGATTGCATCATTTGCTGGTGCTTTCTACCAACAAGACGTTCTAGAAGATGATGGTAGGTTAAATTGCCAGCAGGATAGTTCATACCTGGATGGCAGAAGAGTGACTACCTGAGAAAAGACTTTTTTGAAGCTATTTTCAATATGTCTTGCTGGCCCTGTATGAGATAGGCCAACTTCTTCTGGGTTTTCATCTTTCACTCTTCGAAAGAAACAAGATATTATCTGGAAGTTGTGTTCCAACTTGTGTTAAAGACTAGAGTGTTAAATGGACAACTGACAATATTAAATTTTCATGTTAAAAGGGAGCAAATGTGTGTATAATTTTTTTATATTGCTCCGTATATGTTCTAGGGAATTGTGACAGTAAATTAAAATGATAAAAAATTCAGAGTACTGCAGCCAGCTGAACCCAAAGCAAATTCTCATTACCAAAAGTCTGCTGAAGAGAGTCCAATAAACAAGGTTTTCTTTTTTATTTCACCCAACAACTTAGCCTCTGAAAAGATCATAATGTTGTCTTTATCCTTCTTCCTTTGCTAGCTACAGGTGATGGGAAGAGACAGGTATACTTCGGGAAGTCAGTGATATCCAGGATGAAGTAGAACAGGAGAGGGCAATTATTTTGGGCAGAGGGCCACTTAGTGAGTTTTAGCAAACCATTGTGGGCCACATGATAGGCAGCCCAGGGCAGATAAATATTAATTTTCTAAATTTTTTAGGGGCCCAGCAGGCCAGATAGAATGACCTCGTGGGCTGCATCTTGCCCCCGGGCTGCATTTTGCCCACTCTTGAGGTAGAAGAAGCTTTGAGGTAAAAGGGAGAAATGTAGGAATGTTTCCAGTGGTTAGGATAATTTGGGCATGCCTCTGAATATTATTCCTGACTCAAACCCACACTCTAGACAATGGAATCAACAATGAGGTTTGTTTGATCTGCCATTCTCACAGTGTTGCGTGACAGTAAACAGTCACTGTGCCAAAGTTGCCTGAACCTCAGTAATCTATGATCTTGGTTTTACTTATGCACAGAATGCTCTTTCCTACACTTACACACAGGCAAACAAGATCAAGAGTGCTCAACCTCCAGCCCCAGAGCCAAATACAGCCTGTGGAGCCATGGTATGTGGCCCATGGGGCTCCACATGGGCTGGGAAATGTGGTAGTGGGGGAGCAGTGGCAATTAACACTGCCACCCTTCCCCCACTGCCAAGTTCTCAAGCCCCGTGCTGCTGGATTGGGGCTAACCCACACCCCCTTCTCCATCTGATAAGGGCCAGGCCTTGGATGCTGGATCTCACCTCTGCGTGGCCAGGCCTGACTGAGCCCCCCACACCCCTCCCATCCCACACACCAGATTGGGTCCATCAGCCACATCCAGCCCATGGATGGAACCTGGCCCATGGGGCAAAAAGGTTGAACACCACTGGTCTAGATAAGGACAAGAGCGTGGGGCCAGTGATTTGAGAATCAACTGTAAAATATTTCAGGCTTCTTCTGGACATAATGTATTCAAGGTTAAGGACCCAATCCTACAAACGTTTACTATTTATGTGTTTGATCATAAATTCAACAGTAACTCCATTGGACACAAAGGGCAGGAACTTAAGCAACTCTCTGAATCCAGGCCTCAATTATCCTCATTACTTGGTCTCCTATTCAAGTTATGTGCTATCTGAAGTAGTGGTCTCGAACATTTACTTAATATGATTCCAGCTAAGTGTGCAGCTTTACATCTACCTATATTAAAATTTAAAATGTTGATTATTGAAGACTTTGTTGTAACAAAGAAAGGTCATTCACTGGTGTATAAATGGGTCATTAATCTTCCTCATTTTAATGCATGCTCATTGATTTGAACAAGCATTTATTCAGTCATCCTAACTGTGGTATATTTTGGCTTGTAGAACTTCAGTGTATTGGACTCTATGTAAAAATAACTTTAGAATAGTTCAGTAATAAAAATGGATAAACAAACCAGGAGATTTCAAAACAAGATAATCCCTGTCTAACCAACCTAACTGAGCAGTTGGCTTCCACATTTTTTTCTTTGGTGAGGGGGAAGGGCTGATATTTGGGGGCTGATCTTTTTATATTTACTCCTGTTAAGTCCTACAGAGGAGATTTAATTATAATAATACAATTTATGCAATTCACTTAAATGAAAGCACTGTAGTTAGAGTAATTACATTTAATGTACAGCCAGTTACAAGTAACATGATTGTAATCTAAATTCTTTAAAAAGCAGGGATACTGCAAACTTACTTATCTCTATACAAGTCTAATCAGATTGACTGAGCTTAATATATTTATACAAAAAAATCTGCTGCTAAGAGTTATCAGTACAAAATAAGGTGATTCTTACCTTTCCAAAACTCCCTTTCCCAATAGCCCGAAGTATTTGAAAATGGTCAAAATTAACTGTAAAAGAAAGTAGAAAAGAGAGAAATAACAGTTTAAGCACAAAGTAAGAACCAGATTCAAGATCAGATATGAATTTAGATGCATGCAACTTATGATTTTATCATGTTTTGTCATATTTACTATTTTTCTTAAAGACTCAGATGTTGGAACTGAAAATCTTGGCTTTGAGGAAAAAAAATCATATCTTATATAAAAACTTAAAGGAAAAATGGGACTCCAAATTGGAGACTCAGATCAATAAAAGGAGCTTATTTTTAGTTTTAGTTTTAAATCACAATATTTTTGCCCCTAATTATGATTTTCATCAACACTCAAAATTGGCATTACTAAGCTAATGGTTGTAGAAGCAATTAATGTTGGTGAAAAAGAGAGGACCCAGAAGAGGTATGGAGTTTCATTGAGAGAGAAGAGGTGCAAATGCTTATCTTGCCTTTGCTGGTGGTGGTTGCCCAAAATACCAACTTCTCCCCTAAAGCCAACCTTGCCCATTTTGAATGTTCCAACAGCTGACCTCAGCAAAGATGGTTTGCAGTTCTCACCTCTGTCCCCACCCCAGCAGAATCTGCGTTACAGAGCCCCAGAACCTATTTAATTAAACACGACTTACTGCTAACCCCACAAGGGCACTTTCTTGCATGACCATCAGATGGGCGAAACAATGGAAGTTCAAAATCTGATTTAAAAAAAAGGATTTGACCACACGTGGACCCAACAAACACACATTTTCAAAAGAAAATGACTCTCTTCCCCTAGAGTCCTGCTTAGTAACAAAAGGTAATTCTCAAATAATAGTAACCACCAGCAAATTAGAAGTTTCACAAGGAAGTATGGCTACACGTGTACTTAATGTGCTCATCCACTGCTAAAACCCTCCCTCTTCTCACTCCAGCAAGCAACCTCCATCTCCATTATCAAGATTTATTCCAGATATATACCAGCAGAAATGACAGAAGGATTTGTACTGCAAAGTACAATGACTGCCTGGAGGTGAGTGAGAGTAAATTTTGGCTTTCAGAAACTGTATTAGCAATGCTTTTGCACAAACATGAGGCATGACCTTCAAACCTCAAGTCAGAAGGCTGGGTAGTTTTTGGGGGGGAAACAAAGCATCTTTTTACTAGTAGTCTGAGCAAATACGATACAAGGCCATTAAGACAAAAATGATACAATTCTAAAGTGTAGCAGTGTGTGTGTCTGTGTGTGTGTGTGTGTGTGTGTGTGTGTGTTTATGTGTTAATCATAGTGATAACTGTGATTATGCAAGATTATGCATACCACCTTTAAAAAACTGTGAAAATTTACTAGACCAGCAATAAAGTGCAACTCTCTCACATCACAGAGGGAAGGGAACAAGGGGATGGGGAAAGTGGGGAGGAAGAGGTGGGAAATGGGTACATATTTTACTTACCTGTAAAAATATGTATGATATCAAACTAAGTGGGAAAGTTACATGTTGCAAGAATGACATATAACAAGTCAACAGAGGACTGAAACCTTGTTTTCTCCCTTGTAACAATGTCTGTAGTATGTTTCACTCAATCTATTAGAGTTATGTAAAAATGTTACATTTAGATTGACCTAACTAGGGTTAGGTTAATCTAAATGCCCATCTGTGCAGGTGTTCACAGTGGATGAACAGAGTGGTTCAATCAAGCAAAAAATGGCAGGCCCAATCTAGGTTAGTTCATCCAGGAAGGTGAACTAGTTTAGATCAGGAACAGATTAATCAAATGCCTGTATACATGGAAGCACAACCCTGGGCCTGGGAAAGCCCAGCTACTCACCTCAGCTCTGGTGCTGCACTCTTCTTACCCCACCAGCTCTGATCAGCTATTTTTAGCCCCTCAAACTTCCCCACCCCCCATAGACTGGGTGTATTAAACACCTTTAAGCACCCCTTAACGTCTGCAATATATTTAAGGATTAGTTTATTTTTACTTGCTTGTAATATCTTCAATGAAGCATTATTGGTCAACATTGCTAATATAAACAGCTGTCTTCTTGCTAATTACTAAGAAATAAGCCCAAGATCTTTAGTGTTGAAACCAGGTGAATATGCTGTTAGAACTAAGCAAGTAAGCATGCTAGTTGGGAGCTGTAGCACAATCATATCTGCTGTGGGCTGGGCAGAAAAGAGAAGGTTGCATAACAAATTCAACCACAGGATACAACTGCTATTGCTAGAAGACTTATCAAAGGCATGAGAGTCTCATATGTCATACTGAATGAGGGTCATCCTAGTTTTTAGAAGAAAGTTAATTTATCAAGGGCCAGCTGCTGAGAAGATACTGTTTCCCAAGCTTGATACTATCAACTTCATGGGGTCTGTTGCTCCATGTTGGCTCCGTGGGTGACTGAAGAATAGGTCATCTCTGTTAGCAAAGCCACAGTCTGTATTGTTTTCTAAAGAATTAGGCCCTATTCCTGAAAGTCACTGCATAGGTGCTTCATGTAAATGGAAAGACTTGTACCACCAGAGACCAGGATCTTCAAATCCATCTTTTCAGTATAACTCAGGAGCATGTCAAAGCGAATTATAACACCAAAAATAAAGGAATAGGAGAATCAGTCTTCTTAGCTTTAACTGATTTCCTCCAGACATATACCAACATGACTTGGATAAATATCTGAGTCACTGAGACCAATCCCAGATTTAAATAGCTGAAGATGTAGCTAACTCCAGGCACATTACAATAGGGATAGAGAATATTATTAAACTGCACTATGGTTGATCTTGAAATGCATCACTTTAATGAGTGGGATTATTTTTGTAAAACCCAAGATTAAGCATGTATTTTTAGTTGTGGGAAGGAAGTTTATTATTACCCGCTTAAACCTTAATTGTCTTTTTTTTTTTAAATAATTATCTTTGCTCTCAGTGACTAGAATAATTTATTTATTATAGGGGGATTTAAATACAAATTGGACTTCTTCAAGAAATAACATAGTAAATGGGGCATTTCTTCCTTTTGGTTTAACTTAGTTTGTTCATACTCCACATAAGTGATTAAAAACACAGCCCCAATAATTTATGTAATTAATATTCTCAACTTCAGTTGCAAAACACAGATGAAGTGGAAGGTTCCTCTTTTGGGCCTCCTTTAAGAGAAAACAATGTTATCATTGTGCACACTCTTCTACAATAAACCCCTTGCTTTAAATGTGGCAAGTCATACAGGCTATAGTCCTTTGCTTCCAGAAGCAGTGTTCCTGATGTGATGAGTGACCCATGTCAGTGGTGCAAGAAAAGGGTGAAAGGAACATTTTTTCTGATATATAGTCCAAATAGCAGAAGTCAATGTTTAGGATAAGGGGCACGTCTCGATTTGAAATTAATTTGATGCAATAAATTCTAGCACACCCTCGTGCACCAGCCAGCCCCAGGCACCATCTACATGTGCAATGTGGAGGGGTAAATGGCATAAGGTAGTACTTGTGTCGGGCAGTACTAACCTACAGCAGAGTTAATTAGTTTACTCCAGCTTAATAGCTCCACATGTATAAACAGTGACACTTTAGTGTGGAGCTAATTAGGCAGCTCCACAGTAAGCATCTCATATGCATGCCTCCAAGACATGTCAAACAGTAGCCCTATCAAAACAAAACAGTAATAGTCAGTTTAGTACTGCAGCCCTAAGAAACAGAGACCCACAAAATTAAATCAAGTGTTCCCTTAATGTTACACAAGGCCATTGTATTGATTTTAATCTTACCTTCTGAAATTATTTAGCTTTCCTTGTTTATCACATAGCGTTTATGGATTGTTTTATGTTTCTTCCCTTGCTGTGTATGCTTTGTACTGCAGCACCATTGCTTATGGTGACATGCGCTGGTGTGACCATAACCTCTGACATATCCAGTGTTTGAAATATCATCAAGATCAGGCATTGCCATTTCCTCTGTGCAATGAGGCTATTGCAACTAAAGTGTCCTTGCCCTCTAAAATATTACATGTCTAGCACCCTTGTGGAGACTAGCAATGTATCTAACGAGATTTTTCTAGCATTTAACCCAGCTGAGATAATGGTATGGTTGGCAAGGGAACTTGTTCTTTGCCAACAGTAATATGACTATCACTCTTTTAAAAATAGACTTTTTGGTATCCTTCACTTTGAAGGAAATAAATTCTTCCTCAGCTTTTCTGGAGGTTGATGCATTTTATTTTTGAGCAGGCATTTGGAAAGGGTTTATTGCTGATATGTATATAAGTATACATGATATGTATATAAGTAGGCATTCATAGTGATTTACAAGCAGACAGAAAAATAAAATACCTCAAGGAGACTGCTGCCCAAGGGCCACAGTCTAAATTCAAACTAACGTCACTGGAAGTTTTGATGGAATGAGGTTTGAGGAATTAGGCCCTAAATGAGATCCAGGCCAAAGATTAAAGATCAGACCCAAGAATGGGAAATATAACTAAACCAGATGTTAGGGCTGGAAAGCAGGCACTCAGGATGAGATTAACAAAAGGATCCACTAACTTCCACTTGTGTTACCTAATTCACCTACCTCAGGGGAGCCTAGAGTCCCTGGGCATCTCTCTCTTAAATATTAACATTTTCTGATATGTCCAGAAGTTATACCCAGAAATGTCTTAGTTTTGAAAATGGTGGTCTATAAACTAGTATTCCTCTGTTTGTATCTCCTGAAGGGTACAAGAGGAGGCAGTGATGATGATGGCTCATTTTATGTGGGTTCCAGGAGGCTCCAGGCTGTAGGCGTTTGAGAAGTTCTCTTATTCCTTGCTGCTGAAACTTCGCATGAAACACTTCAGTCTTCACTGTGTAAGGGAAAGGAGTGGGGGCAGTGAGCATAACTTTGTAGTCTAGTCAGTAGGACACTCATTTCTGAGGGGGGATATCTGGGTTCCAACTCCTATTCCAATGACATCCAGCTATTCATGACAGCAAGTAGATCTTCAGAGTGCTTTACACTGACTTTCCATTTGGGAAGCTCAGCCCTTCAGAGCACAGCCCTAATATCCAAGAATGCAGTGTATAACTGGCAGTGTATAACAGAAAGTAAAGGTGACAGGGACCCCTCCAGGATCTAGTTTGCCCTCCTGAATATCACAGGTCATTCAGTATCACACACATTCTGTATAATAAACCTAACATTTCCACTTACATTTACTTCATTCTTTGAAAAAAATAAGCATCACAGGCCCATTCTCTACAAGGCCCCTGGATGGCAGGGAATGAAGTGAAATACAGCAGATAATCTCAGCACACAAACCAAGCTCTATGAATCACCTACCTCAGGGGAGCGAGCGGACTTACTAAGTATATTCAAATAAGTGTTAATACTTACATTTTTATATATTCCTTTTAAACCTTCTCCTAGCCATACTAGAGCTAAGAACAATAATAATGTCCCCAGATGAGCATCATTTAAGTGTTAAGTATTAGAATAACAGAGATCCACCTGACTGCAGTCACACTACAGAGAAAAAGAACTACATCACTACAGAGAAGGAGTTGCATCCTCTTCATAATGCTGCAGCACCGATAAATACATGGGGATGCTACATCACCACTACGAAGTGTTGACTGAGCACCTATGAACTGGAGCTCAGCCTGCACTTGCCCTGAATCCAAATACTGCTCTGGAGATGGGCTGTGAGTTAGTGCCAGATTTATTTAGTTTCCAAAAAAAAAGTTGACTTTTTTCTAACTACCAGTCCAGGGCTTGGATTTGGGAGTCAAGCTGTGTTTCCTAGACTCTAAGACTACCTATACACATGCTCAAAGGTAGGGATTGGGCAGGAGAAGGAGGAGGAGCATTTTACTTAGAGCGGTTTCTGGCCACCCGCTCTAATTAAAATGCCGCAGCGCCATGTGTATTAGGCCCCTTCATGTTTGGAAGTGGCTGTGGAATGGTTTGTTGCACTTTGTTTGAGCAGGTTTAGTTAAACCACATCACAGCCATTTTCGGATGTGCAGGGGCTTAATACATGTGACACTGCAGCGATGTTGCAGCATTGTAACTGGAATGTGTCGGAGCACGTGCACAGGCAACCTGATATGCCGCTGCTTTCAGAGACCACGAAGCAGGCAATGGACTCAGTCATGCCTGTGCATTGTCCAGGAGCTCAGCTGGCCCTACAGCGGTGACAGGAGTAACCAGTACAATGGTCTGATTGTTGTCACTAACCAGAGTAGCTGAGATTTTAAGGGTATGTTGAGACTGCTTTTGTGACTGCCAACACCAGCAATCCCTGAAGGATTGTGGGAGGGCCTCTGGTTTCAGGAAGCAACTCTGCAGAAGGCATTGAGGAGCGGAGGAGTATGATACCTGCCTCAGGGAAAGTGTGATGTGGTTTTGGTCAGTAGCATGAAAGGACACTTTTCAAATGCAAGGCATGGGCATGGGGGTCTTCAAAAGGAAGCTAGACAGCCACCTAGCTGGGGTCATTTGACCCCAGCATTCTTTCCTGTCATGGCAGGGGGTTGGACTAGATGATCTGCTTAGGTCTCTTCTGAACCTACCAACTATGAAACTATGAATCAGAAAAAGACAAAAGCCCACAGGCCAACTGCTGTCAGTCCAGCCTGGGGAAGAGCTCCTTTCAGTCCCCAAGTCTGGATGTCTTATGCCCCTGAGTACAAGAGCAAAATGGGCACCTCAGAGAATTTTAGGTCCTACTTCAGAGCACTGTCTCACCCTGCTCAGTATCCCATCTGCAGCCAGAGCCAACAAACATCAGGAACCAAACCATGTAACAAGGAAGAGGGGAAAATAGCAACCAGCTATTAGTAGCTGCATGAAATTTGATTTTAAATGTGCATGTTGAGTCCGGGAGAAAGGACTGTAGCCAGAAAAACAATTAACCAAAGCCTGTAAGAATGTATAAATGATAACAGATCCTCTATCACCGCTCTGTTATCACTCTCAGCTGAGCATTCACTAAGCTACTGGAGTCCTGCCAGACTGGACCTCCTTTTTTAAGCTCTTCCCCCTTTACCCCCCACCCCCCAGGTCCGAGGTGGCTTCTCTAGGAAAACCAGTCCATTACTCCTCCACAGAAATGGAAACTCTGAATGCCAGTACTTTCACCAATTTACTCCAGTGGTCTATGATTATTCTTTCCCAGAGCACCACTTTGTAGGCAGTCTGGTTTTACAGGTCATTTTTTATGGACATACCCTATTGGAAGTAGACTTAGTTGCTTGAGTGTTACACCCACAACCATTTAGTGGAACCATTTTAGAGAACCTCTCTTTTATACTTCTTAGTCTCCTACATCAGGAAATCTGATAAGTCTCATCAGGTGATCAAAGCCCCTATCAGGTGGTCCATTATTTAGACATTATATTCTTCATAGTAAGCAATTCTTTGTCCAAGGGGCTTCCATGTTAATCAAGAATGATCCAAGTTTAATGAATACATACTTAAGCTCTGCTTAACCACCCTTCAGATGGAGTCCAACAAAGAAAAAAAACAGACAAGAGGAAGTCAGGTAAGTCCCACATTCAAAATAGAGTTTGTCATCTGATACAGACACAGAGTATATTCCCAGTATTAAACAGATTCCTAAGCTGTCCAAAGATCCCTTGAGTTATCATAACATTTGGAATTGGATCATAACCAAACATCTAACAGGTGGAAAGATCTGGCCCCATCACTCTTAATTTTAGCACAAGAAATATATAGATCCTGCTGAAAGTTTTCTCCAATGAGGCACTAACACATATATAAGTGCAGGTAAAGAAGGAAACCTAGGACAATTTAAGTCAGTGTAACTTGTCATTTAACTTGTATTCTAAAGGCCAACTTTAGAACTGAAGGACATATTTCACTTAGACATTTTTATTGAAGCTAAATGTTTTAGATTCTCTCTACCTCCTTACTTTCTTTCTACGTAAGGAAATCTAGAAAACTAAATCAGTAAAGAGTAAAGAGAGGGGGCAGACTTTGGAATATTAACATCAGTCAGTTTGACATAGCTACACGTTTATCCTGCTCCCACATTGGGACATCTGTATAGTCAATTCAAAACTGAGAAAGGAGCAGAGAAAAAGAAGGATGCACATAAGGGTTTATGGTAATCATTGCATAATGAGGTATTAGAATAGTTTTAAGCACAAGCAAACTCTGCTTAAATTAGTTTAATGTTTTTCAAACAGACAACAGGCAAAAGCCTATGCAAATCATTTGACAATATTTTAATCATGACATAACACATCCAAAAGAAAATGCTACACCCTTCCAGCCAAGGAAGATAGGAAAAAAGGCAACCTTGGCCACCATAGATAGGTGCTTTTACATCACAATAAATGTGAAGTAGGTTATTTTTTTTAGGAAGGATATTCCAGTGGTAGCAGGCTAATTTTGACCACAAAAAACCTGGCCTCAATTCCCTGATCTACCACAGACTATCTGTGTGATGGCAGCAAACTTTTTGTATCTTTAGTACCATATCTGTAAAATAGACACACTTCTTTACATCACATAGGAGTTATAAAAATAATGCCGTTAAGGAATATGAGCTGCTCAGATACCTCAGTAATGGGACCCATACCAGTATCTGAGATGGAAAAGAAGATATTCCAAACTGCAGAAAACAGTGACTTACCCAAAACTAACCCAGTAAGTTAGCTGCAGAGCTGAAAACAGAGCCCAACTGCCAGTTCAGACTACACTGTTTCCCAGGTAACATTAGATCTAGGTACAGTTGAAAGGATACAATGATGCAGAAAATTCCTAATAAACAAAAAGAAGATGTACTGGAAAGGAAAATATAGCCTCTTCACCCCCGCAATCACCCCCTCCCCCAAACTCCTGCAAGGATAAACTGGACTATTTGGAAAATAACTTTTAAACACTGCAGTCTGTTGACTTCTTACAGTGTGCAGACATGCTAGATAGGTAATTCTCAGCCAGGGTACCATGAGATCCCATTAGGGATGCCACATCATCTGGCCCCTGTGTGAGGAAGTAAAAGTTCTCCTTCCCCAACCTGGCACCCTGCACCTGCCCCAGCTACTTAGCAATGCCTGAGGCTTTTCCTCTGGGGACTGACACCACTATTGCCTCCCCCTGCCAGTTACCTCCATGCTTCCAGCAGTGTGCTGTGCTGCAGGTGGACGGGTGGATGTGGGGTCTGAGCTGCATTTTGTAGCCCTTCTTGTCCTCTTTACTCCTTCCACTCTTCTAAGAGCTGTGAGAGGGGCTGCAGGGCTGGTTGCTGGCAAAATATTTTCTGAATTTAGACTGTTGCTCTGTTTCTGAACAGGGGTGCCATAACATTTAGAAAACTTAAAGGAGGATGCCCTGAGGTTTAAAAGACTGAGAACCACTTAACTAGATAATTTTCATGGAAATGTTTATTATGTATCCTTTTACACAGCTTCTCCAACATTATATGCATAAGAGTGTGTTAAAAATATGGGAGTCCTTTTCATCTTTTCACAAGTTCACCCTAACTGCATTATTCATGAGTGGTGCAGTGATTTAAGCTAAAAAAAAAAAGCAACCCATTATTTTGATACAGATCATTACATGTTTGATTTATACCACTTCAGATAGAAACAAAAAATCCTACTTTTGTAGGTTTATTTAGAAATTTAATTTTAAAATATTTTCAACCCCATTGTTGCATTATAAATAACTTCTCCTCTATAGTAGGATAAGTAATGTATAGCCCTGCATGTACCTAATCTTCCTCATGTTCCCTGTGTTATTGTTTTGTCTGTAATTATTGTATATAGTTATTTGTGTTATAATAAACTGTTTAATGTGTTTAACTTTAATTTTGGTGTCCCTGTGTATTGACCCCTATAAATCAGGCTGGGCCACATACTTCAGCAGTAGCTTAGTCAGCCTGGGCCTCTCATGTTGTCTTCCCATCCACTATAGTTTCTTTACCTGGAGTTGCTTTTTGGTCCTTGTAATTTTCTCCTGGCTTCAGTTTGGTGTCCTTGGGTGGGAGTGAAGGGGCTAATTTACCATTAGTTTTGTTAATTGTGCACTAACAAAACCCTTCTGTGTTTCCATGTCAGTTTGTGTTGCTTTTAAATGTAAATCAACCTGTCAGTTAGGCTAGGTAGAGAAGTTACTTAAACTGGTTTAAGTGATCAGAAATTGGTTTAAACCTGTAACAGAATAGAATTCAGTGTATATAAACCAGTTTTAAAATAGCTGAATCTGGCTAAGATAAACCTGGTTCAATATAGTATCAGACTTAATGGATTTAGGCCAAGCCAGTTTATAAAACTTCTGTCCCAGACCCCTTCCTGGTTCTTGTTAAAGCAGTGTCCCCCAGCATTTTGCACCCCTGGGCTGGGCTGGGCTGTCTGCTCCAGAGAGCAGGTCTGGCCCTGCCCCTCTGCTCCCTAGCTGGAGCAGTGAGGGTGACTCACTCGCCTTACTGGCTGACTCATTGCAACGCCCCACCAAACCAGGGCCAGGGATGGGGGTTAAACTGCCCTCCCCCCAGTACAGAGCTGCCCTGCCCTGCTTGCTTAGTACTGGCTGTGACTGCAGACTCCAAATTCCAGAGGCACTTGAAAGTAGGAAGAAGGAGTGATGAGCAACCCTGTAGAGTCCTACTCCTGTGATTCTGGACTGCAGATCACAGAGAACTTGGGGGCAGCAGGAAGAGGAAGCAGACAGAAAGTCTCTGCTGGCTACAAGCCAGAGAGTTATGCTATAGTGCCCCCTGGCTTCTGGCTTGAGTCACTACAGGCATGTGGCTGCATTTTCTGAATCAAAAGTTAATGTCTGTTCATTTGATTATTGGTTCAATCTTTGCAGCCTACACTAACCTGCAAAGACTGAATCTATTCTATTTTTTACTATCTGTATTTAGCCTTGGTGGCTGACAAGCAGATAACTGTGAGGTGTTCACTAGATGGTGCCATAGTGCTCTTTAGTGCTGTGCTTACTGTTTTGCTTATTTTTTTAAGGTCAGTGATGTGGAAGCACAGAATAGTTTGATTATTGATTGGTTGTGCATGGAGTGGTACTTTGTAATAGGGATTGTTGTGGAATCTGTCTAATCCTTGATGTGTGTTAATAGGAGTAATTGTGAATGTTAAGGGTTTTCATTTCTAATATTGGTCTGCTTGATTATGGTGTTTAACTACTAATTTCCTGGCTATTGTTCACTGTGTGACTAGTAAGGAAACAAGGATGGTAGCAAGTGCTGATTGCTTAGTCAGTAGTATAGAGGGTGTGGCAATGTCTGCAGTGAAGGAATTTAAGGAGTGGTACCAAAAAGTGGTTCTGAAGAAGGACTTTTGCTCTTGCCCATTTTTAATCTTCTGATTTCGGGATGAAACTAGCCTCAAGGATAATGAATTTGCATATGACTCCTTCTGTAATGCAGTACATGGGTTAGTAAGTTAAAAAGGAATAAAAAGAAAAGGAAAAAGACCGGTACCTTAAAGGTATTTGCCTGAGTCTGGGCTTTAGCCACTAAGGCAAAGCTCAAATGCCAAAAGAATACTACTCTACAGAATTTGGTGGATTGGACAGAGAAGCAAAAGGAAAGTGAGCTAAACAAACTAGGAACAGAGAAAGATGAAAAGATTGCCAGACTCAGAGGTAAGATCAGTGTATTGCAAGATAATATTTGGAAAGCTGTGAGCCATATCATTGAATTAGAATAGACTGTAAAAAACTTACAGCAACACATGGAGGACTTAGATCAAGATGTCTGTAAGTGGCAAGCAAAAGCACAGGGCTTACAAGCAGCTTTTAGAGTATATGATGGTGAGAGAAAGTATCAAATGGATAGCAAAGTTAATCATATGGAATGTATGTAAACTACTGTATTGTTGAAAGAAAAGCTGTCAATAGCTAGAGGTATCCGAACCATGAGAAAAGCAGGCTTTGAAATAAAGTAAGATTTCATAGACATCAGGGCTGGAAGGGACCTCGGGAGATCATCGACTCCAACCCCCTGCCCAAAGGGCAGGAAGTCAGCTGGGGTCATAGGATCCCAGCAAGATAAGCATCCAATTTACTCTTGAAGGTGTTCA
>NW_017728948.1:23141383-23148271 GCF_001723895.1 Crocodylus porosus
GATGAAAGTCTGACGCAAAGTACCTATTTAATAGGTTGGCTTTTTCCTGGGCGTCAGTTGTCAGTTGCCCCATCTGGTTTAGCAGGCGTCCAACGTTGCCCTTGCTTCTCCTCCAGCTCCCCACATATCTGAAAAAGGACTTTTTGTTGTCCTTGATGCTTGAAGCTAGTTGGAGTTCAGTTGCCCAAGATGATAGTGATAGTGACAATATGAGTGTTTCCAGTTCCAGTGGTGATTGTGTTGAAATGTCTATGGCTGCTAATAGACTCAGCTTTCTTCAGCCTGGTACTTCAATAGCACCTATTAGAGTCAAAGAGGTGACCCATCCAGCCACAGTGCAATGGGTGTAAACTGTAATACTGTTCTCTGCTGAATACCTTTGTGCAGTGGGAAAGCAGCTAGGCCCATTAAAAATGGAGGCTAATGAATGTAAAGCCTGCTGGTGAGGGAGAGATTTATGTGGCCAAAGATGTAGTTGCTGTTGCTTATGAATGTTTAAATCCCAAGAACTTTGTAGCATTGCAAATCCATGTGAGAAACAGATTGATCAAGGGCAAAGATATGATTAGAGAAACTTTATTGAGGTTTTTTCCCCCCAATAAACCAGCTGTCACAATGTTTCACAATGAGAGGAACACAATGAACCAATCAGAGCAAGAAGCAAGACCGGATTCTTCCCAAAAAGGAAAGATCGTGACAGTTAGTGCCAAAGCATCTGAGGAGGGGCAAGGTAATAAAAGCCTAAGCCCGATAAGCAAAATAGTAGTAGGGGCAATTCCAGTTATGCGAGTGGTAATGATGCTAAAAGGTGTAAGCCATGAGCGCCTTAAGGAGAACCTGAGTCAAAAACAATTGGATTTGAGGAAAAATGGTGACAGTCCCCAGGAAGGGAAGAAGTGTTTTGATTGGTAAAAATGTTCTTCCATCTTAAGGATCACAATGTGGAACAAATTGTTGAGATATAAGAACGGGCGTAATATTGGTGGCTTGCCAACTGGAGAGTTGTTAAAAAGGTTAAGAGAACAGCATGAGAAAAGAGTTGTGATGGGTATATATAACTCTGGAAGCACAGAGAAGACTGAGGTGGGACCTCAAAGGAGTGTTTCCCTAGCCTCAGACTCAGACCCTGAGCATTGAAACAGCCTGGTGTTTCTTAGGCTTCCCCAGGTGACCACAGCACTGTTAAATTTCAGTGATTGGGGTCATTGATTGGGGTCATTGATCCCAGTGACTTTTGGGGACCAACAAGAAACACTGAGGCATGAAAATAGCCAGAACATGTTTTAGACACAGGTGCCATGTTCTCACTGATTAGCAATGGGAATGGGGTCTTCAGCAATTGGACACACATGACGTGTAAAAGGTTGGAAGCCTTCTATGGGAATGAAAGTTCAGCGGGATTCATTGACCATGGGATTCACTGGGATTCACAAAGCCATTCTGAATTAGAAACTGAGTCTAAATTTGACCTGCTAAAATTAGTTGGTATAGAAATATTGGGATGGACATCATGAGAAAATTAGGCATTGTAATCAACGTGCCCAACAGAGAAATTTGAATTAGAGATTCAGAGCCATAACAGGAGAGGTTCTGGAGGTACCTGCCAGTCACCGCTGTGATGGCAAAGAAACATACTCAAGATAGCCAGTAAATTCCAACTGGTCTGTGTCACAGGGCACTCTAGTGCCCTGCTCCTTTACAGAGCTGAAGCTGCTAGGGGAAGAGGTCTATCTGTGGAGTTGAAAGCCCCAGCTGCTGGTTATTAGGGCAGCCAGAACGAGTGAGTGGCCCACACCTGCCAGTGGTCAGCTGACCAGAGAGGGCAGGGCCTGGCTCATATATAAAGCCCAGGGCTGAGGCCAAGAAAGCAGTTCCCTGCTAGCAGTCAAGGGGGAAGGAGCTCTCCCAGAGCAAGCAAAGGGGAGAGGCCTGATTGCATAAGCAGCTCCTGATACTGTTGTGGGATGGAGTATTTCCCAGTAGGGTTGGAATGATGTTATAGCCAGGTGGCTTGAGTTTATGTTACAGCCCAGGGGCTTGCGTTTTGTTTATTGTCGTGTAACACCAGTGGCTTGGGTGAGGCTATTAGGGGATGGAGGAGACCTCATAGGAGACCCATGGCAGCATGGGGACCCCAGCGCCAGGGAGGGCATAGCATTCGGGGGGTATAGAACCTAGCGCCAGGGAGGGTGCAGTATTTGTGGCACATGGACCCCAGCACCAGAGAGGGTGCAGCACTTTGCAGGGCTGTAGAAAGCCCGACTGCCAGTGAAGGCACAGTGCGAGACAGGGCTGCAGAGAGCCCAAAAAGGACCAGGGGGCCAAATTATAACAAGGCCCAGATCGAATGTCAGTTCCATCTGCGAGGCTTGGGGCATGGTAAAGGGGTGGTTGAAGCTACGCATAGCCCATAAGGTGAGGGTGCCCCAAAACACACATTGTGACATCTGTCCTGGAGTGGGACCCACCAGGGACCCAGGGGGTTCTGAGAATCAGTCTTGACCATGTCCAAGAGGGCTTAAAGGAAGCCTCCCTATCATTCATACCATCAAAGACATGGTGGGTGAGAATCGTGGGTACCCATTGGGCCGACTTGGCACGGTAGGGGCCTTGGGAGATCACGGCCCTCCTTAAGGACCCCATCCTGTGACAGTCTGGGCTAGATTGAAGCTCTCCTGTGGGAGAATTGACCAGGAGGTAAGGGTTCAGGAAGCTTTCCTTCTACCCCAGCACCAATATAAATTTCCCAGTGAAGCTATGTCTAGCATAAAAGTCTCCATTAATGCTTTGTAAGACCAGAATGTAATCATCGAGACTCAAACCACCTGTAACTCACTGATCTGGCCGGTGAAGACTAGATGGAGTGACTTGTAGACTATAAAGTGTTAAACTGTCACACTCCACCTTTGGTACCAATCATCACAAAATATCCAGAGATAATGGCTGCAATTTCTAGTAGTGCCTAGTGGTTCTCAGTCCTGGACCTTACAAATGCATTCTTTGCAATACCAGTTGCAGGGAGTTGCTGGTATAAGTTTGCTTTTTTCTTTGACAGCTGATAGTACACTTTCACGCGTCTTCCATAGGGTTTCAACAACTCCCCTGTATATTCCCATGGTTTTGTTACCCAAATGTGAGATGTGCTTGATGATTGTGATAAGTGTAATATAATATCTTATATTGATGACATTCTAGTGACAGGAAGTACTAGAAAGGAATGTCTTGACCGCACTGAGAGAGCGTTGAGTGTACAGGATTTAAGATCAGCACAGCTAAGGCTCAATTGGTTCAGCAAAGTATTAAACACCTTGGGCTGGAACTAAGAGGGGATGGTAGGATTCCCAATGCTCAGAGAGTGGACTTAAGTTTGTAAGTTACAAGCACCCACTGACACTATTACACTCTGCAGTTTTCCAGGGATGGTTGGGTTCATCACAGAGTTCACCATAAAGTTTGCAGAAGTTGTAGCACTCCTATACCATCTCCTAAATAAAGGAGTGCCATGAAAGTGGGGTCCAGAATATTATGAGGCCATTAAACAGCTTAAAACCATTGTCACAAAGGCCCCAACCTTGGCATATTCTCATCTAGATAGCCCCTTTATTCTTGAACTGGCAACAATTAACCTCTCTATTGGAGCTATTCTCTTGCAGGATCATGGCACTGGGAAGATACCAGTGGGCTATGCTTCCAGGACTTTGACAGCTGTTGAAAGGGAATTATCTTCATGTGAGTGAGAAATTCTGGCACTTGTGTGCGCAGTCCAGCATTGGGAATGCCTCATGGGTATGGCACCCATTACACTTAGCCTACCAAGTATATATTGTCTAGAAAGATCAAAGATAGTGGACTGTCCCCTCCACATATCATGAAGTGGACCACTGAGCTGTTAAACTGTGACATTAATGTTGAAGTCATGAGAATCACCCCAGTGGCCCCATATGGGCTGTGTATAGATGGTGATAATCATGAATGCCCGCTTCCTGTGTCCATAGACAACCCTGAACCAGGAGATGTCTGGTACAGGAGGGGAAACCTATCTTCCTCAGGAACTATTACCTGGTTTTTAAATGAGTCCTCTTATCACATCAATGGAACAGCATATGCAGGTTACACCACAATAAGAGTGTCATCTAATCAAAGTGTGGAAAAGGTTGTAAATGGAAGTTGTTTACCCCACTCAGCTCAGGCAGCCAAAATTACTGCAATCATTGTGGCATTAGAAAATACACCATCTGATCATAATGTAGTAATTTTTTCAGATAGTGGTTGGACCATCCATGCATTGGTGGACTGGCACTCAATCTGGAAGCAAAAAGGATTTTGATCATTAGATGGTATGCCTATTGCCCATCTGTCGAAACTGCAGCTTGCTTGGCATCCCACAGCACAACTGAGTTCAGTTCGACTGGGAAAGGTAGACCTGAATTTGATTTCAATAATCACTGGATGCTGCTGCAAAGGTGGGAGGTAAATCTGGACCTATATAGACTATGCTCCAGATGGAGATTTCCCATATCTCAAAGAATACTCCAACTGTCCCTGACCGAATTAATTTAAACGGCTTACAGGAAAGGGATGTTGAGATTTAAAAATTACTGGATCAAACGATATTCAGGAATTTTGCAGCAGACTCTGGGCTAGTTTTAGCCAGAAAGGAAGAAGATCCTCCCATCTGGGTTGTACCTAAGACTATTTGGCATGAGTCTTACACATGCCCATGGGCATTTTGGAACTGATAAAACAGTTGCCCGATTAGAATTAACTGGCTGGTGGCCACACATCTGCAATGATGTTGAAAACTATATTAACAATTGTTTGCCTTGTGCTGCTAATAATGTGGACAGAAAGATGGTTAAAGAACCTTTAAGACACCAGCTTGTTGAGGGGCTGTGGTCCCATTTCCAAATAGACTTTATTAGACCACTGTTAAAAACAGCAAGAGGCAATCTTTATTGTTTAGTAATACTAGATTCATTTACCAAATGGATCGAGGCCTTCCCCACCAGGAATAATACTGCCAAGACCACAGCAAAGATATTAAATCAAGGGAGTTTTCGCTAGATGGATTTCTCATTGTATTGATTCAGACCAGAGTCCTCATTTAGGTAACAACACCTCCATACTCCAGGCCATCCCCAAAGCTCTGGACAAGTGGAAAGATCTAATAGAATGCTCAAGACTTCCCTGTATAAAGTAGTACAGATGGCTGGAAAAGACTGGGACATGAAATTACCATTAATTCTAATGGTCATCAGAGACAGTGTGGCAGTCCATGGAATCACACCTCGTCTGGCAATGGCTGGAAGGCAGATGCATCTCCCAGGAAACTAATGGACAGAATCTGGGTTCACAGATAATTTCCAACTAAAGGTTTTAATAGACATGTGGGTCTAAAAGCTGGTAACAATGGTTCAGGAAATCCATCTTCACGTTGAGAAGACTCTAAGCTTGCAGCAGCAACAGCTGGACAAACAATTTGGACATCTAAGTGACCCCACAGAGTGGGAAATTGGCATGAAGGTAATGTAGAGTCATGCATGAAAAACAGCACAGACTGTCCCCACACTGGCTTGAGCTGGTTCATATCATAGACAAAGCTAGCATAAGTCTATATTTAATAGAAAACAAGAAAGACCAAAAAAGCATTAACAAATGGATGCATTCTAGTAGATGAAAAATCTGGAAGGGAAAAACAGACCCATAGATGTATGCGGTGTATTTTTATTAATCTGGTATGTTTATACTTTGGAGGTAAACGGGAGGCTGAATGTGTGGATCATGAGCATCTTCTTGATCCTGTTGATGCTGACCCAGCTTGTGACCTGTCACCCTGGAGGCTGCTCATGGCTCCACATAAAAGTCAATGATGCTACATCCGATCTACCCAAGTCTCCAGTTGTGGAGCTATCAGTTAGTAGGGAAAGCCAGGAACGCCAGCCTCAAATTGGGTTAGTATGTATAGTGTAAACAGATCGTTATCTAAATACAATAAATGCCAGTAAAAATTACCAGAATTTTGCGCTCAGTAGAATGAAAACATGCCTTAGCATGGTGAGTGCACATAAAATTATGCATAATGCTGGAATTGCTTTAAAAAATATAGGGACATTGAGCTGAGATTATTTAAGTTACTCAGTAGATATCCAAAGATATTGCTAAATATTCTGAGCCAGAGTCTTCCCCTGTTTTTTTCATTTCTAAAATCCTATTGACTTATTTGGGTTGCATGAATGGAACTGAGACCACACTGTGATCTTCTTTAAGAGGTGAAAAGGAAAAGCCACATGTGTAATGGAGTGGAATTTCCAAAGTGCTTAATTTGGTTCCCATTTAAT
The DNA here is from genome assembly GCF_001723895.1 of Crocodylus porosus. NCBI lineage: Eukaryota > Metazoa > Chordata > Crocodylia > Crocodylidae > Crocodylus > Crocodylus porosus. Next base: position 23,147,722 of record NW_017728948.1, read on the forward strand.
TTAATCAAGAACAGAAGTTGATGAATGCTAAAGTTCATGTGAAAATTCCACCAAAAAAAAGAAAGAACTGAAAGTCATAGGGTATGAATGAAAAGCTGGGGGTTTTTTGTATGCCTTGTTCTGTCACATAAAACAGAAGATGTGCGGATACCTTTAAGAATGTTATGTAAACATTGTTACATTGGCTCAGGGAACATAAGCAATGCATAGGGGGAGCATGTGCCCCACCCCAAGCTTGGCTGCTACTGAAGCCACCTCCAGCTTCTGTGGGTGGTCACTACCCCCCCCCCCAACACCACGACTGGTGGCTATGGGTCATCCCCACTCGCTGCTATGGTGCCCCTCCAGTCTTGGGAAGCACTAGGCATTCATGCTGGGGAATGCAGGAGGGAACAGCTGTTGAGTATGCTAAGAAAGCTCTCTGAATAAACAAGCTTCATCATTCTATAAGTTTAACTCCTTGGTCTTTTGAGAACAACACAGAACGAACAGAGCATAGATTCATAGATTCATAGATTCATAGATGCTAGGGTCGGAAGGGACCTCAATA
>NW_017728948.1:23148325-23150103 GCF_001723895.1 Crocodylus porosus
CCAGAATTGCACGCAGTACTCCAGCTGCGGTCTGACCAGCGCCCGATAGAGGGGAAGTATCACCTCCTTGGACCTATTTGTCATGCATCTGCTGACATGTGCAGTGAGCACATACGACCATGTCACTGTGCTACTCACACATGTTGCTTAAAACTTGGCAGCCAAAATGCAGCTCACAGGCTTCTGCCCCAAGAGCACAAACCCATCGCCACTTGGACTAGAAGACAGATTAAGCTGTTAGCAGCACCTAGCACATGCCATTTGTAGACTTTGTTATACTCAGTAGAGGACAGTAGCACATACGCACAAGCTAGGGCCTGATCCCAAGGTGAATTCTGTAAGGTTGTAACCCTTTGCATGTATCAGGTTCACTGCAGGAGCAGTGCTTTGCCCCTCTCACTATATCTCAGTCTCTCACTATTGTGATTCTAGAATATTACAATGCTCAATTATCTTATGAAGTGAAAATTGTACACATATGTATATATTTTAACTCTACGTGGAAAGAAACTGATGTAAGACAGTAAATCCTAGCTCTTGTTTGATATTCTATAACATAGTCATACTGCTCCACTTGAAATGAAGGATGTGTTTATTTGTAAGTGTTATGCAGGGCAGCTTACATCAAGTTGTAGCTACATGTAAATATATTAAGAGGTCTTCCCCAAGGCAATGATTTAAAACAAAACAATCATCCAAAGAGCTGGATTTTGATTCAGGTCTGTTCAGTGTCATGAACATATGGCATTTACTTCCTGTCTTTCATAAGTTTTATTCCTCTGTGCAACTCAGGGCTAAGAAATAGATTCTTATTTTTCCATGTGTATGAATTTGGCCTGTACCTTTTTACTAGAGGTGCACTGATACATCAGCCCATATCATATCAGCATTGATAAAAGGAAAATTGACATTATTGGTAATTGTCTTTTTTTGGCTGATGTGGCTGATAATGTTGCTGATATATACCATGTGCATGCACACAGATATAGTATGCACATGGCCAGCAGTGCAGCCTGGCAGCTTGGAGAGCAGTGTCTGACCAGTAAGTCTGTTGGGGGGAAAAGGCGGAAGGGAGGGTAGGGGCATGGAGATGGCAGATCGAGGTACCTGCGTTGGGGGGGGAGTGGGGCTGGGGCAGGTGCTTCCTAGCTAGGGTGGACCATGGGATACAGCCATGGCTCATCCAGAGAGTGAAGAGGGGGTGGCTCCTGCTGCTGCATACACCCCTGGGGCAGGCATAGGGGGGCATGTGCCCCCCAGAACTGTGCATGGGATGAGGGTGGGCTACCACTGCATGCTCAGGGCCAAAGGCTGTGCCAGCCTCTTCCTGGTGTGGGGGAGAGGCCTGGGCCTGGGCTGTGCTCAGGTAAAGCCAGGTTGGGGGTGAGATGGGCAAGGGTGGCCCTAGGAGGGGGGGCTACAGTGAATTTTGGGATAGCTGTTGTTGTGTCTTATTGTGTTCTCCTTGCACTGTTCCTTTAAGACCAAAGCCTTCATGTTCAGCACTGCAGGGTTCAGTTTAATTTGTGGCAGTTTTTGCAGCACTGGGGATTTCATCTTCTCTGCCATGAGGAGCCAGAAGCATCTTGGTTCTTTCTTCTCCACAGGACTGGAGTGGGTCAAGTCAGAGGCAGAGCAAGTATAAGTTCTGCATACATCTACTGAGGGCAATTGTTGAGATCCACCCTGGATATGATTCCAGAGGGTTATAATAATAAATAACTGTAGTTCAACCCAGGAGTGTCCACAGTGTTGTTGCTGAACTCACATCATATCAC
>NW_017728948.1:23150114-23156518 GCF_001723895.1 Crocodylus porosus
CCCGTAATTCCCACTCCCAGTGTCACCACCACCCACCTCACCTGGCCCAAGCACAACGTGGGCCCAGACCCCCTACCATGAAAAGGATGCTCCAGCCTCTGGCCCTGAGTACACAGCAGCACATGCCACACATTAGGGGGGCCCTTGCCCCCCATGCCTCCCCCAGGGGTGTACGCAGTGGTGGGAGCCACCCCCCACTCCCCCATGGAGCTCCATTCCACACCCTGCCCCACCCCAGCTGTGCAGCACCACTCTCTCCCTCACTGTGAGAGTCTTAATCTGCCCCCCCCCATGCCCCTTCTCTCCCCCTGGCCCTTCCCAAACAACAGACTTACCAACTGGATGCTGCTCTCCATACTGCCAGGCTGCATATCAGCAATTGAATTGGTATTGGCTGATATGGCTCGTTGATAAATAGTCATCAGTACTGGCCCAAAAAATCTTTATCAGTGCACCCCTACCTTTTACTCATTTGGTAAAATTACAATTAAATTTTTCAACAGCTGTCCTATGTGTTTTTTGTTTGGTTATTTTGTAACTTCTCTGGCTTTTTGAAGAGAGAGATATATGGGGATTATAAGCAACAAGGATTTGTTTATAGGATCTAAGTAAATCTGAACAGACATTATAACTCATTAAAGTTGCTGTAGCACTTTTGTGCATAAGTAACTAGGATGAATGGCCAAGTATTTACACTTATATATATTCAGATACCATCAAAGACTCTTCAATGTGAAGGAATATGAACAGAAGAAACACGAAGATTACTTACAAATTAGATTAAGGGGCATAAAATGTAAGATAAATCATAAGGAATCTCATTTCATTTTGCTCTATTTATAGGAAGTGCACTAGTGAGGAGAGATAATGTTCAAATTGAGTATAAAATGAAGATTTTGTTGACAGAATGTTAAAAGCTGCTGTAGCTTTGAGGTGGGTAAAGAATAATGACTGTACAGATTCATAATATTTGAGATTAGAATGTGCCACCACTGTATATTAATTTGATTGGGGAGATAAAGAGTACATAGTAATTAGAACGAGGATATGTAATTCAAGAAAAAGATAAAAGCAGTTTCAGGGGTAATCTTTTATCTCATTAATGATGAAGTATGGCATTTCTATCATTGTATTTGAGGTCTTTGCATTTAAATTGCTTGAAGATATCTCAATTCTTCAAGTGTAATGAATCTCTTTGTTTTAACATTAACTGCTGTTTCTAATTAATCTGTTAATTATTCTTTTTTCAAAATTTATAGCATCTGTATAGACTAAGGAAGATTGAAGACTTTTATACATCAAAAGCAGAATGAAAAAGGAAACATATTTTCCAAGTCAAATAAATAACCAGTTAAAAAAAGTATTTGTTTGAGCACATTGGCAAACTAGAAAATGAATTTGCTATCTCATTGAGAAATTCTGATATCCTGACATTTGTTTCATCCTTATTGCTGAATTTTTTCAGAATAAAGTGTTCTGAAGCATATTAACTTGGAAATGTCAAAAACAGAAATTTCCCATACTTTCATTTAAAATGATTTATTTTTCATTTTGAATTGCTGACCTTTTTAATATACTGAAATATCAAAATTAGAGCTGTGAAAAAAGTGGAACTTCCATACTGCAAAAATTCTGATATATCAGGTTTTTTTCCTCCCATCTTAAATCAGGATAACAAGTTTAAATATCAAACATTTTTGCAGATCAAAAAGGTCTAACATATCTATCTGATATGACTTCAACCAAAATATGGCATTTCAATCTGTTGCATTGACCCAGAGTGTTTTGTTTCAAGTTGTTTCAACATTACATTGTATTTCCTTACTTTGATCAGGTGTCAGATGCTGTCATTTTATATATAAACTGGGTTCCACACCTAGAGGATGTCTCCTAAGATGTATCCATGATAGCCATAAAACTTATATCATGCATAACCCTGCTCAGGCAAAAGTGATCTTTCTTGTGAGGCTTTCTTGCCAGAGACTGTGGCCTACAAGAGAGAAGTGCAGTAGCATAAATCTAAACTGAAATTCCCATGAGAAAATGTATCATAGTATGAAAATAGCATTTAATGCTAAACTGATCTACAATTAAACACTTCAGGTTAGCTCAGCAAGATAAAATACTTTGATTCTGGTCAAAATGACATGAGATAGTTTGACTTGGTTTTCCCAATGGAAACTGTATTTTCCATCAAAAATCATTCCCATGAAAAGGTCCTGAACAGCTTTAGTCAAAAAGTTAATTCAAACAACAAAAAAATATGTGGGTGGGTGTGTAGGCTGGTGTGTGTGCACATATGTGGATAAAAACCTTTTCCAGGAAAATGTTAGTTCCAATGAAAATATAAACATATATATTATTCATTCATTGGAATCAATATTTTCCTGCAAAAAGTTTAGGTTGACAAATACCCCTCATTTCTCACACATAAACCTTCTTTTGATCCTCTTTTCAGTAAGTACATTGCACATGTCAACACAATTGCTTATAAAGTTTATATGCAGCACAGTCTGAGTAGACTAAACCCCCAGAACTCTTGGAATGAAAGCCTTTTCCCACTGAAATGAATAAGAGTTTCTTCATTAACCTCTATGCAGCCAACCTAGTATTCTTTACCTCTGACTTTGGCTGTGCCTCAGACTCATGCTGTAATATCAGGCAAAATGGCAGATCTGGCCAGCAGACAGATCTCATTTCCCATCAGTCCCTACCCACATAACTTGGGCCAGTCTCCATGGAGACCCCAGCTGCAGCTGCTCTGTGATAGTGCAAAGCTGGGATTGCCATGGAGAATGGTCCTAGCCATGCCGGCAGGGCAGAGCAGGGGGCTGCTCCGGAGCCATTGGTATCTTGCAGCAGGGGTAGCTTGGTCAGGGCTAGGGCAGAGCCATGATCTACAGCCTGCATGCTCTGGGAAGTACACACAAGAGCTCCCCTCAACTAGACCAGGGCTGGTGACAGAGTGTGAGTGGGAGCATAAACCAACCCGGGGGTGTAATATGCCTCAGCCCCACCCAGAGCCAGCACCTACAAGCCACAGCTGCAGCTAAAGTACATAGTGGGCTGGTAGAAGCCGGTGAGTGTGGGGCCCCTCCTCTGGCACCAGGTGCAGCTCAGGAGTCTCTGCTCCTCGGCACTGATTGGGACACCTGACAGGCACCTGGCAGTTTCCTGCTACTTCAGGTAGATGGTACAGGCAGCTGCTGGTGATGAGGAAGAGGTGTCATGCGGCCATGCAGCACATCCTGGCTGATCCCTGGGGGGTGCTGCACGGGGGCTGCTCCCAGCTGAGTCCAGCCTCTACTCTACCTACTGGGAATAGGGCCTGTCTGAAGGCCTCCACGCTGTCCTGCCCTGTCATCAAGCCTTCTGGCATGCATGCGTGCATGCGCGCGCGCGCACACACACACACACACACACACACCAATCCCATAGAGCCTGGGAGCCCTGATAGTAGGGCAGGACAGAACAGCATGAAAGACTTTGGCCAGGCTTCATCCCCCATGGGCAGAGGGTGGACAAGCCACACTCAGGCTCTGGCTCCAGCCCCTGCTGGCACTGCGGGGCACACTGGGCAGAAACAGACCTGCCCACCCACCCACTTCTGCGTGGCAGGCCTTGGGTATACCATATTTCATGTAGTGCCAAGAGCAGACAGGCAGGACAGCTTCCACCCACCATTCCCTGCAGCACCTGGGAGATAAGTGTCTAGACCACAGCCCCTAGGCACCACATGCCAGCAGAGGCCAGGGCCCAAGTGCAACTTGCCTAGGGCTTGTGGATGACCATTTCTCTGGCCACCATGCAGTGCCAGGCAGGCAGGTGGATGGGTCTGCTTCCACTCTGTGTCATCCACAGTGCCAGTAGAAGCTGGAGCCAGGGCTGCTGCCCACAGCAGAGGGCAGGTCCTGAGTATGGCTCACCCAGGGCCTACTCCACAGTGCCACTGCCTGTGCCACCTGCCCACAGGCTAGATAAAATCAAATGGTGGCCTGGACCCAGGCTGCAGACTATATTTTACCCATTCTTTCTCTACAGTTATTCCACCCAAGTTGAAGTCTTTCAGTATCCCAGGATGCAGTGGTCCCTGCCAAGTCAGAGTAAGCAGGAATGCTGAGGTACAGTGCCTTGCCCTCCGGGCACATCTGGCAGAGTGAGTACCACAGCCCTGGATTGACTGGTGGCCACAGTGCCTCCTGTAGTTGCTCATACTGCCTCTACTCTGTTCCTACTGGGCACAGCAGAGCCAGTATGAATACCTGGTGGCTGCGTAGTGCCTTATGCCATAAGCAGGAGGAACTGTCACTCCTGCTAGGAAATAGGGAATATGATCTTGTCAGAATAATGGAGGAGACCTGGTGGGACACCATGCATAACTGGGCTGTATGCATAGAGGGCTACAGTCTGCATAGAAGGGATCAGGTAGGGAAGAAGGGAGGAGGTGTAGCTCTCTATGAAAAGGAGCGGTATGCCTTCTCGGAGACCCAAACTGATTTGTGAGAAGAGCAACTAGAGACCCTGCGGGTCAAGCTATGGAGGAGATGAGAAGGGGAGATTTGACAGTAGGCATCTACAACAGACTGCCACACCAGAAGAAGGAGCTGGATCTGGAAATGTCAAGAGAACTCATGGAGGCTGCACTTTAAAGGGACATGGGTGTCATGGGTGACCTCAATTACCCTGACGTCTGCGGGTACTCAGCCAGATCTGACAAGTCATGTAGGTTTTTGACCTATGTGGAAGAACTTTATTTAGTACAGGAGGTGAACAGGCTGACCAGGGGCAAGGCTTTGTTGGATTTGGTTCTAACCAAAGGGGATGACCCAGTGGGAGATCTGAGGATTGAGGGTAATCTGGGAGATTATGATCATGAGGTGATAGAATTCATTATCCATTGTAGGGCAGGGAAGTCAGCCGTAGAACAGAAGTGCTTGAATTCAGGGAGGCTGGCTTCAATGAGCTTAGGAAAATAGTGGGAGAGACCCTATGGGAAGAGGGACTGGAGGGGAAAGGAATTCAGGAAGAGTGGTCATTCCTCAAAGGAGACACCACCCGAGCAAGACAGGTGACAAATGCAAGGAGTGCCCAGGTAAAAAACAGGGGTCCAGACAGTCTCCCAAATTGGGGGGTGGCACATGCAGCTATGCAAGGCCTTAAATGCCTATATACCAATGCTCGTAGGATGGGGAACGAACAGGAGGAACTCACCCTCAGAATAGCCAGGTCAAACCCAGACATAATAGAGCTTACAGAAATGTGATGGGATTCATCCCACGACTGGTCAGTTAGCATTAGAGGCTATAGGCTTTACAGGCAGGATAGAGAATGAAGGAAAGGTGGGGGTGTGGCGCTCTATGTCAAGGAGCAATACATATCCTCTGCCACCAGAATGGGGTCAGAGGAGGGGCAAGCTGAAGTGCTCTGGCTCAAGATACAAGGGGGCCATAGGGAGAGGGATTTAACAGTGGGGGTCCACTACAGACCCCCCAGCCAAGGGGAAGACCCAGCTTGCAGAGGCACTTAAGGCAAGGGACGTAGTTGTTATCGGTGATTTAAATTACCCAGACATCTGCTGGGAGGAACAGTCAGCCAGGTCGAATCCTTCCAGGTAGTTCCTGGCCGAGATACAAGGCCTCCACAATTCAGGAGGTGCACAGTCCCACCAGAAGAAATGCCCTGTTGTACCTGGTCCTGGCCACAGGCGATGACCTGGTAAGGGGCCTCCAGGTTCTTGACCACCTGGGTGACAGCGATCATCACTTGCTGGAATTCACCATCCAGCGTAGGGTGTCAAGGTCATGCAGCAAGGCGGTAGCCCTAGACTTCAAGAGGGCCAACTTCAACAAGTTGAGGAGATTAGTGGGAGAGGTGCTGGTGTTCTCGAGAGCAGGGGAACTCAGTGCCCAAGATGAGTGGTCATTCCTTAAGGAGACAATACTCAGGGCCCAAGGGGTGACCATCCCAATAAGAAGCAAGGGGGACAAGAGTGCCCGAAAGCCCCCCTGGCTCACCCAGGGCATCTGGGAATGCCTGATTGCCAAAAAGGCGGTGTACAGCTGCTGGAAGGGGGGTGCTATCTCCAAAGAGGAGTATACCTCCTCTGCTCAGGCCTGTAAGGGGGCTATCAGGAAAGTTAAGGCAGACATAGAGCTAGGACTAGCGTCCAAGATCAAAGATAATAAAAAGTCCTTCTTCAAATATATAGGGAGGATGAAGAAAGCACAGGGAAACCTCAGGGTGGAGAGGACCCAGTTAGAGAGCTTCTGGAGGGGCTGGACGTGTTCAAATCAGCGGGTCCAGATGCTCTCCACCCCAGGGTGTTGAGGGAGCTAGCAGGGGTTATTGCAGGGCCCTTGGCACAGCTTCACGAGTGCTCGTGGTGTTCGGGCCAGGTGCCAGAT
>NW_017728948.1:23158993-23165945 GCF_001723895.1 Crocodylus porosus
TGAACCTGTTCAGCCTTTACAAGAGAAGGCTGAGGGGGGACCTGGTGACTGTCTATAAACTCACTAGGGGGGACCAGAAGGATTTGGGAGAGACCTTGTTTCCCCTAGTGCTCCCTGGCATAACAAGGAATAATGGCCACAAGTTGTTGGAGAGCAGGTATAGATTAGACATCTGTAAGAACTACTTCACAGTTAGGGTGGCTAGGATCTGGAACCAACTTCCTAGGGAAGTGGTGCTGGCTCCTACCCTGGGGGGTTGTTAAGAAGAGGCTTGATGCCTACCTGGCTGGACTCATCTGAGCCCAGTTTTTCTCCTGCCCAGGCAGGGGTCGGACTTAAAGATCTACAAGGTCCCTTCTGACCTGACTTCTATGATTCTATGAAAGGAGGAATCCTCAGAGCGCAGAAGAGGCCCATTCCTGTAGGAAAGGTGGTAAAGAGGCAGGAAATTCCTCTTGGCTTTCCAGAGGAGTCAAGGAGTGTTTAAAAAAGAAAAAGAAGGCTTATGGACAGTGGAAACAAGGAGTATTCACCAAGGAGGAATACATGAGTATCGCCTGTATTTGTACAGAGAGGATAAGGAAGGCAAGGGCAGCACCTAGGATCAAGTGACCAGGATCAAAGGCAATAAGAAGTCCGTCTTTGGGTATATAGGGAGCAGGAAAAAGACCAAGGGAAATGTGGGAACCTTGCAGAATGGGACAGGGCAGCTGACAACAGGCAGTCAGGAGAAAGCTGAACTATTTAATGAATTATTTGTATCAGTGTTCCTCCATACAAATGGTGATCGCCTGCCTGGTCAGATACTGGACAGATGTGGGGGGAAGGGGTGTTTCCCAGCCAATTATCAGTGTCGAACTGGTGAGGGAGCACTTAGAGTGGCTGAATGTCTTCAAGTCAGTAGGACTGAATGGACTACATCTGAGAGTGCTGAGGAAATTGGCTGGGGTCATTGCAGGACCATTGGTGAAGGTATTTGAAGACTCATGGTGCTCAGGAGAGGTCCTGAAATACTGGAAAAGGGCTAATCAGGTGCCAGTCTTTAAGAATGGGAGGAGGGAGGATCCAGGAAACGATAAGCCAGTCAGTTTGACCTTGATACCAGACACAATTTTGGAAAAATGATCAAGAAGTCCATTTGTGAGAGACTGACAGAAGGCATGATGCTGAAGGATAGCCAACATGGTTTCATTGCAGTCAGGTCATGTTTGACCAACCTTGTCTCCTTCTATGATTAAGTAATGAACTACTTAGATATGAGAGATGTGGTTGATGTCATATACTTGGATTTTAAAAAGGCCTTTGATATGATGCTCTTATAAAAAATGATGCTCTTATAAAAACAAATACAGGACTGTAGGCTGGCAGAGGAACTGGGAGAAAAACTGTTCACTAGGGTGCCCCAGGGGAAGACAAGGAGCAAAGGCCATAAATTGTTAGAGGATAGTTTCAGGTTGGAAGTAAGGAAGAACTTCTTTATGGTAAGGCTGACCAGAATTTGGAATGGACTTCTCAGGGAAGTAGTGCAGTCTCCAGCCTTGGAAGTCTTCAAGAAGGGACTGGACAGACACCTTGCTGGGATCGTTTGATCTCATCAGTATTCCTGCCCAGAGCAGGGGGGTTGGGCTCCATGATCTTTCGAGGTCCCTTTTAGCCCTGAATTTCTATGATTCTATGCCGCTGCTCAGACCAGCTCTCCCCTGACCAGCAGGAGCAGAGCAGAGCTGCTCTGTTCCAAGTTCCTGCTGCTGCTCACCAAGCCTCTAGAGGCAAGTCATAGCTGTGCTGGTGAAGGGCAGACAGAGATGATGTTACATCTTAAAGTGTAACTGCTCCACTAAGCTGATCAACACTAAGCTGATTAACATTTCCACAGCTTTCAGCATAAAATGTAACAAGGCCCTGAAAGTGTGGACACACAGACCAAACTGAACTGTTTCCAATGTCATGGACTGGGAACCAGCTCACAAGTCTGTAAATAAATCACTGTGTCCATAACATTGGTGTGGAGGGAGAGGGACGGTTCCTGGCAGTGGATGAGTGGGAGGGAATGCTTGTACCTATGCTTTCCAGGGATGTTCCAAGAGGTGGACCTGTTGTTGGGGTGGGGGGGGTTGTATATTTTGTTTTTCCTTCTGTCCTAAACAGCAGTTCAAGAAATTGCAATAAATAGGAATAAATAAACAGGAGTTCAATAAATACCCTGCAAATTACTGAAGTCTACAGTGTGCTTGCCTGACTGGGAGGAGAGGGAGGGGAGGGAGTATTCAGATTCATGGTTTTTGGTTCCCAAGGCTTGTGAGGCATGCTGAGGGGCTGCAGTCAAGCAGAGAGTGAGGACACAGATGGCTGTTGCAAAGATAGCTTTTACTGAACATGCATTGACAAAAAGTGCCAACAAAAGTGGAAAAAAGGTTGGGGACAGTAGAGATCTGGTTAAGTACCAGATCATCCATATGTGGCAGTGAGGGAGGGGTGGGGTGGAAGGGGAGGAGTGCTGTAGTATGGGCTACCTGGTGGACTGACCAGACCCATGTCACAGGATACCTGGTGTCCACACAAAACACTGAACTGGTTTGCAGTGAACCACTTCAAAATAGCACTTGATTTTCCAGGTACACTTTTAATTGTTCCAAACAACTTTAAATTGATTTAAACAAACATACAAGCCTGTCTGTCTCAGGCTTCAAAAAACATATTTAAACCACTGTAAGTGTTATGGAAGTCCATGTCTTCTGGTTTCTAGCATATGTTAAATTTATTGAATAATTCAAGCGTTAACTGCATGATAAATTGTAACATGCCACACATTTGACCACTTTATATGATAAAATGGCAAATCAGACTATTGCACTATTGCACATTTAATGGTGGAGCCCATCAACTCAACATAGGCCAGCACTTTAAAAGCCCCACCATGGAGCCCCAGGCCAGACTACACAGCAAAGCTTTGAACTGGCTTGTGTGGGCAGTCCGTGTTCCTGGGCTCCCTGCACTCACACACCAGTAAATTAAAAGTCACATCATGCATCCCAGCACTGGAGAATGGGCCCGATGCTAGACTACATGGCACAGCTGGCATGTCAACTGTCTGGCATGGCAAGGTGCACCATTTTTACAATCCAGGATAAAAAAATCTGTCAGATCCAAATTACATGACCAAATTAATGCATGCCAGCAGCCTTTATCCTGTAGTACCATATCTACATACTGATTAAATGCCCATATATGGAACCTGGAGATTATATTTAGATGATTACTTATGAAAGTTGTTCCCATAGTTTGTAAAAGAATATATAGCTTCATGAAACCAAAATCTCTTGTATTACAGCTACTACTACTGCAAGTTAAATATGATTGATTTCAAACAATTAGGAAATGAAGAAAAAAATCCTGAAGGTTCTGGCATAAAATAATATGGGATTTTTTTGTTTTAGCTGCTTTTATATTGTACTTTGCTAAGGACATACAAAAAAAGCTGTCATTATGCCCAAAACAATTATTCTTAGCCTAGATTTCAATTTCATTGAGGGAACTAAAAATATTTGTTATTTGAATTTCTTTTGTTTTAAACTTGCAAAACTCCAGGCTCAGTAAACAATTTTAAGTCGTTCATTCAGTCTTTTCTACCTTAAACCCCACATTCATTCTTGCCACCTACTGTACCTGGAAGAAGGAACAGGACTTCAAATTAGTTCTTATTTGTATGTATCAAAGTATATGATTCATTTAGTTTGTTTACCTTAATACAGGATGAAATGTTTAAGTCTTAATGAAAAACTTCTGAATACAGTTTACATATATTTACATTTTATGTAAAATCGCTTAAATCACTGGGCACTTGATATCAAAGGTATACTTACTAGACCAGGCTGAAAAATGTTACAAATTTCTGTCAGAATCTATGCTATATAAATTGACTTTTTCTTAATTTTTTCTAAGAATAAGCTAAAAGTATTAATTTCAATTGGTCAAGCTTAAAGGTAGGTCACTGTGTACATCTGTACACATGCGAGATGCCTGCTCTGACCTCCTCCAATTAGAATGCATCACAGCAAACTTGATTAATCAGCTTTGATATCATGGGTATTCAGTGTTCCCATGCTTCAAAATGGTGGCAGGGACACTTTACCTAAAGCTTGTTCAATGAGCTTTAATTAAAGCACCTCCAATGCCATTTTGAAGTACAGGACACTGAATACATGAGACACTAGGGGCGTTTTAATTAGAGAGGCTCTTGGGAACCACTCTAATTAAAAAGCCCCTCCTTCCCTAGCCTGGAGCATGTGGAAAGATGCCCCATATTACTTTCCAATCAATTTTTCTATTGGATTAGCAAAAGATGAAAAAAAATTGGAACTATTCGCCAATAAAAGTAAATTAAATTGAGTTCACATCTTTACAGTAACTAATACTAATATCACTATAACATTTGGAAAGAAAATCATAATTTATGTAATAGACACCGAAAACGGCTGGTAATATATATATATATAAATGAGAATGACTTGTTGGAGAATAAAACTCCCTAAAAAAATAATGATTTTTATTGAACTAGTCTATTAAACTGTCTCTTCCTTCACTCCAACTTTTTTCTTCCATTTTCCAGGGTATAAAAATGGAAGAAAGAGGATATAACCAACAAAAAGCTCAGAAAGCATTGTTTTGATTTGAGAATTTCTCTTTTATTATTTATGATAAATGTATTCTAAATGAGTTTTAAATTTTCTAGTCACCTAGATCAGACCTAGGTCAGTTATCAAAACACTTCAAAAAAGTTTTAAATGAAACAAAATATTATTTGTTAAGTTTTCTCATGGGAAAGCATTCCCATTTTTCATTTAGCCTAATAATGAGCTAATAACCCTACTAATGGGTTAATTAAACTAACTCAAATGATACCCATCACTTTACCTCTATGTAATCACTTTACATTGATTCATAGTTTGCATTCAGGAAATTTGCATCAATATAAATGACGATGCCAAGCACAAGCGATGGAACTTCTGGCCAAATGTAGCTGAGCTGAAGGACTATTCAGGGAATAAGTTACTGCTTAGACATGGCAGGATACATAATGTGTTTTATCTGACATAAGCTACCAATTTAATAAGGCGGATGCAAAAATTCTTGTTAAATGGAGAGGAAAATATGTGATGGACTAATTAGATCATTTGTATTGATTTATACTCGCCAAATGTACAATATTCCTACTCCATAAAGCCCAAAATTTATTTTCCCTCTACAAAATTAATTTATATTTTCCATAGACTTACAATTCAACTTCTAACTTCCACTCCACTAAAGTATGAGGACTCTGGTCCATCTATTCTTTCATAATGTATTACTCAGACTATGAAAGCAATAAAAATACAGATTTTAAGCGATCTCCTAAGCAAGCATTTTTCTTAGATTCCCATCTAAGTCCAAAAGCTACCAACCAATTTCCTGAACATTAGTCTGAAAGAAAAAAATAGTAACAACAACAAATATTCTCTGCCAGCATGGTTTAAACTAATAAAATCTCAAATATGATTACTATTACTTAAAAGAAAAATTGTATACATTCCTAATAAAACCTACAAGCCCCTGTACCAGCCCATTTAGCATAATGGACAGAGAAAGATACAGACAGACAAAAATGTCAAATGCTATTGAAAGAATTAGACAGAAACTATAAGAAAGTCCAAGACTATACCCTATCTGCAACAAGTCAGCTGAACAATATGGTAGTTGTTAGTCCTTTGGTGGAAGATAATATGAGCTCGAAAGGAATGAAATAAATTAAAGGAAAGAATGGGCATCTAGAAGGGAGGATCCAGGATTTCCAAAGAGGGATGTGACACAGCACCCCTAGGACTTCAGGGAGATGCTAATTAGGCATGGCTGGAGTCCCTTGCCAGCCAGGGGCACCAGAGAGTTGGAGAGGGAGCAGGTGCACAAAAGTGTAGGAGGAAACCTGCCTGCCACTGCTGCCCCTAGCTGACCTTTTTTAAATAGTACGTATTTACCACAGACCTGCTTCTGATCACTCCAGCTGCAGGCTTCAGAAAGAAGCTTCATGAGATGCCAGACTTACCAGGAGACAGCAGCAGTAACACGTACGTCCTCCTTATACTGTCTGCTCCCTGCCTACTGCCAGGTGTCACCCACTGGCCAAAAGCAAGCAAGGAAGGAAGGAAGACCCTGTGCACCACCACCATTGCTCCCACCTAAGGGGTCCCACAGTTGAAGTGGGACAGGAGCAGCTCAGAGACAAGCACCAAGTACAAGGAGTCAAGAAACGAAATAACAGGAAGTTCTTAGGTTCACAACAGTTGCTAGTAAGGATTAATATTACGAAGGGACAGAATAGGTCATTGAAAATTCTGAATTTCCAATTCAAAATATCACATAAATCAAAAGGGACCAATCAAAAAGAGGTAGTGCTATACATCATTCAGGCTTATAAGTGAGACAAAGGCTGCTGTCCACAAGCCTGAGCCCCTGCAATTCTAGAGCAAACTCTCCATAAACGATGGAGGATGCAAGACTTCTGGGTCTTGGCCCATTCTAGAAGGAGTAGTGGAAAGATCCTTTTTTTGGTACTTTGCCTCATGAGGTGTGTCCGAACAAGCCTGCACATGCTTCTTGCAAACCCCTTTGAGATGCTGCAAGAGGCACATGCAGGAACAAGAAAATGTTCCCCGTGCTACAAAATTAGACCCCTGGATATCCAGGGGGCAAAAAAACCCTCAAAGAAAAAAAGCAGAGCAGGGCAACCTGAGGCAACTGGAGGCTGGATCCTCTATAGAGACACTCCAGCTGCCAGAGCATCTCTATGGGTAGCCTTTGTCCTGGTGCTGAAGCAGGCAGCATATCAGCAGCAGGGAGCTGGACCCAGGCTCCACTGCTGGTAAGTGGTTGGGGGACTGGAGAAGGGGGAAGACCCCCTCAACCCCCTGATCCCTTT
>NW_017728948.1:23166047-23196451 GCF_001723895.1 Crocodylus porosus
TCATGGGGAGAAACCCCCCAAAGCCCCTTCCCTAGCACTTAGTGGGAGTTCCAGCTACCATCTGGGTCACTGAGGCTCTGCCCACACAGTGTGGGGCAGGGTGACAGCCCCAGCAGCCCCAGCTGCCTCCCACTGCACTGTGCTGCCGGGGGGGGAGGCTTTTCCAGGAGGCTCCAGAACCCCCACAGCCCCTGTTCCTATGGTGAGTAGAGGCTTTTTCTTTTTCTTTAAGTGACAGAGGCAGGGGTTGGTGGGGAAATCATGGGGGGCTTGGGGTGCAAGTGGGAGATGGGGCTGGATGGGGCTCCCATTGGGGGGTCTGGGGGAATGGGGGTGTAGGGCTGGGTGGGGCAGCCATTGGGAGGCTGCAGGAGCTGGCGGAGGATAGGGCCAGGCAGGGCAGCAATCTGGCGGGCTGGGGGAGCAAGCGGGGGTGGGGCATGTTGGCTCTGCAGGGGGGTAGCCCCTACTGGGGGACCATGGCCCCTGAGGGCAGCCTTAGCCCCTGTTGGGGGGCTGTGGGCTCTGTGGGGGGGGGGGCAGTAGCCCCTGTTAGAGGGGCCATGGCCCCTGTGGGGGCAGCAAAACATATTCACGTATTCATAAATTCATTAAACATATTTAGAATTCACTTTATTATTATGATAGAGACACTAGTAATCTTCCAAATTGCCTTAACACTGTAGATATATCAATAAAACATACCCAACTGATCGCTGTCTCTCTGTCTCACTCTGTCTCTTTCTCTTTATAGTGGTCTTTTGTTTTAATTGTGGAGGAACATGGATTTTGGGGTATTTTACAGAGTGACTTTGGGATTTTTTTTAACAGGGATTTTTCAGTTTTCCAATAGGAAACACCAGAATTCCTGCTAGAAAGGCTAGTGGCAGGACCCTGCCTGCTCAGACCTGGCACTTTAGATCCAGCTGGCTGTGGCTGACCTCCTGGTCAATTGGGGCCAGTAGGACATGCTTTGACAGTTCAGAGAAGGCCACCACACCCAGAATATCTTCTGAGAGAAGGCTGCCCAGATGACCGGGCAGGGGCAGACATGGCACACAAAGGCTAACCTTGCAGCCACAGGCCACTGGCAGCTGGGCCAGAGATGCAGATGCCTCATCCGGGTCTGGCAGGTGCACAGCAGATCACAGCCAGGCAGCAGCCCCTACTGCCAGACTGCTGCAGTGAGTAAAGGGTGCAGGGAACTCTCAGGGCTGCTTCAGCAGTCCAGCTGACACAAGGGGTAGTGTTCCCAGGTACCAGTTTGCTGGGCCCCAGAAGCTCCTGAGAGCGAGTATCCCTGAGCTACTTGCCAGAGCTGCTTTTTGTACTGATAGGGCCAGGACAGGGCAGTTTTTTATACTACTGTGGACAGCACAGGTGCTGGCCCTGGGCTCTAGCTCCCCCTGTCTGCATATCCAGGAAGAGCCAGGCAGGATTATTTTGCCCCAAGTGGCACAGTTTGCTCCACAATGAAAGACCAGTTTGCTCCACAATGAAACACCACAATGAAAAACCAGCATGTGTCTGAGCACATGCACTGAGGCAAAAAGCCCGGGCTCAGATTTGCACTGCTTCTATTTGAGCTGCTGCAAGCGCACATACTTGCACGTGTGGATGCACCTACGGAATACTGTAACCCATCCAGGAACCCACACCAAAAGGAAAACCAAGACGACCTCTACTTGGACACACCATATGAATAACCCTTGCATCCTAATTCATACAGTTTTTGTGAAATCCCTGCCCACGCTTCTAACAAAACTATTCTGGAGCAGTCCCTGAGGACACCCCTTCTATTTTACTTTCTGTGGCTGTCCTGAAAAAAGACTGATCAGCACACATGGCACTTAGTTAGGAATAGGATTGCTATAGAAGTTGAAGCAATTATTTATTTATATGTAATAATAAAGGAAAAGGAATTTGCTTTATTTCTTTAAGTTGCAAATAATCATAGATTAATATAAAATCAATATATTGACAAGGTACTTCAAATGCCATGGCCCCAGAACTTTAGTATCCAGTTGTTTCTGCTTTAGAACAAAAAGTAGAGGAATAATTTGTGGAATGGGTTTTAAAGACTGTTAGTTACATCAAAAATACATTTTTATTAGGGCTTACCCAAAAATAATTACCAAGCAGCCTGTCCACACAGTAATCAGATCTTATGATCAGTCTACAGTAAAACATCATGCATATACAAATTTTACAACATTAACACTCAATAAGGGTAGTAGCATTTAGGCATTACTACAATATCCTGGGTAAATCCTACTGATTTCAGTGTTGTGTCTACATTCTATGATATAACATGGATTACTTGAATGTTATGCTTCAGAAAAGCTACTTTTATGTGACCTACTTATTTTAATAGACAGTAACTGGAGTAAAAGGTAAAATCTTAATCATACTGCTATACAGGTTATTAGAAAGTAGTAATTTATAGAATTATGTTATTGAAAACTCATAAATCAGTTAATCTTTTTTATTATTAATAAGAGCCATAATTAAAGATTTTTTTTGTTGCTATGAGAACAGCTCTGTCTTGGTGTAGGACAGAGTTTTAATTCAAAAAAGCTATTAAATGAGTAACAACACTGGAGACATCAGAAGTCATTGGAGAACAATGGAACCGATGCAAAAACCTTGTCACGGACATAGAATAGCAGGGAAACCATTGTGAGTCTATGTGCTCTTCCTAGACCTTTTGAAGGATAAACACTGATATTGAAACCTAGGATAAAAATTCATGGTCTGTTCAAACCCTAAACTATTTGAAGTCCTTCCATAACTAACTATATATAAATCTCATCTGTTGACTAAAATGAGGTTTATAATAATGGATGGAGTTATGTACTTATGACCGAGCTGACAAAATGTATCTCTGAAATCTGGTCCTTGGAGAAAAAAGTTGACAGTCCTGTCCAGCAGAAGAGATGCTCTTTCAGAGAAATTCCTTGCTAAAACACAGGAGCCAGAAGGCCTGGGTTCCTCCATTCTGGATCTGCTACAAACTTCCTGTGGTACTCCTAAGGTACTTACACACCTTTGGGGTGTCCTTCTGCCCCCAAACCTCTCCCTACCATTTGCTGCTTGGCCACTGAGAATCAACTGCGATGCACCAGGGACCAACCAAGTCAAGAAATGAAATAGCGGAAGTTGAAAGCAAAGCAAATATGAGATCAAATAATCAAAATGAGTCAAAAAAGGAGCAATGAGTGTGAGCAGCCGATAGCTATAAATGTCAAGAACTTAGCTTCTGTTTTTAATGATGGAAGTTATTAGCTCCACAGAACAAACAAATAACGGATCACAGAACATAAAAATGTTAATTGTAGCTGAAATATTATTTAGTCTAATATCCGAAGCATATGGTAATATTAAACCTACGCAATCAAGTTCTGTATAATTAGAATGTAAGCGAATATCAAACATACAAGTTTAAGTGAAATATTTGATAAAACCAGTGCACACTGGTGGCTCAATCCCGTAGTCTGCCAACATTCACACAAAGTTTCTTTTGACACCAGTGGGAGTACAGATCATACAAAAGATATGTATAAAGGATTATATTTTAAAATTCTGAATTATATGTCAGCTCTTTTGGGCATACCCTGACAAGCGTGAATGTGTGGTTTGTGGTGCCTCAAGCAGTTTGAAGCACTGCAAACTTCATGCAGCACAAACGTACCTGTTCACTGTGCGGTGGTGTTTTTTGCCCCAGGAGATCCCAGTGTCAGAAAAACCTGAGACTGTAAAAAGTGGCACAGAGCACATGACAGCAGTTTGTGCCACCAGAAAGGGAGCCTGGCTGGCCAGAGGCATACTCTGGCTGCCAACTAGGCTCCAAGCTGCTGGCTTGGCACTGCCCCAGGAGGCCCCCAGGACCCCAGGTAAGGCTGCTAGGGCCAACACAAATGCTGGCCCCAGCCTCCACTACCTCACCCAGGTCACTTTGCCATGCCCTGGAGGTGTGTGTAGGGGGTGTGCCCAGGAACAAGTAGCAACAAATATGTGAGACTACTATTCATCCCACAGGAAACATGAACTCCTGCATGTGCATGCTTGTCAGGATGTGCTCTTTGAAACCAACACTAAAGATCAGTGCTATGCAGAGTATCTGTTTTCTCATGAAAATATTGTAGGGTCTTATTTTTGCCATTACGCAGAATGCAAAACCTTTTGAAATCTTGAAAAAAATGTGTAGGACATGAATTCTATTTCCCATCTCAGCTCTGTCCATAATCCATGATCCACAGCAGTGCTAGGGTGGCAAAAGGGTGTGGAGTGAGGGACCAGAGGGAAGTAAATCCAAGATCTGGCCTTATTTAAAACATACTGCTAAATGACATGTCAAACCCCTGAAAATTTATAATCTCTTCCCTAAAAGAAGGAAAATACTGCTTATGAAACCAGATAATCAGATAAATACATACAGATGCACTTGCTATGATAATAGCAATTCTTATGTGAAACAGATAACAGTACACAATTGAAAGTATTTAAGGACTAACAGGTATTGAAATCATAAGTTACTATACTTACCCAAATCCAAGAGTACTTCATATTAAAAAAAAATCCTCCCAATAACTAGTTTCTATACACAGATCCTAGCCCCCTTTTTCCTGTTTCTTGTCCCCACCATTCCCACTCCTCTGTTCCCAGCTGCCACATGCCCCCCTCTGCTTGTGCCTGCCCCTACCCCTCACATCCCACTCCCTGATTTCCTGACTCACTGTTCTTCCCTGCATCCTGCCTCTCTCTCCCACTGCTCCCCCCTGCAGCCTACCTCCCTTATCCACCCCCTCTCCTACTTATACAGCTCTGCTCCAGTAGGGCAGCCAGCAGCAGCATGGCCCCAGCCTGACCACAGCCCAGTCCAGCCACAGAGAAATGGCAGCTACTCCCAGCAGGGCTGGAGGGTCTGGAGCCTGACCTGAAGCTAAGGGAGGAAGGGCAGGGCTGGGAAGGGAAGGAGTGGTTGGTAGAGGCAGGGGAGGGCAGGCAGAGGCATAGGGGCAAGGAGTAGGGAAGGGCAGGCTACAGATTTGCCAACACCACCTTGCAGTCTTCCCCACAGTCTTGCCTGGATGATAGGTAGGCAAGGTTCTCTGAATTGATGTGATGTCTTTTATTAGACCAACTGAGTAGTTGGAAAAAAGTTCTTAGCAAGCTTTCAGGCACAATCACCCTTCTTCAGGCATAGGAAGTCTCTGCTGTTCTGAGACTCCAAGGAATGAGAGAAGCTAAAATTGTGACAGGATGTCAGTGAGGATGTAAATAGGTAGAAATCAGGAATGAGGCTGTGTTTCTTGCACAGGCTTAGAAAGTGTATGCCACTGTTGAGGTTAGCTTTTTTTTTCTTCCTGTTGTGAAGTTTCCATTTCAAATGGTAAAATTTGATTTCTTCCATGTTTCTGGGATGCTTTGGATGATAAACTTAATGCACAATTACAGAATAAGGAATAACTAAGGCAGGGATGCTAAACCCCCAGCCTCTGGGACATGCTCTCCAATGGTTCAGAAATGTGGCATCAGAAGAGTGGTGGCAGCATTGCTGTGCCAACCCTTCAATCTCAAAAACATGCACAAGAAGCAAAGGAGAGTTCCTACTTTTATATAGAAAATCATAGGGGTTGGGCTCACAGTGGGCCAAAGGGAGGGAACAGGTAAAAGGTAAAGAAATATTAACACTCTGGGAACTTGTGCTCAGCACCTTAATTTCCACCCTCCTCTGGAGGTGTCCCCAACAAGGCTTTAGTCCTCAGAGTGCTCAAACAGCAGCTTGCAGCTGCCCCCAAGTCTGAGTACAGCTCCTTCGGTCCACAATCATGGCTGACTGAGCCAATGAGATCTCCAGCTCCACTGTGCACTCCTCTGTGTAGGGCTGACCATGTTTTCATATGCATGCTGCTCTCTCTTTCTCTTCCTCCAGTTTCAAACATCCTCTTCCTTTCCCCCCCTACACTCCAGTCGCTGGGGGTTTCTGGGAGTTGCAGTCCAAATTAACTATCATCAGAGCTCTGCGAACTACCCCCTAGTTCCTCCTGCTGTTATACACATTCCCCTGCTACCAAATTTCCAAACCTATGGGGAGCCCTGTGAGCTAGATATTGTGGACCTGCATAAAATATCATGCTAGTGTGCAGCTGGATTCAGGCATGCAGGATCAGGCTGGTGGACAGATGGCTCCAGCACATCAGGTTGGGCCAGCACATGGTCAGGTCACACCCACAGATCAACCCTACATGTCAGCCCTGCATGGGATCTGGACTCCAGACCAGCTTCATGCCACTTATCTGGCCCACATAGCCAAATGTTTTGGCACCACTGGTGTAAGTAGTGGCACTGCCAAGGAGGATCTGGTGTTATAATGGATCACAGGCTCAATGCGAGTCCGCAGTGTGATGCTGTCATAAAAAAAAAAAAAAAAATTGCACTTTCAGCCACTGATTATTCTGGGGTATGTCTTTCTCACAATATTCAAAACAGTCTAATTTCACTTACTTTGGAAGAAAATAAAATTGAGTCCTCCAGGATTTTTGGAAAACAGAACTGTTCTCTACCCAGCTGCAGTGGAGAAGGCAGCAGTGGAATTATATGGAGGTAGGAAGTGCTTACGAGTCATCTGAGTGAGGACTAGTATGTGGGAAGAGGTTGGGGGCAAGCTGTACTGGCATAAGAGAAGGCTTGAAGATGACAGCACCAGAAAAAAAGAAATAGCATCAGAAGACTGGTATCATTGATGGTACAAAGGCATATAGTGGGACACAAAAAAGCAAAAATCAAATAATTGCATGGAAACATAAAAAATCAGAAATTTGAATTTGAAGCATTGGAGAGAAGTTCAGAAAAGGGTGTAATATGGTTTGACTGGGTGAGAAAGATTAACCTGTGAGCTGCTTTCTAGACAGAATGTAGGGGTCAATATGGAAATTAAGGAAGCCACACCAGGAGATTATGGTAATCAAAACAGGGGATGACAGGGATTTGACCAAATCTTTTCGCTATTAGAATGGAAAAACAATTTGTTGTAGACAAAAAAAAAAAAAACCTGAGGAAAAATCCACATTTATTAACATTTACTGCATTGTGTCTGAGATACCACAATATTTCCTTACATATAGTTTACACGGCCACTGCTGGAAACTCTTGACAAATACTGACTCTCTGATAGTAACTGATGTGTAACTGCAATTATTTCCTAATGAAGTTTGCAAACACACTATAGTCTACATTTTTTTTTAAGTTTTGCCAGATGCCTGTTAAGCAAAACTCTGAAAGAAAAATGTTTGCAATAATAAAAAATGCTACTGTTTATAGATGAAGACGCTGGTGGCCTGCTTCTTTTTTCCACCCAAAACTTGTGATTCATGAAGGTAAAACTTCTGTAATGAAAGGTTATATCAAGAATATTCTTATTAAAGTAAGCCAGATGAGAGCTTAGCTACTGCATTGATTTGGAAATGTCAGAAGAAGAACAGAAACAACTCCTAGAGATGAGTCAATGTGATGTTTATAATATTTAAATCAATGCCATATGTATTTCACATAAATAAAATTGTATCTAAACCAGCCAAAAACTATACTTTAGTTTTAGCCATTCCATTGAACATTAACTTAAAACTCAACCTTAGAAAAGTTGATTATCTTTGGAAATAACATAGTGAAGACTAAACTCCACAGAGCATGATGCAAGAAAGAGAAGAATGAAAATTAATATGCATTAGTCTCTTCTGCTTACACTGCAAATACAGTGCATTTGTTATACATGCAGAAGTCTTACTGAGTCACTAGGATTTTAGTTTAAAAGTAAGATTTGCTTAAAGAAACATGTTCATTGCAGGGATAGGAGTTTCTTTTTTAATTACTTTATTCAGTTGCAGAGGAAATAATACACTTCTACATGGAGTCTACACGGAGTACATTAACAGGGCAGTAATTCTGCAGCCACTGGTATATGTGTTCAGACTGATGCAGTGTGTAATCCATCTGAAGCTAATGGGAATACTCACAGTACTTAATCAGAGCTGGTAGTCTCTGCAGGATTGAGACCTACCACTGTCTGCCTGGACCAGTTTACAGTATTTTTCAGTGTCTCACTATTTGTCCCTTCCTACCAACCTCATCTCAGTGATCTTGTCATAAAATTTAAACCATCTTTCATTCAGGTGCACTTTCTCACAATGTGTAGCATTGTCTATAGAAGAGCATCAGATTCGTGCATCATTCTCATATTACTGACTGTAACACGGAGCTAGGGTCTCCTGCTACTTTAAGGAGGGGGAGCCACAACAGGGATGTCCCCAAATAGGCTAGCCATCATGTCAAAACTGCTGTAGGTGCCTGGAGAGCCACCTATCAGGAAGTGGCGGGGCTTTGGAGGCCCAAAAGCCAGCACTTGTGAACAGCTGATCACTCAGACCCTGCAGGTGGCAGGAAGAGGAGCTCCTGAGCAGGATGGCTGAAGAGAGGGACTGACTTCTACCTAGGCTGTCCCCAAGATGCAAGCAGAGAGCTAAGGGAACTTATAGCCTGGAGGGGGAGGAATTGTAGACCCAGTGTGGGGAGAGTTTTAGTTATACAGCCAGTGGACTTGCATTTGTTTTCTGATTTTGATTGGAGGATTGGATGTAGCTGTAAGGTGTGGATTGGAGGCCACAAATGGTATTGTAGGGGCACCCAGCATAGAGCCTTTCCAGGATCTGGGACCCAGTGGGCTGCATGGGGCAGAAGCCAAAACACTTTATAAGGAGGCAGAACTGAGAGCCAGCCTTGCCAGACACACCAGGGAGAGCTGGGCTGAACACTGAGATAAAGCATAAGATAGGGCCAAGGGGCCTAGATACCAGATAACCAAAGATGGCTGAGGTTGAGATAGCTGGGCCTAAATCAGTGGGCCAGGGCTGGAAGGAGAAAAGTGGGGGCTAAAGTCAAGAGGGCTCAGACCTCTACAAAAGAACTAAACTTGTGGATGAAGTAGCATCTGCAAGATATGGGCATGGCTGTAGCAGCAGAAGGGGGCCATGAATAGCCCTTAAGGCAGGTAATTCCCTGGAACATAGATGGGGCCCCACTTAGAGCTTGGGATCAGCTGGATCTGGGAGAGACTGCTGGCTGAAGAATAGACAAAGGCTCACTCTGGGACCCTGGGGAAGCCTCTCTTTTTTCTTTACAATAAATAATTCCATCAAGGTTTGGCAGGAGAGAGGAAAAGGAGCGTACCTGAGAAGCCAGAGTGGGGCAGGAGCAAAGTGGCCATCAGGGGGCATCACAGCAACCCATGGGGCCCAGTCCTGTCACACTGGGATTCTAGTCTAGATCCTCAGTTTCCATATTAACACTTTTACTTAAAACTGAACAGAACCAATGACAGGACTGAGACCTGTGGGATTATACACATTGTGACTTTGGGAAAAGGAGCATCTGCCTATCATGATCAGTAAGAGAAGAATGAGGGCAACCAGTGACATCCCTGAAAGTGTAGATTCCCTAGTAGTGAAAGCTTAGCTTTTTAAACATAATTGATGATGAAAATAAAATAGCTTACTTGAGAATAAGCTTATCATCTTCAGACATTTGAATGCAACATGCTTTTTCAGCTATTTGATCAAAACCAGGATCATACCCTATAACATTTTTTTCTAATGGTAATTTTCTAACACCCTTTTAACTGGAACAGAAACCATGTTCTGAAAATAAGAGTTGTGGCTCCTCATACTTTCTGATTTCTAATTAATTCACAAAAGAAATCTAGTTCTCAATCCACCATGTTGTTGGTTCTCTTCCCCATGGCTACCTTCTGCTCACTATCTGTTAATTCTCAGTCATTGCAGGCATGCACTCTCTGACAACCTGCTTCCCCCTTTCCAACTCTCAACTGAAGCCAAAGTCATGATACATGTAGCAGACAGATGGACTGCTGTGTTTATAGAGTCCAGTGGACTATAATTGTTTTTACTTGAGCCATCAGGACTGCCTATAATGACAGTTGGACTAGACTTAGGCAAGAAGCCAAACTTATCCCAATTATCTTCTAACTGGGAACTTTCCTAGATCTGTATATTAAATTTCCCCAACTTACCCCATCTGATGTATCAATAAATACATGGTTAACCTCAATTATTTACTTAGATTTATTCTACGTTGCACAGTGTACAATACGTGTAAAACATGTAGCCAAACACTATGGTTTCCAGTACATCTATATATTGTACAGAATGAGACACCTAAAATTGCCATATAGCTCATAATGGCAGGTACCACAGCAACAGTGGGAACATCTACATCACATGTTACATTGCCATAGCAACAAGCTATGGCAACATAGCTCATCATTACAGCAATGTAGCGTCAGCAGGCGTGAACCTTGACACCAGCGCTACTGCACAGTAGGGTCAGAAACAACCCATGCACTACTGAGACTACATAGTGACAGCACTTACTACACAATCATTTCGTACTTTAGTCATTTAGTACTTTTGCAACAACTGTGCAGTTGGGTGCACATGTAAACGTTCCCACTTTGTAAAGAGGGAGATTCCTTAAGAATTAAAAAAGGGCCTGATTTTAAAAATTACTCATCAGGAAGACTTAGCTGATGCCTTTCTACTTGTGCAAGAAGGAAGTCCTGACCACAAAAGATCAAGAAATTTTCATCAAGACCAAAAACGGGCAGTACTAATAGAAGAGAGACTGATGGCAATTATATTTATCTTTAAACAAACAAACATAACTGCTTATTTCTAACTCTAGTTACTTGGGAGATCAAGTATTTCCTAGTGCTTGTAATGGAAATAGAGGTGTAAGGTTTGCAAACAAAGGGACATAAAACCTTGTCACTTGAAGAAATAATTAGCAAGTCATTAAAGTGAACATTCCAGATTTGCCTGATATTCTGCATTGACTTCTCTGTAGAAAACTGCCCAAATGATAATCTGCATCTACCAAGGTCACAAGAAAAGTTATTATAATTTTACTTTCTTAAAAGCTACTTCCTACTTGTGTACATTATACAAACTTTTTTTTTGAAGAATGAGACAGGAAAATCATAATTAAAATGTACAGAACACCATAAATCTCATAATCTCCTTTGCCATGACTCATGCAAACTCTTTACGACAGTTACACAGCTTGTATCTGCATACCAGTACCTATCCTGTTGACAAGTATCATCTTATTCTTCCTTTGTGCTTTCCTCCCCATATGTATCCATGTATCGTCTCATCACATAACTTATAGTTTAAGATCCTAGTAATTGTGACCATTGTTTCATTTTGTGTTTCTACAGTGCCTAACACTGTGGGGTCCTGGTTCACTGCTATGTCTCTTCAATGCCACAAGAACAAAATAATGTTGAAACTGCTACTAAGGTTTGATACATAAATAGAAAAGAAAATGGTATAAATCAACATGGCCATAAAAGAAAAAAATCTTGCTGATCTTGATTTAATATTTTGTTTTTTCCAGTAGTTGGATATCCAGCAAAGGTCATGATGCTTTGAAAAAAATTACTTTTTATTTTTACATATAGATAATATATAAAAGAAACTGCTGCACAACACTTATAAGTCATTTTTCCCTATCGAAAGAAAAGACTAGCAGAAAGTCAAGATATTCTTTTTTACAAGGAAAACAATAAAGTGGTAAATAATCACCAGTGTGTGAATGGCAGAGACAAAATAAAATTCAGAGCAGACTGGACGCTATCTAGAATGTGCCATTTTTACTTGGAGCCATCATTTATCTTGTGCTAGATGGGCCTTGGGATCCTGCAAGATAGGCACCCCAAGGCCTAACATTACATTGTGTAATATTAAGTGAGCTAGGGTGGATAAGCAATGCGATAATGTAGCCAACAGGGCAAATAATACTCTGGCATGCACCATTCGATCTATCTCCAGCAAAACCAAGGAGGTGATTCTCCCACTACTCAGCCTTGGTAAGACTTAAGCTGGAGTACTGTGTCCAATTCTGGGCACCACACTTTAACACGGATGTGGTACAGCTTGACAGAGTCCAGAGAAGGGTCACCTGTATGATCAGGAACTTGCATGGCAAGCCGTACAAGGAAAGGCTAAGGGACCTGGGACTCTTCAGTCTGAAAAAGAAAAGGCTGCTTACCACTACATCAGGGGAGTACATCAAGGTCTCAGTGAACAACTGTTCACCAGGGCACCCTTGGTAAAAACCAGGAGTAATGGTCACAAACTGCTAGAAGAACATTTCAGGCTCAACATTAGGAAAAACGTCTTCACAGCTAGGGTGTCTAGTAGGGCTGTGTGAAGCTTCAGTTGCTGATTCAATTCGATGGAGATTCGTCAGGATTTGGTGGCCAAATCTCTGAATCTGAATTGAGTCAGGAGACCCTTTAATCTCCCTGAATTGATTTGGAGAGATTCAGAGAGATTTGATGATTTGGACATAGTCAAAGCTTTAAATGTTTTTCCAACATACCTCAAGGTATCAGGCGGTTCGTGAACACTGAGATGCTGGGGCAGATGGAGTGTCCCACAGGAGTGTGTGGGGGGGTCCTCAGCGCATTCACAGACATGGACCAGAAGCACTTCCAGTCCACTTCTGGGTCCACCGTAGTATGCATGGGGGACCCTCCCCCCACCTTGGCAACTGGTGCCTCCTGGGTTTGGGGGGGCACCTGGGGTCCCCCAATGGTGATCACTGAGCCAGGGGGGACATGGTGGGGAGGTCCCCTGTGCTCTCAGCTGTGGACCCAGAAGTGGACTGGAAGTGCTTCTGGTCCATTTCTGGATCTGCGGCTGAGCACACACCCCCATCCCCCCTGCCACACACACTCCTGTGGGATGCTCCATCCTCCCCACCATTGCAACATTCACAAGCCATGTCTGGTACCTCAAGATATGTAGAAAAAATATTTAAAGCTGTGTCTATGGCCGAATCACTGATTCTCCAAATCAGCATTGACTCTTCAGATTCAGATTCAGCTGAATCACACCAGGACAGAGATCCAAATCAACAAACTGAATCACTGTCCCCAATTCATGCTAAATCTGAATCAAGTAAAACCTGTTTCATACACCTCTAGTGTCTAGACTGTGGAATAAGCTCCCTCCAAAGGTGGTGCAATCATCTACCCTGGAAATCTTCAAGAGGAGACTGGACATTCACCTTGCTGGAGTCACCTGACCCCAGTTGTCTTTCCTTGTTCATGCAGGGGGGCTAGACTCGATGATCTTCTGAGGTCCCTTCCAGCCTCATAATCTATGAATCTATTAATCCAACTGTGCTAGCATGGAGCTTTGTACAGGCTATACTGCTTCTCAGGTGATTTCTGTATTTAACATTTAATAGTCATTGGAATAAAGACCAGAAGAGTCCAGGGAGAGCAAGGAATAGAATCCAGGGCTCTATTCTCCCTATAAAAGACTCTGAGTACTAAACTACATGATAACACAGCATCTTGTGCTCTCTCTTTTCTGGTCCCATGAATTTGGCATTTTTGGTGCACATTGGTGCAGAATTAAAAAGAGGGGTAGCCTCCCAGAATAGTACTCTATAGCCTACCAGTGGGTCACTCTCCTGGGAAGTGTGGGGTATTTCTTACAGCATTAAACCTTGGTCTATTTCCTGCATGACTCATGTACTATTAGGTATTAGAGTCAGAGAAAACAGGGCTAAAAAGAACTTGGAGAGGTCATCTAGTCCCTCCCATCACCCCGCAGCAAGACTATAAAAAGAAGGAGATACTATTATTGCTAGTTTTAAAAGAAATTGACTACACCTGTAGTTTGCAACCTCAGCTCCTGTTGCTGTGTGTTAGGCACATTTTAAAAGTTGCTTTCAGTTCAAGCACCTCAGGGGTCTGTGGATGAACACTTAGCTTCTCAATTCCACTTTGGTTTAGGAAGAAGACAGTTGCCAAGTTGCTCAAGCCAGGGCAGTTCTAGGTATATGCAGATGCAGAACTGAGCATTTAGAGAGCTTTGTTTTTCAAAGGCTATGCACAAGGTATAAGATAGTTCAAAAATATTTTTTTGTTTTTACCTAATAAATTGAAATAGCTTCTTTGGAGCATTCCTGCTCAAGGCAGGGGGTCAGACTTGATGATCTACTTAGGTCCCTTCCAACCCTACATCTATGAATCTATGAACCTATGAGCTGATACACAGCAGTTTTGGACATTATCAGGGATAGTTGTCTGGCAACAGGATGATTATAAGTATCTGATCATTAAGCAGAGAGAGGTAGCTAGCCATATTAGTCTGAAGTCAGAAAGAAGGCAGGGTGGTCATGAACCTCATGGACTAACTGAATCAAAGATGCATAAGCTTTCTTGAGCAAGTAATCACTATATCAGATGCTATGAATGCTTATGTATCTCTGATTCAGTTAGTCCTTAAGGTGCATTTCTACCCTGCCTTCTGCCTATATTATCACTGGCAACAACTCAGCATTGCATATCCTTTGCCTACTCATTCACAGAGGTCTCTACCTCTCCCTGCAGTTTATGTAAGTCTAACTATTATGGGCTGCCTTTAGTTTCTTGAATCCATCATTGCAAGATTTTTGATTAGATACTATTTGTTTGTGTATTCCCTATACTCAGCACAAGCCGTTAATTTGTGAGCTAGCCTTTTCATTGCCAGCTTCTCTGCATCTCAGTAGAAACCTCAGATATTTCTTCAAAATGAATCAATCAAAATATTTCATCAAAACAGCACATAGGCAATTCCCGCATTTCTCACACAAAATTATTGCAAAAACCACTGGTTGTGAAAGGATGTTGGGATGAAATTTCACAGCGTTATTTGCAGCATGATGTAAACACCTGTGTGAGTGACTCAAGCCTTGATTTAATCAATGGGACTTAAATACTGGTTTGGAGCTAAGCAGATGCTTAAACTAAGTCAGTAACTCATTTAACAGATATGGTCTAAGTGCTTAATCTCTTTATGCCCCATTTTCATTATGTAAGGATCCAATATTATTGTACAATATGCAATATTGAGGACTGGCACAAAGGTGAAACTTGTGTTTCTGAAGTGCTGTAAGACCAAGAATGAAAAGTGTTATACAAGTTTACCTCAAGCATGTTGTACTTGGTGTAAAAATATACTTGTATTTTACTTAAATGGATTAATGCATTTTCTTCTAAAAGTCATTTCATTTCAAGATGTTTTTATTTTAAATAAGTGTTTAAAATTAAAATAAAAATGACCAAAATCAAACATGATACTTATTGTATTGGGCATAAATGTAGCATCTGATGAACTGTGCTCTTCCTCATGAAAGCTTATGCTTCTCTGATTCAGTTATTCTATAAACTGGTATACTAATGCATAATTACCTTGAGTAAACTTCTGTCATAAACCATTTTCCTTTTCATATTTCTGCCTTTTTAATCTTCGTCCATGATGCTGGCTGCACATGCCATGATATCCCAAAACTGTTCAGCAATAAATACCCATTCCACCTTTCTTAAATGACTCACTTTTTGACTTGTCATGTACAAGGAATGCTATAGTGAAGAAAGGTAAAATATTAACTACTACATTGTACTCATCTTACTGAATGGCCATGCAATTGGTATTGTTGTCAGATTCCTTCTGTTTCTTTCTCTTGCTCCATGTTGTTCCTTTGTTATAGCCCTCATTTTATGAGGCATGTTACATTTAGATTTCATACTTTTCCAGGCATAGACTGTATACTGGTATGCATTTGTTTTCTGAATTAACTGCATATATACAATTAGGCAGAAAAAAGGTAATTTTCTTAACTAGGCTTTGATGGTGCTTTATGCTGACACAAAAAGTTAACAGTAAATGAATAGTCTGACCCTACTGGGTGAAATTCATCCCTCTGCTAAGGGCAAACACAAGTTCCTGTCAAACGTTATTTTGAACATTCAATGGAGTACAAGCATAGTGCTTCCCGTCTGCATGGGGGTCACTTTTACACACTCACACTTCATTCATACTTAAAATGTCCATTGTGATAAATGATTATTCAGTACAGTACAGTGAGGCAGAATATCTCAGGCCTGGGTTCAACAAAGCATTTAAACACGTGCTTATGTAGCACAGCAACCAGCTCCCCACAGATCCAAAGGATTACTATACAGTGCTACAGTAAGTGGACTATGCAGTGTCATGCCTTAAGTCGTTATTTATGATAACTGTATAAAATAATATTCTCCTGATACAAGCTCCACCTTTTAAATATCCTTAAAGGCTTGATATAATGAAATTAAATGAGAATAACAAAAGAGATGCACATTTGGAGAACCAGGATTGTCTGTCAGTCTCGCTACTGTATTTGTAATGCTTACCATTACTGAGAATTTGGAAATGAGTTACATTTATTACTAGTACATATACCCTTCCCTCATATCCTTCCTCTCGCTGGCATTTCTGTAAAATTTGTAATTTATCTTCACTGGAAACAAATGTCCACTTTCCTGTACAGTTATTAATATTGGATCTATCCAATCCTTCAAGTCTGGTTTTCCTATCTCCTTTAGCACATTCAAAATGCCTTTACTTCACCACCATTGATCAGAGGAAGGTGCCCTCCTTGCATTTTCTTACCTTCATAATCAGGAAGATAAATTGTTCCCAAAGACCCCATGGTCTTTTTTATGTGGAGACTAAAATAAAAACTTTTACTTACCTGTCCAATGTTGGAGATTAGGATGGAAAATGTAGTTATACCTAAAGCTAGATACAATTCAAGAAAGAGAAAGAGGTTATGGAAGCTCTCTGAGAAAGAGGAGGGAGGACAAAAGTCTATGAATTTTTTAAATGAAGCCTGAATGTTTATGAGGAGGATAATACAATGTGATTGCCTGCAACAACATGGGTTTCCACTTTAGGACCCAAGGAGATCCTTTCAAGGTCAATGTTTCTTTGATTATCCCAAATACAAACACAATGGGAGAAAGAATGAACTTTACATGAAGGGGTGGAACATCACAATCAATTAGGGATGTAGGGCTCTCCAAAGTGAGATCAATTCTCCCTTGAGGGAAGAGATGATTGGTGACTCCAGGAAATGAATGGCCTGGGATTTGCCAGCACTAGTATGGTGCCTTGCAGCTGCTATTTAAATATAATTCTCTATGACTCATGTAGAAAGTCTGTGATGCAAAGGTGCCATAGAGTTAGTTATTAAGTTAGTTGCAGTTATCTAATTTAATGAAGTGGCGGCATATGGCTTTTAAATCCAATCTGAAAACTATATTTTTATAACATGTCCATCATTTTAGTGAGAGAGTGGCATATACCATATGGGTTTCTTTATTTGCTAACTGCAAGAGGCAACAGTGACACTGTATCTGTTATATTAAATAATGTATTTCTGATTAAGCTTTCAGAGAGGCATACACAACTCTCATTCATTTCAATTCCATTCTCATTGAGAAGTATTGCTATCCTCTAGCAAAATTAGTCCTCTTCACAAATAAAACTACTCAACTACTCTCAGTTGATATACTTTCTTACCTGTTAATATTGTGTTAGGAAAGATTCTCTTTGGAAAACAGTAATACTTATGTTCACTAATAAAATTATGAACTATAGAAGGTTTGGGATTAGCTGTAATAGGGAGACTTTCAAAAATCAA
Source organism: Crocodylus porosus (assembly GCF_001723895.1). Taxonomy (NCBI): domain Eukaryota; kingdom Metazoa; phylum Chordata; order Crocodylia; family Crocodylidae; genus Crocodylus; species Crocodylus porosus. The sequence goes on from NW_017728948.1 coordinate 23,183,646, forward strand.
TGGTATTTGTTTGTGCTCCAAAATCACTTAGGTACTTTTGGAAAATCCATTTTAATGCTTATTTATATTCATAAACCCAGCAATTGTATACTGTAGTAAAGGATAAAAAGCATTATTTCAAGTAATATAAGGTAGTCTTTCAATAGCAATGAACTTTTCTGGAAGTTTCCTGTAAGCTTACTACTTAAACAAGGGTGAGGATGGTATTTGGAGCTTTCATAAAGAATAAAAACTACAATAATAAATAATAATGATATATAGATCTATAAATACAGTGCTGTATATGCAGCATAATTATTTTTTAGAGTGATTAGTAACAATTGTGCTATGGAAATGATTTCTTATATGGAAAGGACAGAGTGGCATGCAGGTTTCTCCACAGCAATTCACAATTGGCCCTCCTTCATTTACTTTAATGACTGAGACTTTATGTCACTGCAAATAGATAAAGTTGTGGATTTTACATTGAGCTATCTTGAGGTTTTCTAGCTCAATCTAAAATCCTATTGGTGATAAAAGTAAAAACTGGTAGTTTTAACCTCAATATAGTTACAGTAGACCAGCTCTATGACCTGCACTTAGGCTTCACATTGATTAGCTACTTCAAGATAAAAAAACTATCTGTGCCTAGGTCTGACTAAGATTTTATATTTATGGAGCTATCACAAATTGTCTTCCTCAGGAGCTAACACAGGTTGTCTCTCCTAATGCAAACTGCACCACTTGGTCTGAGTGAACAGTGATGAATTACAAAAAAATTGTGCTCATGGAAAAAAATCAAAACAGAATTCTTTTGCATATTCTGACTTGTACTTATGTAGAAGTAATGAAGTTTTATTAATGACACCTCACCAACTACTCTACCACTAACTCTTTGCAGAGAAAAAGAGAATGACAACTGGGTTTTCTGACTGAAATGCAAATTAAGGAAGATATTTTTCAAAGAACTTTAAAACACACCTAATCCTTCTTGAGTGACAAAACAATAAAAGTCTCTTATGCTGAGTAGAAGAGCTTCTTCCTGAAAAGTTGTGAGTAATATGTTACAGACCTATTACGCACCTACAGAAACTAATGTAGTATGATGTCATCTGTGGTGCCATAACATCACCTGAATAAAATATACACCCATCAATAATTTGTCTGTAATTACTGGGAAATGGATCTGCTTACACCCCAAACACACAAAACTAAGCTTCACATATGCATCTAATACCACAAGCAAGTCCAGTGATAATACACAAATGCCTTTTTTAAAAATTACAATGTACATTTTTCTACTGCTTCAAAAACACAGACACCAATAAAATAATGTTTGTGCATATGAGAACTAGACCGAAGCTTATGGGTACTAAAGAACCACCCCATTGCATTCAAGCCCTTCCACTGGTCAAAGCCATTCTTTAGATGTTACGGTACACTTTGCATCATGTTTTATCTCAGAGGGAAAAATCTCCAAGTAGCAAAGCAGACTCAAGAAAGTTTCAAAAAAAGTGGGAAGAAAATATGAATGAGAACATCTCCACTTAACAATCATGAAATAAGGTGCTGATGCACAGAGACAATTGGAAAAGAAACAGAAAGTGCCCTGATTTCATCTGTATTCATAACTGTATGCAGCTTCGTGTGTGCTGTAAAATCCAGGTGACCGTGTCCAGTTGAGCAGATTAGCAACATTCAGAAGGAACAATGAGATCTAAAGAAAGATACTTTACACAGTCTAGATGGTTAATTTTCTACCTCTGGGGACTTTTACCATCTTTAATTTCCCCTGAGCCTGAGGAAGGGCATGTTCTGGAAAGCTTGCAGAAAAAGATTTTTTTTTTTTTTTTTTTTGTAATTTCTTAGTTGGGCTAATAAAAGGTATCACCCCTGAACCAAGAGTTCTAGAGTTTCACATACTTAAGATGGGGATACTTTGGGAGTCAGCTTCCTTTATTTATTCTAACCAAGGGGAACAAGCCCCAAACGCTGTAACCCCAATCCTGCAGAGCAGCCAAGAAGAAGGCAAGGTTAACAACCACCTGGGCTGTGTTGCTTGCATCCTGAATACAAACCTTTGCCCCCCCCCCGTGAAAAAGGAGGGTGAGATCCCAAACCCAAACCACCAGCCGCGGGAAGGGAAGTGGCCCGGGTAAGGCGGAGGCTGGGGCAGCACAAGGTACAATGGACAGCTCCTTACTTACCGTCCTCATTCTCATCAAACACGGGAGTTTTGTGGGAGTGACTGCCACCCATATTATTCCACAGCTTCTTCCACATCCCCAGCCAAACGCTCCAGAGGACGGGCCGCCAGCATGCCCCGGGGAGAGGGGACAAATCCAGACAAAGGACGAGCAGAGGGAGGTCGCCTGCACTTTCTCTGGCCGCCGCTCACTCCTGCTCGCCTTGCACGCGGCGAGGAGCCCCCGCATGGCCCTCCATGCTCAGGCCGGCCGCCGCCTCCGATCGCGGCTGCAACTCGGGAAATCCTCGGCGGGGCTGGAAATCATCCTGCGAAATGAAAGTGATCCATCTGCCTCGGGCAGGAATTGCTGCTACCACTTACTAACTTGATACATATTTCATAGCAGACGGGAGGGGAGGGGAAGCGAGAGGGATGAAGGGAGGGCGGCGGCGGAGGTCCTGCTGATGGCTGCTCTCGGTGAAAGGTAAAAGCTGGATCTACCTGGATCCTGCCGGATCCTGCCGAGATGGGCACCCGGGAGCCTTGTAACCACGTCTGCAGCCCGACCCCGGGGCAGCCCCCGAGCAGGCGGTGCCCGCCCCGGATCCTGGGGGTGCCCCGCCGACATTTGGTCCTAGGTGTCACCATCCCAATGGAAAGGGGGACCTGCTTGTGTTGTGCCAGCAAAAGCTCACTCCCAGCTTTGATTTCAGCATCTGGACGGGACCCCAGGACAGAGGGATGTCACCCCCCGGAGAGGAGCAGGGTCCCCAGCCCATCCAGACAGAAAGAAACGGCACGCGTGGACTTCATGGCAACTGCTGTGAACTTTCCTTCTCCCCTTGTCAGCAGCGGACTTTGCATGTCTGGGGGCAACCTGTGGCAGGAGCTAGTGCTGGTTTCTTTGTTCCCCCCCCCCAAACTTACAATCTTTTCCCGGGGCGCAGACATGGCTGGGGCTTGTGTGTGGCCAGGGAGAGGCCTGGACCCACGTGGTTTCTGCTCGTGTCAGAAGAGACCCAGGGCCCCTGTCGCGGGAAGCGGGGCGCGAGCCGCTGCTTCACATCTGCCGCCCGCCGCCCGGCCAACGGCTCCGAGCGGGGGGAGGGGCGGGGGGGCGGGGGGGGGGGGAGGGGCGGGGGGGCGGGGGGGGGGGGAGGGGCGGGGGGGCGCTGCTCTCGGCAGCCGTGTCAAGTGCCGGGGCCGGGGCGGTGGGACACGCGTGCTCCTGTGGCGGGGCTGGATCCGCGGGGAAATGCCGCGCCGCGGAGCGAGGCGGGGAAGGCGACGCTGAACCCGAGCGAGGGCCGGGGGCTCGCACTCGGCCGGGCGCAGGAGGAGTTAAGCCGCCCAGACACCTGCCCGCCCAGCCCCGGGAGGAGATGCTCGGCCTGACACCGCCACCTACCGCCCAGCCCCGTCCTCGCCCCGGGACACGCGGGCCGGGCTCCCCGCGCAGCCCACAGGGGCTTCCCCGCCGCCACCCGCGGGGAACCTGCTTCTCCTATAACAACACCGCCAGTGGCCGCACTGGGGGGGGAGGGGAATTTTCTCCCAGTGAGCTGTGATCCCGTCAAAAACAGCCCCTTGTGCCTCCCATTTGTTCCCCTTTTGATCCCTCCCTTCCCGGGTGTATTCCTGACAGGCCGGGCAAGGGGCGGGTTTGTCAGGAGGCCCCAGGCGCTCTCACGCCTTGTTCTCTCCTCTGCACTTCTGCCCCACTCCTCCCCCGCCTGCTCCGCGCCGCGCATGCAGTGACACCCTGGCATCTGTCATGGGCAGCTCATCTTCGCGGCAGCCCACCCCTGCGGAGAGACCCGGGTGTGGAGTGGTGCTTGGGGGCTGGAACGGGCTTGAATCACCTTGGTGCTTTCTATTTGTCTTAGAAAAGGTAAGTAAAGAAGGGATACGCCTTGCACTTGGAGCAGAACAGGGGGAGGCTTGGGGTGGCCTTTGGTTCTTGTCTGGGCCTAGGACAGAGCGGCTGAAAAAAAGCACTGCTCCTGCTCTACTGCATGCTTTAGCATGTGATGGCAAACAGGGAAACATTTGCTTATTAAATAATGCTGAAGTTAAAAAAAAAATCTGAGCAAATCCCACTGGGATTCATGTTCTGCAACAGTTTATTTCTAAAAGACAGGGATTCAGAGTTCATTTGGACCACTACCCCTGGGCTTGAGTTTGAATGATTTGTGTATTACCTGCTTCATGAAAAGCCCATTGAGGTCAAGGGAAACATTTCTAACTTCATAGCCTGAATGTGTATACAAACAATACAGCATGCTAATGTTAGATGTGAAAAATTAATATACATTAATAATGTATTGAAGAGCAACTCATTAATGATTTATTAATTGATAACAGTACATTCATTAGTAACCCATGACCTTAAACAGTGACAGATGTTCTTCCTTACGGTCATTTTCAGTGTTTAGTTATCAAAAATATGTATTTAAAATGAAAATAATTTTCCATTTCGTTATTCCTGAGTGATATGGGCACATTATAATGGCCTCTTTTGACCATAGAGATGCCTACTAACTTACTTGTAGTATGAGTAATTTCTGGCTTAGAACACTATTTTCTTGTTTTTCCTGAATCTGAATATCATCTCCACAGCAGCGCTCATGGGAACAAAGATATGGCAACAAAAGGAAATTCCACCTCCCATTCCATATTCAAGGTCTGGTATAATTCCTACTGAAGTCAATTGCAAAACTGCAAGCCTTCAGATGTAAGCTCCTCCAGGCTCTCTGCACCACACATACCCTCTACTCTTAAGAAATATAGAGTAACAATCCTCCTTTATGTAATACCTGAATCTGAACTCCAAGGCAACTTTTACAGTCTTGGCCTCTCTTTTTACTCTCATTAGTTTTATAGGATCATTTATTTATTCATTCAGTTCATCCATCCCTGTGTTTTTCTTACTGCTTTGGGATTTAAGATTCAACATTTACGTAGCACAATCACACATTCTGATAGTACTCTAAGTATAGACTTTTGAGAGACATTTCAACCTAGACTAAATTAAGTCTAATAATTATTACTGTGGAACAAATACTTCCTCTCAGCTGCACAGTGAAAATACAGAAGAGCTCCTCTGACTTCACTGAAGTTATTCCAATTATCCCCATGTAAATAAGAGCCAAATCTAATCCTGCATGCTTGTCTATTCTGTTTAACAGCTACCAGGCTTCCTTACAGAATGTATTCCATTGTTGACACTTGCACACTGCAACAAAATATGGAGAAATGGTATGTTTTAATAAGGAAGTGGGAAAAGACAGTTTGCTAGAGCTGAATATATATATATATTTAATATTAAAAACTGCAGGTTTATCTCACTATCTTCTTTCAAAGAAGATATTTTACATTTTCATTCATTTAAGACCCATGTTATACAGTTTTTGATTTTTTGTTATTGCTCATTGTGCATGGAATCTGTAAATTGCTTCTAATGTTACATGATTACATTCCCTTGCACTATAAAACTTCCCATAGGGCTTTTTGTAGTTTAGAATCCATAATTAGTAATTCTGTGATTAAAGCTTTTACATTAACATACCTCTGACAAGCAGTTACAGGATGACCTCAGAGTTCAGCACATACCCTGTTGTAATGACAGCAATAAATTACAGATTGTTTTGCACTGTAGTTTTACTATTTGAGTACAATGCATGAGTCAGTACTTGATTTTGAAAAATACCTCTCTGATTTTCATCTTTATCATCATGCCCATTTTAAAATGAGAAGGATCATCAGGCAAAGAGCTCATTGTGTGCAACTGGAAGCCTCATCCCACATAAATGTGCTGTTCACCTCTCCTCTTACTAGGAGAAAAAAAAGGAAAGATATCTTTGTACTGTAGACTGAACTGCAAATGACACTCCCTAAATTCTTGTGGCTCTCTAGCTTTGGGGTTATAATTAAGAACCATCCCCACTTATAATACCTTTCCCTGCAAAATAAATGTTCCCATTCACAAAACCAAGCTAGATTGAATTGTTTGCATAGGATAAGAGACACATTTAAAATATATGCTTAGGTTCTAGAGATATTACCAGTTACAGACATTCATATCATTGGTCATCAGAGGGACAAACAATCCCTCTAAAAACTCTACTGTATCCAAAACTAGAATGGATTTAAATACACATAATGTGGGTGTGTCTACATGTGCACTTTAAAGTGCATTAACTTATTTTACTGAATATTAAAGCATCACAAAAAATTGTGCACTTTTGCTAATGTGCATTAAAATAAGCTAATGTCCCTTTTTCTAATACCTCACAATGGAGGTACTAAATTTAATGCACATTAGCAAAAGCACATTAATAGTATTCATTAATGAATGTGTAGATGCGCCCTGTCTGAACTGAAACTGGATTCATTATGGTCAGGAATATTATTCAAGCATTTTTCTGCAGGTTCAGCCCTGTTCCCACTGAGTGGTTATTTAGCAATGTACTTTAATGATGGCCTTACTAATAAGTCCATTATAATTTTCTTGTTATTTGACACTATTATATACTGTAAATATCATTTGGTTCTAGTTTATCTACTTGTTATTATTCACTCCAGTTGCATTCATGTTAGTGGAATTACTGTAAAACTGAAGGAGCTGTGAAATGGGAGGTAGGCTGTTAGCATTAACAATATTTTAAAAAACTGTAGATTCACCTACAGCCCACCCAGGTGCACTAGTGGCTATAATATACAGTTCACTGTATATTAATTACACTGTCTCACTGGCTTTGTGGGGCAGTGCAAAGATTATGTAGACACTAGTACTGAGAGCATCATAACCCTGTCCCAAGTGGAGAAGGCAGCCTAAAACAATTGAATCTTATCACAGGTAGTTTGAAACAGGCTTGAGAAGAATCACAGTCCACCCTGAGCATGAGACTGAGAGCTAGGGACTCAGGTGTTCCAATTCTTGCCTGATTGTTGGTGACCTTTGTTAAACCTCTTAACACTTCAGCCTCCATGTCTCTCTCTCTCTCTCTCTCTCTCACTCACTCACTCACTCACTCAAATGGGAGAAGAGAGAGAGCAGAATCACAGCAGCTCAGAGTCCTGCTGGCAACAGAAAGGTCTGAAAGCTCTTATTTCACTAGAGGGATCACAACTAACAAACACTGGCTAGGAAGGGAAAATGGCTAAAATGGATAAGGGATGCAGTGACCCAGCATGCCCCCTTAGCAGCCTTTTTCTGGCTGAACTATTCTGACTTCCAGCTGTAGCATCTTCCCTTCAGCAGAGTCCCAAGAGAAGTCAAGCTGAATAACTTTGTGTACTTGTCAGCTTATTTGGTGGCTACACATCCATTACCCAGCAGTAAAAACAGACACAGCCATGATTTCTCACAACCAAACCTGGCCACCTGTTGTTTATGTTCCCTCTAATATTAGCTGTTAAATAAGCTTTGCTGGTTAATGATTTTTTCTCTCTACCTCTGTGTTACACAGCTCTACCTAGAACGGTAGGAGATCTTTGCTAACAACTTGTCCTATTGTATTTTGACATGTCTGTTGTTGTGACTGGCAATTTATCAGTAGTATTGATCGATGTAAAATTACAGCCTTCCCAAGCCTTCATTAGCCTGCAGAGTGTCTTTCAAGCACTAAGGAAGTAGCAAAAACAGTAGCCCAACATAGGGAAATAATTAAGAAACTGATCTTTTAGGGACAGATTAAAGCACAGCACGAAGTAAGAATATCCAGGGGGCACTATACCACTGCTCCCGAACAACACAGCTGTCCTGATGTCTCTCTTCCTCTCTGTCCTGAAGATGCAGCATATATATGCAAGTTTTGTTGGTAGTAGTAAGGTGCAAAATTACCCCTTACTCCTTTCTTACCTACTCCAATGATTTTTTGGTGGCCTGAAAGACCTTTAAGTAAAAGAGCATAAGGCAAGAAAATCGGCCAGGTGTTATAGGAGTGTCCTATAAAAGAGAAGTGTGTGTAAGATACACATTTAAGCAGAAAACAGGTTCAAAAATTTTGAGTGGTATTCCTAGATAGGAACAGGGCAAGTTTTTTTTGTTATGCAGTGCAAATATCATATTGTGTTGAGCAAATCTTTATTGGTGCTTAAGAGCAGGCTCCAAATGGTGGGAAGGAGAAAATTTTTGTGGCTTCATTTCTACAGGGCAGAAAGAGCAGGCTCTACCTCACACTTCAGCAGCGTTCACATACCAGCTCTTCTGGTTCTTTAGTGCCATATGCAATAGTTGCTGCATCTGTCTCCATGCAGATTCTGGCTGAAGCCTTCCCACCACTAGAAGCTCTCCAGCAAAGTCCACCTGAAGAGCTAGACAGCTTCTTGCTTCCCAGCCTGGACTGACTCTCTCTTCCTGGCTCACAGTTTATACAGTACAAGTAACATCATCACCATCTTTACAGATGGGGAAGAAAGGGCACAAAAGAAGGTGAAGTAAACCAGAGATCAGCAATGTGTGCCCTGTGAAGCCGCTGGATCCAGCCCATACAGCTGAAGCATTTTGCTTGTTCCCACGTCAGAGCCGGGCTGCGATGAGCTGTACTAGGGCTGGACAGCTTCCAGCTGTACTACCACTGATACTTCTCGCTGCCCTCTTTGTTCTGGTCTGACACAGGTGGCTTTGGCAATGTGACAGCAGCAAGGGTCTTACTCTGCACCACCACTGCTTCTCCCAGCCCCCTGCTCCCCAGCTGTGGTGCATATACAGCTTCCAGCCAGAGAGGAGCTGCACTGGGGCAGGGATGTAGGCAGTACTAGAGGTGAGGGTGGGAGTGGGGAAAAGTAGCAGTAGCAGATACCTAGTCCCAGCACAGCTCCACACCAGTTGCAAACTACATTTGGGCTGCAACCACTAGTCTGGCCTGTTCCCCCTGCCCCTCAGCTCTCACTCAGGTTCAAGTAGAAGTTGCCCAGGCCCAGCACCAGTAACCACAGGCTGGAAGCTGTATGCATGCTGCAGCCAAGGACCAGGGGGCCTGGGAGAAGCAGCTGGGGCATGCGTGCAGCTCCCAGCTGCCTGGCTCCCGTGCAGGCACAGGGAAAGCCCCCAACCCCTGACATGTCACAGAAGCCACCCGGCCTACATCAGACTGAAGCTAGGTGTTTTCTAGCTCATGGCTTTTTGAAGGTTGCCAGCCCCCGAAGCAAAACTGTTGAAGTTACACAATAGGGTCATTTAAGAACCATTAATAGAGCTCAGGCAAGCTGAGTCACAGCCCAGACTACACAGTGCCTGTTTATAATTCTATCCATTGGACCACAAGGATTTGCTGGATGGTGGGGTGAGAAATGACAGGGAAAAAATTATTCATAGATGTGACATTTGAGAAAATTATATTCATAACTAATTAGATCTAGCAAAGAGTGAGAAAATGTAGGACTGGAATAATCAGCATGCAATAATCTCCTGAATTTTTTCAGAGTAACTCCACAATTAATGTATGAATTATTCTCCACAATTAATGTGTGAATTATTCACCAAGTCATGTTTGCAACAAAAGGCTCAACATTTATATGAGTTTGCAAAATAAAGAATTTTATTCTGGTGGCCTTTCTTCATTCTACAGCACATCAGCCATGATGGCAGCCATCACTTTTTGAACATGTATCCAAACTTATGGAATTTTTTTAAAGCTGAATATTGGCCTCTAACAAACATACAGGGGTTTTCATTGTTATCATCTTGAATCTATACCTACTGTTTCATTATAGAAAATGAAATATCCACCTACTAACTTTCAGAAAATGCTACAAAAATTGGCCAGATTAAAAAAAGAGTCCTCTAGCTGTATCACACTTTTCTGGGTTTCCTGCCTCCCTGTTCTTCAAGACTCAGGTCAACATCTCTCTCTGCCTCACCAGGTAAAGTGGGAAAGGTCAAGGAAATCCAAGAAAGACACAAAGCTTGCGTTTCCAGGAGGCATTTTTCATGATCACAGCTTATGAGCATTTACCATTCAGAAAGCTCTGAGAGAATCTATTCTAGCATATGGAAAGTTACAACAAAGCCCTGTTATCTATAACTCATGCCTCTTCATCCTTCAATCAAAGAAAATTATTTTATTGTTTGCAGGTATTGTGAAAATATCCATGTTTGAGTGGTATACAATTAATACAGGACTCTGGTCACCTAATACATAAGAAGTTAGACTTAAAGCTACACAAAGAATTGTAAATCACATTTCTCTGTGCCATTTACTCCCTCCCCCCCACCCTTACCCACAGATCACCCACCTGGAGGAAAGAGACATGGTTCTGGCACTAGGAAGCAAGGTGGCTCTTTGGCAGATTTAGCTTTCAGCCACAGGAATTCCTTGAATGCATGCTGCTGGCAGGATGTGCTGAGCCAGCACATTACCTAGGACTTATTGCCATATCAGAATAGTACATTTGGAAGGGACCTCAGGATGCTATCTAGTCCGACTCTCAGCTTAAAGCAGGATCATCCCTGACTAAATCATCCCAGTCAAGTTTGTCAAAGCTGCTGTTAGAAATGTCCAAAAATGGAGATTCTACAGTATCTCTGAGTAGTCTAGTCCAATGCTTAACTGTCAGCATAGAGAAAAAGTTGTTCTTAATATCCAACCTCAAATTTACCTTGCTGCGGGTTAAGACCATTGCTCTTAGTCTAGTCTCTGTGTCTGCATGAAACAGGACAATCTCCATCCTCCTTGTAACCTCCATTCAAATGTTTGAAGACTGTTAGCAACCCCACACCCACAATTTTCTCTTTTCCAAACTAAATAATTTTGGTTCTTTCTGCCTGTTTGTATGAGTCATGTTTCTATGCCTCTTAGAAGATTCCTGTGGAGACTGACAACATTATTATTTGCCTACATCTTTCTTAATGTGACGGGCTCCAAAACTTCATACAGTACTCCAGCTAAGGCATCACCAGTGCCAAATATAAGGGAAGAATCACTTTCCTTAATCTGCAAGTGATGTTTCTATTAATACAGCCTAGTATGCTATTGGCTCTTTTTTGCATCAGAAGCACACTGGGTGTGTCTACATGTCCATTAACACACTTTTGGTAATGCACATTAAATTTAGTACCTCCATTGTGAGGTAGTAGAAAAAAAGTGTTAGTTTATTTTAATCTGCATTAGCAAAAGCACATAGTTTTTTGTAATGCTTTAATGTGCATTAAAATAGATTAATACACATGAAAGCACATGTGTAAATACTCCCACTGTTGGCTAATGTTCAGCTTATGACCCACTGTAACCCCCAGGTCCTTTCTGATGTAACCCAGCCAGTCCTTCTCCAGTCTCTATTGTGCATGTAATTGTTTCATCCCAAATGCAAGGCTTTGCATGTATCCATTTCTTCTGATCAGCTTTAGGCAATTGCTTTATCAAGGTAATTTTGAATCCTAGTCTTACCCTCCAGATATCTGCAACTCCATCTAATTTGGTGTTATTTGCAAATTTGTTAGGCAAATTTGCTAACCACACACTCAATCCTGTCCTTCAAATCATGAGTAAAAATAGTAAACAATACCAGGGATACCTCCTTTCACCTAGGCATTGAGCTACTGACTGTTAATCGTTAAGCACCGTGATCTAAATAGCTGTATATCCACCTAATCATACTTTTTTCTAGCCTGAAATTCCTTAGCATTGAGAATATCATAGGCAGATACTGTCAAAAGTCTTGCTAAGGTCATGATATACCATGTCCTCTGCTCTCTCCCTATCCATGCAGTCTGTAATATTGTCATAGAAAAAAAACCAAGTTGGTCAGGCATGACTTGCTCTTGATGAATCTGTGCTGGCTGTAATTTATCACTGTGTTCTCCTCAGTGTACTTAGACAGACTCCTTGATAACCTGCTCCACAATCTTGTCTTGATATTTAGGTCAAACTGACCCATCTGTAATTCCTTTGATCCTCTTTCTTCCATTTCTTTTAGATGGGTACTATATCTATACATGTCTTTTCCAGTCATCTGGGGCCACACCTAGCCTCCATGAGTTCTCAGTGATGATAACGAGGGACCTACTGAATTCATGATTTCAGAGAAACCATTAAATCAGTAGGTTCCCACGAAAAAACATGAAATCAGTGAGCAAGCAGTAAAAAAGGGAGCTGCAAATAGAAAAGGATGGGAAGCCCTGGTGTCCTGAAACATGGGGGGGGGGAATGGGAAGCAGATGGGGGAGGGGTAGGAGAGAGATTCAAAGCAGAGCATGGAGGGTGCCCCCATGCCTCTGGCCAAGGGGCCCTGGAAGTCCTGCCCCTCCCCAGAGATTGACAGATGCCTATCTGTCAATTTCCAGGGGGGGGGCAGGACTTATGGGGCCCTCAGCCAATCAGAGATGCAGGGGGCTACTGAACTCCACCATAAAAATGGCAACCAGTGCCATGCTTGGACAGCAAAATTGAGAGGCAGCCACACCAAATTCAGTAGGTCCCTAATGATCACCAGTGACTCTGAAATTACCTTAACCAATTTCTTCAGTACTCTAGGGTGGGTGTAGATGAATCAGGGGTGCTAAATTAAAGCAGTGGGTTTTAAAAAACACTTTTTCAATTTAGGGCTGATTAAACCCCTGTGTCGTGCAAACACCCCACTGACTTACCTGCGTCTCTGGTGGGGAGGGGAGGGTGAGCTGCTGGGGTCCCTGGGC
>NW_017728948.1:23196551-23245792 GCF_001723895.1 Crocodylus porosus
CTCCACAGCAGCTGCAGCCCGCCTCCCCCACCAGGTGGCACCCACCCACAGGCACCAAGCGTGGGTGCTCCCGGGGGGCACTGCAGCTGTCGAGGGAAGCACCAGGCCCCTGCGCAACTCGGACAGGCAGGTTCCAGGGGAGGAAGAAAGAAAAAAAGATCAGGCTCATTGCTTGTCTTGGGTGGAGCTGCATTCCTGGGCTGCTGCCAGGCTGCCTGCAGGATTTCCTGCAGAGCCATGGAGCTGCACAGAGCCCACTGCTTCACTCCATTGCTGTGCCCCAAGTCATTTAAAGTGCATTACGCTGCCAAATTTCCTACAGCAGCTGGAATTAATACACAATATGCTGCTGAGGCATGCAAACACTGATACCATTAAAGCAGTGCAAAAGCATTAAGCCCACTTTAAAACATCGTGCAAACATGCCTCTCATTTCATCTACACACAGTCTTAGAGTGTATCTCATCTAGTTCTGCTGACTTCAAAAGATACAACTTCTCTAAACAGTCTCTAAGCTTTTCTTCTGCTACTCTAGGCTGCTTAACTCCTTCCGTATCCTGGCTACCAAATGCACTTGTCATCTGGTAGCCAATCTTATTCATGAGAATTTAAGTATAAAAGGCATGCAATACTTCAGTCTTCTCCACATCATCTGTTATTAGATTGCATTCTGCATACAGTGGGGAACTTACATCTTCCTCATTTTCCTCTTACTTCTAACATACTTGTACAGTCCTTGCTATTGCCTTGCTTATCCCTTGCTAGTTGGATTGGAAATGCCTCCCCTGCTGCCATGGTGCTCTTTTTGCAAATATGTGTAGCAGGCTCACCTTTCAGAGCTTGGGTTGAGTCCCAGGCTTGAGATCCTGCTGTTTTGATTGGTGAAGCCAATCCACCAATCAGGAGGCAGCAGGAGAAATAGTCATGCCCCTTTCCTGAGGGGATGGGGACAGGAGCTCCTCTAGACCTGATTGAAGACTGTAAGCTGTCAGGTCCAGAAGACTCCAGGTGCAGAGCCCTAGAGCATATAAAAGGAGCTGCGTGCCCAGTATGAGAGAGGTGCAGTGAGAGACTCAAGAAGAGCAAAGCCAAGAAAAGCTGGGGAGCTCCACACAGTGGGCCATAGTTCCAAGGCTCCTGCCACTGGAGGAGCAGCCTTGGGAGTAGTGCAAGACCACTTGAGATGTTGACAGAGCACAGGGTTGGTGCATGGAGACCCAGCCCTGGGAGCGGTGTGAAACTGCTCAGGCTCATCACAGTGCATGGTTTGGTGCACAGAGCCTAGGCTTTGGGAGCCGCAAGCGGCAGCTCGAGCCTGCAACCACAGCAAGGCCTTGAGGGCCTCATTCTGGCCCCAACTTCTGGCAAGCAGCCAGGTCCCACAGTGCGCAGGATGACACATGGACCAAGCCTTGGGACCCAGGGAGCAGTGGAGGCTGCTTGGGTTAGCCACCCAGCTTGAGGACTGATGGAAGGATGGAGCCTGAAGGACCCAGCCTGTGCTAAAAGAGCCCTCAGTGCTGAAGCCAGGGCATGGGGAAATAGTAGTGCTGCAGTGTGAGGCCCAGTGTCCAGAAGCCAGCAGTGATGGTGCAGCACCTGAGAGAAGATGAGCCCTTGGTGCCCAGAGCGAGGCACAGGGTGAGGAGGAGCCCAGTGGCATAGGAGAGGCCTGGAGAGGCACTCCAGCAGAGGAGACCCCATCAAACTGCTCCCTGACCACCACCACATAAGGGAGCATGAGTCATTGGGCCTTTGGGTCCCACACAGGAAAGACATTTGGAGCAGGCAAACCCAGAGAAGGGGCTGGGTGAGCAGCCCCCTGCCTAGTCAAGGCCATAAGGGGAGGGGCCCATGGTGCTTCCTGGACACCCCACCCAAGGGACCCCGTTGGATGGAGGACTATCCCTTGTCATGGGTCTGGGACTATATTAAAGAATAGATGTTAAGATTGTTCATGTTTGTGCCTTATATTTTGTGATTGAAATGTTGTATTGTGATGTTGTAAATAAGTTATTTAGGGTTTGACCTTGGTTATTGGTTAATGTTCCCTATGTAAATATATGTGTAGGACATTTAGTTTTATATTTATGTATATTATAACTCAATAAATTGTATATAGTTAAGAACTTCGAGGCTTGGGTTAACTCTATAGAGGAAAGAGATATCTGCTTGAAATTCTGGCATCTGTCTCACAGCGCCCTCTCCTACCTACCCATTCCATCCTACTGAGAATAGGGCACACCCTTGGGTGTTCCCAGGTTACATATGGCTTTCTTTTGGATTTGCTGTGGCATCTTATTGGCCTACCTCAAAAAGGACTGTCTGCTCTTCAGATTTCCTACCCTGATGCTATTTCTTCCACTGAGTCCTGTCAGGCTCAGCATAACAACAGATTGATTCTAGTTTTATAGGCAAGTAGCTTCAATTTGCTTGACTTTGCTCCATTCCCCACAAATGACAAATTTTGAAGGGAGGAGGACTAACAAAATGATGAAACCAGAAATGTCAGAAATAGATATGCACGTCTTTAGAATTCTTTAGTACTGTATTATCTATTGTACTTCAGAATGGTGACTTTTTGATTTAATAGTAAGATGCCTAGTAGGATCTGGGCAAGAATGGATCACAACAACTCAACATGAACTACCCCTCAAAAAAAAAATGTAATTTTGAATACTGCATTGAGAAAAGTACTGTAAGCAAGGCACAAGATGTGGCATTACCATTGTAGTTGGCCCTGGTTAGGGCTCAGCTGGAGTACTATGTCCAACTTTGGTTGCTACTCTTTTATAAGGATATAGAAAAACTGGGGAGGTTCCAGAGAAGAGCATCAATATGACAAAAGGAATGCAAACCACCTGTGGATAGGATGAAAAGACTAGTATGTTTAGTGTTTACAAAAAGAGATATTAAGAGGAGAAATACTTGCAGTTTTCAAATAATTGAAAAACTGTCATAAAGAGGAAAACCAACTGTTCTTATTTGCCAGAGAGGGCAGGAAGCATAGCAATAGTTTAAGCTGCGCACAGATTTAGAACAAATCTCAGGAAGAACCATGTAAGTGAAAGAACAGCAAGAGAATAGAACAAACTATGTAGGAAAGCTATGAAATTTCCTCCATTGGTCCACATCCAGATAACTGAACATGTGCCTGTTGTGGTGCCTCAAAGCAGTTTGAGACACGGCAAGAGGCATGCTCAGAATGAAAAAATGTTCCCTGCACTGCATATTTGCAGCACAGACTCTAAATTTAACACCAGGAAATCCCGGTATAACAAAATAACACATTGGGGAAAAGTGGCATAGAGTGGGCTCATGGAGCGTGCCCTGAAGCAATTGAAGCCTGGGTCCTGCAGACAGATGCTCTAGCATGTGGCCAGTGTCTGTTAGGGCTGTGCAAAGCTTCAGTCACTGATTTGATTCAGCAGAGATTTGGCTTGATTTGGCAGCCAAATCAACAATTCAGATCTGGCTGCCAAATATCTGGCAGATATCTCCAAAAAGCATTTTCTTTTTGCTATAAGTTGCTTGTTAACCTTTTTGGTTCTGGCCATCACGCTGCCCCACCATCCCAATGTTCACAAGCCATACCTGGTACCTTGAGGCGTGTAGAAAAAACATTTAAAGCTGTGTCTATGTCCAAATCACTGATTCTCTGAATCAGCATTAAATCTTCAGATTTGGATTTGGCCAAGTCAAATCAGGACAGTGATCTGAATCAATGAATCGAATCACTGTCCCCCAATTTGGGCTGAATCTGAAATCAAATCGAATACAGCCCTTTTTGCACACCCCTAATGTCTATGGCTGCTGCATGTCCTTGCTGCTCCAGCATGCTGCGTGCTGAGGCAGATAGAAGGAGGGCAGTGTCTCAGACACAGGCTCTGTCCATGGTAAGCAGAGACGTCGGGGGACTGTGTGTGGGGAGGACTGTGTGGGGGTGGTGGGTGCTGCTCAAGATGGGTGGGTCCACTTGCACATGGGGCACATGGAGGCAGGAACCAGCCTAGCCCAATAATGTATGTCTTCTCTCTGTGGTGCCGGCAGCCATGGGTGGTAGCAAGAGCTGGCCTGGTTCTGCTCAAAGATGTGCTCCAGTGGGCCAGGCCAGCACTATATGCCATGTGCCACCCCCAGGTCTGAGGTGGTACTGCACTGCCAGGGTTCTCTGCCAGGAATGGGCTATGAGCACCCTGACAGCCACTGCTGGCTGCTGTGCGGGGTGAACTGTGTGCCATGGGGGGGCAGGTGGGGGACCCACCCCTTCTAAGCAGTCTCCCCCACTCCCACACCCACGAACCCCCATCCACATACCCACCCAGGCTCCTGCACAAGTCGCACACTGCCCCCACATACCTCACCCCCACAAAGCCTACACCCCCACACACCTTTCCCCCAACAAATCTCACACCCTGCATGCTCAGCCACCAGATGGGACAGGACAGGACCTGTTGGTAGGAGCCACAGTTGCAAGAGCAACTCCCACACTGCAGCCCTGCACTGTTCCCACACTGGTGCTGGGACATGTGGCCCCAGCCTGGGGGTGGGGGGGAGGCTCCTAGTCCCAGGTACCATTTGGAGTATGTGATGGGCTGGGGGGTGGGTGGAGCTGGAAGCAGGGATGCATGTGTGAGAGAGAGAGATGGGAGTCAGGGATGGGGGAGAGCTTTGGGTAGGAGAGGCCAACAAAGCCAGTCTTAGAGCCTGACCCCCCACCCCCGCCTCCTAGAGCAGCCTATGCAGGGGGGAGGTCAGCTTGGAAGGAAAGGGGATTGCCCAGCCCAGTCTCTGAGGCCCAGTTGAGGGCTTCCTAGGAACAGCATGGGGATCACTGGGCACAGAAAGCAGAACAGCAAGGGCTGGCACAGCTCAGAGAGAAAGCAGCGGGTTGGACAGCTGCAGCTAGACTCAGGTCCTGGTGCTGGAATGGAGCTGCTGCAGAGATGGAGCTAGAGGGGGCAGGAAGGAGTGAGGGTCACTGCCATGGCTGTGGCTTGGGAGTGAAGGACAAGGGCGGGGCACCAGCATATCAGTGCTGCTCAGTGTTCCACATCCTGGTGAGCAAAGAGGGTAGGGACAGCTCTGATTTTTCTATGATAAAAAAAAAACCAAAAGCACATGCCAAAGTGCATAGATTTTAGAATTTGTTTTATTATGATGACAGAAGTACTGGTAGGCTTCTGAACTGTTTTAAACTGTAAATATATCAATAAAACATTGCCCAACTGATCACTCTATACATAGTGATGTTTCATTTTAATTGCAGAAGAACATGGATTTGGGATATTTTAATGAGAGAATTTGGGGGGGGGGGGTTATCAGAGAATTTGCAATTTTTAAACAAGGAACACCAGGATCTCTGTGAGGCAAATGGTGGGACCCGGACAGAGGAGCCTGCCCAGGAACAGCACTGGGGACACAGCTAGAGTGTAAATGAGGTGGCTGACCTCCAGCTGGGGCCATGAGGAGAAACTTTTACCATTTAAAGTGGGGCACCGCAAGGAACACATCTTCTGGGTGATAGCTGCCCAGATGGCAGAGTGGGGACACCAAAAGACATGACAGTAGTGCTGTCCAAAGGCCAACAGTGCAACCATAGCCCACACTGGCAGCTGGCCCAGAGGTGCAGGTGGCTCTGCTGCAGTGCCTGTAATACAGCACAGGCGGCTGTGTGGTCCCTGTCTGGATCTGGCAGGCATGCAACCATGGGGCCACAAGTCCAAGGAGGTGGATGCTGTCTCAGGTGGCAGCAGGTTACAGCCAGGCAGCAGCCCCCACTGCCAAACTGCTGCAATGGGTAGAGGGTGCAGGGGCCACTCTAGGTTAGAGCTCATTGACAGAAAGCTCCCACCTGGAATTGAAATTGGGTATAGGATGGGCAGGCAGCCTCTTCAACCTTAACCTCAACAGACTCAAGTCCAAAACAAAGACCATGACAACATCCATAATGGAGCTCTAGTATGCAGATGACAATGCTGCCATGCTCAATCTGAAACAGACCTCCAAACCATTCTAAATGTATTTTCAGAAGTCTACGAGAGTATTGGCTTAACTCTAAACTTCAGGAAAATGCAAGTCCTCTACCAACCTGTTCCAAATGGAGAACCAACACCCTGCCCCCCATTCAAATTAATGGATAATTGGTGGAGAACATGGATCACTTTGCCTATCTTGGAAGCCATTTTTCATCAAAAGGATCTTTCTCTGCAAGATCCTTTGGATTAGCTGGGAGGATAGATGCAGAAACATCAGTGTCTTGGCCAAAGCAAATTCCAGCAGCACTGAGGCCATGATCATCCAAAACTAACTTTGCTGGACAGGGCATGCTCACATGCCTGACTCCTGCCTTCCAAAGAGAATCTTTTTCTCACAGCTGAAAGAAGGTCAGCGAAGTAGTGGAGGACAAACAGAGTGCTTCAAAGACACCTTGAAAGCAAACATGAAGAGGTGTAACATTGACATCAACACTTGGGAGACCCTTACTTAGGCCCAACTAAAATGGATAAAGGCTTTTTGGGAGGGACCTTAATACCTTGAAACAACTCGTCGAAAGGCAGAAGAGGAAAAGAGGAACAGGTGAAAAGAACATCAAAACATCCAATGCAGCAACACAGTACCCATCCTTCCTGGAAACACCTGTCCTCACTGCAGCAAGACATGTGGATCTAGAATTGGTTTATGGAGCCACTATTAAGAGCCTTGGAAGACAATCTTACTCATTCGCAAGTGATCACCCATCATCATCATTATTGAATGTGTCTTGTTTTAAAACTCTTTATGTTATTACCTTGCTCTTCTCTTGCAGTTATACCTTGAATATAAAGTGAAATCATTGAAGAGTCATAGGGTTGGAAGGAACTTCAGGGGCCATCTAGTCCAATCCGCTACATGGATGCTAGGTGCATTATTTCTAAACCATTGCAGGTCTATCAAACTTCTTCTTGGAAACCCCCAAGGGCGCATCCATACATGCAGGCACATGAGCTTGCAGCAGCTCAAACAGCAGCAACAAATTTGTGATGGACATTTGTGCACAGCTGCTATTATTACTATCTTCAAGAAGGGGGACAAAGCTGATTGCAGAAACTGCCAAGGCATCTTATTGTTGGCCACTGCTGGGAAAGTCATCTCCCATATCCTCGCTAACTGCCTTATCCCACTTGAGGAAGAAATTCTTCCAGAATATCAAAGCAGCTTCAGACCATCTAGAGGAACTGTGGACGTGATCTTTACAGCACGTCAAATCTAGGTGTCATGAGCAAAATTGACTTCTCTATTTGGCCTTCATCAACCTCTCTAACGCCTTCAATTTTATAAACCGTGAAGCCCTAAAATCCTGTCCAAAATTGGCTGCCCAAACAAGTTCATCAGTATTCTGAGACTCCTCCGTGACAACATGTCAGCAAGGGTTCTCAGCAACAGGAATCAAACAGAACCATTGAGGTCAAAACTGAAGTGAAGCAAGGTTGCGTCATTGCTACAACTTTGTTTTCTGTCTTCATCTCCCCCATAATGCACCTTGTCAATATATTCATGTGACTGGACCTCAGTGATCATCTTGTCCAGTCCAAGATGTTTGTGACTCCTGAGTATATTCATGAAATGTGGATCCCTGCTTCTGTTTCCACTGAATTCAAAGGCAAAAGCCTAATTAGTTTAAATGAAATAAGGATTGAGGCTTTGGAAAACTGCTTGCTTTTAAACTGAGGTTTCCAAAACCAGGAAGAGCTGAACACCTGCTGTAAAGCATAGAGGATTTCTAACTGAGTAAAGGCAGTCGCAGAAGAGTGAACTCAGCACCTGTCAGGATCAGGCCCTCAGTTTAAAGAGAAGAAATATGGCAATACAATCATGACCTCAGTTTAGAGAGAAGAAAGACTGCAGTAGGTAGACCCAGTGTAAATATTTGTTTTATTTTCCAGCAGGTGAAGAAAGTGTTTCGACTTATTTATCTGTTTTGTTTCAACTCAGTTTGTAGCCTTTGTCTTGCTGGGCTGCAAGATTATGCATTGGGATTTTGAGTGCATTTGCGTGCCTGAATGAAATCAGAGCATGTTTGCTCTAAGGGAAATTTGTTGCTTTTGTTGCTTGCTGTGATGCTGCCACTGTTGATTGAAAGCAACCTGCTGTGGCTGCTGCTGAAATTATTGAAGACTTCAATAGGCTGACTGACAGCACTTGGAGTAGGATAAAATAGCGTTAAAGGGAAAATGCAGAGGTAGAATTATACTGGTGGAGCAATATGTTGTTTATATAAATTGTTATTAATATGAACCCAATTGAGACCCTTTCTCACATGAAAATGGAACTCACTTTCAATGATGGAGTTACCCATATAAGCGCTCCTCAACCCGAGAAAGGTTCTGCAATACAGCCGTCTAGTTCCATCAGCCTTCATCTGACAGTACATTAGGGGCCCGATCTTGGGAGCAGCCAAGTCCCCACAGCTCCCACTGGCTTCATAGTCTAGTGAATAGGACACTAAGATCTGGAATCAGGAAAGCTGGATTATATTTCAATCTCTGCTGTAGACATTTCCTGTGACCTTCTTTGTGCATTTCCTTTCCCTTTTGTCTATCAGGTCTCTTTAAACTGTTACTATATAGTTCCTAGCACACTGACACCCTTAAGCACTACCGTTACACAAATAACAAACAACAACAGTAAAAATGGCATAAAAGGTCACCTCTTGAAATCTAATCACCAAAACATTCAAAATCTCTCTTTTGGCTAAAAAGTCTAATAAAAGATGACATCACTCAACAGGCAAAAAGGGTAATTAGCTTGATTATACCTTGAACACACAACTCACAGCAAGGAGCTGTACTTCCCGGAAAGAGCACTCTAAGTATTTTTGGAGAATGCTCAGAACCACTCTTCACTGACATGGGGGGGTCAGGCAAAATTCATGTGTCAAAAAATTTCAGATGTTGCATATAGAGTTTTTACCACCATAATACTCATCTAGATACCAAGGTATTTAATAGATAATCTACTACCTAAAAGTATTTACATTCAGAATGGGATACTAGATTTGAGACATGAAAAGACACGATCAAATCCCAAAAAATTATGTTAAAGAATTGCCCCATTAGGTTAGGTTGTTATTTATCATTTTTATAGGCCTCAGCCAAAATGAAATAAGTTGAAGCAGACATAGTCGCTTCAAAGATATATCTGGAATCAGTGGGGTTGCATGGGCTTATATTGGGTATGAAGTTTGGTTGCATGGACCCTATTCGCTGTTTTTTGTACCTTGTACATTTTTTTTTTTTTTAACTCTAGAGCTAAAAAATGTGTGGAAGCACAAGGTAGGACTCCCTGTGTCCCACTTCCTCTGGGGTAACTGAGAAATTACCCCACAGTAAACAGAATCTATGTTGCAGAAATTTAGCAGTTGTTTTATTCAGAAGCAAACTGCCCTGTTTAGGATGCCACTTAACAGAGGATAGAACAGACATGTGTAACCCGAGCAGTCCCCTCTCCAATTGAGGGGAATCAGAGCAGGTGCACGAGCACTGTGAGAGGTGTAGGGACCCTCTTCCCCCTATAGAGCAGAGCCAGATCACCAACGGGGACTTAACCATACACCTTTTAATGACAGAACCAGTGATCGGAACATAACCTATATAAACCAGGGGGTGTGGGGGACACTACAATGCCCCAAGGGGACAGGATTCAATAAAGGTTACACATTCACATTCATAGAGATATTCATCTAGTTACAAAAGACAGGTTTAACAAAATATAACATGCAAACAACACAATAAACAATACCGATTAACAAAATATAAAATGAACAAAATACAAAACGCCAAATGACAAGAGATATAGGGTGTAGGTACCTGCAGGGGGAAAACACAATGACCCCTTCCACTCCAACAAGAATTTCTCCCATCACTTCACTCACCCCTGCTTGACTCAGCCAGAACTTGACCTCAGATCTCTCACATGGTAAGCAGAAACTCTACCACACAGCCACCACGGCTGGGCCTGTTCCAGACTGCCAGGGCTTCTGACCTTCTGGAAGCCCCTGCCTCATGTCATGCTGCCCTGCCTCTTGCTGGAGAAACTGGAAGTGGAGCTGGGAGGCTCTCAGGTCACTGCACAGCTTTCTGCTGGAGCCAGGTGGGGAACCTCTCCTGCTGTCTGCAGCCTCTTGCTGGGGATCCTGGAGCCCAGCAGGGAGCCTCTCCGGCTGACTGCATGCCGTGCTGCCCTAGCCTCTCGCTGGGGATCCTTTCCTGTTGGCCACGCTGCTGAGAGTTCAACTGCTACCTGCTGGTCCTGCTCCTTCAGGCTCTTCTGGGGCAACTGCTTCCACCCGCTGGCCCAGCTCTTGCCAGCTCTTTGAAA
The DNA here is from genome assembly GCF_001723895.1 of Crocodylus porosus. NCBI lineage: Eukaryota > Metazoa > Chordata > Crocodylia > Crocodylidae > Crocodylus > Crocodylus porosus. The sequence goes on from NW_017728948.1 coordinate 23,206,911, forward strand.
CTCCTTCCTCGTTGTCCTGCGCAGGTCTCTTGAGTCAGCTGCGCTGCCCCTTTTATCCGCCTCCAGGTGACCCGAGAGGCCAATCAGGGGACACGGAGGGTGAGTCTCTGGAGCCTGATTGGTGAGGAAAGGGAATCCCAAGGCCTCCAATCATTTTTTACCCTTTCAAAACCCCTGGGTCAAATCACTACCAGCTAGCCCATCACACATGTTACTGTTGCCTTGGTTCAACTGACATGCAGTGAATACCTCTCCTTCTTTAACTCAGTGTAGTTGGTTCACTTGTCCACAGCCTTTGCTTTGGCAGTGATTTACACTAGGACTGTGCGAAACAGCACCATTCTGCTTCAACTTCCATTTCAATGTTTCAATGGAACAGTGTTTCATTTCATTTTGAAAGCACCGTTCTGTTTCAATTTCGGTGAAACAGCATCGAAACAGTTTCAGCGTTTCACCCATAGGCTATAATAGGGAAGCATGAAACTGCCTATAACATTGTCATTTATTGTCTGATTCAGATGAAGCTTGCAGAGATGGTAGACCCTTCTGAGGGCATGAAGCCTGCCAGGTTTCAAGGAGATAGGTGCAGAGGTTTCTGGGAAACTGCACCTCAAGTTGTTGCAAGGAAAACTGTCACTTGCTGCCAGCGGCAGCCTCCTGTCATCCAGCAGGCAGATCCGGGTGCCTGCACCCCCAGGACAGCTGTGGGGCAGTACCAGACTCCTCCCAGGGGTCTGGGCCCCTGATCTGCCTGCTGGAAGACAGGAGGCTGCTGCTGCTGCCTGGGACTGGCGCTGGGCGCAGCCCGCACCCAGCACCCAGCACCAGGAAGATTAGTGCTGCCACTGGCCCCAGGCAGCAGGAGCAGCCTCCTGTGATCTGGTAGGCAGATCAGGGGTCTGCACCCCCGGGAGGGCTGCAGGGGCTGTGTCAGCTTCCTCTTGGGGGTGTGGGCGGGCCCCCGACCTGCCTGCAGGATGACAGGAGGCTGCTGCTCTCAGCTGGGGCCAGTGGCAGCACTAATCTTCCTGGTACTGGGCGCGGGCTAAGCCCAGCACCAGCGCCAGTCCCAGGTGGCAGGTGCAACCTCTTGTTATTCAGCAGGCAGATTGGGGCCCACCTGCACTCCCAGGAGAGCTGCAGGGCTCTGCCGGACTCCTCCCAGGGGTGTGAACCCCCAGATCTGCACCCCGATGAGAGGAAGCTCAGCCTGCTTGTCCCACCTGCGACCGGCACCCCACACTCACCTCCTTGCCCAGCCTACACCTAGATGCATCTCCCTTGCATGACGCCCCCCCCCCAGCTTACCAGCATCAGCAGCCACACTCTTGGCCCTCTGTACAGTGGGGGACAGCATAGCTCAGCCCCAGCCACCAGGTATGTGCCACCTCTGCCACAGCACGCTGCTGCTGCTGCCCAGCTCAGAGCAGTGTGGGGCTGTGTGCATTCAGGCAACTTCAGGCTGGCACCTGGGGCTGTGCACTGCTCATGGAGACTGCCAGCCATGGAGAAGCGGTACTGCATACAGGACCAGGGCTGGTGTGGCTGACAGTCCCCACGAGCAGCACACAGCCCCGGATGACAACTCAGAGCTGGCCGAAACCACAAGGCCCGAAGCTGCGCTGAGCCAGGAAGCAGCACCATGCTGTGGCAGACACCTGGCAGCTGGGGCTGAGCTGTGCTGCTGCCCGCTGTGCAGGGGGCCAAGAGCATGGCTGCTGATGCTGGTAAGCTGCAGGAGGGCTGCAGCTGGATGGGGCTCGTGCGAGGGGGGCTGTAGCTGGGAGGGGAGCATACAGGGGAACTACAGTCAGGTGGGGGCCACGCAGGGGGGCTGCAGCCAGGCAGGGGGCACCAGTCCCAGGTGGAACAAGCAGGCTGAGCTTCCTCTCACCAGAGTGGAAATCTGGGAGTTTGCACCCCCAAGAGGCCTGCTGCTGGCCTGTGCCAGACTCCTCCCAGGAGGTGCAAGCCCCCTGATCTGTGACAGATGACAGAAGGCTCAGGTTGCTACCTGGGACCGGTGCTGGGTGCAACCTGAACCCAGTGCCTGGGAAGATTGCTGCTGCCTCCAGTCCCAGGTGGCAGTGGCAGCCTCCTGTCATCTGGTGCAGAGCCAGGGGCTCGCACCCCAGGGAGGAGTCTGGCACAGCCTCACAGCCCTCCCAGGGGTGCAAACCCCTGGATCTGTGCTGGATGACAGGAGGCTCAGGCTGTCACCTGGGACCGGTGCTGGGCAAAGCCTGTGCCCAGTGCTGGGGAAGATCAGTGCTGCCGCTGGCCCCTCCTGTCATCTGGAGCACAGATCCAGGGGCTCACACCCCTGCGAGGAGCCCGGCACAGCCCCGCAGCCCTCGCAGGGGTGCCAGCGCCTGGATCTATGTGCCAGATGACGGGAGGCTGTTGACTGGGACTGGCACTGAAGCCAAGTAAGCCCAGCTTTGAAACTCAAAACATTACAAAATGTTTGAAATGTTTCAAGTACCCTTGTTTCCTCTTGAAACTGTTTCAAAGCCTTTTGTTTCATTTTGATTTTGTTGTTTTGAGCTCAAAATACATTGAAACAGCTTTGAAATGAAATACTCAGCAAAATTTCACATGCCCCTACTTTATACCCATGTTACTGGTTATACTGGTATAACTCGAGTTACTGGTAGCAGCTCTAAAGATACCAAAGGTCCAAGCTGTCCATGACCTTCCCAGTTTTAAAAAATGCTACCCCAGCATCTCAGTATTTTTAAAAAATTAGATTTTGCCCTGGTTTTCCCTTTTGTTGTGGGATCACTACAGTACCAGGCAGCACCATAGTGTAATGGATCCATTTCAGGCACTTCACCCCTTAAAATGGAATATAGACGACTTAGTAAGGTGCTCCACACATACCACAAACTTTCATCAAGAGACAATACCTATTAACATGTGTTCGATACCACACTAAGTTAGCCATACTACAATCACAGAAAAGTAGGGCTAGAAGGTACCTCAAGTAGTCATCTAATCCAACCCCTGCCCAAGGGATGATCATCTATCCAAGCCAAACAAATCCTGTTCTAACCTATTTCTAAGTACCCAGTTAACCCTGTCATGTAGGCTCTAGACCCAGAAGTAGCATGGCCGCCTTAGTGCAGCATGGTCCATGCACAGATATTGGCACTAAATGAGGCAGTATTGCCCCTGCTTAGGCTGCCAGCATTTCAATAGCTTTTGCCAGTGCAATATTCATCCCTCTTTGTATCCCATTCACAAAATATATGGTTTTTCAGCTAACCTGGGGACACTAATGCTTTCAGTTCAGGAGGGCTTCTGTTCCCTCCTTGGGGCCAGACAATGTGGCAGGCATCAAAGAAGAGAAAATCTGTGCCAAGCATCTGAGGCCCACAGTATTCTGAATACTAGAGAAACCTCCTATGTAACAGCTGCTATTTGATAAGCAGAAGACACTGAATTGAGGCTTTGAGATCTAAGTAACATACACTAACAATCAAATATTAGTCTACACTTCCTCCAAAGAGGTATATGGGATACATGCTTTAGTTATTAAACACCAGCAAGGATGAAAAGTAGAAAAAGCTAACTTAGGGAATAGTGTTGCATTAGAAAGGAGACCAGTTTGGTTACCCAGTAGATCGTTGCCATCTCTAATAGATGCGATTCACTGGTCCCTTTAGAAAGACAGGGAATCTACTATATGAATGTAGACATTTTTAATGCATTGATTTAATGTAACACATACTAAAGCAGGCCCTTCAGAGCAGGTTAGGGAAAAAACATTTCTTTATGTCCATTGGTAATGAAACAAACTTAGTGAGATAGCCTAGGGACATACATTACATATAAACCAGTTTAAGTGATCAGAAACTGGTTTAAACTTGTAATAGAACAGATGTTCAGTATGCATAAACCAGTTCGACAATGGCTGAAACTGGTTTGAGACAAACCTGGTTGAATGTAGTATCAGACTTAATTGATTTGTGTCAAACCGGTTTATTCAATGTCTGCCCCAGACCCCATGCTGGTTTAAATTAAAATCAGACTCCCACACCATCCTGGCATGCTTTCTGGGCTGTGCAGGGATCTCTGCTCCACAGCAGGGCTGGCCCCTTCCCTCTGCTCCCTGACTACAACTCCCAGTCTCTGCAGGTATCCCACACTCCCCTCCCCACTCTCTGCTAAGCAGGCATTCCCCCCATCCCTCAGACACCTCTCAGCATTAGTTGGCTGGCCACATGCTGGCTACCTCTGAGCTTTGGCAGAGGGGACAAAGGGAGAATCAGCAGATAGCTGGTAAGGTCCCTCAAACCTCTGGAAAACTGTGCCCAGAGTAGATTACAACATTTTGCGCCCTGTCTCAAGGCAATCTGAAGGCATAATGAAATAAAAGAGTAAAAGAAGTGTACAAACATAAAAAGAGCAAAACAAGAAGGAAAAAAGCACTGTTTGCCTAGCCATCAATACAGCATGTGCGCTAAAGATTACATGGCTTATTAAAGATTTGTAATAACACACTGATGATTTGGCAGTAAAAACTGCATCACCAACTTAGCCAAAACATATTTTGTTTGAAAATATACTGCGATACACAAGTGTTTTGCCACAGCCTTTTCCCTCAATATTTTTAGCATTTTAGGTTTAGGGTCTGATCTAGTCATGCATTTAGGAGTGTGTCTGCATGTAACGTAAGCATGCAAGTACTCTCACTGAAGTCAGTAGTACCAATGATATGCTTAAAGACTTGCACGTTTTAAGTCCTCTGATGGATCCTGGACTTAGCCTCCTCACAAACAAGATCATCATCATCTATTGTGTGAGAGTCCTGGAACCCCAAACCCCTTGGTTCTGGATGTGTCACTACCTTACTTCTCACAAATAAACTGGTCACAGAAGCAATTCTGTCTGAATCACAGGGCATCTTTGCACACACTACTAGGGTGGGGAGGGTGCTTTAATTAGAGCGACTCTGACAGATGTTCTAATTAAAGTGCCCTCAGCATCTCCTGTATTCCGGGTCCCGTGCTTTTAAATGGTAGTGCGGGAGCTTTAACCAAAGCTCACTCAACGAGCTTTAGTTAAAGCACCTCTGTCATCATTTTGAAGCATGAAGACACCGAATACATGAGTTGTGGAGGTTGCTGGAGGGCACTAATTGTATGTTCTACAGACTCAATTAATCTAATCTGCTCCAACACACTGTAATCACAATGCCTGGAGTGACATCCCTCCACGTCTACAGGCACCCATAATGACTAGCATGTGAGAGGGCAAAATTAGAGGGATGGTTTCAAGTGAATTGAGAAGCATACGCTAGTAGCCACACCACATGCTAGTAAGAAAACCCCAAGTGAACAATGGTCACATGTCATGACTCAGAGTTTCCCTGTTCCCTTTTGGATTGGCCGGGCAATCGTTCTCTCAGAGGAAGGGGCAGGGATACAGAATTGCGAATCTGAACTGTATAAAGCTCCTCAAACACAAGAGTATACACAGGAGTCTGCAATTGGCCTTACCTATGAGGACAGATACTGAGGGACCTGAGAACTTGTATATTCTCTAGAGAAAAATTTGCCTAATTGCTAATATTTTGCAATTTCGTCATATTGCTAATATCCCAAAAAGCAGTGCATCGTTCAGAGGAATTTGCTTTGCCTCATCTTGTACTTCTCTAGGAAGAGTCTCATTCTGGGTGTAATACTATTCCATCTAAATCATTAGCTTTCCTCCAAAAACCAGTCATCATAAAGAAGGAACAAAGAAGGAGGCCCACAGTCACAGGAGTTTCTACTTGCTGGTGCAGGGAAAGCCCAAGGTCATGACTCCAGGTTTCCCTTGCACTGGCAATAAGTTGCGATGGGATCCAATTCACAGTCCCACAATCCCACTTTTGGCCATGCATATGTGGGTCAACATTGAAATCTGGTATTGGTTTGTTCATCTTCTGAAGAGATATAGAATATAGCTGCTGCTAAATGTCAGCTTAAGCAAAGCTTTCAATGGAAGCAAAGAAGAGCACTCTAAGGGAAAGAAAAAAATCATTCTGTTTTTACCTTAGTTTCACCCCTGCTAGGAAGCATCTTCTTACTAATTGCTAACATTATTCATTAAGAAACTACAGTAAACTCAGCATTGCAAAAGCGATGTAAGATGACAGTCTCTGTGCCATGGTGTTTATAATTCCAAACACAACAATACAGCGCCCTGCGTGGCTCAGGAGATTGTTTGGTCTTAGACTGCAGCAATTTATTCTGTACAGCTATGGTGTCAAATATTGCTATGATATGATTATGCACTTTACCCTTTAAGAAGGATAAGGGGAAAAAAAAGTTTCCTCATGTGATATTTATCATTAGAAAGCCAGCTATTTTTCCTTCACTTCCTGCATTAAAAAGCCGTTGTCCCATCACTCATCACAGCCAATCCTTCACTTCCTGTATTAAAAAGCCATTGTCCCATCACTCATCACAGCCAACCCATAATTTTGTGTTGTTCGCATAGTTGGGCAATAGATAGCAGGCAACATCTTTTCCAGTTTGTAGCACTTCTTTCCACCTGCTGTGTTTAAATTGAGAACTTAGTGATGTCACTAGAATACACAACTTGTTCGCTCTCAGCCCAGGAGGAGGACGGGGTCTTAACTGCAAAGGAAGAATAAACTCTGTATCATTCCCCTGGATGGCACCATGGTGCATACACAATGCTGGATGCTGTTATGACTTAGGGAAGAGTCCCTGAAATCATTTTAGATAGTTCTCTAAAACCATCTGCTCAGTGTGTAGTGGCAACCAAAAAAGCTAAAACACTGGGCATCATTAAGGAGGAAATTGAAAACAAAGGGTGTTATACACGTGCTCCAAGAGTAGGGGGGACGGGGGGAGGTGCTTTAATTTGAGCCACTCTAATTACAGCACACACAGTGCCTCGTGCATCAGTGTCCCTTCACGTATAAATGGCAGCAGGGGTGCTTTATCTAAAGCATGTTGAATGAGCTTTAGATAAAGTGCCTCCACCATCACTTTTAAGTGCAGGGACACTGATATAGGAGATGTTGGAAACTGCTGGAGTGCGGTAATTACCACGTTTCAGCAGACTCAATTACCTGAGTCTGCTCTTATGCGCTGTAATTACAGTACATCTGAGCAGCCTTGCTGCTCATGTATAGGTGCCCAAAATGGAAAACATTATCATGCCACTATACAACTCCATGTTGCACCCACATCTTGAATCCTGTGTGCGGTTCTGGTCTTTACATCTCAAAGGGATATAGTAAAATTAGAAAGGTACAGAGACGGGTAACCAAAGCGATCAGAGGGGTGGAGCAGTTACCATACCACAACAGACTAAAAAGCTAGACTCTTTAGTCTGGAAAGGAGAAGGCTGAGAGAGGTCTATAATCCAGAGGGCACCTTATGGCACAGCCAGCAGTGTAGTGATGTAGCTGGGTGCCTGGGGCAAAGCAGAAGTGATAACTTATGGTTGCTGCCATGATTGTGAATGCATATGAGGTGTCCAGCAGCAGCCACTTTTTTCGCAGCCTCCCAGTCCAGGTTGGCACCTGGGGTAGTTACCCCTATTCCTCCCCCACTTCCACAGTTATACCACTGGGCACAGCCCTTGCACTCAGGGCCACAAGAGACTCCAGGTGTGACTGGTCCTTGCATGGGACATCAAGAGGTGGGAAAGTAACACCCATCTTGCACAGGTGAAGAAGTCTACCATCATCTAAGCTCAAGGATGTACAACTACCCCAAATGTTGTGCTTCTATCCTATTAGCCATTCTAGGCCCTCACTCCTTTCTGATACAACCCAAAAGGACAGCACCGTGAAAAGGAAAAATTAAAAGCAAGTCTTTATTCAGTCTGGTAATAACAGCCATGGTTCATATAGTGGCAGCCATTTAATGTTAAGAGTCAGATTTGTCTTTGCTCATGTTGAACAGAATCCTTCTCAAGCCACTGAGATAGCTGATGATCTTAGAACTGCAATGAAGGATATCAGGATGTGACCCCTTGTTAGAAGAACCTGACCTTCAACATTTAAATGACACCCGCCTAACAGTAAAAAGAATGCAGAATAACAGATACTATTATTATTTCTCCATATTAAATCTAAAAAAAAAATATCACATTCATAATCTGGAGATACATATTGTGCATGTTTTAAATATGACTCATGAAAGCAGATGTTTCTTAGTTTGGTCTCTCACAACAAATAAATTTGGTATGTAGTATTTGGGTCCTAAGCGGCCAGAGAATGAGAGATTGGCCCTGGGCAGTGCCCTGTGTTTGGAAAAGAAATGTATCATTCCATTGACTCAACCAGGAAAAACAAGGAAACAAAATCAGCGTATACTGACTTTCAGACCCTGAGGCCAGTTTAGGGGTTGTTTTCTGTTAAAGGTTTAAATTATTTTCATCCTCCTTCTGATGTGTATGTGTGCATGTGTGTGTGTTTTGGCTTCAGCATTTCCTGGAAGGAATGGTGTCCACACAGCTAAACAAAATACCTCCCTCAAGCTAGCCTCAGCTTCACATGTGCTGAAGCATGAAAGGAAATGAGATTTTATAAAAGGAAGAAATAGAGTAAGTTCTGTTAGGGTGCAAGAAAAATCCTATCCTTGGCATCATTAAAGGTCACATTTTATCATCAAGAAGAAATGTTTTAAGCTTTCCCAGTTACATTGCATGGTCTGGGAGAGATATCCTACCCTTCTTGGAAAAACATCAGAAATAGCCTTTGTAAATTAATTTTAGCCAATATTTTTTTTTGCCAGGAAGGTATTGTTGGCAGCTTCCTTTTCCAAACATTTCTTTTAATACAATCACACACCTTGTAAAATCCAAACTCTGCCTTTCCCTGGAACTCAAACCCCACCATTTAGATCTTCTCACCAAGCTTGACACCTTTGAGTTCCTCCTGTAGGACTACTTAGCACAAGCACATTGAGAGCAACAGCCTCCTCTCCTACATCCAGACAAGGTAACAAACAACAAATACAATTAAACCTTCCCCAGTAAACGCACCACTCAATAACAAGATTTGGACAAATATATCTAGTCATTAAAAGATAAAAAGGTGGCCAAATCTCTATGGAATTATTTTTTTTAATCCAAGAATTGATTCTTCATATTGGTAAATGTTACCTTTCTTTGAAGCATGTAGGCAAAGTAGTCTTGGAGAATTTTAAGTCAAACCAGGTTTTCTTTGATTACTTTAAAACTTTAATGACCAAGGTTGACTTCTGCCTTTCTCTTTTCTCGTTTTGGTTGTCACAACAGAAGAAATGTGTTGTGGCAACACTACAATCCAAAGTATTCTGGATTGTTTAACTACAGAAGTGCAACACATACTCCAATTATACAGTAAAAGAAATTGAAATTATGCCTGTTGGAGGTGAATAAAGTTATTGTGAATCAGGCATAACTTACTGTCAATCAAACATAAAATAGGTTTATGTTCTTTGTTTGGTCCATAATATGGAAGCTGTCTTGTTGCGTATTATGTGGACTTTTCACATTCAGAGAGATTAATTTAGCTATTGGATGCACTGAAGAGGACTCATTTGTACAGTTTAAATAATGGTTTCATGATTGCAGGCAAATTAGGGTTATCTCATTGTAATTCTTGGTCAGTTAGCAATGCAGTACTAAAGCATTCTGTCCAGCTCCCTGGAAAGATATCCTAGTCCTATAGACAGCTAGAAGCTCTTAATCTACAATTATAGTTTTGTACATTTTTGTATACTATTTTATCCATGCCCTCCTTCTTAAAGGCCAGGTACCAATATTACATTTATTGCATAGTAAGCACACAGAAAGTACTCTACAGCCATAACCAAACAGACAATCAGGGCACATAGGCTAGGGACAGACATTACACATAAACTGGTTTAAGTGGTCTGAAACTGGTTTAAACCTGTAACAGGACAGATATTCAATGCATATAAACAAGCTTGAGAATGGTTGAAACTGGTTTGAGATAAATGTGGTTGAATGTAGTATCAGACTTAACCATTTTGGCTCACACCAATTTATTCAATGTCTGTCCCAGACACCGTGCTGATTTAAATTAAGTCAGACTTCCACAGAATCCCAGTACGCTCTCAGAGATGGGTTGGCCCTCTCCTCTGCTCCCTGGCTGCAGCTCCCAGTTTCTCCAGGCATCTGCCTGGCTTCTGCTCCCCCAACTCCCCTCTCCACTCTCTGCTAAGCAGGCATTCCTCCCATCCCACAGACACCTCTCAGCATTAGCTAGCAGGCCACATGCTCACTAACTGAACTGTGGCAGAGGGGACAAAGGGAGAATCAACAGATAGCTGGTAATGTCCCTTTGTTGTTTTCTTAATGGGGTGATAAACATTTCCTTCTGGGCTGGTCAGGAAGGGGGGAACCCCTCCCTAATCACATCATCCTGCCAGTGCTTGACCACAAGCCCCTCAGCTCAGCTCTGTTAAAGGAAAGGGAGGGTTGCTCTAGTCCCCACCCCTCCAAGCTTCTAGCCTGCATTTGTGGGATGTCTGTCTGGTTACATAACTGATTTAACCTAGCCAGGTTAGTCTAACCTGCAAGGATTTAATCAATTCAGGGCCATGCTTTTTGAATGTCTGTCCCTTGCTATAAAGAGCAGTAAAATGGAGGATTCCACTCTAAGATAACTGGATGGATGTGGTATGAGACTTTAGTGCTGTAGATTAGAGCGCTGTAATGAAGATCTGTACCAGATCCCAACGCAACACATGTTAAGTCACATTCTGTCATCAACCACAGGGCTTTTCAACACCCTGCTCAGTCCACACACACATACACACCAGGCATCTGAGACATGCATATGCATTTGGTGGGTGTAGTTTGCGCTGGGTGGCCACACACAGGACAGCTGGCTGGTGGCCATGAGGGTGTATGCCATAATGAGCTGCTGCCACATCAGGTCCAGGTGGGCAGCCATGGTGTCCCATAACCTCCAGTGAGACTTACACAGGGTGACCAGGAGGACCTGTTGCAGCTCCAGGCATAGATGACACATGCCACCAGAGGCTGGGGGGGTGCACGGTAACTGCCCACAGGTGGTAATGGTGGTGGCAGCAGCAGAGGCATGGCAGTGGCGAGTGAGGGGCTCCTGCAGGCAGTGGCAGCGGTGGTGCGAGTTCTGACTAGTGGTCGGCGACCACACACAGATGTCACCAGCAGTGTTGGTAGCAGCCAGCAGCAATCAGTGACTGCCCGCAGATGCCATCATTGGCAGCAAGGGGAGGGGGGGGTGGCGAGTGGTGACCTCCCGCAGGTGCCACCAGCAGCACTTCTCTCAGGGGGTGCACCGCCAATCTTGAGGGGTGTATGTGCACCCCCTACACGTCACCAGTGGCTCCTGGGTATCCCTGTTTGGGCCCCCAAGCCAGAAAACCAAGCCATGTACAAGTCACGACAGCAGGGAGTTGGAAGCATGATTGCCCTTGCTCAGCAGCCAATCAGCGTGGCTCAGCCTTTTGACTCCTGTTCTGTTTGTTCCAGACCTAACCTTGGACACTTAGAGTAAAGCTCCAAAGTTAAAATGCTTCTGCCTTGGGCTTCTTAAATGCCTGTACTTAGCCATAGTGCACAGGATAAGCCTTGCTCTGGGGATCAATGAGGGTTTAGTGAAGGAGGCTGTCAATAAGTCCCTAGCTTCACTTTTTGTTTGTGTGTGTGCAGTTGAAAGCAGTATTATGAATGAAACAGGACTGCAGGAAAAGGAGATAGCCATTGTATGCTATTAAGGCAGCCGAATGCTGCCCTGAAGAATTGAATCATCATCATCACCACAGAGCGTGTGTGATGCTAAGTCACATAAAAGAAACTTTTCATAGGTAATCTCTAACTGTAAATATTGTTTTCTGGGTGCTGCTCTTGAGACTCCACATCTGTTTTGCAGAAGTGCCGAGTACTTACAGCTACAACTAAAGCCAAGGGAAGCTATACTCCAAACACTGGTGTTCTGAAAAAAAATGAGGTGCCAGACATCCCAAATAAGGCATTCAAAAATTAAGGAATGCTTTATCTTAGTATCTCAGGGTACGTTTGTACCAATTCTCTGACACGCCCGAGTGTGCTGCTGAAACGTATAGTTCTGCCAACCCTCTCCCACACCATGTGCCCCAACCCAGAATCTAGGCAGTGAACCCATGCTGGGGGCACCCCCCTGCTGCCACTTTTGACCTCATCTCAACAGGGAGTCTTATGAAAAGATTGTGAAGCACTTCTGACTTGCCACTATTTTGTGGTATTGAATTTCATCCAATTTCTACTGTTTTGGTCCTGCAGGTCATCTAATCCGTTTCTGTGTGATCATCTGATCACCTTCTGTGTTGACAACAGAAGCACCCCGGTGAGCTCCCCTTGCATAACCCACCAGGAAATTAAGAATTCTATCTTCAGAGCAGGGTTTAAATAGCACGTATGAAGTAAGGCCTGGGGCCACACAAAGAACAAAAAATTGAATAGCTGCTCGATGGTATGGGGTCATTACTCAAAAAACTATATTGTAATGATTATACACAGAGAAGGGGCAATTAAGGTTACACAGCAAACTGGAGCTGATATTTTCTAATCTGTAAGTGCTTGACTTTATGTATTGTTGGGACATCAAACTGAAAGGGGTCTCCCGTCTTTAATTTACCAAGAGCATTGGTTTGGTAAATCACTCACTCATACATTTATATGGAAATGCTTGATACCCAACTGAAACTTTGAAATCCACGTACAATCCTAAAGCAACAAACCAGAATTTTTATCCTTCTCCATTTCCACATAGTGCTACTATTTTGTACTTGCCAGCAAGAGACAAAAGCATTTGTGCTTTTGTTATGCTGAAAATGTTGCAGAAATCCAGGGTTAAGATTGAACAGATGGTAATCTGTGTGACAAACAAAGATAATTATCATGTTGGAGATAATGCTTAGGCCATGTGCATCTTTCTGCTACTGGGAGCTCATTGTTTCACACAAACTGTTTTAGTATAAAGTAGACTATGGTCACACTGTGCAAGGTAAACTGGAAGGATCCCTCCTCCTCTCCATATTTAGCCATAAATTACCTGGCAACAAAATCAGTCTCTCTCCTATGCATAAGTTTGCTCTTAAGGGACAGACTTTTAAACTATATTACATTTCATTTACATTACATGTACCAACTTAAGCACTACTTGACTGTTTCATAGAATCAGAGCAGCACTAAAATGCAAAATACCTTTTCTTGGACTTTGTGAAATACGCTCTATTATTTTAAGAGGTCACTAATTTGCAAAGATAGCCTCAAGCCTCAGCAAGCTGGAATGTTGCTACCATGTAATGAATCAGGGTTTCTCCTTGCTGATAAGATTGCTTCTTACCCCAATAGAAAAGTTGGATGCCCATTTTTCAGCTTGGCAAGCTGCTTTTAATTCATTTAATGATTTTGTCAGCTAACCCACTGCAGCATCAAAGTGTGAATCACACTATTTCAAAGGACTGATTATGAAATAAATATGAACAGGAACAGCAGGGGTCTGTTTTGTCTTTGGGAATCACAGTTTCTTTTTTCATTATACACCCTTAAAAATCCCAGACAGCCTATTACCAAAAGGGCTGACTGATAGAATCATATTTACATTTTCAAATCAAGCCTAGCCTCAAAAAATTTCAAACAAAAACAAAAAAGGAAATTAATGCGTTTGTTTTTTTAGCGAAAGCTAATTATTGTCCCAAGGTTGAGAATCTGAGGGGAGGGGAGGCACACAGACTTGTTTAATCTAATTGTATCGTAACCAGGGCAGTTAAGGTAAATTTCTCCTGTCAAATTCAGTAGGTCTACAGACCAATTCACTGTTTTTTTCAGCTACCTCAATTTTTTAAAAAGTTAGCTAAGTTAGTTTTTAAGGTACCACCCTGCCCTGGCTTCATAAATGGGACATTGGCAAGTGTAGTTCATAAGCAGAGGAACTAAGATTCATTTCCTCTGCCCCTGCCCCCCTTCCCAAGAGAGAGATAAGAAGAGTAGCAGAAAAAGAGAAAGTTAATCAAAAAGCACATTTGTTGAAAAGAGGCATGTGTATTAAAAGTACTTTCCCTAATGTCACTCCTGAAGCACGAATGGCACAACAAATGTTTAATATATTGACTCAGTTTCCCGAAGGGAAAGTAACTGGCAACATAAAAGAATAGAGCTTCAACCTTCTGTGTGCATAAGAACTGCCATTTACTGGGTCAGGCCATAAGTCCTTCTTGGCCAATAAGCTGAGTCTCAGTGCCAGAGAGTGGATGTCAAAAGGGAGAGTTGAACAGGATACATTTTTGTCCACACTTTTGTCCCTTAACTGAGTTATGTGTACTTGTGAAAAGTGGGCAAGCTCCTTGTACATAGCACAGCTTGAAGTGAGCTGGCAGAATTGGCCAACGGCCAGTTTTGTGGCTTCCTGATGCTTAAGACTCCACAAGGTATAACTGACCTCCTGTAAGGAACAGAGGATAATGGGCTAAATTCTCTAGCTAACTTACAGCTCCCCTGTGACACGAAGTTAATGAACTCGACTTGAACAAAAATTTAGACTGAAAGTAGAATTCTGGCTCCACTGAAATTAGAACGAGCATTGCCTTTAACGGGGCCAAAATTTCATTCATAGCATTTGTATACAATACATAAGAGATCTATGTATGTGGCCACAATAGAAAAATGGAGCCACAGTTTGTTATGTGGATCAGACTTTTCAAATAAATCCTTACATCAATTAACAATTAGTCCTCCTGCCCTTACTTTAGTGCAGGGGTGGCCAACCTACCATATGCAGCTCTTCAGAAGTTAATAGGTGTCTCCTTGAATCTTTGCACATGTATATGGTGACCAGCTCCCATTTAAACTACGTCTGTAGTTTAAAAGCTTCCATTCAGAAGCTGCTCACCGTGTGCTTGCTCAAAGATTGAAGGAGACAACTGTTAACTACTGAAGAGCCGCATGTGGCTCCAGAGCTGCAGGTTGGCCACCCATGCGTTAGTGTGTTGGAAGAGCTGCTGATTATGTTCAAGGATGCATAAAGTAATGCACATTTGACCAGAAGATAGCTTCTGGATGAGAAGGGTAATTGGAAAACTGAATCCACTACAATGCTAAGAACATACTGAAAAAGCCTCTGTACATGCTATAATTCAGCTAGGAAGTCTCCTAGGGTTCCGGTTTAGTTTGGACACAGCTGCACTTTCCATTTATTTTAGTGACATAATGCTCTTGAAAGGTGTTGGACTGCCAAATCTGGAGAATGAAGTCCATTTACTTACAGATCAACCACAGCACAAGCCAGGAGTTCCTTACCAGCATGATCTGAATACACAGCTTCCAGGGAGAGCGGGTGGCTCATACTCCATGTTGATGCAGACTCCAAGAGGAATGAAGCAGGCCCAAATTCATTTATTTGTGCTCCCTCGATTCACTGCCAGATGCCAGTTTTACTTCATTCTGCATTGAGAAGGTGGCCAGAAGGTGTGTAAAAATGGCTAGCTGTGATGAGACATGGAGTTATGTAACACCTTGGGAAACGGTGAATTCTCTTATTCCCTCTGTTGTCATAAATCTAAACAAGATTCCTTAAATATTGTTATGTTACTAAGACCTTTATTGATAAGTGAGGTATGCTTTTCCCCCTCAGGGAAACTAATGTGGCATGGTTAAAAGGATGCCAAACAAGCAACACGGTGAACACAAAGCACTGCCTATTTCACCATGAGGAAGCTACGTCAGGTCAGCACTGTGTCCCCAACCATAGTTAACCTTCCCTAATAATAACAAAAGAAAGCCCTTGCCTTCCTTGAGAATTTAGCTCAGGAAAGCCAATCCATCAGTTTTCCTAAAGTAAAAACCGCTTTTTCATAGCAGTGGGCCCAAGGTCCAAGTCTCCAAAATGCACGTTAGTAGAATCGAGTAACGGTAGTAGTTGTTGCAGGGGATATGAGAGTCAGGAATAAAACCATTCAAGAACTTGTGCCTCATTATCAGTAGTGTACTTATTCTCACCACATGCCTGAAAGGCAAGAAAGTATTATTGTTGCCTGCTTTAGGGATGAGGATCTGAGACAGGAGCCAGGCTAAGCATATGTTAATGCCACAGTGACTCTAGCTCATGTGGATAGCTTCAGCATCAATAACCACGTAGCCACAAGAGCACAGAGCTCAGCATAGGCTAAATGTTCATGCAAGTTCCCAGCTTCTCCTTATGTCTCTACACATGTTTGACAAATCTAAACTTCAAGTAAACCTGCAGACATTTCCTGAGTGCCAATTCCCCACAGCCCAGCTCCAGACTTCTGTGTTTGGCTTCTGTGTTTTGTGTTTTAAAAAATCTCATTATGATCACCCATCTCATCAGAAGTCCTAGGTTCTATGCCTCAGTGCTTCATGGAGACTTAGTTTCTGGGGTTTTTTTCCTTTTTCACTTATTCAGTTGATCTTAAATAGCACCTTTTTGAATGATGATACCTATTTGCTGTATAACAAGGGTGCTCAACCTGCAGCTCCTGGGCCAAATCCAGGCTCCAGCACCATATCATCCACCCTGTGGGGCTTCCCAGGCATCTGTGGTAAGCCCTGCAGGCCATGGACCTGAGCAGTAGATGGAGTGCACAGGGTAGTGTGGGGGCAGATGCCAGCTGGTCAGAGGTGGTGCAGGGCCTTATCCAGCACATACAATTTATCTGGCCCATGGGGCCACAACTGTGAACACCACTGCTCTATACAAAAAGGAAACAGCAAGAATACTGAGGCTGAGGATGGGATTGTGAAATAAATGGCACCTGTACATAAATGTGGAGGCTGCTCCAAGACACTGGAATTCCAGCGCGTAGGTGCAGACTCGATTAATTGAGTCTGCTGGAGCATGGCAATTACTGCACTCCCACAGCCTCCTGTAACTCATGTATCAGTGTCCCCACACTTCAAAATGGCAGTGGGGGCACTTGAATTAAAGCTCATCAAATGATATTTAGTTTAAATGGGGGGTCCCACCTCCATTTTTAAGCATGGGGATGCTGATGCATGAGACGCAGTCGCACTTCAATTAGAACAGCTCTTGGACCTGCTCTAGTTAGAGTGCTGCCCCTCCCACACCCAGAGCATGTGTAAAAGTACCCAAAGAGCAGTAAGGAGCATTCTTGATTAAGTACTTAAAAGCATAAAGGTTCTATAGTTTTGAACCAGAAACAGCACAGTAATGGCATCAGTCTTCATTCCAGAATTACCGTAGGTTAACTAGGGCTTGCCTGTCCTGGGTGTTTTTTTTATCAGTAGTAAATTTCAACCACTGGCACAGATCCACAGGTGGTCTGGGCTAACTTGGTGCATCTTAGCTTCAAATGAAGTAAGCTACATTGAGCTGGGCAACTCACCTTTTATACTAATAACATGTGTCCATACTAAGTTTTCACTGAGGCAATTTTATCAGTGTAGCTGCAAAAGCAAAAAAGCCCCCAGCGTAGATAACCCCCTAATCAGAACATGAGTTCCCACCAGCCCCTGAAAACTTCTGTAGAATGAAGGAGACTGAAGTTTGCTACGGCAGCTCAGCCTACCTATGCAAGGGGGAACAGTGGCACATTTGCCATAACTATAAGCTTAAGCTCACAATCTTAAAGCACTTCCTAAATATGCAGAACTTTGCTGAAGTGCTGTTGTATGGTCTCTCCTTTTTTTCCAAATGTAATCAGTAGCTCATTTCATGAATTCTCTTATGACAGCCCCCTACCCTTCCAAAAATTTTAAATAAACATACTCACTAGAAAACTGGCTTAATATTAAAAGACTACAACTTTAAAGGAATAATGTAATATGTTGTTTGGAGTCCCACTGGACTGTTCAAACACGAGAGGAATCTCTCCCCATATAGAAAATCCTTTCACTTTTAGAAAAATATTTTTGTTTCAGTTTTTAGTAAATTAAAACCAAACAAGACTATGTCGCTGAAATATGTAGGCAGCCAAGTCATGAGAGACTTCCAGTTCCCTTACTCTTGGTGTTTGCTTTTACAAGGGATATTGCAGAGCAGAAAATAAACAAAGCAAGCTGAATTTGCTCCGAAGGGTTCTGGTGACATCACGAACCATAAGAGTGAAACTCAGTTGGTTGCATGACACGTGAACTCCAAGAGAGACATTCCCTTTCTTAATTTATTATGTACAGCTAAGATGTTCCACAGCCACAAATTTTGATTACTATCAAAGATTGAACCCAAGACCACTACAGCCAGGAGTTTCAACCTCTGAATGAGCTTAAAACAAAGTGTGCGCTATTGCCCACTGAAATGAATGGAAAGATTGCCACTGAACCCATTTGGCTTTGCTTTAGTCCAGGAAGAGACCACTGCAGTCCCCTTTTGTAAACAGGCATGCACAGATGGAAACTTTGGTTACATCTTCCCCTCCTCCTGTCTCTTGCTCCCATCTCTCTGTCATTTGCTTTTCTTCTCTAGTCAGTCCCACCTTGCTTACCCACCAGTCATAAAGTTGCATACCTCCTATCTTCTCTCCAGTTATCTTCCAAGCTGACTGCTCCCTTTCCCTACTTATTTTCTATATCCTTAAGGTAACAACTCTCAAAACTCTGGGGAAGGTCAGATCTGAATCCATACTTTGTATGTTTAGAGCTAATCCTCTCTCAATATAGATCCCCCACAACAGATATTTAAATGAGCCGTAGCACTCAACAAATCCATGGTTTCCTTCACCCCATTAAGAAAGAGAGTCTTTGTCTTTAGGAGGAAAGCAGAATCTTTCATCTCTTGCAACCCTCTCACTCACTAGGAAAGATGAAAACAATGTCAGATACTGCCAACTCCACTGCTTCATTTATCTAGGGAACCCTGCTAGAAAGCATTCCTTCCCAATGCTTTGTGTTTATTATATACCTAGTACCAATCAGATCCAAGTGTTTGAGAAAAGGAAGGTTTTATGTCCCAATATCAATGCCCACTGTCTAGTGCCGAGAACAGATTTTTCTCTCATAAGTCAAGTGCTCACCTTGTATAAGGAAAATGGTTATTTGTCTAGGGACATACTTAAAAAGGATTTTTTAAAAAACTCTATTCTTATAACAAGTGGAAAATAAAAGGTGAAAATGTGTAGCCTTTCCCAAGGGCCAGACAAAAGGGCTAGGGGCAAACACTACACATAAACCATTTTATATGATCAGAAACTGGTTTAAACATGCAACAGAACAGATATTCTGTGCACATAAACCAGTCTGAAAATGACTGAAACTAGTTTGAGACAAACCTGGTTGAATATAGTATCAGACTTAACTGATTTGGGTCAAACTGATTTATGCAATGTCTCTCCCAGATCCCTTCCTGGTTTAACTTAAACCAGAGTCCCCCAGCATCCCAGATGCTTCGCAACCCTGAGCAGGGCTCTCTGCTCTAGGGCAGGACTGGGTCTGCTTCTCTTGTCTGTAGCTGGAGCTCCGGAAGAGACCGCAGGCACAGCGGTGTCTGCCTGGCTTCTCTTTGCCCCTCCTCCCCCCAGCACTCCCTGCTCGAGCAGGAATCCCCTCTCCCCTGTCTCACAGCATGGACCATAGCCAACATGTGGTATGCTAGCTAATGCTGAGACATGTCTGTGTAAGGCAGACAGGACAGTATCCGCTTAGGCCAACAGATAGTTAGTAATGTCCCTCCATTCCTTCCTTGGAAAAAGTTGTTTGTTTAAGAAGAGCTTGAACTAATGAGAGAGGCTTTTGTTTTCTTGGTGGAGTGCCAAATGCTCTGTTATCAACACCCTGCTGGGCTGGTCAGGAACATCGAGGGGGGCTGGGAAAACCCCCTCCTAATCAGAGCATCCTGCCAGGGCCTTGCAACACCCCTCCCCTTAGCTCAGCACTGTGCAAGGGAAGGGAGGGCTGCTGTAGCACCCCCCGACTTTTAGCCTGAGCCACTGCAGGCATGCGCCTGCATTTCTTCAGTCTAGAAGGAATGCCTGTGCAATGCAAACTAGTTCAGCCTAACCAGGTTATACTAATCTGCAAAGTTTTAATCAATTCAGGCTCAGGCTCTTTGAACATCTGTCCCAAGCTGAAACACTCATTAGTAACAGAACACTCTTATCACCAAACACCTTCATGAAGTTACACATTTAACACTTGCCACACATCTTCCACTGTGCACACTGAACAAACTGGCCCACATTTGTTGCAAGGAGTCATGTCCAATCTCAAAGGAGACATGTCTCTAGACCAGGAACTGGAAGAACTAGAGGGCACAGTCAGAGCCAGACTCTGCTGCTTTTCAGGGTCACCATCTTAGCCTTGTCCAACAGGAAGTTGGCTGGACAGATTATGCTTCTTTTGGTTCCTTGGTCCAAGACAGAGAAAACATAAACAGTTCCAAGAAACTCTAAGTCCATCATGCCAAAGAGAACATGGAGGCTGGTAAGAGCAGCCCTAAGGCTGTCCTGCCTCAGAGAGCAGCGCAGCTGAAAACTTGGCTGGGGCAAGCCCCAACCTGGGAGACCCCAGGCCGGAAGGGACACCCCTAGGCACAAGGTTCCCCTCATTCCCCCACATCCAGCTGTGTGGGCAGGCCCCCAGTCCAGGGAAATGCTGCCCCCCCTCCCCCAAACCTGTGCCCAGGCAGGACAGACCAGGGCTCTGCAGCCAGGGCTGGGAGCTATATTCTCCTGCCTCCTGCCCTCCCACCCCCAATGCTGTCCCACAAGGCTGACAGGTACAGGCAGGACACAGGCAGGGAAGCAGAGGCAGAGACTTTGTTGCCTCAGCTATGTGACAACCCTGGGGTGGGGCCAGCTAGGCACTGGGATGGAGCAGTGGAGTATGAGCTGTGTTCCAGCATGCTACCCTGTGAGGAGGGGCTTGCAGGGGGTGGGACTGCAAAGCATCCCAGGGTGCTGGGCAACTGCAAGGTTGCTTCAGTTGGGAAGGGATCTGGGACAGAAGTTCAAGAGACCAGGTTCACCAAAATCAGTGAAGTCTGATACTATATCCATCCAGGTTGGCTATTCTTCAAACCAGTCTATGTGCACTGAACTTCTGTTCTGTTACAGATTCAAACCAGTTTCCAATCACTTATACCGGTTTATGTGTAATTTTTGTTCCTTGCCAAAATGTCTATGCCACTAAGGAGAAACATCTGTATGCAATTCCCTGCTGTTTCCTTACTACTCCAGGAATCTTTAAGATTTGATCAGAGTCCTTTAAGAAAAACAGGATCATTCATCTCCCCTTCCACAGCTTTATGTGCTGACTGTGATATCTTTTGCAAAATGATATCTAGCCTTTACCACCACTGCAACCTCCCTGGTCAACCTCAAGTTCCCTGTCAAGACATAACCCTTGATGTCTAAATTTGAAAAAATAGCTTTTCCTTAGGCAGTAGTTAGTTCTTTGTCCAAAAGTGCTTCCATTTTAATGGACAGTCATGAAGGACTTAATAATTTTATTTTTTGTCATTAGTTAAATACAAAACTTTCTCCCAATACCAGTCAATTTAACCCCACATGGAGGGGAAGGCACAGAAAATCAAAATGGTGTCCAGAAAATGAAACTGAGTTTGTAATTTTATTAGCTAACCATGCCATAAGTTTTGCACTGGATCAAATCACAGATCTATCTATCTATCTCAGTATCCTGTATCTTTCATTACAAGGGAGCATATGCTAAGAGAAGAGAGGCCTATCCATACTGGTCTGCCCCTTGACTCTCTTCAATTTCCACTATTCAGAGGCCTAGGGGTATAACCTAATTACAACGTCTATCTGTCAAGTTAAGCATCCACTTACACATCTACTGTCTATTAATTCTGGTCTGACCCTTGTTTGAACCTGGTTAAATGATCAAGTTCTACAACACAGTGTTGCAAGGAGTTCCACAAGTTAATTACGTGTTGTATGAAAAAAAATACTTATTTTGTTCATTTTAAACCCACTTCCTTATTACTTCATCATATGACTCCTAGTTCTAACATGGTGAAAGACCAGAAACAGTAAATCCTTATTACTGTACATTTTTTTCCCTCCAATCTATATTATTGCCCCCACCCACCCAATCCTCTTCTCTAAACTGAAAAAAACCGATAATTTAGTCCAGGGGTTTTCAGCCTTTTTAAATAAGTGTACCCCTTCTGGCTCAAAATTTCAACTCCTGTACTCCTTTATATTTTTTCTTGTTGTGGGGGAGGGGGTGCAGATTGAGGCCCCCATGGTGACAGAGGTAGTGGGGCTGGGGCATGGGTCAGAGCTGCAAGCAGCTTATCCAGAAGGTGTGGGGGGGGAAAGGGGGCAGCTCCCACCACTGCGCACACCCCAGGAGAGCATGGGGAGGTACATGCCCCTGGATCTGCACTCAGGGCGGGCTGGGGAAGAGCTGGACTGCGCTCAGGGCAGGCAGTAGCAGCACTGGGAGCAGGGCTATGGAAGGGGCTGCAGCTACTGCAAAATTTGCCATAGCCCCCCTAACCATGCTCCCAGTGCAGCTGCCACCCAGCCTGAGTGCAATGCACTCAGGGAGGGTACAGGGCCAATTTCTGGCACATCTGGCAAAAAAGATTGGTCCCACTGATATAGCCTATCATGGATGTATACTGAGGTCTAATAACATTTTCTGTTATGCTCAATTCCATCTTAATTTCCTAACATTTTATTTATTTAAAATTTTGGACTGTTCCTGAATCCTGAGCCAGTGTTTTCAGAGATTTCTCTCTTTTGATTAGTAACTGCTAATATGCCTTGCATCATTCTATATCTGCATGTAGATTTCTTCCTCCCCTCCCCCATACACCCCCCCCAACTCTGCACTTATCAGCTTGAACTTCTGTCATTTTGTGGCTCATTCAATTTTACAAGAGCTTGCTTCCATTCTTCAGTCAGATTGCTTTTTTGTATGTGTTCATTTGTTTGTATTTTACTACCCTGAATAATTTGGAGTAATATGCATACCTGGCCATCTCTCCATTGCTCTCCCTTCCCAAGTCATTTAGATCATAAAAGGCACTTATGCCAAAACAACATATATTCTTATTTTGACCCAACTGTTATCCCAGATATACTTATGCATAAAGAACCCACTTCTATCTAGATACAGAGTTGTAGAGTCACACAGACAGGTACAACACATATTCTTTTAAATGCATTTGTGCATAAAATTGTGAAATACAGAAAAGAGAAAACTTTTATTAGAAAAAGAGGTGCTGACAAATTCAGTAACATTTGAGCCCTGCAGAGAACATGCATCATGACTTTTTTTAGTTGAATACAGGGGTAGGCAATGTTTTTTGGCCGGAGTGCCGAAAAAAACCACAATGTCTACCTTGGAAGGTGCCGGAGTGCCGGCATGCCAGAAAAACAAAATGAGGGCGGCCGGGGGTGGGGGGTGTACATGGCAGGATGCACTGCATATTAGTATATTTAATAATCATAAATTTTGTTGTGTATTCCTTTTTGGTTGAGCATGTTGCAATGAGAGAGAAAAAAAAAGAGACAAATAAGAGAAAGAGAGAGAGAAAGAAAAAGGAGAGCAGAGAGAGAACCAGACACATGTGTATACACAGACACAGAGAACCAGACAGAGGCAGACAAACACGGAGAATCAGATGCACAGGCACATGGAGCTGGGCTCCTGGGCCACTGGACAAAGTCCAACCCAACAATGCTTTGGTCCTGCCAGAGCCCCTGTGCTTCCCTGGGGAACCAGCCCCCAGGCTGCAGCACAGCTGGCCAAGGCCCTGGCTCGGAGCCTTCCCATCTTCTCAACCACCCATCTACCTAAACCTGCAAAAGGTGCGGTGTTCCTGGTAAGGGGCAGCACCAGCCTCATCCTGGTAGGGGGCTGGTCTGGGGCTGGGCTCGGAGAGGGTGGGAGTTAGGCGGGCTCAGCTGCAAGCCCTGCTGCAAGCAGCCTGGGCTCTGTGGTTGGCAGCAACTACCGAAGCCTGGGCCAGCTGCAGTCAGGAGGCTGCAAACAGCTGCTCTGGGCTCCAGCATCAGCTCCATACTGGTGGGTGCACACGTGCCTCAGAGCAGATGGTGCGGATGGGGCCTCAGATGGTGGGGATGGGGCCTGAGGCAGCACAGCCTTCCTGCTGTCCGCTCTGAGCTGCATGTGCAATTGCCACCAGCATGGAGCTGATGCCGGGGTGTGGAGCCCAGCACAGCTGTTTGCCACCTGCCCGCTGCAGCTGCCCAGAGCCCAGGCTGGCTACAACCAGCTACACCAGGCTACAGAGCCCAGTCATCAGCTCTGTGCTGGCAGTGGGGGAGAAGCCAGGGTTGTGCTGCCTCAAGCCGCTTCCCCACCATCCACTCTGAGGTGTGCCTGCACCTGCCAGTATGGAGCTGATGCTGGAGCCCAGAGCAGATGTGTGCAGCCTTCTGGCTGCAACTGGCCCAGGCTCTGGGTAGCTGCTGCCAACCATGGAGCCTGCTTCGCTTGCAGCAGGGCTTGCAACCACCCAGCCGCCTGCTGGGAGCAGCCCAGGCTTTGTGGCTGGCAGCAGCTGCCTAAAGCCCAGGCTGGCAGTGGTGTCCTGAGCAAAATGGCCTCGTGTGCCATGCTTGGCACATATGCTGCGGGTTGCTGACCCCTGGTCTAATACTATACCACTGGGCCCTGATTATACTTAGGCAGTGGAGCTGCTTTCCCTGTAAGCACTTACTAATATGTGTATAAGAGATTACAGGATTGGGGCTTACAACTGCTTGAGAACCTCGGGCAATGTGTTACATATACCTTCATCATCCTTTAGATGTTTACCAGGTTGTTTTCTCGCTGGGATAAAGTGTTCCAGTTGTGTTTGTCTTATCCTCATTCCTACTCTTCTCTCCCCCGCAACCCTCCCTCCCCACTTCTGCTTCAGGGACAGGGAAGTGCTAGCAGCTTTGGCTCACAGGTCAGCAGGAAATTTAGCACAGCAGCAAGCTACTGTTTGGACCACCCCTCCGTGTTTTTTTTTCCTTCTGATGCAGGAGACTATTTAATTGGGAGCTGACAGTCAAACTTCAGCTTCAGCAGCTGCAGTCTATAGTAGCTGTGTAACCAATAACTCATTTTTTTCCTTCTCTCTTCATTCACTCACTCTCCACAATGAAGGTACTGCTGAGTCTGATTGTTCTGCTCTCTGTTTTGCTGTTTGTTAGTTCAGCTCCTCCAACTTGCTACTCAAGGATTCTGTCTTTGAGCAAAGAAATCACTGAATCCTTCAAGTCCTTGAAGAACTCCAAGCCTGTGGTGAGTTGATCTAAACTGATACTTGAGAAAAAAAGATTTAGTTTATTGCTTTTGAAACAACTGTCTAGGAGGGGAAAAATTCAAATTGTTTCTCTACTTTACTATAGGACCCGTGTGTAGAGACATTGCCCAACCTCTACTTGGATGTACATGTAAGTTTTCACTATTCATTTGTACTGCCTTGTACTAAAAAAAAATCAAATGGCAAAAGTGATTATGTAGGATGCATTCTAGGAACTTGAAACAAACTGTTCTTCAAAATTTTAATCAAAACCAGCTATGGAAAGCGAAAAGCAGTATTTGTAAGAATTTTTTTGTTTGTTGAAATGTTTTAAATTTCAACACTTCTGAAAATATCCACATAATTTCTCAAGTAAGAAACATTTGTATTTTACCAGTTTATTGTACTGTAATTTTAGTAGCAGCTAATTTATTCATAGAAATGAATGGAATAATAGATGAAATGGTCAAAAGTAGAAGGAGTATGATATTGTTTCTAGTTCCACTTTTGGCACATCCGGCTAATAAAACTGGTATTTCAGTAAATGCAAGGGGAGGAATGTTTTTTTCCTTAACACACACACACGCCTCTGCCAATTTTTCCTTAACGCGCGTGCGCGCACACACACACACACACACCTCTCCAAATGAAAATGTTCTACATGATAAGAGAGAATGACAGGAACAGTGATAAAGAGCTGTGTGATCTTCACCTCTCCCCCAATGGATATAAGCAGTATAAGTAATTTATATTCCATCTTAACCAGTGAAGTGTATATAATGCACCCACAACCAAAACCAGACTATTTTACAACCCAATGTTGTTATTTACAAATCAAGTAACTAAAGCTCATGAACTCTTGGGTTCCAAATCCAGTTCTATCACTGACTCCTTGCGTAGCAAATTAATTTAAGTGCAGTTCTTGTTTTTCTGGATTTCAAAGAAGTATAGCAACATTTACCCACTTCACAGGAATTTTATGAAATTAGTATGTATGGTAGTTTGACAAGGTAAAAGCTCTCAGTAGGGCTATTGTAAGCAAAATTCTGCTTGACTCTCAGACCAAGTTATGACCGGGATATCTTAATAAGCATATATTATAACAAAATGAGCTATTCCCATAAGAAGTGCCAATCTATCCTGTATCCAAATCCTTAAACTCCAGGAGTAAAATTTAGTGAAATGTATAAAATGTTGTCACTGACCTCTCTGAAAACAAGTGGTAGGAAGCCAGCCATGACATCATATGGACTTGAGACAGTGTAGATATGCCACTTTTCTAAACACTAAAATGAAAAAAAACTTTGCATTATGATGCTAATCCCTGCCCCCGCCATCCCCAAACACCCTTCAAGCATGTACATAGAGGAGGTGAGAGCTGTAAACTCACAAGCAGGAAAGCAGGAGAAAACATTTGCAAATGGCTATAACCAGAAGCAAAAACCTCCCTAAACTGCGTCTGTGAAAAGGTACAAGCACTTTCTTTTTGTGTGTTGCAGAATTATTGTGTGTTGGCCAAACTCCGTAACTTTGTGGCACAGCCCAGATGTCAGCGAGTTCCTCAACTGAGTACTTTAAAGGAAAAAGCCAGGAGCTTGTACACCATTATGATCTCTTACTGCAGAAGGGTACGTGCAAAGTGCATTCCACTCTCGACCAGATTCTCCCCCATTACTTTTTGTGGAGTTGAATCGGGATCGAAGCTTCTCTGTTTCCACTTCCCTCTTCTTTTTGTAACATTAGTTATTTCTCTTCTTTCCTAGGACTTGGTCTTCCTGACAGATGACTGTTACGCTTTGGAAAGCCCCGTTCTCACTCCCACTGATCCATCCAGCACTTACAGCTAAAACAGTCAGCCCAAAGGAATTACCTGGGACATTTTTAAGGAGGCCAAGAGCCAAAAAAAGAAAAAAAAATGCATCAGCTACAACATTAGCAACCTTGTCTTTTTCAAGTACACTAGCAGTATTATCTCAGACCTACCAATGTTTCTCAGCCACGGCAGGAAATGAACTGCATGCCTTACATACCTACCAAGCTGCTAGCAAAATTATGGTTAGAGCACATTTTATTCGTTTGGCAGTTTACCTTGTTTCAGTTTAGCCAAATGTACAATGTATGTTTTATGTCAACATCACAAGTTAAATGTTAGAGTTATTGTTCTTTTATACGAATCTAGAAATTCATAAAAGAGTATAGATTAGGATTAATATTCTAGCCTAATTTAGTGGTTCCTCTTTTATTACACGCAGGCTTGCAAACTGGCTCTTTTTCTCTAAAGGAGCAAGGGATTGTTATTTTTTTTTTTTTTGTGATATCTTTTATTGGCCAGCTGTATAGTTGGGATTCCTAAATCATGTGGTAAAAGCATTTGTCTGTACTGGCCAATATCTATGTAGCTGTGTCACTCAAACATGTTGATGGCTTCTTTTTTAATCAAATGTATATCCATAGATGAAAGTAACCCCCTCTTAGTGGAAAAACTAAAATAAAACAAAAAACAAAAAAAACCCCTTCTGCCCAGAAAATCCAGTGTCAGTGTTTTTCGTGTGCACACAGAAATCTGTTACCTTTGTAACTTGCTGTTCAGTCACCCCACTTGTTTTTCACAGAATGAGCCATCTTTAGCTTTGTTTCCATAGCAATACAAACATTTCCTTCTCTACAAAATTTGGAAATACTGAGTTTCCTCTCAAAAGTGTGTTTCTAAAAGTTTTTAGGAACACAATCAACCACATTAAAAAGAAAATATAATTTTAAGTTAACCTTTTTAAAAAGCAGAACACCATAGGAATATTCATTTTAAAATTATAATTTCTGCTTTAAAAGGACACTGGATGGTGAACAAGTTCTGGGAGATTGTTCAGTACCTTCAAGGTTAATATTTCCTTTTTGTTACTACAAATTGAGCACATAAATGTCATAAGAAAAACTCGACTCCTGTGTTTGAAAGATATTTGACCATAAATCTGTTCAGCTATTGAGCATGACATATTTCTATGGAAATAGTCCCATGTGCTCCACAGAGATTGTTTTGGAAGCCATCTCCAAGAATCTTCAAGAGCCTAAGAACTGCAAGTATCCCATTACACTACATGAACTTAATAGTACCCAGTGAAATGCCAAGTCAGAATGCAATTCAGAACAAGCAAGGACAAGCTCAGAGGGTTCTCTCTCCATTTATCTTCAGATTTATGTAAATTTTATTTCCATATAGTAAACTCTCCCCCACCACCCAAAAAAACCTCAGAAAACGCCACAAGCAAAACCCAGCAGCAACAACAGCAAAAGAAAAAGAACTTCAGAGACTAAAAGGCCTTATCTAAAGTGTAGATGTATGATGTTCAGGAAGGGCAAGCAAGAAAGAAGAGGAAGAGGAATTGCACTTTATGTAAAAGAGCCATATGATTGCTCAGAGCTCCAATATGAAACTGGACATAGGCCTGTTGGAAGTCTTTGGGTTAAGGTTAGAAGGGAGAGCAACAAGGGAGATGTTGTGGTGGGTGCCTGCTATAAACTGCCTGACTAGGAGGGAGAGGTAGATGAAGTTTTCTTCAAAGAGCTATCTGAAGTTTCCCTGTTACAGGCTCTGGTTCTCATGGGGGACTTCAATCACCCTGACATCTGCTGGGAGGACAATACAGCAGTGCGCACACAATCCAGGAAGTTTTTGGAGAGTACCGGGGACAACTTCCTGGAGCAAGTGCTGGAGTTGCCAAGTATGGGCCATGCTCTTCTTGACCCACTGCTCACAAACAGGCCAGAATTGGTGGGCAATATAGTACTGGATGGCAACTTGGACAGCAGTGACCACAAGATGATTGAGTTCAGGATCCTGAGGAAAGGAAGGAAGGAGACCAGCAGACTAAGGACCCTGGGCTTAAGAAAAGCAGACTTTGGCTTGTTCAGGGAACTTATGAGCAGGATCCCCTGAGAAACCAATCTGAGGGGGAGAAGAGTCCAGGAGAGCTGGATATACTTAAAAAGAAGCCTTAGTGAGAGTGCAGGAACAAGCCATCCTGATGCACAGGAAGACTAGCAAGTATGGCAGCAGACCAGCTTGGCTTAGCAGGGAACTCTTCAGAAAACTAAGTCACAAAAAGGAAGCTTACAAGAAGCAGCAATCTTGACAAATAAATAGGGAGAAGTATAAAAGCATTGGTTGGGTATGCAGGGATAAGGTCAGGAAGGCAACTGGAGTTGTAGCTAGCAAGGGACACGAAGGGTAACAAGAAGAGTTTTTACAAGTATGTCAGTAGCAAGAGGAGGATCAGGGAAAGTTTGGGTCCCTTAGTGAATGGGGGAGGCAAACTTGTGACAGAGGATGCAGAAAAGGCTGAAGTGCTCAATGCCTTCTTCACCTCAGTCTTCACAGGCAATGTCAGCTCCCAAACTACTGCACCAGACAACACAGTTTGCGGAGAAGGTGAGCAGCTCTCAGTGGTGAAAGAACAGTTTAGAGACTACTTAGAAAAGCTGGACATGTACAAGTCCATGAGGCCAGACAGGATGCACCCAGGGGTGCTGAGGGAGTTGGCTGATGAGACTGAAGAGCCACTGGCCATCATCTTTAAAAACTTATGGCAATCAGGAGAGGTCCCAGATGATTGGAAAAGGGAAAACATAGTGCCCGTATTTTTTAAAAAGGGAGAAAGGAGGATCCAAGGAACTACAGACCAGTCAGCGTCACCTCAGACCCTGGAAAAACCATGGAGCGAAGCCTCAAGGAATCCATCTCAAAGCGCTTGGAGGAGAAGAATGTGATTAGGAACAGTCAGCCTGGATTCACCAGCAGCAAGTCATACCTGACCAACCTGATTATCTTCCATGATGAGGTGACTGGCTCTGTGGATGCAGGGAGACCAGCAGGTGTGGTGTACCTTGACTTTAGCAAGTCATTTGATACAGTCTCCCACAACATTCTTGCAGGCAAGCTAAGGAAGTACGGGCTGGATGAATGGATTGTAAGGTGGATAGAAGACTGGAGCATCAGGCTCAGAGATTAATAATCAATGGCTTGATATCTAGTTGGCAGCTAGCTGGTATCAAGTGGAGTGCCCCAGGGGTTGGTCTTGGGCCAGTTTTGTTCAATGTCTTCATCAACGACTGGAAGATGGCACAAGAGTGCACCCTCAGCAAGTTTTCAGATGACACCAAGCTGTGGGGAGTAGTAAATATGCTGGAGGGTAGGGCTAGGATTCAGAGTGACCTCAATAAATTGGAGGAGCGGGCCAAAAGAAATCTCATGAGGTTCAACAAGGACAAGTGCAGAGACCTGCACTTAGGACAGAACAATCCCATGCACAATTCCAGGCTGGAGATGACTGGCTGGGGAGCAGCTCTGCAAAAAAGGACTTGCGGGGGTTACCATGGACAATATACTGAAAACGAGCCAGTGTGCTCTTGTTGCAAGGAAGGCTAATGGCATACTGGGATGCATTGATAGAAGTGTTGCCAGTAGATTAAGGGAAGTGATTATTCTCCTCTGTTCAGCACTGGTGAGGCCACATCTGGAGTACTGTGTTCAGTTTTGGGCCTCCACTCCAGAAAGGATGCGGACTAATTGGAGACAGTCCAGTGAGGGCAACAAAAATGGTGAGAGGCCTGGGGGACACGACTTATGAGGAAAGACTGAGGGAACTGGGCTTATTTAATCTAGAGAAGAGGAGACAGAGGGAATTTAATAGTAGCCTTCAACTACTGGAAGGGTGCTTCCAAAGATGATGGAGCTAGACTGTCCTCAGTGGTGGCAGATGACAGAACAAGGAACCATGGTCTCAAGTTGCAGCAAGGGAAATTTATATTAGATATTAGGAAAAATCCCCTTGCTGGAACGGTAGTAAAACACTGGAACAAGTTCCCCAGAGTGGTGGTGGAATCTTTATCTTTGGAGGCTTTCAAGACCTGGCTAAACAAAGCTTTGGCAGAGATGGTTTAGTTGGGGGTGGTCCTGCCTTGAGCAGGGGGTTGGACTAAATGATCTCCTGAGGTCCCCCCCCAAACCTAATTCTCTATGATTCTATGTGCCAACTCTCACCTGGTCTTCTTGAAGAGTCTTGGCCACACTCCAGTTCAACAAATGCTTGCTCCTAACAATTCCAACAGCAATGTGGGTTAAGATTTGCCTCTAGCAAGGCTCAGCATCTTGAAATTCTCCACCAACACACAAATTGACAACACTGATAAAACAGCCACAATGGCAAATAGGCCTTCTACCATCACAATGCCCTTTAAGTTGCTTTCAAGACTCCTTTCTATAGCTCTCTGCTGAAGCCAATTCCCCATATAGAAGGTATTATACGCACTGTCATGAGTCTTTTTGTGAGCTATTTTGCCAGCATCTACACCCCCCTGCCCCATATTCCTTACAAAATTGACCCAAAGTTGACTCCTTTTGTAGCAAGTATCTGAAACAAATCACCTATGAGCCTTCAAGCAACAAGTCAAGTGAAAGTGAAAATACTGGTGACTATCTGAGACAAAGAAGAAATTTGGTGACACCTGAACCCTAAAAGTCAAATACTCTGATTCCTGGTTGTCACTATCCTCAGGTATCTTTTAGAAGCAGTTCTGGGAGAAGGCTACACAGTGCAACACAAAAGAGTCTTGGGCAGAGAGACATACTTGCTCATTTTTTGTGATCTCTGAACAATAGCCTTTAGACTTGTCTGTTCAGTAGCACATTGTACTACAATGATGAGAAAGGAGGTGGAGGGCTTTGAGGCAGAGCATGCCCTTCTAGGAGTTGCTGTCCCACTTCTCACAATGGACAGAACCACTGCCACCTAGCACACATGTGGTACCACCTGGGGGCATGAGGAGTTACTAGCAGGGGCCCCACTGCAGGAGGTGGCACAAAAAGACCCCAGGACAATGGGACAACCAGGTGCCCAAGAACAGGTCCCCAGAGGTCACAGGGCAATTGCTTCTGGAGTCCCTGAGGACTCCACTCATTAATACTAGTCCTCAGATTGTCAGAGGATCTGGAAAAAGAGTTGTCAAAGGAGTTCAGCTTCAAGTACATCTCAGACATTGTTGAGAACATGAAGCACTATGTGCTAGAGTATGGACAAAGCTCTGAAGCCACGGACATTGCAACCCTGGACCTGGACCCCAAGGATGTACTCTCCACCTTACAAAAAGAACCTGCTCCCTTCCTCCCCCCACTCTCCCAAATCCTCAACCCTGTGGTCTGTGGCCAAAGATGTGGCCCCTGAAAACACTGTTCCTGACAGCTGCCATGGGTGTTCCACTCCTCTGACACCTCCTTGCTGACCCCCTTTCCATATGCACAGAGTATCCCCAGCCCTTTAACTATCAGTGCAGAAGTTGCTCCTGCAACATGACCCATAGCACCTGCAGCCAGCTCTCTCCCAAGTTCTGGTGAAGAAACTTAAACACCAATTAAGAATGCCATGCTGCCCAGGGGGGCACGACTCTACCCCACACTATGCAGTCATGACGGAGACACAGGAACGGTGGGGAGGGGGAACAAAGCCACTAGTGGGAAGGGAGGGAGAAGTAATGGTGTTCAGATAACAATAATGATGCCACACCAGGCCAAAAACCTCTGTGCAAGCCTGTCTCCAGAAGGCAGTCACTGGACCCAACCCATTAGCCTTTCCTCCCTCCACACGAGCCTTCCCCCCATCCTTCCCTGGGGGACCAATGCCCATTGCAGGTCATCCCCATGGTCCCAGCCCTCTCTCAGGCTACCATGGCTGAGAAGCCCAGAAGGGCAGGGCTCTGGTGCACAGATGGAAGGGTTTGGAGCTGGTGAATCACCCCACCTGACTGTTCAAAGTGTAGGGACCCAGGCTGCTAATTGCTTGAGAGGTTTTTGTCTTTCAGCACTGGGCAGA
This sequence comes from Crocodylus porosus, assembly GCF_001723895.1. Lineage (NCBI taxonomy): Eukaryota > Metazoa > Chordata > Crocodylia > Crocodylidae > Crocodylus > Crocodylus porosus. Next base: position 23,239,986 of record NW_017728948.1, read on the forward strand.
CCAGTCACCCCACCCCTGTCTCCCCTCCCTCCTTGGAGTGCAGCCAAGGCACCAAGCCCCCTCCTGGCTTCAGGCAGTTAACAGCCCATCTCCCATTCTTTGGGAACATAAATCTGCCTCATTCACATCTCTGCCTTCCCACTCTCTCAGGACCATGCTCAGCTACTGGAAGAAGTGAAGCCTCCTCCCAGCTGGCCAGAGCTTTGGTGCTGAAACAGCATAACCAGCTCCCCCTCTCCCTTGCACTCAGGGAAAGGCACTAAAACACTTTATAGTGCGCCCCCCCGCACAATCTAGACTGATCCCTAGGCAAAATCTATGGGTACCAGGTGATCCTGAATCTCACAGTACAGGCAGTCACTGTACTGACCCCTCAAGCAACTCCCACCCTCACCCCTCCCACAATTGCAGCCCCAGGCTGGTTCTAGATAGCACCCCACTATCCCAACCCCTGAAAGTGAAGCAACTTCCACTCTTGTGTATTCAAAGCAGAAGAACAGTGCTGGAAACCAAGGGTGGCACACAGGAGGACTCTTCTTAGGCAGCTGAGATGTGGGGAACTTCTCTCTGGGTCAAGTCATGGGTTCAGCACCATGTCAATGGTTGCGATTCCAAATTCATCTATGGATGTCAGCTCAACGGAGTGGAGCCACAAGTAGCACGCAAGTCAGACTCATGATGAACAGCAACCGGGGCTTCCTCTGCACCCAGAGCAGACACCTTGCCCCCCTCCCTCCCCCTCCTCAGCTGTTGAACATCTCCTGGAGGACTGTGTCCTACAGTAGGGGCATGGTGTATTGGTTGACACTTCCCCAGGAACAGTAGTAAAGTTCATCCCTCCAGGCCCGGCAGGCTTTCACCAGGGAAATGTTGGGAGCAGAGTACAGCTCCCACACAGACACAGTGCTGAAAAAGAAGGATGGGGGGTAGGGAAAGGGGCAATGCAATAGCTCTGCCCACATTCCCTGGAGTGTTCAGTCCCTGCCCACTTTGGGGATGGTCCAAGTTCCTGTGGACCCCCAGGTCCCTGGACCCTCTTGGGGAGCAAAGCAAGTGCCCACTGCAAGTCCTGGAGAGGGACACAAGAGAGACACAGACCCTCCCTCTCCAGCAAACCATCCCAGGGCTGCAGGACTTGCTGCCTACTCAAAGCACAGCTGAGACCCTGGTCTTGTCTGTGCAAGGTGAAGAGCAGTGGTGCAGCTCCCAGTCCTGGGGTGATGAGAGGGGGGAGGGCCAAAACAGAGGACTTCCCATAGTTTCCTTGCCATCTCTGCATGAGTGCCCAGGCAAGTGCTAGGCAGATCCAAAATGCCTGCCCTTATGCTTCATTTTATCAGCAAGTCACAACTGTTTTGAGCTGCAGAAACACCACCTGTGTGAGGGAGGACACCATATGGTGGCACAATTCTGGCTCAAAGACAAGGGGTTGCACAGCTGCAGAACATGAGGGTTGTCTACAAGAGGCACCAAGAACTGAGGAGAAGATGCTGCAGGCCTTGGTCACTGCCTCTGAGCACTGGTCATGTGCAAATGACTTCTGGTGCTAGGAGCTGTAGGACTGGCACAAGAAAAGGCTTCAGGATGTAGAAGAGATTCTCAGGCTGGGGCAGGCCTTCACCTGGGCTGCCAAGGAACAGAAATGCAAGCTTAAGGTGGCCAACCTCTGTTTTGAGGCGGCAACCTGTGCCTCTGTGGAGCTGCAACAATCCCAGCACCAGGAGAGGGAATTTCTGGAGCACTTAATGGCGACATATGATCCACTCCCCAACCCAACTGGGGCCAGCACTGCCTTCCGCAGAGTCCATATCCCTCCTGAGCTGGGAGAGCCTGCTGCCCAATCCACAATGGCATGCTTTGCCCCGCTCCATGGAGTCTCTTCAGGGGCAACAGGAACAGGCATCCCAGAAGTATCCCTGGATGGCAGGCAGGGAGGAAATAATGCCCTGAATGGGAACTAGGAATGGGAGGTGGACCCAGGGCAGGAGTAGCAGTACAAAGGAGCCAGTGACCCATGGTCTAAGTAAGCAGAAGGGCCTCTGGTGGGGCCTGCATCAGTAGGTGGTGGTGGGCAGCAAGGGTAGCACCTAGGGCCTGAGGCCAGGGCTGGCCATGACACCACCCCCAAGCTGTTCCATGCCTCCCCACCCCTAGTGGTCACCCTGTGTATGCAGGCCCCCCAAGTGCTTCCATGACAGTCCTGGTGGGGCACAGGAGTGTTTGGAAACAGGTGGCAAAAGCAGAACCTACAAGCCTGCCAAGCCAATCTGTCACTGGGACAGTTTGTCACAGTTGGCATCAGAGCCATGGTAGGCAAAGGACAGGGTTGTGGGTTGTATCCATGGCCCCCACCCCATTGGGGAGGTCCACGTGGTTGAAGCTGGAAATCACCTCCTGCAGGCTGACAAGGCAGATGAAGTGGGTGGCCAGGATGTTCTGGATGACCAGCCACACCTCCCAGATGGTTTCTCTGGCTGTGGACTTGCCTATACCAAACTGGTTAGTGATGCAGCAGAGACTATTAGGGGTGGCCAGTTTCATGATAGCAATGGCCACATTTTTCTAGAGTGAGAGGTGGCTGAATACTGATGACCTGGTGCACAATGGGGCAGGGAAGGTGCGGGGAGGGAGCACCTGGACACCAGTGTCCACAAAGGTGGTCTGGTGCATGCAGAGGGCTGGACTTACTGTTTGTTACTGGAATCGGTCACAATTGTTATGGTAAATGGCCAGACTTAAACTTCACATTGGTAGAATATGAGCAATGGCTGATGGAAGGGTGCAGCAGCAAACTAGCTTGGTTCCACCAGGATCAACTTCATACCAATCATCCGAGGGAGACCTTATCTGGCCACATAGCAGCTGGCTAAACAAGTGGTGAATTTTTATTTTTAAACTGAAGAACACAACATTTAGGAAGCGTATAAATAAGACGATTTTAACTACAATAAGCTACATATCATAGTTGTCTGCATTCTGATGCATCTATTGAGCAAGGATCAAAACCATGCCATAATCCGTGTCCCTAACAATACAGACCTGGGCACAATCTGAAAGAAATATCTGTGCAGCTGCCACAGGCTGAAGTGTTTGGAGAACCACCTCCCTGCTGCCAACCAATCAATGCACATAAAAAAGTGTGTTAGTTTTTGCCTTAATTTTCCCTCAGTTGCCAAAAGTTATAACTACTAGCCTGTTATGAAGCCAGTGCTGTTATGAGGCAAATTGGTATGCATTCTTCCTTATATCCACACAGTTTTTCATTCTACAAGCAACTGACAGACTTCTCAGGTTCTACTTCTGCCTTTTTCCAAACAAGAGACCTTTTTCCCCCATTGGTGAGGACTGAACCCCAACAGGTCATCAAGTCTCTCATTTGGCTCTACTAAAAACTCCCCGTAGTCCTACCTCTAGACTTCATACTATTCCCAACCCCTTTCCCTAGCCTTTCTACTTCAGACATTGCTCATAAAATATAAAAGCCTTAATCTGATGTCCTTTTTGTTCTAGGACAAAGAACTTTGCCAGAATGCACTGGAATTTGAGACTGCACAGAAATTGCTACTTTTACTGTATTCCAACAGCTAGCAAAATTCAGCCTCATTTTTCATGACTGTGACCAATACCTCAGCAAGGACGTACTATATCACTTGTATCATCTCCCTCATTTGTTTACTAGCAGTTCGGTTCTCCAGTATAGAGATAGTTTGGCTCTGCAGAACTGAAAAGACTGCGCTTTTTTAGACCGCACATTCTAGACAAGATTTTAAAAATCTAATCATCCATTACCACTTGGTGTTTATTTCATTTCTAAATCATCTCTGACTGACCTTCAAAGTACTTTTACACCAAAAATATCTTCTCCAGTGATTTCAACTTTTATCTTATTTCAAATGCAGTCTTTAATGGAAAGCCTTCTGAAAGAAAAGGTAGATCTTAAATGACACGGTCAATCAGTGGCCCAAATCAACCCAGTGATGTTCAGAAGGGAGACAAAATTCTCTGTGCAAAGTGCACTGGTGCACAATAGGAAGGGACCATATTGTCAGTCACGCAAAATATATCTTATCCCCTTGGGACTCAGAAGGCACTTTCTGGCTTCAGTACAGGGATATGGGGTGGGAACTGGACAGGGATTAGAATAAATAGGCTTCATTTTCCTGGATTTTTTGTTGCCATTTGTAAAATCAATGCCAAGTATATATTAAATGGTACCAAAGCCAGGTTGATAATGATCTACACCCAGTTTGTACATGTGCATAATGGTTACACAAGGTCAATGTCTCTTCATTTTGTGAAGATTAAGATTTGGAACATTTTCAAACTAAGTGCTTAATAAACTGCCTTTTCCTGCCCCATATTGCACCTCCCACCAGCTTTTCTTCCAGAATAGTACTGTTGTTTAAAAGCTATAATATAAATTTTTTATTCTCTCCCCCCACCCCCCGACAGTTACTCTTAACTGGTCAGAAAGTGGGGGCAGAAAATTCACGTAAAACTTGTTTTTTTTAGTACCATTTTATCAAAATGTTATTGTACCTGACAATCAAGTACATTCCCAACTTTTCCTCCATTCCAGTATCAAACAGAGTGGGGGGGTTTTAAGGCAAGCAGAATTGACCCGCTGTCTTCACCCCTAAGATTTGGATGAAAACAGCATTAGACCAACGTTGAGTACTTTTGAATACTCATAGTCTCCACAATAACTGGAAGAAATCACGGACTTATCTTCCATTTAGGTCAATGGCAAGTAGATTGTGTTCCACTGGTCTGATACAGAAAAAGAAAAAAGCGTACTGGCAATGGAAGCAGGGGGCAGGGACAAAGGAGGAGTACACCTCCCTGACCCGCACTTGTAGGGATTTGGTAAGGAAGGTGAAAGCAGCACTAGAGCATAGATTAGCTTCTGGGATTAAGGATAACAAAAAGTCCTTCTTCAAGTATATAGGTAGCAAGAAGTAGTCTCGGGGTAACACTGGACCCCTATGAGGCAGGGCAGTTGGTGAGGGACATGCAAGAGAAGGCAGAACTCTTCAACAAGTTCAGCAAGTTCTTTGCCTCCATGTTCCTGTCTCCTGACAATGGGGTGCTCTCGGGTGACAGCGTAGAGAGGCCCAGGAAGGATGCGAGTCCCCCGAATGTTAGTTCAGACCTAGTTAAGGATTACAAAGTCAGCGGGCCCAGAAGACCTTCATCTGCGGGTGCTGAGGGAATTGGCTGGTGTCATCACGGAGCCATTGGCATGGCTGTTCGAGGACTCCTGGTGCTCGGGCCAAGTCCCTGAGGACTGGAAAACAGCCAATGTGGTCCCTATTTTCAAGAAGGGGAGGAAGGAAGAGCCTGGTAAATTCAGGCCAGTCAGCCTCACTTCTATCCTGGGGAAGGTCTTTGAAAAAATTATCAAGGGCCACATTTGTGAGAGCCCTGCAGGGGAAGTGATGTTGAGGGGTAACCAGCATGGGTTCGTGCAAGGCCGATCCTGCCTGACTAACCTGGTCTCTTTCTATGACCAGGTGACAAAGAGCTTAGATGTGAAGGAAGAAATCGATGTCATCTTCTTGGACTTCCATAAGGCCTTTGATACAGTGTCCCACCCAATTCTGGTGGGCAAGCTGAGGGACTCCGGCATTGATGAATGCACAGTCACATGGGTGGCAAACTGGCTTCAGGGTCACACCCAGAGGGTGGTGGTGGTGGATGGGTCAATGTCGACCTGGGAGGGTGTGGGCAGCGGAGTCCCCCAGGGCTCGGTCCTTGGGCCGGTGCTGTTCAACATCTTCATTAGCGACCTAGACGAGGGTGTGGAG
>NW_017728948.1:23246259-23252476 GCF_001723895.1 Crocodylus porosus
ACAAGCTGAGGGAGGATAGGTTTAGGTTAGATATTAGGAAGAACTACTTCACTGTAGGGGTGGCCAGAGCCTGGAATAGGCTTCCCAGACAGGTGGTGCTCTCACCTTCCCTGGACATCTTCAAGAGGAGACTGGATAGGCACCTGGCTGAGGTCTTATGACGCCTGCCACCCCCAGTGCTCCTTCCTGCCCATGGCAGGGGGTCGGACTAGATGATCTGTCTAGGTCCCTTCTGACTCATTAATTCTATGATTCTATGAGACTTTCTGGTATAAACAGGCACAGAATAGATTCAATTCCATTGATTCCAGGGTTGAATTGATCTCATGGTTTTTCTTTTTTTTGGTGGGGGGGGGTTCATTTCTCCAAATACTAGATGTAAGCATTACATATAAGCTAAGGTCTCTATTTCACTTTTTCCCTAGAGCATATTTCTGGGCAGTGCAAGAACAGGAACATGATATAGCTTACCTAAAGCACAAAGATTACAGCTTGAAACATTACCTTGCAAAAATTTAACCACTGCATTTATCTACAATGTTTTTCCTCATGAAAACCTTTCTAGAGTTGTAGCAAGCTGCTATACATGGAGTCAGACTGCAATTCATTCATTCCATGGAGCTTACTTGCAAAAGGTCTTGGACTTACATTCTCCCCCTTAGGCATATGTACCGGGAAATGCCGTGACGAAGAATACTTACCGGCAGCTTGGAGCAGAGCACACGAGGGGCGGAAGGAGGAGCCCGTGTGGCTTGTCAGCCACCTGTTTATTCAGCTGCGGCCAGCCGGTGACGTCAGTGCTAAATGCCAGCCAGCGAGAATAAAAATGGCGGCGCACGCTGTGGACGAGGTGGAGAGACGAGGAGGATAGCTGCTGCCGATGGAGTAGCTGAGAGGTCACTCTCCACAGGACCCAGGGGTCAGAGCCAGCTGGATTGAACACAGGCAGACTGAGGAGGAACCCCTCGACATCGATCCGCATGGGACGGCGAGGAACTGACCGGAGCACCATCCAGAGACATCGACAGGGAGATTGCGAGAGACGAAACTGACGGCAGGTGGGAGTGCGGAGGTGACAGGGCATGGAAGGAGTCACGCCAGGGAGAAGAGGACCCCGGGGGAACCCCAGGGGGTTTGCTGTCAGGGCACATATCGCCACTGGATCCAGATGGGTCACTGAGCAGGATACAGAGAGGAGGTAGAAGCGACAGGAGGAAGGTGATGACCTGTTGCCCTTAGAGACCCGGGAAGGGTCGTAGGGAAGCCACAGACACAGGCTGCCCAGTGATCTTTTGGTGTGCAGGCATTTTTGTTTTGTGGGTATTTTCCCCAGCTACAGGGCAAAGGAGGGGAAGTGGGTCCCCAAGTAGCAGAGCCAAGCTTGAGCACTAGAGTTGGTCTTGCCCATAGGTTTTCTTCCCTTTCCCTCCCCTCCAAGGGAGGGTTAACAGAGAAGCAGACTAGGAAGACGAGGTTCTCATTGTGGTGCCCTCTCCCCAGAAGGAGGAGGACGCAGGATAGACATCGCTCCATAGGAGGCATGAGGCTGGGGTGCAGGGGTGGTGGAGGCATGTGAGTAACCATCAGGAAGCCCTGGGCCGACAAGAGCACCCCGCACACTGAGGTCCAACAAATCATGGCAGGCGAGCGCGGGGTTGGGTACTCAAGCGGAGGACACCGGCTTAGGCAAGAACGTGAACCCAGGGGGCGCTTGACACCTATCACTCGAGCGAAAGCTGCCCGGCGGTTACAGCATACAACAAGCAGAACTCTGAATTACTGCCCTAAACTGCACTGCTGGTTTGCCGGAAGAATTCAGACTACAAGGGAGCTGCCATTACTAAGAATATTGGCCACAAATTGTTAGAGAGAAGGTTCAGGCTGGACATCAGGAGACATTACTTTACAGTTAGGGCTGCCAGGCTCTGGAATGGGCTCCCAGGGGAGGTGGTACTCTCTCCCACCTTGGGGGTCTTCAAGAGGAGGCTGGACAGATATTTGGCTGAGGTGTTATGACCTCAGCATTCATTCCTGCCTGGGGCAGGGGGTTGGACCCGATGATCTCCTTAGGTCCTTTCCGACCCTAAGCACTATGAAACTATTAACTTTCTAAGCCAAAATGCAAAGAATGTCTAGAGTAAGATTCTGATCTTTTTACAAAAAGGGTTTTCTTAGTCCTCCATGTTAGAAGCCTCAACACAGCAACAGGGGACATGCATCCTTGGATGAAGTGAAGTGATATGACAGACAAAAAACTGCAAGTCCCCAAAAAAGAGCTACAGTAATTAAAAATACTCTTGTCAAGAATATTTATATCCAGATGTCTTATTTTGCATTTGTGAGTTTCTAAAGAGAATAGGTCCAGCTGATTTTTATATGGTCATGATGGAAATATGCTGGGGGAGAAAAATCAAGAGAATTTCTCCCATAGCTATTTTGTGAAGGACAGAAATAAATATTGTGCTTTTGGTAGACTGTTTTTGAGATCAGTCAAGGAATATGCTCTGTGCCCTGATAAAAAAGAAAGATTACAAAGATGATCCTTTCAAAGACTCTGGACCTATCTTTAGACTGTTTTGAATTCTGGTTTAGCAATACCTGCAAGAAATTAACAACATTTAGTCTTCATCACTAAATATAGCTGTGCATTGATAGCAGCTATTGCACTTTGACCAATGTTACCAAAACAGATTCAAAGCCCATTGAAGTCAAGGGAACTTTCCAATGGGCTTTGAGCTGCGATCAACAATATAGGTCAGGGATAGAAACCAGCTATAAGGTTATTACACATTTATGAGCAATAACAACTTTATAGCTGGTTGGATCTTTTTAAGGTGCTATAGCCGATTTGCAGGTGTAGTCAGTCTAAATGAATGTTGCAATTAGCCAGGTAATTTCACAAAAGTTTTAACCTGTAGAGGGGGCCTTTATAATCTACACCCTAAGCTATATATTGAGGGATCATTCATGCTTTATGAGCACCAAATCCCATTGAACTACAGATCTAAGCTCTGCCTAGTTTTAAACCCCTCAGGTCTCATCTGCTTCCCCCCCCCCCCCCCCCAAAAAAAAAAAAAAAGAAAACCTGAAAAACAAAAAAACAAAAAATGAAGCAACAGATTATTTGGCTTCTGCAAAAACTGAAAAGCAATTTTTGAGGGCTATTTGGTGAAAAGTATCTATATGAACAGTTTTATGTTGGGGCACATTGCCTTTTGTTCCAAGTTTTATATAGTGTCCAGTTCAGTGGGAACCTTCTCTATTGTAGTAGAATAGAAATGAACATTTTTGGGTGCTCCTCTTGCGCCCACAAGCAAGTGGCAGGTACGCTGTGCTATGCTCCTTCACACACATATGCAGACTGGTGACGTTACCAAAGAAAAGGACTATAGCAAGTATTTAAGAGAAGCATTCAGTTTATATAAAGAAGTCAGTAACTGCATTTCCTAGTCACAGCAGGCACAGGCCAAGCCTTGAATCTTATCAGTTTATAACAAAACACAATACGGTGTACAGTACTCTATGCTCCTTAGGAACTACCATTATTTGTATTATTGTGGCATCTAGATGGGCATGGATGAGGACCCCATTTTAGCAGGCACCGTATAAAACACTGAACAAAGTAATAATCCCCACCCCAAGAAGCTTACACAACCATTTATACAAATCTACCTACTATACAGAACTACTGCTCTAACTTTTACCAGAGCCCATTTTGTATAAAATAAATGGTTTTCAACCAGGAGATCTTACATTGCCTTTCAGCTCATCTGTGAAATATGAATTTTCATTTCCACCTAGGAGAAATTTTATAATTTTTGCACTTCCCTATGCCTGAGGAAGAATATGTATGCCTAAAAGTATCTTTATTTGAAAGCTATCTAGCTGGTCTAATAAAAGATAGCACCTCCAGGAATTCTGATTACTTCTGCCTGCAGACCAACATGGCTACAGCCTGTATCCCTGGAGCACCCATTAAAGACACTGTTCATTTTGGAGAGCTTACATTGTTCTTAGCCATAAAGCCAATCTCTGCGCTTTTTAAAATCCCATTACAGTAATTATGTTTTCACAGAAGTAGTGGTTACTTTACTGGAAAAAGGTTTTGCTTTTTTTTTTTTTTTAAACAGCAAAGAGAGAGAATTGTGGCTTCATTTGAGTTTCCCTGACTGAATAACTGAGAAGTTCTTACTAAAGTGCATGTCAGCCATCTCAAAATAGCCTAACATACCCAGTTTCTACCAAGACCAGATGAGATACAGGGTGTCAAAACATTTGGTGGTCTCATTCACTAAATATGATCCAATCCTGTAGCAGTCTCTCTCCACATGCTGGAAGGGTGAGCACTAATGGCAAATATACTTTTATTGCTGGCTGGCCTGGACTGAAATGAAAATTTGTAATTTACACCCTCACTAAAGGATTCTTATTTATAAGAGAAAACTATGTGGGGGAGGGGAGGAGGGAGTCAAATAACCATTATCAGCTTCAGAAGTGGGTAAGCTTCTACTCAGCTCAACTGGTTAAAGCAGTTCCTGCCCCTGATCATTTCAGGACCTCCTGCAAATTCTCCTGTCAGCCTACTTCACTAAGCCTGCTGGCCACATTCACTAAGCCACATTCCCTATGTCCACAAACCAACAAGAGATCAACACTTGCTCAGGGCAAAGCTTATCTGGCCATGTATATACTTTATTCAATGGATGCTTGGGAAACACATCACTTCCAGCCCCCAACGGGTGCATTTGTTTACAGCCCAGAAGCCTTTTGTGGTCTACTTGTTATCAGGAGAATATTTAAATACTTTCAGCCATAAAAACTATCCAAAATCCAAAAGATGCCATCTCTCACTTCATCTCCCCACTAAGAGAATGTTTTTCTCTGAATGGCCAGTTATCAGGTGTTATGGGTCTCTTCTTTTAAAAAGTAAAATTCATCATTGCCTGGAAGGGCTTGGCTCATGTGCCTCAAACGATTTGCACCAGGATGCATTTGATGAGTGAACTAATTCAGGTTAGAGGTAATTGCTGAAAATTAGCTTCTTCCAAGTGTTAATGAATGAGGAAGGCTTCAAGTCAATCACTGCCCTAGTAAACAGTCATGGTTAAAATACAAAAATATGTCTCAAAATTATATTTATAATCACATATCACAATTCACATGATATTTCAATAATGTCTAAATACATAAGTTATACAAATACAGAACGATACTACCTATATGTAGAGAGAATACATGCCATCTCAGTAATACAAAAATTCACAGACATATGCATACCATTACACAAACACATCAAAATACTGTAGGTTCATGACAACTCATTCCAGTTTCTCTACTTCAAGGCTCTGTAGATTAGGAAGAAAACAATCATTGTACATCCCAAAGCTGAGGAGCTTCAATTCTGTCTACAGACCCTTCCCTGCTGTAGCTGCTCTAGACACTGTAGCTGCTCTGAGATTCAGTTCCTCAGATGAACTATAAGATGCATCTTCTTGCTCCCTGCCCCCCTCACATTTGGAGGGAACTGAATTGTCAAGGCTTTTGTAACCAGAGTTCACAGCTTCATTTAAGAAGGTGTTTTAAGAACTGATCAACTTCTATGCAAGAAAAAATTTGGAAGAACATTAAAACAGCAAGCAGACAAGTCAGTAACCAGAACTCAGACATTTTAAATCTAGGCTCCCTTTTGATTTGAGGCTAATTATTTCCATCATGTCTCTGGATTTCTGCAATCAAATTTTTGCTTTCTACCATCCACCAAGTAAATGAATCAAAGTTTACTATAAGTCAAGGACTTTGGCTATGCAGCAAGTTTTTGAGCTGCATTCTCATTCTGACCATCCCCTCCCCACCCCCATTTACTTCACTAATTTTGAAACTGGCTGTCCAATATCTTCCTTGGGTGCATCCAGATAGGGCAAGAGGCACATGCGCACAGACGGGGCAACAGGCACATGTGGGAACGAAAAGAAAATGTTCCCTGCACTGCAAGTTTGCAGCATGGGGAGAAAGTTAGACCCCTGACGGGTCTAAAAAAATTGAAGTTTAAAAAACCAGGGCAGGGCACAGTTCCAGACCATGTCCTGAGGCAACCGGAGGCTGGGTCCTCCATGCAGACACTCTGGCTGCCAGAGCGTCTCTACGGTTGGCCCCTCGCCCTGGTGCCAGTAAGTAAGGGGTCGGGGGGGCTGGAGGAGGGGGAGGGGACCATGGGGGG
>NW_017728948.1:23252576-23268647 GCF_001723895.1 Crocodylus porosus
CAACTCCAACTGCTGTCTGGGGCCCCGCCCGCACAGTGCGGGGCAAGGCAACTCCAGCAGCCCCAGCCCTGGCCCTCCTGCCCCCCGCTGTCCTATCCTGCCCGGGGGGCTCTGCCAGGAGGCCCCAGAGCCCCCCCACCCCTGGTTCTAGGGTAAGCAGAGGCTTTTTTCCCCCCATTTATTTTTTCTTCTTTAAAAAAAGTAATGGTGCCGGGGGTCGTAGGAGGTAAGGCAGCAATTGGGGAGCTGGGGTGGGGCATGTGGGCCTTACAAGGGAGGTGGTAGCCCCTGTGGGGGCCATTTGGCCCCTGTTGGGGGACCAAATCCCCTGTGGGAGGGCTGCAAAACATATATTCATGAAACATGCATTTAGAGTTTACATTATTAATTATTATTATTATTATACATGCTTTAACACTGCAGATATATCAATAAAACATAGTCCAACTGATCGCCGTCTCTGTCTCTTTCACTCTCTCTCTTTACAGTGGTCTTTTGTTTTACTTCTGGAGGAACATGGATTTTGGTGTATTTTACAGAGTGACTTTGGGATTTTTTTATTTCTTTTTTAAAATCAGGGATTTTTCCGTTTTCCAATAGGAAACACCAGAATTCCTGCTAGCAAGCTGGCACCTTGGACCCAGCTGCCTGTGGCTGACCTCCTGGCCAAATGGAGCCAGGAGGACAAGCTTTGACAGTTCAAAGCAGGCGACCATACCCAGAACATCTTCCAGGCAATAGCTGCCCACATGGCCGTGCAGGGGCACACATGGCAGTAGTGCCACACAGAGTCAACCCTGCAGCCACAGCCCACTGGCAGTTGGCCCAGACAAGCAGATGCCTCTACTGGCCCTGCAGTTCACATCTGGGCCTGGCAGGTGCACAGTATGTCACAGCATGGCAGCAGCCCTAATTGCCAGACTGCTGCAGTGGGTAGAGGGTGCAGGGAACTCTCAGGGCTGCTTCAGTAGTCCAGCTGGCACAAGGGGTAGTGTCCCCAGGTACCAGTTGGCTGGCCCCCAGAAGCTCCTGAGAGTTAGTAGCCCTGAGCAACTTGCCAGGGCAGCTTTTTATATTGCTGGGGACAGCACAGGTGCTGGCTCCGGGCTCTAGCTCCCCCTGGCTGCAGATCCAGGAAGAGCCAGGCAGAGTTATTTTGCCCCAAGTGGCACAATTTGCTCCACAACAAAGTGCATGTCTTGAGCACGTGTGCCGAGGCAAAAAGCCCCAGCTCAAATTTGCACCGCTTGTATTTGAGATGCTACAAGCACACATGCTCGCATGTGCGGACACACCCCTTAAGCCCTGACATTGGGAAAAAAAAAAAATGAAGAAACAAGCCAACAATACATATTTTAATAGCACTAGCACTGAAAATCATTACAGATTGTCAGAATGATATCAATATTATCAATTATGGCAGCTGGTTCAGTTTTCTTTGTTTAAGTTCTTCTGCTCATATTGAGTAATACTTCACTTCAAGAATATCCTAACCTAGACCTAGGTAATGCTGCATTAATTACCACCCTCTGGTAACATATGGGCAGTGAGCATCTCATCCTCAAGAAACAATTTTTTGATGCTCAGCCTTAAGTATATGGAAATCATAAAGAGATTAGGGTTGGAATGGACCTCAGGATTTCATCTACTCCAACAAAGCAGGTCCCCCATGGTGAGGGAGAGACTGGGGCTAGGGGGTGCTGCCAAGCCAGGGCAGTGCATAGGGCCCCAGGACTGGGATGGGAAGCAGGACAAAGCCATGGGTGGCTCATCCAGGGTGCATGGGGTATGGGAGAGGTGGCACCCTGCCACTGCACGCACCTTCCCGGAGAGAGGGAAGCAAGGGGGGCATGTGCCCCCCCCCAGATTTGTGTGCATGGCAGATGGAGGTTGCCCACTGTGGGCTTGGGTCTCCCTACCCTGTTGCCTTTCCCTTGGCAGCCCCATGCCACCGTGGTGATGCACCCCCTGTGCACCAGGCAGCAGCATGGAGTTGTGCCCCCCACTGCTGCTGGGCAGGCAGAGGATGCACAGCAGACACAGGGCTCCTGGGAGAAGGGCAGCCTACATCCACCCTCACCCCACCCAGCTCTGCTCCAGCCATGTAGCTGGCTGGGGGAGTTAGGCATGTGTTCCACCTTTATATTTTAAAAAGGTGACCACCCTACCCACATCCTTGGGCTTCTGGGATACCCATTATAATTCCAAACAGCAAACTGGGGTCAGCCTCTGAAACCTTGAGCCATCTTGGTTTTTAAAAAAAAAACACCAAAAAACAAACAAACAAAAAAACCCCATAGGGCATATGGTCACCCTATTTAAATAACAAAGTTGGTCAAAGAAAAAAAAAAAAGCCTGGAGATACCTCAGTTGAAAGACAGCACTATCTTTCCAACTAAAGCTACATTTTTCCCCTGTCTGGTAGAGTCCCTTTCTAATTTTTAGATATTGCTAAATATGTTTAGAGCAAGCCTTCTTCAAAGTTTCTCTCTTTTAAAGAAGAATAAATTATTCTTACTTTACTTCCTGTTACAGGGAAGATGTGATTTCTCAAAGTGTCTCAACTATGTAGGTCATGTGGCTTCCGAAAGCTTCACTCATGCTAAAAAGTTGTACCAAAAAAAAATGGAGTAGAGGATTTCTTTGTAGTGTTTCAAAAGGTCCCAGGTAAGGTTGCTTAATCACTTCCAATTTTATGGGCCTCACTTCCAGCAAGGAATATTCCTGTAGGGTGATGGTCTTTCTCTTTAATCTCCGATGACCTGGCTTCAACAGTTTTTCCTTCCCCACTCATATTAACCATTGTAAGTCTCTCTGTAGTATTTCCAAGTTGACACTCTCAGAAGAATAGAATACAGCAGGTACCGTTAATTAATTGGCGATTGTAAAATGATAGGAAATGAGAAGATCTGGATGCTTTGAGGCATGTTGAAGTCCCATTTATCGTTTCCCTTGATAATATTTAGCCTAAATCACAGCTGTTCCTGTAATCACCCAACAGGGAATAGATCAGGAACAAGCCAGATTACTTTCACCAAGTCGGGAGAACAGCCCCAATACAGCAAGCATTGTTGGTTTTAGCTGTTTTGGTCTAAAGACAGGCAAACAAGATTCTTTGGGTAGGTGGATCTCTCTTTTATTAGACCAACTAGATTTAGTTGGTCTAATAAGAGAAAATCCTTTCTACCCAAAGAACTTTGCCTTTCTAGTACAGCAAAGCAGCTGAGCACCTACCTAGTCCATTCCTCCTGTACTGTACTATAAGGAAAGGGTCTGAAGCACATGCCCTACTGAACTGGGGCTTAAACATGTGAACCGAGGGAAGGGTTTTATATTTCCTTTTGATTTATCAAATACCAATTCAACTATTTTACCTAACATCATCATTAAATCTGAGGATTCTTGTTGCTCAACTGAAGTCATTAAATTCAGTCAAATCAGGGGAGTCAAGCATCTTCCCCAGCCCACAGAACCATTGCATCTGTCTCAGTGATAGTCTAGTGGGCTGCTGGAAGTGCATGCCATTGGCTGCACACTGCTGTATGCCTCTGACACTGCTGACCAGGCAGGGTCCCATGCTGCTAGGCAGTGGACCCCCGTTCAACCAGAGTTCCCCACCACTGCATGCTCCTGTCTCATTTCAGACGTGTCCCCAGACTTACATTGCTGTCTAAATCAGGCCCCACAGATCGGGCCTGGGAGGGAGCCCCAGAGATCTGGATCCAGCTCAGGGTAAGTATTACTGCCTCAAATTAAACTGTTCTGAGGGAACGTGGATTTTTTCTCCCTTCCACATTCAGCTAAGTGAGTTTATTGGCTGTATGTGCAGATAAAAATTAAAATTGTACACAGGATTGTCAATTTTTCCACATACTGTTGGCACAGAACTGACATTTGTGGCTATCGGAAAACTGAAGCAGTTGTGATGTGTAGGCCTCTATGTATAGGTGACACAGAGCAAACAGCCAGGCTATGACATCAAACTAATTTTGCATAACAGAAAGCTGTGTTTACATCTCAAAGGGGGGCCAGTATCCTGGTGCTGAAATCTGTCTGGAACCAGACACAGCAAGCTGAAGTGACAAATGCATGAAGTATTGAGTGGATTGTGTTAGGAATGTTTAGATAAACTACGGTCTCTCGCAATTTAAAAGAAAGAAAATAAAGGAAGTATCGTGCTGTTAAAGGTATGCCGACACTTTTCATATCCACAAAAAAGAATCAGGTCTGATCCAGTCCTGAAAGTTCCAGTGAAACAAAGACATTTTAATAAAGGAAATCAGGATCTTGGATTAGGATATTAAGATCATGTCTACCAGCCATCCATAAATTTGTGAATTTGGAGGGTAACTTCTGTTAAGGTAACAATAATTTGAATTATTGAGGAGCATTGGATTTTCAGCTGAATACAAAGGCTTAACCTGTGGCCTAGCAAAGCTGCTGACCACAAGGTAGAATAAGAGCCAAGCCAGCCATTTGCTTATGCCAAGTAACCATCTTAACTGTGTCAACCATTTTTCTGGAAAATGCAGCAATTAAGCCTGTGTGCTGTAAACCAGCTACAGCAAGAAACGAGACAAGATACTGGGGCCCAAAAAAGATGGAAGACGGTATAACATGAGACAGAAAAACTGACTGGAATGTGAAAAATATCACATAATTGGTAATAGAATCTGAGATGAATATGTGCAAAAAGGTGAATGGTGATTGGTGAAGAAGCCTCCAGAAGCTTCCACGTTTTGGTCAAAGTGTGCCCATTGACTGAAGAAGAGCAGGAGTCAAGGTCTTAGACATGCACTCATAGCAAAGACATGTAAATGAATGAAATGCATAGGCAATTCCATGCTAATGAAGCAAACAGTAAACAGAGGCAGAGCTTGAGATAGGAGGAGAAATGGGTGGAACATAGGAGGGGCAAGGGTAGAATAAATGTTAATGGGTATAAACCAAAGTGTATAAATATGGGAAAAAAAATATTGTTTGTGGCTGCTCCCCGTGTTCATAGACTGGGTGTCTGTGAGGGAGCTTGCCCAAAGCTGTCTCCATTCTGAATAAAGCTGTTGTGAGCGATGTGTGCTGGTGTTTGCTCCCTGCTCTACTCTGGCTAATAAGTATCAGGATCCATGAGCGATTGGACCATTGTCTCCCTAGTTGTTGGATGCCGCATGGAGTTGGGATCTAAAAACTTCAACAACACCTGTGGGGACTGCTGTCCAGACGGTTGCCTACTGGAACATTGAAGGAGGGTTTTTCCCTCTCTCCCCCTCCGGTGAAGGCCAAGAAGCTATCTGATTTGGCTCTGTAGCAAAGGGACTCATCCCATAAGATTATGCTTATTCTTGGCAATTAATACTGTTTTTGTCTACTATAAACTCCTTGCATTGCTTGGAATGACCCCGAGTCCATTTAAATTCTCCTCTCACATTTCCCACCTTGCTCAAAATTTGTTAGCAATACCACATCTTTTCCCCAAAAATTATCCTACCAAAATTGGTGTGTGCATCTTAAGCTTTTGTGCCTAGAATAGAAACATGTAGACATTGAAAAGAAGCAACAGCTGTCTTACATTTTCTTTTCTCTGGTATTTGTAAGGGGGGTGGGTAACAGTGGAGTAGTTGTACCTGCTTTGATTTCTTCTCCACCTAAAGTTAAAACCCAACTGCTCAGCAACCTCAGTGGCATTTGCATTCAGGCAGCATTGATAGAGTAAATAGGCTTCATAGCTCATTATAGATCTATATCAGGGGTGTCAAAGATCCAACCTACAGAGTCCTTTCATTTGGCCCACAAGGCTGCCCGTGTGCATCTCACATAACTCATACACAAGGCTACATGTGCATCCATTTCAGACTGGCAATGTGGATTAGATCCATCATGTGGAGCCACTGTGCAGGCCCAATCTGGTGCACAAGCCAGATCCACTCCACTCAGCCTGCCTGTAGACCCACCCCATGCTACTCATCCAACCCACAGGGACTGATGCATTTGACATCCCTGATCTATCCAATTCCTGATAATTGCTTGTCACTCCACTGATGTTAAAAAAAACCCAACACTCTCCTGTTTAATAACCTCGGTGCTCCACTAATTGAGCTCTCTTTTGTTTGGCGTCTTTGCTGAATGTTAGCTACTCCTAACCTCTTTTCTCCTATTTCACAGCCCTGCAGACAGTGTCTCCCTCTCTTCAAAATCCTAGATCTGTCAATGAAGTCTGCTTTTCAGTAGCAGCTACAGTTTCATCTTTTGGCTGAGCAGCTGTGAAAAGGTTAAAACTGTAGCTGTTGCTCAAGTAGAAAAGGGAGGGTGAGTGAGCTAAAAATTAGGCTCTGTCCCTGCTCTGTGTAGCCATAAAACTCTGGGGGAAAAAGCTGTTCTTTGTTCTGCCTTCTCAAAAAAAAAAAACAAAAAAAACCCCAAGAAATTTAATAGAGCATGCATCTTGTTTGGGTGGTGTAGGTATAAGCAGTAAAGGCATTTATACATTCATTACAATGAATGTAACACTGAATTCCTCAATTAGGTACCCAACTTCCACTAAAAATCAGTATCTCCAATCTACAAGAATTACCCCATATTATATAAGCTCTTCAAAGAAAGAGAGGCTAAAATTAGCATATATGACTGTCAAATAGAAAGAAATTACACAACTGAATATTTCTCTTACAAGAGGATGACTGAGAATTTGCTGAGGTCAGGGCCCCACTGCACTATGCAGAAAAAACAGTCTCTGCTACTGTCAGTTCATAAATTTAACTTGGAAATATCAGATGTATGACCCACAGGTTGGTTTTGAACTACATTAAGGTACTTACATGTCCTACATAGCATATATTTGGGGGGGGAGGGCAGGAGGTTTGGGGTTTTTTCCAAAAAAAAAATCAGAAGAGTTTTCAGCTCTGATGTTTGCAAAGATAATCTTCCAAACCCAATACTACTGCAAGATGTACACTGACTTCTGAGTTAGCTGGTAGGCAGGCAGGCAGCATAAAAAAGTGACTCAGTACAGGGTAACAGAGTATTGAATCCATTACCTGCTAGCATTACTGGAATATTAAGAGTTATGCAAAGGATGACTATGAAGTCATTAATACTTAGGGTATACACAGTAATATTAGAAAAGGTGTCATTATCAACATTTAAATAGGGCAATAATTGATTATTTTAGTGGGGAACAGTAGGGCTGGGTGAGTGAAGCCCTCTGGACTGTGAACCAGGAATTGCTATGGGAAGCATCAAAGAAAGAAAAGTACAAGCACATTTCTGGGAATTAATGAAACCAAGTTTCACAAAGCTCTTGGCTTCACTAAGTAGTCTTGGTCTGTGATTGGTCTTTTGCAAGACGAGATTAATTCTGCTTTGAAGGCAGCATGATAATGGCGAGACAGTAAATCTTATTCTAGGAAAGAAGATGGCTATTGATCGACTGCACTTCTCCATTTAAAATTTGCCTTACAAGTGACCAAGGAATGGTCTTAACTTATGGCTCCTCAAAAGCATTAAAAAAAAAGTGTGTGCGCTGGGGGGGAGGGGGAGGATGCAAAATCATGGAATTCATTTTAGGCTTCAATTGCTGAATGCTTGATTTGTGAAACAACTGCCTTTATATTTTGGGCATGCTTTACTGGGACATCTACTGATCTGACAAGAAGGAGAGAGAGAAAAAAAAACATCCCTACGTTACTTATGAAATGTGAGCTGCCAATAAAACTGAAGAAAACTGCCTAGGTAGGGAATTCAATAGTGCTAAGCAGTAGATGATGGATATGAAGCTTGAAGGACTGGCAGGAAAGAAAGCAAGCTCATTAAAGCAAGAAAGAAGCAGAGATTTCCAGTAAGCTTTCCTCTAGAGTTTACAGTTCAGCGTTGGCCTAGTTGAAATAAAGACCATTAGTACATTAACCCAAATATCCTATATGCCCAAGTGTGAAATTGCTGCCGTCTCCTCCCAATAGGGCTGCTAGGAGAGGATCTTACACCAAATTCTATCTTAAGCAATTAGAACCCCACCAGTCTTTTTATGGATCTCATATAACATCCACAGAAGTCAACAGAAGTCAATTCATTGTCTTCAGTAGATTTTGAATTGGGTCCTATATGCAGCTACAACACAGGAAAACAGATGGAAATTGTGGGGAAAGCAGGAGGGACAGGCCACAGCTACCATTAAGCATTTCCTCTGCAAAAGCCAAATGGCACATGAATCATCCCTTAAGCTAGATTTTTACTTGAGCCTGAAAGTAACCCTAGTTATGGAAATGAGGGTATGGCTATCTACTTCCTCCCTACCCTGACCTGACCAGGGAATTTTAAATGTATTCCCCCTCGCATCAGAAATGAGGCATCTTAATTTCTGTGCTCTTGCTAGAAAACTATGTAGAACGGTGGAGCACTGGTGGGAACATGCCATCCTGAGCAACAAGAAGCAACTGGTTCACAATTAACAAGACACAGATGAGGGCACACCAGTTGCCCTGCAGGAACTAGTCATATGCATCCTATTGCCCCCATCATAAAGGAAAGTTAATCTATGACAGTTCGCCCCTCAGTGAATGCCAGCTAAAATGCAACTACTTTTAAATCTAATGGAGAATAAGAATGTGCCCACAGTTACCACAAGCAGCTGATATGTAGTGAATCCCTGCTCCCTTTTTCCCCTCATGGTAACTAGTACGTATACACATACCCCAGAGAATAGATCCTGGATTCAAAACCAGACTGTTGAAAAATGTCTTCACAAAAAACAAAAAACAAACAAAAAAAAAGGGGTGAATATCTCTGGCCACACTTACCCCATGATGTATGAATGCATCCTCCACCTAGCAGGTTGCTGGTCCTCCACCTAGAGTTCCCCATTTTGATTCTCTCTTTGTATTTTTAGCTTCCTTGATCTCTTTGCTTTGGTTGTGGCCACATTCTCTTGCACCACCCAGTCCCACCACTCTGAGCACTGCCTGGCCAGACCTTAAAATAAGAGTCTTTAAGTCAGGAGAAAAAGCATCTTCCATTTTAAAATATTTCCTTCTTTGTTCCTCATTTGTTTAATTCTGGTCTCTCTCCTGCCCTCTGGTCCCTTGCACCTCTCCTCTCTTGTTCTCTTTCAGTTGTCCTTCTTCTGTTTCTTCTGGTCTCCTCTCCCTTCCCCTCCCATCCTTTCTTATTCCCCCAGGTTGTAGGATGTTCTGGCCCAAACCTGAGTTTTACTTGTTTTCTTTGCTTCTGTCAAGGACAGCACAGGGAACCAAAGGGATGGCAATCTCTGTTTACCTCCCTCTGAGCAGCAGAAAGATTGTTGTAGCTGGACAAGTTGCTAGCAAGCTGACACATTCCTTAAGGCAGGGATGTTCAAGCCCTGACCCATGGACCAGATCTGGCCCCTGGAGTCATGTCATATGACCTGCAGGCTGGCTCCACATGGACCCAAAAATTTGGTGGTGGGGGAGTGGTGGCTGCTCCCCGCTGCCAAATTTCGTGATCTGTGGGGAATACTGTGGGCCAGACAGCATGGTCCGTGTGCTAGATCAGGTGTGCCAGATCCCATCATGCAGGGGATGGTGTGGGGTCCAATTCTAGGCCATGGGTGGGGTGGCATGGAGCACCAGGGCCTGATCCTCACACTCAGAGCTGGTCCAGGTGACCAAATCCCAGCTCACAGAGTTGGGCAGGGCCTGATCTGGCCAATGAGCTGGACCCACACTACTCATCTGGCCCACGGGGCCAAGAGGTTGAGCACCACTACCTTAATGCATTGCTTCTCTACATCTGTCTTTTTCTTCCATGAACTGCTCTACCTGAACAAAGCATACTGGCGATGAAGAAGCTGCATGTGAGGAATCAACTCAAGGAGTCAATCCATTTATTTAGGTTAATTAGAAAAGTATCCTTACTTAGAGAACCAGGGCAACATGGGAATGCCCATTAAAGAGTTACCAGAGCATTTATACATGCACTTAATGCACTTCAGCAGTCCCATTCATGTCAATGGGATTAACCACCTGCTTAACATTAAGCACATGCTTAAGTGTCTTGCTGGATTCAAAGCAAAGCACTCAACACTTCACATAATCAAATACTCATATCCATCCATTGCAATTGGACTGTTAAGGAAACAAAGGAGCTACTTAAGATGCAAGGTCTATTGGCACAATCACTGGAAAACACAAGAGCACCTCAGAGATGCAGAGCCTCAGGAAATGGAAATGGAGGGAAAGAAGTGGGAAATAGTCACATATACACTGCAAGTCTAAATTCACCAGTACAGGAGTACAGCTTCGTGTCAGAAAAGCAAAGCCAACCAGTCCATGGTGGAATACCCTTCCCTCCCCCGTGCACTGCTCTTGTCACAATCTGAAGTGACAGTTAAGATAAAAATGATTTAGCCAAGTTTGTGTCCAGTGGCACTGCTTCCATAATGGCTATACAGATTCCTGTGCATCAGGCGCTTCTAAATCCAAGAGAATTCTAGCTTGGGAGAGTTTGTTACTAAAACGTTTTTGGTGATGTAATATTGCTAAAAGCCATGGAAAATTTTAAGAGTGACCTACGTGGATGTTCATATAATTAATGGATAGTAGAAAAATAGATGTGAAGGAGATATTTATATTTACAAAAAAAAACAACAAAGCACTAGAAGGTGCTTGGGTCTTCCTCTTGTATTTTGGAAGCATGTGATTACACCACATGTAATCATTTCTTGTTGAGATATTAACACTTGCTTATATACAATGCTATGATAAATCTCTTTCATCAGCCTAACATATTTCCTCAAAGTCTCTGATATGCATTTGTAACACCTGCTCCACAATACCCTAGATTTACCACCCAGAAATTTGGCAGGCTTATTTCAAGTACAATAGGCTGATTCATTGTCTTGCTGTAAAGGGCTGTGATTCTACTTCTAATTAACAGACTGATATCACCCTCTTATCACCAGTTTCGGATCATGTTCACTCAAAGGAGATTCATACCCAGAGAAGCATAGAAGCGGGCGACATACCCCCTCACTCAGGAAATGACGTGTTTAGGTCATCTTTACAAGTCATCCTGGTTTTGAGGTTTAAGCAAACTCCTGCAGAGAATGTCCTGCTCTTACTGCAAGAACTTGATTTTACATACCCAGCCCCCAAATAGGATTTGTATTGGAAGGAAGGTTTTAGGCCATTTTGTATTTGAAGATGGACTTCCCTAAAAATTCATGTCTTCTGTTTTTGACAAATAACCTGGTAAGGGGAATTGACCCTTGTGATACACCCCTCTCTTAACTCCTGCTGTTTTTGTAATTAAGCTCATGCTTCACTAAAGTACATGCTTAACTTTAAAGGGGTTTATGTGAGTACTTGAAGTCAATGAAATTTAAGCATGTACTTAAGTGCTTTGCTAAATACCCTTGAAGTCCAGGGTATTCAGTACCTCATCAGCAGCCTGTCAAAAACAATTAGAAAGAAGCATGGACTTCAGCTGAACAACTATATGATCGGATGGAGGCATGGGGCAGGCAAAAGTAGCCAATTCTAGTCTTATTGAAGGGCTGCTTGGCCCCACTGAAGGAAGCGCAACGGCTTCCACTGACTTCCTCTGAACTGAGATTTCCCTCCAGGGCTAGGGGACAGACATTGCACATAAACCACTTTAAGTGATCAGAAACTGGTTTAAGCCTGCAACAGAACAGACATTTAGTGCACATAATCCAGTTTCAAAGTGGCCAAAAACAGGTTGAGATAAAGTGGTTGAATGTAGTATCAGACTTAACTGATTTGGCTCCAACTGGTTTATGCAATGTCTGTCCCAGACCCCTTGCTGGTCTGATAAACCAGACAA
Source organism: Crocodylus porosus (assembly GCF_001723895.1). Classification (NCBI taxonomy): domain Eukaryota; kingdom Metazoa; phylum Chordata; order Crocodylia; family Crocodylidae; genus Crocodylus; species Crocodylus porosus. Next base: position 23,264,391 of record NW_017728948.1, read on the forward strand.
CCCCAGCATGGTCTCTGTGCTGGGCAGCGCTCTCTGCTCCACAGCAGAGCTGGACCCACCCCTCTGACCTCTAACTGAAGCAGGGACAGGCTACAAAGTGGGCAGAGAGGGGGTTAATTCTTCTCTCCTTCCCCTTTCCCGCCACTGCAGCTGGGTCTGCCTGCCTGCTGGGGAGCAGAGGGGAGGGAGCTGCAGCAGTGGCCCCTAGAGCTGCCAGAAAGGGATGGAAGGAGGAATTAACCCTTCTCCCTTCACCTTAACGGGGTTGTGCTGGGTTGGTTGTCCCACAGGGTTCGGAGGGGGGCTCTGTTCCATGCTACTCATCCCCCTCCTCCTCCTCCCACATAGGGGGACTCTGAGGCACTGGATAGGGACTCTTCCTCCTCCCCTTCCCACTCCCCCACCATCCCAGGGCTGGAAGGGAACAGGGCTCCTTGAGATGCTGCCCAGCTCCTAAGTGGGAGTGGGGGGCAGGAGAGGCTCTGTTCCAACTGGGGGGAGACCCTTCCCTCTCCTCCTCTTCCCCTGCCTCCCAGGCAGCAGGGTTGCAGTGCTCAGCTGGGCAGGGTGTAGGTATGGGGGTGGGGGATGTAGGGACCCCCATACACACTCCCCCCATGGTGTACAGCCCCCACTGCCTGATGGCAGCAGCAGACAGGGCCATTAGGGTGCTCGTGCCTGACGCAGGCACAAGTCCATCCAGCGCTGTGTGGAGAAGGCAGCGAAACTTGCCTTATCCCTATGCCTGTAGCTCCAACACTCACAGCAGAAGTTTTGCACTGGAGCCTGCTGTCTCCCATGCTCCCTACTGCACAATCCTTGCACTCTGCTGAGAGTGGAATGAGCCCCACTCCCTGCTTCCCCACAAAGTCTAGCACCAAGCTTCCCGTCTGTCAGTGTGGAGCAGCTGGCACTCAGCGCAAAGCCCACAGCACAAAAGCAGCCAGGCAGGCTGTGCAGGGGTGCACTCCTCATCGCCAGCACAGCGCAGGCTGCCTCTATCCCCAGAGCTCTGCACCGTGCACCTGCAGCTCCACACTTGCAGCAGGGAAGCCCAACATGGTACTCTGGGGTGGGGGAGGGGAGCAGGGGGCAGGGCTCCCTCCACTCCTGGCAGTGCTGGGACTGTGCAGCTGAGAGCAGGGGAGACAGCAGGCTCCAGTGCAAGGCTTCCCCTGCTGCAAGTGAAGCTATAAGTGCAAGGAGCAGAACTATGGGGATAAGGCAAGCTCCACTCCCTCCTCTGCACAGTGCTGGCTGGAGCCACGCTTTCATCAGGCACGAATGCCCTGATGTCTCTGCAAGCTGCTGCTGATGCACACCATGGGGGTCTCTACACCCCTTCACCCTGCCCAACTGAGCTCCACACTACTACTGCCTCTCTGGAGGGAGGAAGAGTTCTCCCCAGCCTGGAACAGAGCCTCCCCCTGCCCTGGGGGGAGAGGCGGGGGGACAGAGTCCCTCTCTGGGGCTGGGCAGGATCCCATAGAGCGCCCCCCCCCACCCATAGCAATGAGAGAGAAACAGGGGGAAGAGTCCCCCTCTGGGTGAAACAGTCTCACAGAGCTCCCTCCCCACTGTGGTAGCAGGAGAGGAGGGAGAGATGTCTGTCCCTAGCCTTGAGATCTTCCAAGCTCAAGCCTCCCCAGAGAGAACACCACCACAAAGGTTTGAAACCAGGGCCTCTGGGTCTTATAGCAGATCCTATACTGCTTGAGCAGAGGACCCAGCTCTGCTAATCAAGGTTCTAGCCAGTTCAATTGCTACATGTGGCTCAACCACCACTGGGGAAGAGAACCACACTGAGCATGGCACCAGCTTCTTGTTTTATCCTTTGGCAAGACTTCGCTAGAACAAAGCCTACAAAAGTTAGACATTTTTCACAACAAACAGAATGAAGCCTTCTAACAAGTTTTCTTTCAGCAGTATCATTGTGATGCCTCCAGCTCCATGGTGTAGAAAGCAAGATTAGACATTTGGAAGCTTACTGGGAGTGTGGGCTCATTTACGCATTGTGCATTAAAGGAACATTAACAGCAGTGAAGTCAACGATTGTTCTGATCAGTCAATTTTTCTTCCCTCATGTACCAGCTGAACTTCGATGAACTCTCATTTATATTCTAGCAAAAACCTAGTAAACAGAAACACAGATTGCTGTTTTGTGTGCCTTGGCTTTTTCACTTCTTCTCTTCAATAGCTTCATTCATTAAACTGGGCAACAGAAAAATGCAGCCCTGCTTAAATATTATTCAAGGTAATATACTGGCTTTGTTTCCTAGCCTACTAGAAACAGGCTGTTAATAGAAAAATTTTCACTTTTCCTCTCGCAAGGAATCTACAAATATTCTCAGAGAGCCTCAGAGTAAAGGCCATGATAAAGAAATAAATATTTGAGACCCATGTCAAAAGACTTATATCTAGTCTAAAGCAAATTTTTTAAAAATCCAGTCTCCCCAAAAGTTACTGTTATGGGCATTTTTTAGTAAGAAGTGTCTAAGCCATGCTTTAGAAATACTAGACTTGATTTTGGTCATCAAATCCAGCAACCTTCACCTGGAAATAAATAATATCCAGTAATTCAAAAGACTGTTAATGTCCACAGCATCTGAGAAGGTTTCAGACCCATGAACCTGATGCCCAAAGGTCATTTGGCTACTCTTGTTGAAATCAAAATGCCCACTGATTTGAAATGAAATTACTTTTTTCATCATCATTGTCTTAGGGCTGGTCTCTGTAAACCCTTAATCTCACTTACTGACGAGTGAGTAAAGAAAAGTAGTTAGACATGTTAGTCTGAAGTCAGGCAGAAGGCAAGGTAGCTACACACTTCAGTTGTGGACTAACTGAAATCAAAGATAGATAAGCTTTTATAAGCTGCGGCTTATTTCATCAGCTAGCCACTGATAAAGTGGTCTTTGGTTCATGAAATTTTATGCACGTTTGATTCCATTCACCTAAGGTGCACCTCTATCTTGCCTTGCTTCTCACTGGTATGAAAGGGCTACATTCAAAAGCACTACTCCCCATGGCAATAATTCGTGGGGTTAGTCCTTATTTTACATAGATATATCTAATTTTGAGAGTCCCGGTAATATCTGGAAATACAACAATGTGGAACATGGTTGCTTTGAAAATTCTAGTGGTTTAAATCTGAATAAGGAGGTTGTTCTTGTTAGAAATGGAGTATTGTTAGAAATGCACAGTTTGCATCTCGCACCTGATAAGAAAAAACACTGCCAAGGACTTTTTTCTTGGCCAGCCTTGCCACAGTTCTTCTTATACTAAATCACACTCTCCCCCAGCCTCCCCCTAGCTTTTCTCATACAGATTACAGAAGCTGGAATTCAACTGACTGTGTCCTTGAAAGGGGGGGGGGTTAAACTCTTGGCGACCTAAAGAACTTTCTGAGCATGCGCAATTAGCTGATGCATATTTACTTCTCCGGCCTGCATACCTAAGTAGTTAATTATGATGTACATGCGATGGATATAGTGATGTAACCACACATATGTTACTTGAGGCTGACATATTTGGGCTTTCTCTCTAGAGACTTTATATCCTTTTTCCCCTAGAGTGTTTATGAAACGGAAATGAGCTGTAAGAGTTCCTGTTTCTGCACATGTGCCCAGGAGGAAGAAGGATAAATACAGCCTGCAAAAATTCCTCAGGGGTTCAGAGTAATCTGAGTCTTTGACTCTGCTCTGACACTATTTGCAAATACACCTTTTGTGCTGCTAATAAGTGTGTGTCTGTGATTTTGGTGGCCTCCAAGAAACGGACCGCAATCTTTTGCAACAGAATTGGCGACCATGAAGGGACATTCCTTGGACTACCCCGAAATTCAGTGACAAGACCATCTCTGCCACCACGGGGAGTGCGTACCGAGCCGCCTTTTTGGGCTCGCTCAGGGGTTTGAGACGTGAGTCGGGATATTCGGGAAGTTAAAGGCTCCTGTGCAAATTTTTGGTTTCTGAGGACGCCTGACACACATTCCAGCATTCTGATCGAGATCTCTGGGGTATCTGAGTGAGTATACGAATTCCTTTGCCCAATTTGGTCTGGGTCCAGAAACAAAGACGTGTACGATTACTGGGAAAATTTTGGCCGGGTTTTCGTTATAAACCGCCTGTTGTGAGGACCTTTTGGTATTTGGTGTACGTTGAGCGCACTCTTGTGGGCATATGGGTACAGGTCGCTCCCGTGTAGAGAGCCCAGATACGCCTTTAGGATGTATATTATGGAACTTCAGTAAATTTG
>NW_017728948.1:23268658-23300015 GCF_001723895.1 Crocodylus porosus
GAGTAATCTGAGTCTTTGACTCTGCTCTGACACTATTTGCAAATACACCTTTTGTGCTGCTAATAAGTGTGTGTCTGTGATTTTGGTGGCCTCCAAGAAACGGACCGCAATCTTTTGCAACATTCTGCAATCTTTTGCAATGCCCATCTGCCAGGTCAAGTAGGATTTATCTGTCCCAACTCTGCAAGGTGCTAAACATTCTCAGGACACAGTTGATCAATTATTCTCCCACAGGAGTTCGAGGCAAGACTGTCTTTAAGAGATAATATTTCACTGTTTATTTAAAGTCACTTCCAGTTCCTGGACAAGTGTTCCTTAGCTATCGCCCAGTTAAAACAAATACACCAGTACATAATATGTTAATTTATTGATTCATAAGTCAACAGGGACAATTATGCAGAAAGTAATCTACACAATATTGTACTAACACAGGTCACAGAACTACTTCCATAATTTCTGCATCAAGCCCACACGTTCTGTGTGACCTGAAACATCTGAGGGCTTCCAATGACAATGTTACAGAAATAAAGAGGGAATAGGTGAAAGGAAAATCCAAGTTTCTTAAGAAAGAAACACAAGAAACAGTGGGGTTGGGGGGAATGGAAAGAGAAAATAAGTGAGGGAGGTCAAAAAATAACTTATATAGGAAGAATTTGACCTCTCTTAAATAGTAACAAATATTATTGATCCTACAAAACTGAGGACCATACTGTAATTTCTTGATTACAGTCTACTGAAACCTTGTTCACTAATTATTTCTATACATACAAGAACAAAATATTCCTTTAACATATCACCATAGCTCCTCCACTGAGGAAGCAGCCATACTTTTAAAGAATGCAAGTACTGAAGAAAGTATTTCTAGTTGACGATCAACTATCAATGGCCACAAGTGTGTCAAAGCTCAGGAAAGTTTTAAAGATTCAGTAGCATCTAGCTACTTCTTCAAAATATTCATGTAGACTAAAACACTGAATACTGTGATTTTAATCCACATTCAGAGCTCTTTGAGTATTCTCTACATCTCTCAGAAAGCCAGCTAAAAATCCTTGTCAATAAGAACATTAGATTGACTGCCACATTTTCAGCTAGTTAGAGCTGTTAACATGACAATCCGTAGTTTAGATGGACTATGCAATTATGGCTAAAAATACAGCAATAAGAATTAAGCACAGTCTGAGAGAAAGGATATATGATGATACAGGCATGTACTTTTAAAACAAACAGACAAATCTCATTCTTATGCAAGGGGGGGTGGGGGGTGTTATTGTCCCAGCTGCCTGCAGAGGGTTCTGGATTGAGAGTATGGTCAGGGGTAGAAAGGTAAGAAAGGTTTATTAACTTAACAAAAACACAACTATGTGTAGTAACAAGACAAACAATGACAGACAAGAATAATTTGCGTTGGCAACTTAGTGGCAGTCCCCTCTGATGCCTGATGTACAACAAGTTTCTCTTTCCACAAAGCTCAGTGAAGTCAGGCATCCCCAATCAGCGCTGTCCTAGAGGTACCAGGAAGGATGCTGGTATTCAGCACTGATCCAGGTCAACAGCTAACTAATCTTTTTCACATAGCTGTATCGTCCTTCAGGATGATTTCTGGATGTTTTAGCCAATTTATAGCTTCTGAACAGTACTGATAAAAAGAATCTGAGTGACTGTAAGTTACTTCAACTGTCTTTAGACTGACCAATAGCAGTACAAGCCTTGCATTCCTTTTGATAAGGTTAATTTTAACTACACCACAGGGTTTTACTACTTCAAGGCTTTGCTAAATTTACTAGGCCTTACTTTATACAAGGCCTTACTACATCTTAAACTTTAATTAGGCTCTTAGCAACAACATACAGTTTAATATCTAAACAAATACAGAAAAACACTTGGTCTAATCTTCATAGAGCCTTCAGCAAGCACCTTTATCACACAGACATAATTTTCAGCTCACAGTTATTTTTACAGAACCAAAACAATAAGTGTATTTAAAAGTGAACAGTACCTGTAGGAGTCACTCTAGCAGTGGTTTTCAGTCTTTTAAGACACAGGCCACCTCTTGTTTGATTCAAGGCAGCCCTCAGAAAATGCCAGGTCTTATTTTTCAGTTGTCAGAAAAAAAAATAAAAACAGCATAAAATCTAAAGCAATTCTTCTGATGCAACAAACTCAGGAAGACTGTGGATGCCTATTTGAAATCCCTGGGTTTATTTTGTGAATCACAGTTGCACATGTAACAGTGCTAACATTGTGTGGCATTCGGCAGCACCCCGAAATGATCCAAGGCTACATGGCACCCTGGTTGGGAGTCACAACACTAAAGTCTCCAAATACAATGGACATCATTACTACATGGCTGGGGGGAGGAGAAGGAAGTGGGGCAGGGGGGCTACCAAAGCATTTGTGTGTGAGCTGCAAACTGACAGGACTATTCACACTGGCATTTTACAGTGATAAACATCCCAAGACAAACTGACAGGCAAATAAGATATGAAACTCACTGTGACAAAAATCTATGTCTTCTTCAGCCTTGCTGCTTACAGATAGCAGTAACAATGAAAGAGGGCTAGGAAAGGGAGCAGCTTTCAACTTACCAGGGTGTCTAGAAGTACAAGGAGGAGCACAAGGGCTAATTGGGCAAGTGATCAGCTCCTTTATGGCAAATGTGGATGCTTCAATGGTTGCCTGAATGCAAGATTACTTTCTATCTCTTCTTTATTAAATAGGCCTACTGACACCCCTTAAGCTATGCAATGGCCAATCTTCTTTCCTGTGCTATTTGTCAAGGCTTCTTGCTCACTACCAACTCCACATCTTCTTTCAAAACCCTCCTCACACCAATAAGAGCCCTCTAAAAGAGCAAAAGTCTGTAACAAATAAGATTTTCTTAAGAAAGATAATAGTATGTGTTGACTTTATATTAGCCTTTATCTAAAGTAAATGCAAGATACCAGCTCCCTCCCAAGAACAGACTTCTGGAAATGTAAAGACATAGTGAACAAAACAGAATTGTTGGTCTTCATTAGTTTTTTTCATTATGAAATGAAAACACAATTCAGACTACACACAGCTGAATTTTTGTTATTAAAAAGATATAACCTCCCAAAGATATAACCTCCCAAATAGCCAGTTCCAGGCCCTCCCTATATTCCCCCTCAGAAAATAAGAATTGTCCTTTAGACTCACCTGCTTCATCTTTGAATTGGCTTTAGGTGTACCAGGGTCTAACAAACATGGAGGAAAAGCATACACAATAAGCTCCGTGCAGCTTTCAGTATCTAAACTGTGACTCAATAACACCAAGCTCTCAGCTAACCCCTAGGCAGGGTGAGATGAATTCATCCAATGGCAATTAGGCTAGATGCACACCTGTCACTATATTTGCATAATATACCCCTTCTGCAAAGCTTTCTCCAGGGACTAATCCTTAGTGCTTTCACCTTGCAGAAAGACAGACAAGTAAATATGGATACAGCAGATGTTGGGACAGGTTGTAGGAAACAAATGAGTAATCCAATGGCAAATGAGTTCACTTGTGAGTTCCTTTGTTAGCAAGTGGGGAAAGCTGGGAAACTAGTGTTTGGATCTTGAAAGGGTCAAATGGTTTTCCCTTCTGATCTGAAAATAAAGAGGTAGCATGTCACACACAATTCATGACCAACGATGAGCCAACTGGCTTTTCTCTCTGGATAAAAAGGAGCACAGTGCACCCTTGTAACATGGGAGAATCCAATCAGCTTCCTCAGGTGGAAAGAAACTAGAGGGTGGACTAGAAGGCTATTCAGTTGGCAGTAATATTTGCTAAGCTGACAGCACAGTTGCAGGTCAGAGAGAACTTTCAGTGTTGAACTCCCCAGAGGTTGATATCACAAACTACAACAACCCATGCAATTCAGCATCTCTTGTCAATTTGACCCTCATATTCTACATGCTACATATGCTCGGTAGTGGGAAGTGTGGTCAAATGATTAAAGGTGAAGTAGGTGATCATGTAATATAATACCTAATTTAATCCAGAGGAATGGATTCAAATTGACCTCTGCTCTTACCACTTTTCCTTAGAGGAAGGGGGTATAATTTTTTAGAACTAAATCTCAGATAGTCTGACCTTGACCACTGCATTACAATGTCTTGCCTTCAGTGCAAGCTGAAAATAAGGTGTGGACACTGCCGCTGGATGCACTTGGGGGAAGCTAAGTAGCTGGGTCCCTCTACCATTTTCCTGCCCCCTTCCATATTGCCCCTTCACCTTGAAGCAGAGGCAGCACTTCGTTGTTGCACAAATGCACAAAGCAGTCTGTCCTCCAAACTGTTTTGAATCCTTAGGGACAAACAGTGCCTTGGAAGGTTCCTGTACCCTTGCTATATATGCAGATAGCAGAGAACAAAAGAGGGCTGGTTTTACCTTTGAGCTTTGTGGCTTGCTATCAAGAATTTTAGACTTCCCAGAAGAAGTAGATAGTTGAACCTTTATTAAATGAAAATTGTGGCTGGAGACAGGTAGTCTGGAGTAGTTACCCCCCAATAAAGAAACATCTCCCCCTTATTCTGCCCTTTATCCTACCATTTTCTCTCCCTTTCCTCTTTCTTTATCCATAGGTAAACACGAAAGAGGCAGTTCAACCCACCTCCTCCAGCCCAGCTCCGGGAGCAGCATTCATTGCGCCATGGTGCTATCTAGTGGTAGAACTGCAGACATGTACCAAAGGGTCCTCAAATACAGCTGCCTTTGTATATAGAGGCTGTGTGCTGCAAGAGCCTTAGCATTTGTGCAACAGAGTCCATAACACTACAAATACCTTGTTTTCTTAAATGCCCAGCACAATTAAAGAGAGTAACTATGCTTGGTAAAATATTCAGAGTTTCAAAGAGTATATTTTGGATAGTGTATGTAAGAGGAATAAGTATTTTCTTTAGCTGGGACTAGTCAAGTTTTGTCCCACGGCTCTACAGATAAGTTGTGGAAAGGGTCTTCCTGAGCTGATTTATGAGCTAAGAATCATGCCCCTAGGTTTACCCCAAGAACTTACAAACATGATGATAGAGGCTGAGGGGAAGGTGGAGTTACAGAAGTTTTTTTTCCCCCTTGGGCAACTTCTGGCTGTCCCAGAGCCACTGTGGGTCAGCTACCTCACATGACATTGTTTCTCTTCTCTGACTGAATAATCTAAATTTTATAAGGAGTATCTGGACAATTCATTTAGTCTCTAATTTTTTGAGGGGGAAAGAGAGCAGGTCTTGGTAATTTGAGGAAATTCCCCTTCTTTTTCCTTAAAAACAAATTGTTGAACATAACAAATAAACAGCCCCGGCTCTTCCCAGCACATATGGGGAGGTGGGGATTAAGCTGGGAAGAGCCAGGGCTGCTCCGGGCACAGCAGCAGCAGTGCTGGGAGAGAGCTATGGCAAAATTTGGGGTAGCTGAAATCCACTCCATAGCCCCCGCCCCAAGCCTAGCCCCCAGTGAAAAGAGCCTGGCACAGCCCTGGCTCCCAGCCTGCCCACCCCACACAGATCCAGGGGCACATGCCCCCCCATGCCCTTCTGGGGTGCGCATAGCAGCAAGAGCTGCCTCACCCCCAAGGAGCCATGGTTCCATCCTACACCTGCCCTGCCCCCATCCCCTCCCTCATCGTGGGGTAGGGGTTTTGATCTGCCCCCCACATCCCTTCACTCCCCCCTCCCATTCCACCACAACAGACTTACCAGCTGGAGGCAGCACTCCACGCTGTATTGGAAATCAGATTGGTATCTGCCGATATGCCTCCTTAAAAATCAGATATCGATATTGGCCCCAAAAATCTCTATTGGTGCACCCCTACTATTTTGTACAAATTACTATTTATTTATTATGTTCATTGGAGAATATGCATAGTGTAGAATGAAGAAATAGGTTGCTTTTACAAATCATTCAGAGTAATTATCATGAAAAGCGATATAGCCTAGAGAGACCTGTGTTGGTAACATACTAGGGTGGGGCACTGTTAAAATGTCTTCTGCCAATTTTCCAAATTTCTACACATTTTAATTTCCACCAAGAAAGCTTTGTGTGGTTTAATTTCCACAAAAAAAACTGTCTGTCATGGATTTGTCTAAGACAAGTCAACGTATTATCAAAATACAGGAAAAAATGGAAATAATGCAAAATGAATAAGAAAAAAAGGAACTTTACAAATTGCAAAAAGGCCAAAATGTAATTGCAAAGCTGCCTAGGAAAATGGAGGAGCTTTCTTTTCTCTCTCTCTCTCTTCTCCAGAACTTCAGCATTTGGGGGACAATAGTTCAGGGAAAATAGCAAAGACGGGATTTCTCAACCAATTCCAATTTGTTGAAAATGAGTGTTCAGAAGAAAGTTCTGCATAATATCAGTTCTACTGTCACTACACCACAATTAAAGCAGAAGAAAGATATTCAGGTTTAAGATGAACATCTGAGCTATGTATAGGCTTTGCACATAAACCAGTACACATGATCAGAAACTACTCTAAATCTGTAACACAACAGAAAGTCAATACACATAGACTGGTGTCAAAATGGAGGAATCCGGTTTAAGATAAACCTGGATGGCTATAGTATTAGATTTATTCAGTTTAGGTTAGAGAGCTCTATCAAAATTATGTCCAGATCCCATAGCAAATCACCACAACTTGCTGTCCTCTGGCATCCCAGGCACCCCTTGCATGGCAGTATGCTAGCCTCCACCAGTGCTTGTCTGCTCCAGACAAGAGCCAGGCCAATCCCATCTCCAGGCTGTCACAGACAGGAGCCAGAAAAGCCTCTTTCCTGCTTGCACTGCTGGGCTGGGTGGGAGCAGGGAGAGTCAGGGGTTGGGGAACAGAGTCCCTCTGCTGCATAGGCACTCCCCAACTTGCTGGCTTGGGGCTGGGGGTGCTGGGCTTGGTCCGCATGGGGGGCTCCCTGCTCCCTCCTGCCTGCAGTTCCCAACATTGTGGGAAGCCCAGCTCTGAATCGTGGCTCCTGGCTACAGCTGTCCATCAGGCTGGGAACCAGAGGTGGGGGGATGGGGAACTAGAGCCCCCTATTGCATGAACCCAGCCCAGCACCCCCAGCCCTAGGCCAAGAAGTTGGTGGCTGCCCATGCAGCAGAGGGACTCCATACCCCCACCCCCAGTTCCCAGCCCAGCAGACAGCCCAGCTAGAAGCCATGACTCAGAGCCAGGCGTTCTGCCATGCTATGAGAGGGGGAATGGAGCCCCCACGGATCCCCCAGCTTGCTGGCTTGGGAATGGAGGAGTGCTTGGCCAGGTCTATGCAGCAGGGACCACCATTCCCCCTCTCCCGACCCCAGTTCCTGGCATAGCAGACATAACTCTGAGCTGTGGCTCCTGGCTGCAGCTCTCAGCAGAGGCCGGTGGTGGGGAGAAGGGTAGGAGGCATGAAGACCCCACTGTACAGGCCCAGCTTTGAGTCAAAACATCTGTGGGGACCTGTGCAGCAGGGGACTTTATAACCCCACCCTCCTGACCCCAGTGGATAGCTGCAGCTAGGACCTGCATCTTGGAGGTGAGCAGCTGTAAGGTGAGATGGGTGGGAAGCAGGGACTGGAGCCCCCTTCCATGTCTGCATCCCAGCTCTGCTGGTTTGGGCCTGGGTCTGTGCAGCAGAAGCTCCTTTGCCCCCCTGCCCAGTGGCTGCTGACAGCTGCAGGCAGGAGGCATGGCTTGGAGTCATGCACCTGTCCAACACACAGGGAACAAGAGCCAGGGGTGGGGAGCAATGCGCCCTGCCACATGGACCTAGTCTAGCACCCCCAACCCCAAGCCAGCAAGCTGAGGGAAGCCCACGCGGCAGGGGGCTCCACTCCCTCCCTCCCAGCCCCTGGTTCCCAGTGCAGTGGACAGTGTGTAGCCCCACCCGGGGTGGTGGGGTCTGCACAGCAGGAGGTGTCATTCCTTCCCTCTCCCCCACAGCTCCTGCTGATAGCCGACAACTGGTGGGGTGGTGGGGTGTGGCCGTTCTGGCCAATCACGTATGATCAGCTGCTCGGCCAGGCTCCGAATTCTCCAGCAGCCCATTGTGAGTACCCCCAGCCAGTGCAGGGTGCCTCTGAGCCCCCTTCCCTGCCAAGGGTGAATTTGAGTTCTGTTTGTTCACAAACTAATCCAAGGCACTTAGAAAAAGCCACAAAAGTTAGTGCAAATCTACTGGATTTTGAACCTCTGTACTGAACCTTGGTTCCATAATGAGCATTGGTATGAGTTGTTGATTGCTCTTGAGGCAAGTAAATTAACATATTCTTGACTTCTTGTCAGCAGCCATGTCAATTAAATGGAAAAAGGAAGCTGGTCTAGGAAGAGGCGTAGGAGGGATGGTATGGTAGACAGCCTCCTGAGGCTGGGGGGGCACAGCAACCACCCGTAGGCAGCAGTGGCAGTGGCTGTGGTGGCAGTGGGGGTGTGGCAGCAGTGAACAGAGACCATCCGTAGGTGGCTATGATGACATTGGCAGCGAGGGTGGGCCAAGCGGGAACTGCCTGTAGGCAGCCGCAGAGGTGTCAGCAGTTGGGGGCGGGGGTGAGCACCAAGTGGCAATTGGCAACCGCCTGCAGAAGCCGCCAGCAGCGTCAGCGGAGGGGAGTGGGTGGCAAGCAGCAACTGCCTGCAGACACTACTGGCAGCATCAGCAGTGGCCAATCTCAGGGGGTGCACATGCATGCACCCGTGTGCACCCCCTACGTGTGACCAATACACACAGCAATAGATGAGAAGCTCAAGAAGAGTTCTGGAAATCTGAACACTTGGTTCTCAAGTTCTAATCAAACATGCAGAGAGTGAGAAAGCTCTATGTGGTCAAAGAAAATACAGTTGTTGCAGTGGCTTATGTTGTTCCAAGTGTAATGCTGTCACCAGATAAGAGCTACATCTTCCTTCAGTCTTCCTTGGCCATGCCATGTGGTTCCTGCCTGGTTATTATGAGATAACTGTTAGATCACCACACATTTTTACATTTGTACATTCTGGAAGGTACTTGGAGGAAGAGCAAAGCTCCCCCAGACTGTGAGCTAGCTGGGGAGTTGGCAGTACTTCTCCCTAGCTGGAGGTTGTCTGTTGCTATTACTGTTAATAAACTGTATTATAGTTTCTGGACTCTGGCTTTCAGACTTGTTGATCTAACTGCCAAACATCATTATGCCTGGCCCACTTTCCTCACACACCTTAAGCAGGGGTCATTTACCAGTGCTACAGTCTCTTAAGATGTATTTTAAAGAAATCTTACCGAGGGCGCAGGAACAAACCACCCTGATGCACCAGAAGATCAGCAAGTATGACAGAAAACCAGTTTGATTTAGCAGGGAACTTTTCAGTAAGCTAAAACATAAAAAGGAAGCTTACAAGATGTAGAAATAGGACAAATGACTAGGTATTGCTTGGGCATTCAGGGATAAAATCAGCCCCTACATTTGCAACTAGGGAAACTCCTGTTAAACTATTGGAGATATCTCTCATCTTCCTTGAGACTATTGCCTTGAGCAGTTACCACCACCACCAGCAGCTGTTTGCACTGCACATTACAATGATTCATTTTAACCTGAAAGAATGCAGGATGCACCAATTGGCTTTAGCAAGGCCTGTGATTGTCTTTTGCTTCAAGACTCCTCTGACAGAAGCCCTTAGCAACTGTCAGGAAACCATTGTGATAAAGTGTCATAAATGTATGGACAGATGGTTCCCACCCCAGCCATGGCAAATTTGATTTTTCAATGCATCAGGGGGCCCCAAAACTATGTCTTGCAGGGGGACCCAAAAACTGTGGGCCAGCCCTGGAGGCAACACTGCCAGTGCTTCAGTGATAGCAGGAACTGGGCTCTAGGGCAGCTTCCATGTCTCCTAAATTTCTTACCGTGCTTATTCCGAAAATACTGGTTAGTGAGATGGTTAGGTAGATCAATAAACTGTTAAAGATCACAGGTGATGGAACAGAGCCAACAATCTACCCCAGAAAACCATCCAAGAGTAGATGGACCAGTTTTCCCTAAACTTCCCAACTAGAAGACAGCAGACTGGGGAAAAAGATAACTGAGTCTATTTTGGAGGAGAGGGGAATTTTTATGGAAAAGACCAGAAGGTAGCTTAAGGGTTCATGTGGAAATCATGAGAAACTTATTCCATTCTGATCCTGAAAATCCCAGGGGTATAATATAAAGCCTCATGAACTGAGAGTTCTCAGAAAGCTGAAAGAATGCCCAGAATAATGAAACCATCCAGTCTCAGGCATCTCAAACACCCTTATGCTGTAATGATAATAACAACAACACCAAGGGAAGTAGCAAACAGAAAAAGAATCCTAGTTGCAGAACAGTAGGATTTCCAGAAAATCTGATTCTTTGTAGGAGTCAGCGTGAATATGATTGGCTGTGTTTTTGGTAAGGTAGTGAGGCTTTGATAACAGTCCTACTGTCCACGTGCTTGATCTTAGAACTAAACATACCTTCCTTTTGTAATTCATATTTTAGGGAGATGCCCTCAAATGCAGTTTACAAAAAATGACTAAAAAGAAGTCCAGCAATTGCTTTTTTACATTTCTACTATTTTCTTTTTTCCCCAAAAAATTATTCATAAAAAAGAATTGAACAATAATATTGTTAAATAAAAACACAACTGACCTCTAGTGGTTACTGGTCAGAATTAAAGCTCTTGAACATATTTTATTAAAGAAGCAGTTTCTACCTGGTAATGAAGTCATGGAAATGAGAGTTTAGTACTTTTCTCCACCCCTTCATTTGTTTCTTCAGAGAGGGGTCTTCTTACTTTTCCTACCACTTCTCTAGCAGCCATTGGCCTTGCATAGATAGAATCCAGTGTCTGTGGGACAACATTCAGGGGCTTTAAATTAAAGCTAATACTATTTGAAATGTTAATTCAAAACCTCTTCTTTTAATGCAATGGCTTTTTTGTCCAAAGAGAAGTTGTTCAAGAGAGGGAATCCATTCTCTTCAAAATAGTTAACGTTTTTCACTGGAAGAATGAACAGTGATTTTTTTTCCTCAGTTTTGCCCACTAATGTTTAAATAATTTTGGACAGATAACATTAAATAAAAATCATTATAACCAGTCAAACCTCTTTGTTGTCAGAAAACTGGAAAAATCATTTTATACCTTTTTCATATTTCAAGAAAAACACCAAATAGTTTTGCAGGAAAGGTCCCATGAAGACAAATGCTATTTTGTTTTCACCCAAGTTTTTTTGCAGAAGAGAAAAAAAGTCCTCTTCCAACCATCTCTGTTGTGGTCAGGGTCAAATGGCAGTCTTCCAACTGTTCTAAAGGATAAGATGTCCTGAGTCATTGAAGATATTTAAAAAAATCCCCAGTGACTGCCCTCTCCTTTTTCCAATATCTACCCCAGGGAACTTCTAGCACCATGGAAAAATGGCACCACGGAAAAAATGTCTCCACAGTAAGCAATTACAATTAGCCTGCACATTCAGTCAGCAGCATAAATAATAGTAAGCAACTGGAGCACCAGCCCTGAGCACCCGTCTAGAAGAGGGCTTCACTGGGTATCCTCTGCCTGCAGCCACCTATCATTCCCCCGAGCGTGGACTTGTAACTTGTAAGGTTTGTATCCCGGCACATCCTTTTCCACATGACACCCCAGTCTTCCCTGCTTGTTGCTTCTCTCACCCCCTTGTGGGAGCTGGTGGCAATGGCACTTGGTATCTAACAGGAGGTAATTAGCCATTTTAGTCAGAGAGCTATTGGGCACATCTACCCATGCATTAACACACTCTTCCTAACACACATGAAAATTAGCACCTCCAATTTGAGGTACTAAATAAAAAAGGATTAGGTTTTTAAGTGACACTTAATGTACTGTAGCCTATTTTACTGTACATTAACATAACTGAACTTTTTTAATGAGATGCTTTAATGCATAGTGAAATAAGCTAATGCACATTAAAGTGCATGGGTAGACATGCCCATTGAGACTGAGCACTAGGCCAACTGTTCTGCATCAGGAAGAGCCACTGCACCCTTGATACTTCTAGGGAGAAATAATTTGTGCATCTTATTTCCCTCCTCATGCAGTCAGCAAGCAGATGAGGTTCCAGCATTCTACCTCCCCACATCTCTTTCTACCTTATTTCAACTACAGAGTATTGGGTGTGAAGGCCTTGCCATTATACAAGGGTCCTTAACAAGGTTATTCGCAAAGATATTGAGTAATACTCCTCTTATTTCCCATGCTGGGCTGAGTCACCACCTGACCCAAAGGAGCTCAGTATGTTGGCCATCTAAAACTTGATTCTCAGGGGACTCTGTTCGGCCAATGAATTTCTTAAACATATTGCAAGTCCTTGTATCCCTCCCTGAGTTAGGTGTATGCAACCTGTTTCCCCATTTTTTCCATTATACAATTTCCTTGGTCTGAGGACTTTAGTTAAGCCTTCCTTCCCACTTTCTTCCCATGCTGGTCCCACACTTTTGCCCAGGGCCTCAGGGATTATAATTTGGCTAAGTACAGGCAGTCAAAAAGCCTGAGGCTAAATCGATTCAGTCTTTGCAGGCTATTCTAAACTGCAGACATTGAACTGATAAGCAAGTGAACAGACATTCACTTTTGATTCAGGAAATGCAGCCACATGCCTGCAGTGGCTCAGGCCACGAGCCACGGGGCACTAGAGCACAGCTCCCAGGCTGCCAGCCACTGCCAAATGGAAGGGACTAGAGCCCCACGACTTTTCCACCTTCCCTGCTCCAGCGGAGTGGGCATGATCAGGCACCGCTCAAGGCTGCCAGGCTGAGGAGCAGGTGGGTGGGGAGAAAGGTAGTGGCATTGAATTCATAAAACCTTGAACAAGAATAGTCCTTTCTCTGAAGAGAACATGTATTGAACACAGCAATTTGCAACCTCAGCACACAACAAATAACAACCAAAAATCTTTGCCTAAGCTAAAATACAGCTCAGCAAAACACAGTGAGAGCATATACAACCTGGTCTAACTTGAAATGTAAAATCAAGAAGACAAGACAGAAGCCTTGAAAAAGTTTTATGTAATCCTGAGGGCAGAGTGTCTCCTTACAGCCAGATATAGAGAAAGTCCTTCTTGGGGAATCAACAGGTGGTCTTAGGTTGGAGTGGAGATCCCTGGGTTCACAGGTGGCAGGGGAGCAGTCCCTCCAGCCCAAGGTTCCCTCCCCTATGGCCTGGGGGAGCTGAGGGGAATCACACTGCTCCCCCTCAACCTCCCCTTATCAACTGCTTGCCTGCCACAGTTTCTGCCAGAAGTGGGAGGAGGGGGGAGACTGATGTTCTCCTGTCATTTTATAATGTAAATGTAGTTCTCTGCTTTCTTTGGTCACACCAGCCCAAGCAGTCCCTCTCCTATTCCCTTAACTCCATCTCCAGCACATACATGTGATTGTGTCTGGTCTTTGGCTGACACACTGAGCCTGCACACTGAGTGTCACCAGTACACTGAGCTGGGGAAGTGGGATTTAAAACCCCTCCAAGACTCCAGACCATAGACAGGGTTTGCCTTGGGGCAGGCAGTCTTAGTCAGGCTGTTGCCTGCCCATGCCCTGTGCCCTGCTGGAGCAGACAGCGGGGCATGGGCAGCACACTGAGCTTGGGAAGGGGAAAATAAAACCACTCTGAGACCCCAGGCCCCAGCCAGGGTTTTCCTGTCCCATCCCCCCGCCCGGCCCTCCGCTCCAGCGGAGAAAAGTCTGGCAGGGGCTGCTCCCTCCTCCCCCAGGCCCACCCATCTGTGGTCCCCAGCCAGGTTTCCCATCCCAATGCCCTTGTCAGCCAGCCCTCACTGCTCTGGCTAGGGAGCAGAGGGGCCCCGCCAGCCCTCCTTTCTGGAGCATACAGAACAGCCCAGCCCAGGGCTGAGAAGCTTGCTGGGGGCTGTAATTTAACTTGAACCAGAAAGGCATCTGGTACAGAAGTTTCATAAACTGGTTTAACCTAAACCAGCTAGGTCTAATACTACATTGAACCATGATTATTTTAAACTAGTTTCAGCCATTTTGAAATTGGTTTATGTGCACTGAACTTCTGTTCTGTTACAGATTTAAACCAGTTTCTGATCACTTAAACCAGTTTATGTGTAATTTCTGTCCCTAGCTGATGTGGTTTCATGTTACAGCATGGGACTGGACTTGATGCAGAAGGAAGGTCCTTTCCAGTTCTATGTTTGCAGTAAGGACACAAACATTGTCCCACAGCAATATTGCAAAATAATTCATAGAGAGGTTCAGCTCATTGCATCCCAGCAAATTAGTGTTAGCACTACATATATAGGAGGACAGAGCCAACAACACAATTGCTATGGCATGATGTGACCTCACACTAAACTAACAGGAAAAAAAATAATAAGCTTCAGTAAAGAAACATGCACATTCTTCTCCCTAGGCAGGTTTTACTTTACTCACACTTTAAAATATGTTTCTTTCTTTGACATATAGGAACCCAACAGTCAGTATTTTCAAATTCAGATATAAGACCTATTAGAAATTTGCGCTGAAGCATCACTAAGTGGTTTTCCCAAATAGATTTATGCTTTTTACATACTTTCTGTCTTTAAACAGTATTTAGTATATGTGTTAAACAGTATTTAGTAGATGTGACTGAAAAATGATTTTTCAATGGTTGTCTTCCAAAGCCTTGTGGGAAACAAGCTGGTATGTCCTTGTTTCTGACTGGGTCTCTAGTCAGTATTTTTAGCAATAAAGCCAGGTCTAGCAACAAAGCAATCCTCACACAGAGATTGCTTACCCAGAAAAATGAAAGTGTGACTAACTAGCAGAACTGTGCTAGTTTCAATCTAACTATTGCTGGTCAGAATAGCAGTGAAGACCTACATTTGACTAAAGCTAACAGACTGAATACATACCCAGGATGTCTGGAAGTTGGCTTCTGGCTGCCAGCTTATGCCAAAGCTTATGCCATCACATCTTTGCTGCTATTGCTACCTATACCTGCTAAGAAAAATATGGCTATGCCTACCAGTGCTACCATCATATCTTCATTTTGCTGTACAGTATAGACTGATGTGACGGGCTAACTGGCAGTGACCTAGCCCAGGGGTTTTGAAAGGGCAAAAGATGATTGGAGGACTTGGGATTCCCTTTCCTCACCAATCAGGCCCTAGAGACACCCCCTCCCCCCACCCCATGTCCCTATTGGACCCTTGGGTCACCTGGAGGGGGATAAAAGGGGCATCATGGGCTGACTCAGGGAAGAGACCAGCAAGGGACAACAAGGAAGGAGCTTTACAGAGCTGAATCAGTGGGGCAGGAGCAGTGGCCCAGAAGAGCCTGAAAGAGCAGGACCTGCAGGCAGCAGTGGGACCCTCAGCAGTGCAGCATGCGGCTGGCAGGAGAGGCTTCTCCTGCTCCAGGAAGGATCTGAGCAGCGACCTGAGGGGTTCCCACCCCTGCTTCCAGCTCCTCCAATCAGAGGCCAGGCAGCTTGACATGAGGCCAGGGCTCCAGGAAGGTCAAGACCCCTAGCAGGCTAGAGCAGTGGTGGCTGTGTGGTAGTAGTCTTGCCTACCATGTGGGAGATCTGGATTCAAGTCCCAGCTGAGGTGACTTGGAATGAGTGAGATAATAAGAAGCAAATCTTCTTGCAGTGGAAAGGGGCCATTGTGTTTTTCTCCCTCTCCAAGTACTAAGGCCCTATATTTCCTTGTCATTTGACATTTTGCATTTTGTGCCTTTTTATATTTTGCCAACCTGTATTGTTTGTTCTGCTGTTTGTGTTTTATATTTTGTTAACTCTGTGTTTTGTCAGTGATTGTAAGTGTCTAACCTTTGTTGAATTCTGCCACCTTGGGGCATTGTAGTGTCCACTATACCCTCTGATTTATGCCTGTTATGTTCCCAGAATTAAAAGGTATATGGTTAAGTGCCCATTGGTGGTCTGGCTCTGCTCAATAGGGGGAGAAGAGTCCCTACGCCTCCCACAGTGCTTGTGCACCTGCTTTGATCCCTTCAGTTGGAGAGGGGGTACCTCTTGGAGTACCGCCTGGGTTACACTGATGTCCCCCTGGAACAGTCAACTCAGAGTAGAGTGCTTGCATTCCCTTTAGAGGGGCTGCAAACACTTTAAGGGAGAGGTGAGAATTTAAAAGCTGTTGTTAAACTGAAAAACTGCACTGGACAGCAAAATGAAATTCAACAAAGACAAATATAAGGTGCTGCACCTAGCTAAGAAAAAAAACAGATGCACAACAAACCAAAATGAGAGTTGCTCAGTTAGGTGGTAGCATTGCTGAGATTGCTCTGGGTGGATTGCTAGATCACTATCTCAACTGAGTCTGCAATGTGATGCAGTTGCCAAAAAATCCATTTGGGGCTACATTAACAAGAGTGTTGTATATCATAGAAAGTTAAGGTTGGAAGGGACCTCAGGAGGACATCTAGTCCAACCCCTACTCAAAGCAGGACCAGCCCCAACTAGATCATCCCAGCCAAGGCTTTGTCTAGCTGAGTTTTAAAACCCAACAAAGATGGAGCTTCCACCACCTCTCTGGGTAACCTGTTCCAGTGTTTTACTACCCTCCCAGTGAGGAAATTCTTCCTAATATCTAACCTAAACTTCCCTTCCTGTAACTTGAGAACATTGTTCCTTGTTCTGTCATCTGCCACCACTGAGAATAACCTAGCTCCGTCCTCTTTTGAAAGACGCAGGAGGTGACACAGAAGGTGATAGTACTACTTCTCTTGGCACTGGGTAGGTCTCACTGAGCTATTTCATACAGTTCTGAGCTCAGATTTTTAAGAAAGCTGTAAACAAAATGGAGAGGTGGATGGCAAAGCAAGGATTTCTGGTGATAACTTTTATTGGATCAACTGTATTGGTTGGAAGATAATTTAGACAAACCTTCAGGCACAAAGGGTGCTTGCAGACATAACCAAAAAAATAGTGCTTTATTTTAAACTTGGTGCATTCTGGTGCTGAGCCCTGCACATACCCAGAAGTATAGTGCATTACTTCAACCTGATTCAACCAATGTCTGTAAAAATTGGGTGCTTTAGTGGGGCTTTTTGGCACTTTTATCTAATAGCCGGTTGAATTAGCTATAGCTAAAAGCACCAAAAACCCTACTGAAGCATCCGGTCTTTACAGATGCTGCAGAGCCGGGTTGAAGCAATTTGCTGCTTCTTCCAGTAAAGCACATTTTTGTGGGCATTTTTTTTAACATCTGCAAGCAGCTTATGTGCCTTTCCCAGAAAGTGCTTCTCTTCCAGATCTGTGGAAGGGTGCTTTATGGCTGACAACTCATTTAAAATCTCTCCCAACTCTACAGTTGGTCCAATAAAAGATATCACCAAAAACATCCTTGCCTCTCATGTGTTTCCTGGATCACCACAGCTACAATACTCCAATTCTACTGCAACACATGGATAACAAAGACAGTAAAGGGATTGGAATGCACATGGTATGTAGAAATGTTGGGAGAACTAGGTATATTTAGTCTGGGCAAAAGATGATTTATGGGGAACAGGACAGCAGGTTTCAAATATCTGAAAGGCTTCCAATAAAAAGGACATTGAGCAACTGTTTTTCATTGCTGCAGAGGGCAGGAAACAAGACAATAGGTTTATATCACAACCAAGCAGATTTTGATTCATCCAATAACAAAGATCTTCTTCACTACAGGAAAGGTAGTACCACAGAACAAGCTGCCTGGGGAAGTTAAGGAATCTTTTTCACTGGAGATTTTCAAGCTCTGACTAGAAAAAACATTTGTCTGGGATGGTTTAGGAATAGTGCCTCCTACTTTTTTACAGGGGGTTGGACTGGACTACACTTGAGATTCCTTCCAACCCTATGAATCTATCATCTATTTCAACCCCAGACTGGCAGGCCAAATCCAGCCCACAGCGATATGGCATCTAGGCTCCCTGCAGGTCAGGAACTGTGGCAATGCAGGAGCAGTGGCAAATAATACTCCTCTGCTGCCAAATTCCCAAGCTCTGATTGGTTGAATCAGGGATGTGTCATACCCCCTTCTCCCCACATGCCAAAGTCTGGGCCTGGCTATGCCCCCCATACCCCCCTGCATGGCTAGATTTGGGCTGGGCCAAAACCTCTCCCCCTGTGGCTGGATCAGGCCTTACCATGCCTGTCCTGCATGACCCACTGGCCAGATCCAACTAATGGATAGACCAGGCACTGCCCATCCAGCCAATGGGACAAAAAAGATTGAGTCCTCCTGATCTATTCAATAAAGCTGTGATCAAAAGCCCATTGAAGTCATTGGAGAAACTCTAATAGATATCAATAGGCTTTAGATGAAAGCCTTCAGTCTTGTAGACTGTCAATCTAGCACCTTTTTATGAATTATGAAACTTTTTAAAGGCCAAGAAAACAGACATTTTGTTAAATGGAGCCTAGATGCATACTTTTTTCATGTGACTGAGTCCCAGAAATTGCATTGTATTGGTACAAACACACAAAATCCAAAAAACTTGTACTGGCATGTGTTTGAAAAGTTCCAAATCAGCTTACAGTAATATGGTATAAAAATAGTCAAAATGGAAAAAGATCAACAAAAAAGCTAGAGTACTAAATGATCTGTGTTATTATTCCCAGAGTGATTAATGCACTGGCATTTTCCCAGCTTGCTGTAATTTAATAGTCCATGTTTTTCTATATCAGAATCAAATATTATTTCATTATAAAAACTTGTCTGCTTTTTAAAAAAAAAATCCAAATTAACTGTCAACATATGTTACTTTCACTTTTTCAAATTGGAATGAGCAAACTGGCTCTAATTAGTTTCCTGATTAATGAATGGATGGTAAGCAAGAGAATTACATTATGAACAATTTCCAGTTTGCACTGGTTAGGGGAAGGTAAAAAAATAATTTTTCAACAGGGATCAAATAAATCTACAGAACCTCATTTTTTTTACCATACTGTGAAAATATGCAAGGCATCACATTGTAAATTGCTGCTTAGGTCACTGGAGCAGGATGAATAAATACTGTTTGCCATATGAAATTGGCCAGTAAAATGAAGATCACAAAATTGTTTGTTGCTATGTATGGCTCATTTTTGCTATAAAAAGAGCAATTTTAATTTATAGGGGCTTAAGGCAATTTTCCATCTAATTTTATGTTTTATAATGTCTGCTAAAACACTAGTGCCTTATTAGTTTGTGTGGTCGAATGTATATTGTTTTCAAATTTCAAGCCCATTGGTTTATCTTGACCAAAGGGGAACATGGTTACCTTTTTTTCCTACATGGTAAAAAAGAAAAACATGCAGTTCACATGTGACATGCATTCGAGGCAAGACTGCATTAACTCGTCTTTAGGTATATGTATTTGGATAGCCCTACGATTTCTTTTAGTGGTGGGGATAGAGCTCACTCACTGATCAAAAGTAATTTTTTGCCTTCCTCAGGACATACTTCTCAAAACTATTTCCCTTGAAAACCGGATCAGTTAACAGTAGTGGTAACAAAAAAGCGGCTGGAGAAATGTATGGTACCATTTCTGGACCTAGAAGAATACTTATACCAACATCTGACCTAGCCCTGACCTCAGCTGCTAGTCCAGATGGAACTTATGGCTTTTCTTTACCCTTTAAATCATGGTCTGCACCTACTAAGCCCTGAAGACATTTGCTTATGGAAGACTGGGGCCATTATCTTCTTTCTTTAGCCAGAAAGGTGAGCAAACCCTAGGTTCCCTACACAATGTTAATACACTATTTCTTGAATATGTCACAGTGGGAAAGGGCCACAAGCCACCTCCTCTGGTGCCTATAGAAAATACCCCTCTGTTGCTCCTAAACCCAGTCTCCTTCATGGATGTAGGTTAGCTGCAGTGCTAACAAGTCTCTTAGAGTGAGATAATCTGTTTTGTTTCTTCCGTATGCCTTAAGCATAAAGCAATCTGGACTATCTTCATCTCTGCATGACTGCATAGTCTGGCAGAGAAACCACAGCATAGTGGATATGGAAGCTAACGGAGATTACTTGGCAACAAGCATGTGTTAAAGAGCTCTGTGGGCTGCCCTAACATGGCTTTTTGGTACTCTTCCTATTTTTCATCCTTCCCTTTTTTGGTCTCGCTGTCCTAGGACTCTGCTCTAACTGCTGCAGCACAGTCCACATTGTAGTAGTAAAAGTCAGGGTTTGCACTGGTACAAGCTACTTTGGGAATCTTCCTCTACCCTGTATGTGAGCTTGGGATTTGCACTAGAGCTCTATCTCCCCATCTGCACATTTCTTCAATGTTTGCAAGCCTTTGCTTTTCCTCTCCTAATTCATCACATTTTCTTTTCTCACCCTTCACTCAGTTCTTCTTTCTCCCCCCTCCTTCTTGCAATACCTGCCTCAGCTTTTCAGCCACACCTTTCTTTCCTGCCATCATATTTTACTTTCTGGCTTGACAGTGTGATTTGATAGCATGTAGTGACTTTTCTGTGAAAGGAGAGATTTTTGTTATGGACACCACGAACTGATCACAGATTTAAAGCTATCAGAGTGAAAGCTCTGGGTTCAATTTGTGGCACTGCAACAGGCTTCTTAGACCTGTCATGGGAGCTGTGAATTCTCAGCACCTCGGAAATTCAAGCCAGTTTTATTCTGGCATCAAAGCAAATCTAGGCACCCAAGTTTTAAAATGGTGGCCTTTTTACTGTACGTAGGGAGAGCCATGAGTGGTGAAACTGGGTAGCACAGTAAGTTCACTGTGGTGACTGAAGAGGTCATTTCCAATGCCCACTTGTCAGCTGACAGGTGTCATAATGTCATGTACTTCCATCCCTACCAACTTGGGGCAGATGGTGGAACATAGGGAACAGACCCAACAGCACTGCTAAATCTGAAGACAATCAGTTTGAAGACAGCCTCTGAACTGAAGGCCTCACCCCTCAGTAAAGCTTTGCCAGTTTACCCTATTTTGAGTAGCATGATTTGTTTGTTTGATTTCTTATTCTAGAGCTTTGAGAAGGGATGGACCTGGACAGCACTTTAGCCAGAGGTTTAAGAAATTACATGGCACTAGAAGTTACAAAACACAGTGGCTGCTCTTTGGACATCACAGGGCAGGGTAAGTTTTCTTCTGTCAGACCAATATAGGGTGCTACAGAGTATCCCTGTTGCAAGAAGGCAGGACAGACTAGGAAACGTGGTTTCACAGTAGAATGGGACATGGAACACTGCAACACATAGCATGGACACACGTGTAAGTGTACACACATGCATACACTTTTATAGGTTACATAAGACCATACAAATTGCCATTTTCCCAGGTCAGACCAAAGGACCGTCTTGCCCTATATCTTGTGTCATTGAAAGGGAGAGCCAATAGGTTATGATCAAGGGGTTTTCCCACTGTTCTCCTCTCACTTGCAGCCTTCAGCATTTAGGGTATAAGAAGTTTTATTTCAGAGGTTGCATCCCTAACTCTCATGTCAAGTTACTGCACAGTAGCACTGCTAGAATGGCTTTTTCATGACTCTGACCACACAGTAGCCTGAGACTACTGCATCATAGTGTCACGTCATGCTTTCTGCACACAATGCTACTGTGCAGTAGTCTCAGGCTACCACAAAGTCAGCATCTCATGTACATACAGGCTGAGAGTAAACAATAGGGCTGTGTGAAGATTCGGGTACTGATTCGTTTCAGAGGAAATTCAGCCCAATTCGGCGGCCGAATCTCTGAATCCAAATCGAATCAGGAGACCATTAAAAGGGTCTGAATCAGGAGACCATTAAAAAGGTCTGAATCAATTCAAAGCTCTCCAAATCGATTCAGAAAAGATTCAGAGAGCTTCGGAGATTTGGGCAGTCCCCACTCACTGCCACAGGGAGCTGAACCCAGACTCCATGCTGGTAAGTAGGGGGTGGGGAAGCGGGTGCTGGAAGAGGGTGGAGAGGATGAGGGGGGCCCTGTCAGGCCCCATCCCCTGCCTGCTCCCCCAGCCACCCTGAGTGCCCCTGACCCCTGCCAGGTCTCCCAGTCGCCCCCCCACCATGGCTGCCCTGCCCAGCCCTATCTCCTGGGTGCTGCAGCAGCCTCAGGGCTTCCAGGGGCTCATGGCAGAGCCCCCACCATGCAGCATGGGGAAGTGGGGGGCAGTGGGGATTGCCCCCCCACACACCTGGCAGCAGACAGTGAGTCTCAAGCTTTTTTTTTTTTTTTTTTGAGAGCCGGGAGGCTGGGGCTGAGTGGAGCAGCCTTTGACAGGGCTGGGAGAGCAGATGGGGAATGGGGGATGGCCAATTCAGAGATTCAGCTGATTCAGCAGCAGCCAAATCGATTTGGGACAGTGATTCGAATCACCGAATCAAATCACTGTCCCCCCAATTAGCCAAATCCAAATCCAAAGCAAATACTAGCCATTTCACACAGGCCTAGTAAATAATAAATCCCATTTTACTTCCTCTTCACTATTTAGTATTTTGTGAACCCTTGTTATGCCCCCTCTCCCTTTTCTAAACTGAATAGGCCTAGCTTCTTTAGTCTGGCCTCATATGGAAGCACCTCCATATCACTAATCATCCTTGCTGCCCTTCTCTCTACCTTCTCTAGTTCTTCTGTACCCTTTTGAGGTGTGGGGACTAAAATCAGGCACAATATTCAAGGTGTAGATGCACTACAGATTTATAGAGGAACATCATGATATTTTGTTTTATTTATAATTCCTTAATAAACACTGACAGTTTGTTTGCCTTTTTGATTGCTGCTGAGCACTGGGCTGATGTCCACAGTGACAGTTCATTAGAGTCAGGTCCTGTCAATGCAAGTTGGATGTTAGATGAGGGAAACTTCCTCTGGGGCAGCTTCTTGTCCCCCCTCCTCCCACATTTGGGTCCAAATATGACTCCACTAGTTGTCCTAGCTTATTCTATGGCTGAACTTATGGGCAATATAGAGTCTGTTTTATCAGTGTGGAATTGAAGCAAGAAGAATATGGGATCCTGCCCAAGAGTCCCCATACAATTTTTACAACCATCTGTCCTCTGTTGAGACAGCCAGTACAGTGAGCACTGCTTTTGGGGATAACACCACTTCTCTGCATCACAGGCACTGTTCAGACACAGGACATGAAAGGCTTTGAGATAGCGTAGATGCACCCACTGCGTACCTTCTATCTCTACAGCACCATTGTTACTTCCTCTTGGAAGTACTAAATGATGGCGCAGTACCAGCCCATACTGTGCCATGCCAGTGGCGCGTGGTTATTTTTAGCTGCTACGTCACTATAACTTTACATTATACTGAGGGAGCGCATTGTACAGCGATGTAGTGTGGCATCACGGTTTTTGCCTGCAGATGCTATGTCACCATAGCATGTTGCTATAGTGACTTAGTGTCACGTGTAGACATGCCCAGTAAATGCAAAGCATAGCTATAATAAACTAGCATTATCAAGTGCTCTAGTCTTTTGAAACTTTCTCCCCCCCACATGATCACAAAAATAAAATGGTATGAACATAAAAACTGAAGTTCTACATTTTAAAACTAGGATTTATGGCCGTGCCAAATAATGGAAAAGGCAGGCAGGAGTGTTCCCCTTCTCAAGAAAATTCTTGGAGCATCATGTAAACAGACCTTTTTGTGGTATTAATATTACCAAGTTTATACTGGAGTTATGCAAACAGAGACACATAAAATTGTGCTCCAAAAAGCTTAGGTTTCCAATAAATATTTTTATCATTTTTAATATATAGTGTTTGCAACTTTGCCCCATTACATAGAAGTAATCCCAGAATGCAAGCTAAACTATTAAGAGGTTACTGGAGCCATCAGACACTTAAAATAAAGATAATTTCTGTTCCAATTAATCTAGACTGTTGCCCTAACACTTCTTTAGGTTCCTTTCCAAAATTTTCAATTATAAATACAGCTGCAAAAAAATTGTTTGTACTGTCTAATCATCAAACAGGCTTTTAATACTAGGTTTCACTAGGACCTTGGGCTATGGAGACATAAACTTTGTGGCAAGAGAGGGTCCACTAATAGTGAGACTGGTGTATCTACATTGTGGAAGGGCATGGGGGTGTTTGGAAAGATTTGATATGGAAGTGTGTGTACATTTGTTTGTGACCTGCCTACAGAAGCAGAGTTTTTTGAGCTGCGCTACACTACAAGATACCTTGTCAGTTGGTGCAAGATATTCAAAGTCAAGAGACCTGAGTTTCAGCCTTGGCTGTATTCTACAAGTCTCTACTGCCAAAATTACCTTTCTTGGGTTAGTTATCTTGATGTGAAACAATAATGAAGACAAGGCACTACTGTTTTTACCTGGATAGGGTGATACTGCATTGAAGTTACCTTGCTACCTACCTAGGGGTATAAGTACCTGTGTTCCATTGCTGTGAAAACATAGCCTTAGATCTCTTTATATCCCTGGGTAAGTTAATGGGAATGGTGGATTCTTGGAAACCTTGAACATCAACCTATTTTTATTTTGATGTCTGTATAAATATTTTCATGTCACAATTCCAGTACTGAACTAAAAAAATCATGACACAGACCTCCAACAGTTGTGAGAATGGCTTAAACATAACAAGGTTTTTAAATATGTATATAAAGGTCTTTTGTTTTCCTTCATGCTTTTAAGGAATCATATTTTCAAACTTTTACCACAACCAGAACACTGAACACTTTTTTTTTTTCCTAAATAATGACAGCTGAAATTCTTAAACAATAGTTTGACTACAGGAGCAGGGTTGCATAAAGAGATGGATAAATACTGGTAAATGGATGTGGCTATTCATAACTTTAAAAATTTGTAAACACCTTTAAAAAGCTTAGCTATTAAAAAGTTATGAATAAAAGATGAATGTGAACATGAAATATTTAAATAAGCGTTTAGTGCATACATTATCTAACAAATATCTAAGCAAGTAAAATTTAGTATTAGAGGTTCCAACAGTAGCCTGAACTTTGGCTTCACAAGCCACAACTGCTAAGAAACACAATGCTTCTGTGAGCTTTATAAGGAAAATTATAAAAGGTCATAAGCATGGGAAAGACAACAGCAGACTTCAAAGGGAATCAGTCCAGTCCATATAGGACTATTATATTACACCAAGCTGCATGGGAATGGGCATTTTCCACATCTTCTAATTTCTGAATACCAATACATTAAACGGTATAAGAACCGTAAGAACCTTGTATCGTATGTCAGTTTATGGCATCCTTTCTTCTGCAAGAAATGGTGGAAATAGCAGCCTATGACATAGATGGTTTGCAATGTCTCATGTGACTGAATAGTCCAGTCTGAGATTTGCATGATCTGTGGTAGTGGTTGCAAATGTATATGTCATGGTTGGGTGGCTCGAGAGCTGCCTGCTTTCTATGGACTCTTTTCTCTTCAAGCTGTTGGAGTCAATTCCTGTCGTGGACTTTAACGCTTTGGTGAAGATGACAATGTCACTTGTTCCAATCACTTGCCAGCATTTCCCATTTGCCAGGATCACTTCCAAATGCCTTCATATCTTACTTGCATGTGTCTTTACAGTGAAGCTTGAGGCATCATATTGTTCTTGTTCCCTTCGATAATTCCCCATATAGCATGTCCTTGGATATATGTCTATCTTCCAATCTACTCAGACGGCCTAGCCAATGCTGTCATCTCTGAGTACGCCTGTCACACTTGGTAAATTTGCCCTTTGAAGAACCTCTACATTAGTAACTTTTATCTTGCTATTTGATTCTGAGTATGCGGTGTAAACAGTGTGGGTGGAAGCTATTTAACCTTGTCTCTTGATGTCCGTAAGCTGTCCATGTTTTCCCACCATACATGAGAGTGTTGAGTACACAAGCTTTCTACACTAGCATTGTGGTCTTGATGGTAAGCTTTGAATTGTTCCGTGCTCTTTTAGTTAGTCTGCTGAAGGTGGTGGCAGCCTTTCTGATGTGAACATTAAGTTCTTCATCCAGTGAGAAGTTGGTGGTCACTGTAGAACCTAGGTAGCTGCACTTTTGGACTACTTCTGGCTGGTTCTCATTAAGGGTGACTGACGGATCTTGTGGAACTCCCTGTCCTAGTACAACTGTTTGCTTTATGCTGATAGTGAGAGTGAATGCCTGAGAAGCTCTTGAAAGGCAACCCATGAGTTCTTGTAGTAGGTCTTCATTGTGGGCTATAAGGGCAGCAGCAGCAGTGAAAAGAGGCTCCCTGATAAGCATCTTTCTAACTTTAGTCTTTGCCTTAATTCATGACGGGTTGAGTTTCCCATCCAGTCTTGCATGAAGGTACACTTTACCTTCCATATCTTTAAACACACAGTTCAGCAGTACGGAGAAGAAGATTCCAGAGTGTAGGGGCAAGAGCGCATCTTTGCTTCACTCTGCTTTTTGCCTCAAAGCTGTCCAAAGTG
The DNA here is from genome assembly GCF_001723895.1 of Crocodylus porosus. Lineage (NCBI taxonomy): Eukaryota > Metazoa > Chordata > Crocodylia > Crocodylidae > Crocodylus > Crocodylus porosus. Next base: position 23,294,980 of record NW_017728948.1, read on the forward strand.
CACTCAAATTGAACAGTTGCTTTCATGTTGTCATGGAAGGAACATATAAAGACTTAACAGGACTGGTGGGCATCCTATCTTTTCTAGGACTGCAATTAGGCCTGCTCTGCTGATCATGTCAAATGCTTTGGTTAGATACACAAAGGTGACGTACAACGGTCAGTTTTGCTTTCTGACTTTTCTTAAAGTTGATGCAGGGAAAATACCATGTCTTTGGTTTATCTTCCAGTCCTGAATCTGAACTGAGATTCAGGGTAGACACAGCTCACCAGCTGTTGTAAGCACACCAGGATGGCCCTTTGAAAAGCTTTTCCTGCTATACTTAGTAGCGAGATACCACTGTAGTTGTTGCAGTCACCCTTATCTCTTTTATTTTTATACAGAGTGACAATGTTTGCATCAGGCATGTCTTGTGGTACCACACCCTCTTCCCAGCATTTGAGTAGCAGCTGATGAAAATATAAGCTTTCTTTCCCAAACTGGAAAATTTCCAGTGGGATGTTATCTTTTCCAGGAGCCTTGCCACTTGATAATGAATCAGTGGCCTTGCTTAGCTCTTTTACAGTGGGCTCTATGTCTAACTTTGGCATGTAGAGTTGGTATTTGGTCCAGTGATTCGCTGGCGATGTTTCTTTCTTGTGACTATAGCTTTGAGTACTGTTCAACCTAGTGAGACATCTGCTTGCTTCTATCCATAATGGCTTCACCACTGCATGATTTGAGAGGGGCAACCTTGTTGACAGTAGGGCCTTGCTGACAGTAGGGCCATATGTCAGAAGAAGATCCATAATTAATACATACTTTCCTACAATATATGTTCTGGGACTGTAGGTATAGGGCATCATTTTCATTTTCAGGCTTTTTAACTTTTTAACTTCATTTTCAGGCTTTTTAATTGTAACTTCTCCGTATTATTTATTCTACAACAATCAATGCTTTTAAATTAGTAATGCTTTTTTTTCTTTTTCTTTTACATTGCATTAAAACATAAATGAGACTCCTGAAGGACTTACAAAGTGTATGGAATCCTGTAATTTTTGTACTTAAACACATAAAACTTTAAACATTGGAAAGCACCACGTTTTTTGTTTGTTTATTTGGTTTTTGTTCCAAACTTTCACTCCTTCTTCAGATGCAAACAAATCAGAAGCTTTTGCAATTAGAGTTGTGTGTGTGTTTGCTGTTTAGCTGTAGGCTTAAAATTCTCTATTTAAAAACCTGAAGGATGGATATGAAAACTTGGGCTCAAAACACACTATTGCCAGCAAGTTGTGTGTATGCATGGGTCAGCATTATACAGAAGACCAGAATAATGCCTTGTGTTAGCTCCTGAGCAGGAGTAATAGGTGGTCACTCAATATTGTGAAGACCATACCCCAGTGGGTATGTGTTGTGTGGTCTGGCATGTTATTAAGATATTTCTTCAAGCACTTGGTTAAATATAATCCATGATGAAATTTTGCCTGGCAGCCAAAAGGGGCTTTGTGTGGAACATTTTTGTAACTGCCTGAGTATTTTTTCCTCAAGGCTTTATGTCTATATATGGAATAGTAAATATTAAAAGATGGAAAATAAGTAAACATGACAAAAACAGGCAAAAAGAGGAAAACAAAACCCAAGTACCAGTAAAAGTAACCACTTTACAAAGATCAGTCAAGATGAAGGTCAGTGAAGTAGGCTGGCAATTAGCCTTTGGCTCTGTGAAGAAAGTACTTTTGAATTTTACCAAGGTTAGTTATACATGTACACCACCCAGCTTGCAAGCATAAGGCCAGGAATAAAATGACACTTTTTGCCAGTTGGCTATATAATATGCAATGGCCAAATGCCAACTAGCTGCTAATTGTTATTGCAGTGCAATGGGAAACAAAGCTCTTGGTATGAATACTTTGTTTGTTATGTTCTCCCATGAAATACTTCAGGAACTATTGCTAACTGCAGAGTCAAATTCAGTTTTTACTGAAGAGGGATTTGAATGCTTGCTACTAGATTTAAAGACTGACTGTTGCTAAGCTTTATTACTGAGGAGGCTGAAGGGTTATGTTTTATTTTGCTTCTTCACTCCTCCCACTCCAACAGGGCTGAGAAAACCCCAGAAGGACCTCCATCCCCTGCCTTCTCCCCCACTCCCATCTAGAGAAAGCAATGGAGCTGGGGGCAGGGCAGGAGGGATGGAGCCAGGGGAAGATGCAACCCCTTTCCCTGGTGAGTCCAGGGGAGAGCCACGCACATGATCAGAGGTCAGGAAAACAGACCATATGATGAGAGGCTGAGAGCCATGGGACTCTTCAGCCTGGAAAAGCTCAGGCTCAGGGGTGATCTGGTGGCCACCTATAAGTTTATCAGGGGTGCTCATCAGGATCTGGGGGAATGTCTGTTCACGAAAGTGCCCCAAGGGGTGACAAAGGTCACAAACTCCTCCATAACCGTTTCAGGCTGGACATAAGGAAGAACTTCTTTACAGTCTGCACCCCCAAGGCCTGGAATAAACTGCCACCAGAGGTGGTTGAAGCATCTACCTTGAATGCCTTAAAGAAAAATTTGGATGTTTATCTTGCTGGGATCCTATGACTCCTGTTGACTTCCTGCCCTGGGGCAGGAGGCTGGACTCAATGATCTTCCAAGGTCCCTTCCAACACTAATGACTATGAAATCTATGGATTGGCTCCAAATGGGGGCCAATCTTCCACTTTCCTGATCCAATAGCTAACATCTGTTTGATTGGAGCAATTGATCTAACTCAGAGGTAGGCAATTATTTTGGCTGGAGGACCACTTCATGAGGTTTAGTGAGCTGCCAAGGGCTGCAAGGGTAGCACCACCCCATGTCAGGTGCCCCGTCCCCTGGTTATCATATTGGTGCCAGAAGTCCCATCCCCTAGCCCCTGACCTTTGTCACCAGAAGTCCCTGTCCTTGCCCTGGAAATACTCCTTTTGGGAAGGGGGTTGCCATCTTGGAACCAGAAACCCCCCCAAATTATATACTAAACATCTAACATCCACAATAACATATTTTAATTTTATTTTTAAAAGGTTTTTTTTGTCCTGATTTGTGTGTTTGCATTGTGTATATAGAGGTGATTGCATAATAGCTCAAAATGAAGTCTTGTTCTTGTATACTGGAGAGAGGGGTGTGGGGGTGTGGGTGTATGTGGGGCATAGGGGAGGGTGTGGGGGTATGTGTGGATGTGGCTGGGTATGGGGGGCTTGTGAGGGCTGTGCTTGTGGGGATGTGTGGTTGGGTATGGGGTTTGTGGGGTATGTGGAGGGAGAGGGTGGCTGGGGTGTGTGTGGGGTATGTGTGCAGGTAGTAGTGAGTGGGGCTCTCTCCAGAGATCTGTGGGTGTGTGTGGGGAGGTGAAGGGGGAGTATGGTGTTTGTGGGGTGTGTGGTTGTGTGTACGGGAGAGTGTGGTTGTGGGGTTTGTGGAGGAGGGTTTGTGGGTATGGTGAGGTGTGCATGGGAGCCCCACTGAGCCAGTCAGCACCTGGCCCTGCCTCACAATAACCCGGAGCCCGTGCATCCTGCACTGCCTCCCCACCATTGCCAGCAGTGTGCAGCCTCAGTGTACCCCACACCTGCTCCGGACTGGCAAGAGCAGATCAGCCAGATGTGCACACAGCTCTGACCCAGCTCCCACAGCTGCTCTGCACCACCTGCCAATGGCACATCCTGCTGCCCTCTGGGCACACAGCAAAACTGGGGTAGCTCCATGCAGGACTGCCTTTCCAGGCAGCTGCTGGCCCCAACCCTGTGGTACCAGTGGGGACCTGCACACATCCCTGACTCACCCTGCACCTGTTACAGACTCACCTGCTCACACTAAAAAGCTACAGCAACAGCAATGCCAGAAGGTCAGAAGTGTGCTCAGCATGGGGGAAGAGCAGCCCCTCTCTGTCAATATTGCCCAGACCTTCCTGCAGCAGCCACCCAGAGCCCATGCTGGGTTGCCCTTTGGCTCCTCTGTGCTGGCTGAGATGCTCTGTGCTTTTGTTCACGTTGAGCTTCGCCCCTGCTGATGCTTTGTAAACCCATGTGTGCCACAGGGCTCTCTCTACGGCACACTTATTTTGGCAAAGGATGTTCAAGTTGTCCATGTAAGTCAGGACCTTGGTTTCTTCCTTGCTTTCTCTGGGGATCTGGACTCCACACATCCTGGGGTCCTGCCTGATGTGCTGGGCCAGGGATTCAATGGCGTATATGAACAAGATTGGAAAGAGTGGACAGCCCTGGCATACTCCCAACTCTATCATGATCCACGCACTCAAGAACCAGTTGACCAGCACCTCACCACTTACATGCTGCCTGATTTTGTTTTGTTTTTTATCATAGCAAATCAGAGCTCCCCCTGCCTCCTTCACTCACCAGGACATGGGCCTGGCTGCAGCTGTTCCCCTTCACTGCTTTGTGGCACTGAGCAGGCCTGATATGCTGGTGCTCTGCCCCTGCCCATGCCATTGCTCCTCACTGTCAACCCCCAAACCCCTCCAGCTCTGCCAGTGCCCCTTATTCCTAACCCACAGGTTCCTGGCCCTGCCAGTGCTCCTCACTCTCAACCCACAACCCTACAGTCCCACTGGTGCCCCTTACTCCTGTCCCACAGCCCCCACTCTCCAGCCTTGCTGATGACCCTCACTCCCAACCTTCAGCCCCCTGGGTCTGCCAATGTCCCTCACTCTCAACTCATAGCCCTCCACCACTTCAAGTGCCCTTCACTCCTGACCCACAGCCCCCCATCCTTGCCGATGGCACTCACTCCCAATCCACAGCCCCCTGACCCTGCTAGTGCTCCTCACTGCAAACACATAGTCCCCCACCACCCTGGGCCTGCTGAAGGCCCCCCCCCTCCACCTAGCTGCCAGGCCTACAGAGCCAGGACCAGGGCCATGGCCCTCAGTCTCCTACCTGGCCCAGCAGTGCCTGAACCATGGTTGCCATGGCCAAGGATGGAGGACGGGATTCACCTCCAAGGAGGATTATTCTGCACTGGTCCGGTCCTGCAGGGAGCAAACCAGGAAAGCCAAGGCTGCAACTGAA
>NW_017728948.1:23300115-23328174 GCF_001723895.1 Crocodylus porosus
TGACTTCCTGCCCTTTGGGCAGGGGGCTGGACTCGATGATCTCCCGAGGTCCCTTCCAGCCCTAATGTCTATGAAATCTATGAAAGTGGTATGCAAAGCATGAAGCATGGAGAGCAGGCCCTCCCCACTACAGATGGCATGGCCAGAACAGAGTCTACAATGTGGTGGGGGTGGGGAGGAGGCTGGATGTGGGCTGCTTTCTGTAGGGCTCAGGACTCCCTGCTCTGCCCTTTCTCAGGGGAGCCCCACAACCTACCAGGTGGAACCCAGCACAGGAGGGTGAAGAGGCTTGGTGCTGCCACTGCTGCCACTACTGGGAGCCCTGTGCCAGCTATACCACTCTGGCAGAGTGCCTCCTGCCCATGTGGCAGCAGCAGAGGTGGCAGCATGGAGTTGTTACTCCCTGTTTATGCCAAGTGAGCAGGGGACACCACACCATGGCAGTGTGGCTGGTGCATGGCTCTCATGGGGGCAGTACTGAGCCTCTCTGCCCTCCCATGCTGGGTCCCACCTGCTCAGCCATGGAAGCCCCCCAAGGCAAAGACAGCAGGGTAGGGACCCCCAAACCCTGCATCAGACAGCCTGTATCCTTCCCCCACCCTGTGCACAAATCTGAGGGGGCATATGCCCCCCCATTCCTCCAGCCATTTCCCCTGCTGCCCCCTGGATGAGCTGCTCATGCCTCTGACCTACTCCTTGACTGGGTCCCATGGCCATAATTCCTGCCCTGGTCCCAGGCCCCAGGTACCACCCAAGCTGGGGAGTGCCCCCAGCCCCAGCCACCAACCCTGCCCCACTCCCTCACTATAGGGGTCTCAATATGCCCCGCCACATATGTCCTATGCTCCCCCCACCCTGCCATGCATTGCCTATACCCCCATACCCCCTCTCCCTCCATAAACTTACCTGCTGGCAGCTGGGGAAGTTGCTATCCATATGTAAGTACAGTATCCAGGTGATTACGGATGGAGAGGAGAACACAGCACATATCACCCAATTTCACACAGCTGCAATTTTGAGGAAATGGGGAGTATTTCAGACCTCTTTGATGAGTCCATGGGTGTGGCAACAACCGATTTATTACACCAGGATGAAAGGTTTCATGCAGAAGCATAAAATAGGGAAGGTAGGATGGGAGGTCCTGAAGAATCAGAAGAAATTGATGAAAGTGGTAAGGGAGAGAGACTGGATGGTTATGGTAGGAAATTCATAAAAGGACAAGTGAAGAAGGTGTGGGAAGTGGTGGTGGGTAAACAGCTAAACCAGAAGCATGCTGACTTAGCGTTCATGGTTGTAAGAAATATCTTGCCAGTGAGAGAGGTGTAACATGGATGGGTCTTGATGAGCTCATCTAAGTGCCCAAGGGAGAGGTACAGAGAAGAAAAAATGGTGTGATGTGTTTTGGGAGGGTACATGTGCAAAGGGGGTGTGGAAAGGGTCCACTGCTTTCTGTGTGTCACCAAAATAAAACCTGTTGTTAGTGTGGGAGATGTTACTAAATGGACTCATACCAAAGGGACCAGAGGAAACATTATTAAGGACTTTGTTAGAATGTTTTAAAACTAGTTTATGGAAAGTAAGAAACCTCTGTTTTTTAAGGGATTGGTTTTCACTGAAGGAGAGTGCATGAAGCTGAGACTGCATGAACTGAAATACAACATTAATTGGAACAAGGAAGAGATCAGAGAAGAGGAGGCAGATAAGTGGAGGAAAAAGGACTGGACACACTTGTTTCACTTAACTAGAAGAGAGGACTGATGGGAGAGGGAGAAAGTTTCATGTGGTTACTGAGGTAATAGGTTTTCATGGGTTTCTACATGAAGAAAAAGAGTTCTGTAAGGGTTTCTTTTGTGGGAAGTTGAAGCATGTTGTTTAAGGGTTTAATATATGTAGTTGTATGTTTTTGGATATGTAATTGTTTTTTATTATATGAAATTTTGATAAAACAAAGATGTTCAATATATGAAGCTTTGTAAGTGTAGGGTGATAAATGTGTTTTATATAAAATTTATTACAAAAAAAAGGTTCCTATCAGTATGTTTGCCCCATATGGACCATGTGTTTTAGAGTCATCCTCAGTGTTGACTGCATTTAATCAGCTTCATAGTTGGTTTCCATTACTGAGCACATGCTGCTTTTGGCAGGAGTTTAATGATAGACAATGTATTTAATGAGGTTTCTTTGTATGCAATTATAAAATGAGGGGCTTTTCTCCCCATGCTGATTCAGGGAAAATAATCTTATCCTGTATTGAAGTAATTATGGTAAGTTGTAAGAAGCAGCAAAGCTTAGGATGCAAGGCAGAAGTGAAGCTCCCAGGTCTAACTCATGGCGATTCATAGAAATTGCCATGAGTTAGTTTGGGGTGTGCAAAATACAGCCTGCAGGCTGGATACAGCTCATGGACAGGCTTTGTCCTGCCTGTGGCAGGTTGCTTGGTCCCGCCTAGCCCAGGCATTATCCCATGGTGGTACGTTCTGCCACTCCCTGGGCACACAGCAGGGTTGGGGCAGGTCTGTGCTGGACTGCCTTTCTAGACAGCCCAGGTGGTGGCAGCTGGTGGCCCCAGCCCTGCGGTACTGGCGGGGACCCACATGCAGCTTCAACCTGCCCTGTGCCTGCTGCAGACTTGGTTGCTCATGCTGAACAGCTGCAGCAACAGCAGCGCCGGGGAGCAGAAGTGTGCTCGAAGTGGGAGAGAAGTGGCCTCTCCCCATCAGTGCTGCCCGGTGCTTCCTACTGCAGCTGCGTGGAGCCTGGCTGCGGGCGAGCTCAGGGACCTGGAGTCCCTGAGGCTCTTGGTCCCCCACAGGGGGGTCAAGATCCTTGGGCTGGAGTTTGACCCTGAGCTAAGTGGAAAAACAGCCTGGGAGAAGAAGGAGGCCAAGGTAAAGCAGTGGTTGGGTCTGTGGCATGTGTGCCACCTGTCCATGGGGATGCCCAGTGCACTTATGGAGGTGGTGTTGCTACCAGTGCTTCTGAACGCCACACTGGTCTTCCCCCCTCCAAAGTGAATCACCCACAGAATGCAGAGAGCCATGTGTATCTTCTTCTGGGGATCCAGAATGGAAAAGGTGGCAAGAAAGAACCTATAAAAGAAGAAACGGACTGGGGGCAGGGGGATGCCAGACATCCCCTGTTCCTGCAGGCATGGTACACAAGCCAGATCTGCAAGCTGGTGCCTGGGCCAGCAACCAAAACAGCCTGTCTTGGGGGTAAGGGGATGCCAAAGGGAGACCATGCAGCATGGAATAGCCCTGGTTCTACAGTGCACTGAACAAGTTCCAAAGTGAGTGCGGGCTACAGAAGGAAAGCCCGGTGACTATGACCAACTACAAAGAGATGCAGAAGGCAGTCAGAGACAGGGACAGGCTATCGACCATGGAGCTGCTCCCCAAAGACAACTGCCAAGTCATCTGGGATCAGATTTTTCCACAAGGACCTCTGAAAGGACCACAGACATTTGAACTGGCTAATAGCTCACTGTGCACTCCCAGTGAAGGCATGGAGGCACAGAGCAAGGTGAGAGACTAGTCCCAACTGCCCAAGGGAAAGCTGCCAAGATAAGAGCAAGACCATTGACCCCCTCCCTTGGCTCTGCCCATGCACCAAGGGGGTGTGGAAAAAAGTAAGCCGGCTCCTTGAAGAAGCGAAAGGACTCAGGCTGATAACAAGGGAGGTGGCACTGTAGAGACACCTGACTAAATATCAGGGGTCCGCGACAACCCGCTTCGACCAGTTTGTGTCCTGCATCATAGATTTCATAGACATTAGGGCTGGAAGGGACCTCAGGAGACCACTGAGTCCAGACCTCTGCCCCAAGGGCAGGAAGTCAGCTGGGTTCAAAGGTTCCCAGCAAGATAAGTGTCCAAAGACCACCTTGCACCACCTCTGGAGGGAGTTAGGCCTTGTGGGGCTTGGACAGTAAAGAAGTTTTTCCTTATGTCCAGCCAAAAATGGTCTTGGAGGAGTTTGTGCCCATTGGTCATTGTCATCCCTTGGGACACTCTGGTGAACAGATGTTCCCCAGATCCTGATGCACACCCCTGGTGTACTTATAGACTGCAACCAGGTCTCCCCTGAGCCTGTGTTTTCCAGGCTAAAGAGTCCCATGGCTCTCAGCCTCTCTTCACAAAGCCTATTCTCCTGCCCTCTGATCATGTGCATGGCTCTCCTCTGGACTCTCTCACGCTTCTCCACATACTTCATGAATTGTGGAGCTCAGCATTACGTGCAGTACTTCAGCAGCAGCCTCACCAAGGCTGAATACAGCGGAAGGATGACATCCTGAGATTTACTGAAGAAGCATCTATGGATGCAAGACAGAGTTTGGTTTGCTTTACCAGCTGCGACATCGCCTTGGTGACTCATTCATCTTGTGGTCAGTCATGACCCCCAAGTCCCTTTCAGCCTTGATGCTAGCAAGTGTAGCATTGCCGAGCCTATAAGCATGTTCCCAAAGTGGAGTACCTTACATTTTTTGGTATTGAAAGTCCACAGGAGTACCCTGTGGCAATGCAGGAACCTCCTGTTATATAGACACACTGAGCTTGAGGAAACAGACTGTGGCAAAATGTTTCTGAGCAAACTCTAGTCCTACTACCAGAAAGCAGTGGGAGAGAATGGAGAAGAGGCAGCCAACTCCACCTGGAAAAGCGACACTTGGCACAAGCTATTAAAAAGAACTCCTGGAGGGGAAGTAGACACAGAGAAGGAAGAGGACAACAATGCAACTGGACCCAGAGACAGTGAGGAAGACACCAACAGGATCAGCAGCAGCGGAAGTGACACTGACATCAACAGTGAAAAGGACTGTGAATGAACTGAGACTATAAACCCCCAGTCGGGGTTTGGACTAAGGAACTGTGATTGGGTTAGGGAAGGGCAACGGGTGGGGGCACGGGGGAGTGGGTGCATTTATTGTAACAGATGCGTGGGTTTCTTAATGTGGTTTGAGGGTACGACAGAAATTTTATGACAGCAGATGTGTGTGTGTATATATTATATATATTTTTAAATGGATAGTTTGTGCTGGCAGGGGGAATACTAGGTCCAATCAGGTGGTTTTCCCACTGGCAGGGGAAAACCACTTTTCCGGCAGTGAATAGTCCCTCCCACTTTCGCTTCCAGTGGGAAGATCTTGGCTATATGCTGACTTTATAGAAATGGGAGATTCTTCCCTAGCTTGCTCCTGTGGCCACAGGGAACTCAGGGGCATCAGAACCCCAAGCCTCTGGCCTTGGGCCTGCATGTAGGATGCCTGCCAAAGGATTTGGAAATATCTGAAGCCCCAGGCAGGGGTGGAGGATGTTTGCTGGTAGTAGGGCCACATATGGTTCATGAATGACTCACAGATTTGCATTTGATTTGGCTGTTTTAACTTGGAACATGAAAAAATGTCCTTTAAAAATAATTGTACTATGTATGTTCATTGTCATTTCCATTGCCATCATTGTTGCTCTCTTCAGGGGATCCACCTTTAAACAGTTTTTGCCAGTTCTCTTTTCCATATGATGTTTTCCATTTCCTCCCCATAGTCTTCCTCCATCTTCCTGCAGTACCAGTACATCTCACTCAGCCCCCTTTTTATGCAGCTTTTCACTGTGAGCTTTGTGTGTCTGTTCATGAGCCAGTTCTTGGTCTTCCACAGGGCGTTCCTGAAGCAGCAAATGAACTGGGCCAAGTGGGTTGTCAGACTTCTTTGTTGCTTGGTCAAATACCCATACAGAACTGCCTTTCTTGTTAGGATTATGAACTCTGTCACCATCAGGGGGTGTATGCGTACTCTTCTCTGCATCTCCCTGGTGTACGGGCAGTACCAGAGGAGGTGGTTGATTGTTTCTGGCTACAGAGATGATGTCAAATACAATGACGAGCGAAAGCACTGGGGAAACAAGCGGTGGAGTTGAGAGTGGGGTGAAGAGAGGGCAGAGAGGTGGTCCTTTTCTCAATTATGATAGTTAAAAGTGATTGTGATGGGCAAGAGGGTGCACAGGCATGTGGGAATGTGGGTGCCCAGGTGCATGGTGAGGTTTTGTAATGGGAAAGAGACTGGTATAACTGTAAAGGTGTGTTTTTGGACTGTCAAGTGACCCGCAGTGGTCACATGACAGGCTGTTATATATATAGAAACATTTTTGCAAAAAAAAATAGTTTGTTCCACAGTAGGTAAGAAAGTGGTTTTTAAAAGTATGTTTGTGGCGTACCTGTTCTAAGACTTGCAGCAGTTTCAAAAAAAGTAACATGCATCAATTCTGTATGAACTAAATCTATGTGTACCTGTAGTAATTTGCCTACATGATAAAATATGTTTATTTTAAAGTCAGTGCTTTCAAATTTTACCCTTACTTCCATGTGCTAAGGGAGAGCAGGTCTGATAGTAAGAAGGTGTGGGGAAAGGGATGCAGGAGGAATACGGTGTTGGGGAAGCAGGGCAAAGGGCAAGGAGGCTGCCTGAACCCTCCTCCCTCCCCCCTCCCATTTATTTTCCCTGCTATGGCAGTGGGACAGAGACAAATTCAAGGCAAACCTCCACTAATTAGATTCTATACCTGAAAAATCATAACAAATTTATAATATTTCGATATACAGAATTTAATTATTGGGCGTTGTCTTATACTTGAGTAAATACTGTAGATTCCTTGGTGCAGAGGCCACGATTTTTGTTTTGTGTTTGTATAGCAGTGAACAAAATAGGGCTCCTGGTACATCACAGGGGCTTGTAGGTACTACCATGATGCACATACATATTAACAGGCACAAGTGGAGTCACCTCTGTCCGTTCAGAACAGATTTGAGAATACACGATGCTATCTACTGTCTTAGATCAGCCTTTTTCCCTCTCTGGGAAATCCCAGTCACCAAAACAACCAGATAAGACAAATGTTTCCTTTAAAACATATGCATACTTTTTTCAAAGGAATCCCCATGGGGCCCATATACACTAGTAAGTTTAAGATAAGCAAATAGACAGGGTCTACCTTTCAGAACACTTGCCTTAGTGTAGGTCACATTAGGCACCCAGATCTCTCTGAGGAGCACCTCTAGCCATTGAGAGTGAAAATAAAATTAGTATAAACAAGTACTTTAGAGAGGAAACACTACGTGGCTGTTATGTCCTCTCTATATATGTCCGCTATGTCCACTATATAGTTGCTATGTCCTGCTCAAACAACTGCACTACTAGGGTTCTGGCACTCTCTGGTTGTACTCCATCCTTCATGTGAGGACAAGAGGTGCCAGTGGAAAAGGTAAGGAAAAGGTAACAGAAACAATGAGCTGGGTCTCATGAAGGGGACATCAGAGCCAGGCTCTCAACAAGCCATGTCATGAGACTTAGGGAAAAAAAGGAGAGAAAAAAGCAATGTGAAAACACCTAGAACCTAAAAGCACTGTGAAAAAACATGGAGCAGCACATTCTGAATTTCAGTTAAGGTTGAAAACGTAACACAATAGCAATCAGATCCTTAACTCCATGAGCACCATCACACAAAAGCAATCATAATCAACCCCTGCACAGTATTTCAGGTTTCAGAAGTTGCTCCTGGCTCACTACTATGCTGCCCTTGTGCATACAGATATAAAAAGACAGGTCAGGTATAGTCACTGTCTCTCACAATGTGTGTTCACTTCCTCATGCTAGGCAATCATTGAGAAAAATCATAGAATAGAATAGAAACACAGATTGATAATACTAACAGAAACACAATTTCTAAACAGACCTCTAGCCCTAGGCAAACTGATGCAGGGGAGACCTTCTAGACTAAATGAAAATACAGAATGAATGCAGCAGTCTCACTGTCATAGGTGACATGTAGGTGGGTATGGGGGGAGGCACATGCCCCTCCTGAGATTGACTACTGCCGAAGCCACCACCGGCATCTATGGGCAGGCACCGCTCACCGCTTGCTGCCACCAATACCAACACCGGTGTCTACAGGCGGTCCCTGCCCGCCACCATGGTGCCCCCTCTCCCCCCCCCCCCAGTCTCGGGAGGCACCAGTCGTTCATGCACACTGTCCTAGAAGCTATCTTTTTTTTAACTATCTCAGCTTAAAAGAGGAAGATATGAAAGGTCCTTTATTCTCACTGGGATTACTTGCAATTAACATTGGAATTCGATTCCAATGTGGGCTTGATTTTTAAGGTGAAGTTGTACATAACACTTACTAATGGCTCTTAAAACATGAGCATCCACTTACTAAACCTTGTTAACTTGTGCCAAGTGCCTCTGAGCAGCTCAAAATTATGCCACTTCAGGCAAGGGTAACTGGGCTGGGCTACCTAGCTCATGTTAGGGCAACTTTAGTCTGCTTCACAGAGATAATAGAAGCAATCTACAGTCCTCCAGCATCCCAGGATTCACCACTTCCAGCAAGAGGAGGGATTGAACCCAGGTGTCCTGGCTTATAGCCACACCCCTGCTCACCAGCCCCCTAGTGACAAGTTGGAGCTGTGCAGGCAAGAAGCAGTATTAAGCCTCATTATGTGACTGCTCACACTGGGTGCATCTACACATGGCATTTACTGAAGTTGCCAAATTAGCTCCCCAGTAAAATGTCAGTGTCTACACATGTGGTGTTATTAGGACAGAATAAACTAATTAACCCAACTGTTGGATAGTACTGCCAGACAAAGATTATTTTATGGTGGAGTTACTTGCTTCACCACAATGCATGGGTAGACACTGACGGGGCTGGCTGAGGCACAAGGGTGCTTTAGTTGCTTTAATCAGACAATTTATTTCCTAAGTCAATTTAATAAAACTCTATTCTCATTTGTGGCCTCAAACAAGTAGACAAGTCAATCTTTTATTCATCATTAAAACAGGTTAATTACTATTTGTATTACAGTTGCTCCAAAAGCGCAGAGGCAAAAGCAGGACCCAGTTGCACTGGGAATCCAGCAAGCTTATGATAAAAGATGGTACCTTCCCCAAGAAAACCTAAGCCTAAGCATTTGCGTATGCTTAGGCACATACTTAATTATACAACTGTAAGTAATCCTCTTGTTTTGAATGGCACTGCTCATGAGAAAAAAGTTAACTAAGTGCCTAAGTGTTTCCAGGATCCAAACCTAATGTAAGGCAAGATGCAAGTGAAAGTAATAAACAATTGGAGGCAATGGGGAAGAAATCATGGAGTAAACAAGAAAAAGTACTTTTTAGGCAACACATAGTTAACTTATGGAATTCATTGCCACAGAAGGTGGTGGAGGCAGATAACATAGCCAAATTCAAAAAGGGACTGGATAAATTAATGGTTAATTGATCTATTAATGGATATTGAACAGAATAATTGGAGATGTTTCCTCTGGCATCTCCAAACAAATAATGGTGTATGCCAGGGAGGATATTGATTGATACCCAGATCAATATTCTCCCTTTATAGCATAGCTGCTGATTTCTTTTTTTAGATGGGCAAACGGTCTGACGCAGTATGGCACTTCTTATGTTCCTTAAGTTAGCAATGACAGAAATAATACATTTTAAGCTGCTTTGCTTCCGATTTTGGCTCCTGATTTTTTTTTTAAACTTATTTTTTAAAAATGAAAAGCTGAGATTTTGGTGCATCATATAATTCTAGGTTTTACAGTTTACGGGAAAACATTAAGTAGTATGAGCATTGTGATAGAATCTGGATCACTGATGACACTGCCAAACTCACATGAAGAGGTTTCTGCTAAAATATTGATAAGCAGCAGGAGAAAGATCAAGGGGATTGCTAGATGACCAGATCTACTGTAGATCTACTGTACAACCTTAATGGAAACATGCTTTTCTTAATCATGGAAAAGTAAGTCTGAAAAGATCACAGGAGTTCATCTAGTCCACCCCCCTGCTCAAAACAGGAACCTCCTTGTCTAAGCCATCCTAGCCAAATGCTTGTCTAACATGAACTTTAAAACTGCCGGTGGTGGAGATAGTTCAATTTGTCTTGGAAATCTGTTCCAGTACTTGAGGTGAACTCTCACTAGTGCTAACTATAATATTTACTCCCTATAAGTGGCAAGGGACACTCCTGTTATTATATCCCAATATGCTCTGGACAATAATGCACTGTAGGCTCATATTCAGGTTGCAGCCTGCTCTAACTCTTATGTGCTTTTCTGCAGTGCTGAAGCCTAGCCAGTCCTTTCCCCATTTGTGTCTGTGCATTTGATTGCTCTGCTCCAAGTGTAATACACTTGTCCTTACTGAATTTCTTCCAATTTCTTCCAGACCATTTCTCCAATTTATGAAGGTCATTTTGAATTCTAATCCTATCCTTCACAGTGTCTGCGAATTTTTTCACGGTTTGTGCCATCACTTTCTAGATTTTCTCCCTACATGCCCATATACTCTTATACTCATCCTTTTGTACTATGGCCAATTTCCACTCTTTGTTTCACATCATTGAAGAGATCATTGTTTACTCAAGCCAGTCTCTGGCTGTGCTTACTGTCCTTCCTTCACATCAGGATTCACATGAAAATTTTCAAGGATTTTGATTTCTGACATTATTACCATAAACCAGAAGCCACATACACTATTTCTGTGAGTAGAAAGGGACACTACAACTGTCTAACCAGTTAGAACTGTCTAATCAGATTGGTACTATCAATTCAAATATTTGCAACTATTTCTGTACAGACCTCCCATGAGAAGATTTTACGCAAACAAAAACTGCACAATATTTATTTGTAGGCATTTCTGCAACAGCTGCTACATAAAGATTTCATTTCTAATCCCAATTTGTAAATTACACACACAGTATTTCAAATAAAAATAATGGAAAGAAAAGAACTTGAAAGCCAACCTTCCTATAGTAGAATTTTAATTGTCCAACAAGAAATATGTTCAGGGCACTGCAAAGCAAAACAGCTTGGATAGTTTAAGCTTTACTGAATTCTCCTAATAACTGGTTAATGCACAGTTCAAATTCTCAGCCGCTATTACTGTTTGTTCACAGGGAATTTGCCACCAATAATACATGTTTTTAATATACAGTTTTAGGATACACCCAAAACCAGATTTCAGCAGTGGAAAAAAAAACATGAGCTGGGGAAGAAGAATAGGACTCTTAGTGTATGGTCAGCAGCTAGAAGATCACAAGGGCCAGTTCCAGACATGCAGATATGCAGTACCGTAGCAAAGGGACATGGGGGGCCAGCGGGGCAGCTGCCCCAGGTGCCAAAGCAAAGGGGAGCCAACAGGCGCTGCCTGGACAGGGTGGGGCATGAGACAGAGCCAAGAGTGGAGCATTTGGGGGGGGCATGGGGATGGGAGAAAGTCGGCTCCTGCCACTGTGTGCACTTCCAGGCAAGCATGGAGGGGGGATGCCCCCTGGATCTGTACACGGGGTGAAGGCAGGCTCCCGCTGCGGGCTTGCCCCAGGCACCAAACTTCCTTGCTACGGTATGCAGGTATGTGTGGCTTGTGGCACTGCAAACCTCTTTGCAGCACCACAAACCACACACCCTGAATGTAAAAGTGTGCCCCACACTGTAAATTTGAAGCATGGAGGTAAAATTTGCTACCAGGAAATCCCAGTAGCAAAAAAAAACAACAAAAAACAAAAAACCCACACCAAAAGACAAAGTGGCATGGCACACACTCACCGGCAGGCACAGAGGCTCCTGAAAGATACTCTGACTGCTGGCCAGAGCTTTTCCCTCCTCTAGCACACCAGGAGCTGGCAGGAGGGGAGAAACAGCAGTTTCCCCAAAGCGGGGCATTTTACCCTGCACCAAAGCCCACACGGAAGGGTGTGCACAGTGGCAAAAAGTAGCAGCACAAATTCGTGCTGCTACTTTTTCCCCCTGCTGCAAGCACACACCCCTGCATGTGGGGATGCGCCCAGGTTGATTTGTGCAGCAACAACAGAGAATTGGGATTTGTCTGATTTAAAGGAGGTGGGGATTGTTTCTCTTGAGTGATGTTACCTCATTTTAGAGTAGCACAGCAGTGATTCCAGAAATGAAGGATTCCAGATGTAGACTGCCATAAAGGCAATGGGATATTTTAAGTGTTTGTGGCCCTTAGGAATGTCCCAAAGGTTTTCATAACATTATAGGGATCTTTTAACCTGACTTCCTGTGAGTTCTATTGAGGTTTTCATAAAGTGCACATTACATCAGAATTACCCTACAAATGTATTTTGAAAACACGTAGGCTGGGCCCTGTGTGTTTTAGGGCCACAGAAATTACTCCTTGTTGGAGATTTAATCTCTGAACCTTAGCTTTTATCCTTAAAAAAAATATGTTCTTAGTCTTTGTTCCTATGAAAAGCCTGTTGGAAGTGTGGATAACACTGATGAAGTGGTTCCTACCTAAAACTACAGAGAGGTACACACATAAGTTATGAACTGCCCTATTCACCAGAGCCCTGCTTCTGCAGCCAGAGATTCTGCCATTTTCCCTGGTTCCACAGACTTTAATAGTGTTGCCACAAGAGTTTTCTGTTTTGCTGCAATCAGTAATGTAACTACAGGTGGGCACCAGCTCTGGGTGCTGATTTTGAGGTGTTGCAAAAATGGCTGGTTCCATCCAGGACACAGAAACTGTTTGTTAGGCCTTTGATTTTTGTTTTCTGCCCTCCTTCCCTGTGAGGGCCTGCCTGCATTTGCCTGCTGCTGGCCAGCTTTCCCTATAAAGGAGAATTAGTTGGATGACAAATATCCTCACTGCTCTTCCATAGGATGGCATCAGGAAGCAAGAGTTCAGCCAGCAGCCAGGAAGGGAGCAGCCAGAAGTGGAAGGTGATGAGCTGAGTTGCCTGGAGGATGGAGAAGCAGCCAAGGCCTAGGGAACCAAGATGGATGAGCTGTTCTAGTTATGTGCTCTCTCTTCTTTCTTGGCATATTTCATTGGATGGTAATCTGAGCTAGGCCAGTGCTGTCCAGATGACCAGATGACCATCAGCTGGACAGCACTCTACACAGAATATGTCCTCACCACAGAGGACACTCTGGGGATTACTGATTTGGGAGTGGCCAGACTGACCTCATTCAAATGTAAGAAGCCACTCAAGAAAGCCGCACTGAAATGCATCCTTACTGATTTTTTTATTTCTCGCTAAAGGTGCCAGGATTAATGAGGACAATCCCCCTGATTCTTAGTGCTGCACCAAGCTACACAATTCTATGACTTCTTCCACAGCATGTTGTTAGAGACTTGTCTTTACTTCCCAAGCACATGGGGGAGCTGAAGGTTTGGGATGCAACTGCCCAGGTGCCAGCTTGGGCTTGCAGGGAACATGGTGGGGGGCGGAGGGAGCCGCAGACTGGCTGCTTCCCCCCGACCCCCAGCAGTGGCGGCCAGAGCACCATGTCTGTGAGGCACTTGCAGACCACCTCCTCCTCCACCCCCTGTAGTAGGGCACTTGGGCGGCTGCCCATGAACCTCAGGCCCCTAAGGCAACCCCAAGACCATGCATACTACAGACAGTTTACAACAAACACCAAACTTTATTTCCCTCCACCAGGGAAATTGTCCCTCCAGCAGACATTGTCCCCTCACCCTGGCAGCAGGCAGCTTCCAGGGATGGAGAGCAATCTCCTGCCCTCTGCTGCCCAGCTGAGCAGAAGCACATTTGCTCCCAGTCAGAGGTCTACATGACCAGCCAACATGATTGTAAAAGTGTTAAGCTCTAACCACACAAGATGCTTGTAGCAGGGAGCTTGATGCTTCTGCTACTTCAAGGGAAGGCAAGCTGTAGAAAATCAGGCTGCAAGTGAGGCAGAGGGCAATCAGGGGAGCCACATCACCAAAAGGGTCTGGGCTTGTACAGTATATAACGTAGGCCCTGAGCTGGGCTGGCAGTCTGACCTGGAAGAGCTCCTGAGCAGAAGGGCTGCAGCAAGGCTCCTGAACAACACCTGACCTGGGGCAGGCAAGACTGGTGGTTTACGGATTGAGACTGTAGGGGTGGTGGTGGTCTCAGCTGGCCCGGGAGCAAGGCCAGGGCCCAAGAAGCAAGACCATAGCCACAAAGTGATGAGGACAGGCAATAGGGTGTGAACCAGGATCAGGGATCTGGAATCTATGAGGGGTGAGAACAATTTGGGCCAGGTGGCCTGTAGCCTGGGAGGGGCAGAGTCTGTTGGAGGAAATAAGGCCTGAGCCCAGGAGATGCACAGGGTGGGGGCCTTGGCCATGGAGCGGCTGGGAAGGAGTTGGAAGTACAGTTAAAGAGACAGCAGCCTGAGCCCAGGAGGGGCAGAGAATGCAGGCCTAAGCCCAAGAAGGGTGCAGATTGATCGAGGTACAGAGGCCTGAGCTCAGGAGGGGCCAGGACAGTTAAAGGCACTGGGGCTGGAGGCCCCAAAGTGGTGGAAACTATTCTTGGTTTAGGGGCCTGCAATGATTGGAGTTGACACTGGGGATGAAGGCCTATGGATGTGGGATTGATTTGATTGGACAATAAGGCTTAACACCCAATGACTGGTAACACCTGTGAGGCTTGGACGTGGCTAAAAGGAGAGATGAGGAGGCCACATAATTAGCCCTTAAGGCAATGAGAAGTGATACCTGTGATCATGAGTATGAGATCCCACCTGGGGAGTCCCGGGGCAGCTTCCTTTTTCTAAAAGACATGGCAAGAGAATTGAAGGGGAGATTGCCTAAAGAAAGTAAAGGTTACAAGGGCTGAGGGGGCTCCAGGGGCATCCCAGCCACCCTATCACGTTACAGTACCCAATGGTGTTTCAGCTAATGGAGTCTAACAAGATGTATGAAGCCAGAATCACATCTTTTGGAGAAAATGCGTAGCATATGTCTAGCTCAAGAAGACCCTGATCCTCAGTTGAGATCCCTAAAAAAAAAAAGGCAAAGGCCAAAGAGCAGCTGGTGCCAAACACTCCATTCACCTAGCTTGGTAAAGGCCCTGTGGTTTCTATAACTTATAGAAGTACTTTGGGAGTACTTTGTGTCTTGCAAGGTCCACATTATGTCTTGCAAGGCACTATCAGAATGCATATATTTATTAAACAGAATCAAAACAACAGGATAATAAGCCACATGAATATGATTCTACTTTGTAACTCTAAACCCCCCCTAAAATTTAACAGGATATTAAAAATCTTCACAAAATAGAAAACACTATCTTTGCTTTGGAAATATCTGGATAGTTTTAAAGGGTCTGTTAACTCTTATTGCCTACCTCCCATTTTCCATTCCTAGGAAAGCATGGATGTGATGTAAGACAGACACTCATACTTGCTCATATAAGTATCAGATACAGTGAAGGGAACAAGATCATTTGGTAGCAACTATCGTGGCATCTTCTTGAATAATTTGGCTTCTGAATGCTTCAGAGTCAGAAGGGCCATGCTCACAGAACCAGTTCCTAACCGAGCAAATGAATGAGGGCCTAAAGTTGTCTCCTAAACTTTATTCACATTAGGTGGCTCTTTGTTCTTGTGAACTATCTTATAGTCCATGGATCTCCTCGTGCCCGACAGTAAGGAGAGCCACAGAGCTACAGTGAGAAAAAACAGCTAGCTGCCTGCACAGCACCTCCATCCTAATGCGTTCCTGTCATCGTTTCTGGGGATTTGACAGAACAGAAAAAAATCATCTTTCTTCTGAGCTTTGCTGTATTCAGCACCATTTGTTTAAAACAAAAACAACCCCCCCCCCACCTTCTAGATTTACAAGGCCCTAAAGGAGAAACCTGACTCCTGAATAGAGAAAAAGCTGTGTCTAACTAGCTCGGTTTCTGTTGTGGACAGAGTTCACAAGCCCTGAAGACCATGATAGTATCTTTTTCTGTAATTACATACACCAGTGAACCCATCTGAACATGGAAATATTTGCACTGAGGTAAATGACTACACAGGAGAACAAGATCTAAAGAGCAGCCATGCTGGGAGTCAGTGGTACAAATATAAAAATACTAACACTACAAACAAACGGTGACAACCACTGATACAGCCGCAGTCATTGCAGCATTTTTCTGTTACCTCGCCCCCAAACACCCCAACAATATTCATTTTCTCAGTTTATCCTTCTCCATCTCAGCGCTTTTGATAAGTCTTTCAAAATTTCCCTCAAGCCCCCTAGTGTTCACAACTAGGAGAATTTTTCCTTGTTAAAAAAAAGAAAAGAAAAAAGAAAAGACTCCAGCTTGAAATGTGTTATGTATTCTGCCAGCAACTTGATGCTAATGAATTACAGAACAGAGGTTGGCAGAGGAAACCTTACATAAGTTTCATTGTGCTCCATTATACTTACTGACAGGGTAGCAGATCTTGCTAGAAAGTGAATTATTCCAACTGAAAATAAATCAATGTAACTGTTTTCCTGTAATTTTTATATCAAATATCATTTGTTTTTGAAAATAAATGTCTTCTTTCCTTTATAATATTGACCTTCTAGAGACAAGCCAGATGTGTATCTACTTTGTGTATATAAAGAAAAAAGGATTGCACAGTTGCAGCGAGACAGCTTCTACAGTGTTCCCTTAAGCACCATTCATCTCAAATTAAACTCTCTTTGGAAACAGAATCCTTGTCTGCATTTGGGATTTGTCCAACTTGCAAACATTGGGGTTAGCCAACAATATATCTGCACTGGTATGAACTCCTGGTGTCAACGGTTCAATCCAAAGCAAGTCATGGCTTGGAGTTAGTCTATGTTACAGTGCTCCCTATTGGAGATGCAGCTCCCTAGACTTCAAAAGCTAACGCAGTCTCATGTCAGTGTATTCATGCTGACACCAAACCATGAGTACATTGCTGTGAAAGTGCATGGAGTGGGAGGGCAGTGGTGGGGATGGGATTTTTCATTCTCTGGCACTGCTATCCCAGCAAAACTTTGTAGTGTAGACCTGACTGTGTCTTGGTAGCTTGCTGGAGTTTCAGGTGACACCAAGAAAATCATGGCTTATAGTAATTCACAGTGCCGTAGCAATGAAGTTTGGCACCTGAGGCAAAGCCTGCAGTGACAACCCACCCTCACCCCTCACACAGATCCTGGGGACACCCTGCCTCATGCTTGCCCAGGAGCGTATGCAGTGGTGGAAGCCACCCTTCCCCTGTCCCCGCAGCCCCCAGATGAGCTGCTTACAGCTCCATCCTCCACCCTGCCCTGGCTGGGCAGCACCTGTTGGCATCCCTTCACTTAGGCACCTGGGGTGGTTGTCCTGCTCCCCCCACCCCTTTTCAACCTGCCTCACAAGGGATTTGCAACAGTACAGATGAACTGGTTGCTGGCTTCTGAGAGATGAAATCCCCAATACAGACACAGTCAAGAAATAAGAGTTGTCATTCACATAAGTTTGCATGCATGCAACGTTAAAGATGAGATTTGAAATACAAGGAGGTCAGTAGATTTTCAGGCAAAATCACTAAAGCAGCCTGAAATCTGCTCCTTTCCACCTGCATGAATTAGGATGATATACAAGGGTGCATTTTTGGAAAGTATTTGTTCCTGCAGAAAGGGAGTGCAGACAGTGGGTGGGATTGTATTTGTTTCCACAGATGCAGTGAATCTTCAGGGCCTTTACCACCTCATGTTACTTTTTCTCAGCTTGGTGGGAGTCCCGTAGTGGGATCTAGTAAAGAATGTGCAATTGAGATCCATGCTTCAGATCCAGAAGCAGAATGTTGTCTTTAATTTGCAAAGTATACATGCAAAGAGAACCCGAAATCTGATTTTTATTGTTTATGCATATAACAATTCTCTTAGCGTCAACAAAGTCTTCTGCATATAATTTCATTTGTTCTGTTTTGTTTTTTCTTCCCTTCAGCTCCCTCTACCATTCCTCCTGCCTATGTTTCTTTCTTTTTCTCTTGGGAAGGTACACACATAGCCACAGTGCGATAAGTTATATATTCACAGGTATAAAGAAATGATACATTGCTTGTGCTGGCAAATAAACAGGATTTTGAATTCAGAGATGAAGGTACCCTGAGAGCTGCATGTGATGCAACATCTGTACATTTTCTAAGTTATTTCCAAGTAAGATTTCCTCCAACTTGGGAAAAATGCATTATTTGAGACTATGTACATAACATTTAAAGCCTGTAAGCATATTATCAGCAGGAATCCTGGTTTTCCCTGATAAAAAACTGCAAATTCTCTGATAAAAAACCCAAATCTGTGATTAAAATTAAAGGCCCCCGTAACAGGGTGGCCTCCTCATCAGGTCTTTGCCAGCCGCCCTGCTCCTGAGATAAACACCCTCTTTGCTCGCCTGCCACACCTTGATGGAAATATCTGAGAGTTGTTACTAACCTGGCATTTCCTGGGGGCCCCCATGCCACTAGGAGCCCCACCAGACCACCCTTCCCCGGCAGGGTGCAGTTTTACATCTTACCCAGGACAAGGGGTCATTTCCACCCCATAGCCCCTGCCCTTACCTCCTGATTATGGCCAGAGCAGCCTCTCAGCCTGATGTTAACTTCCTTCCTCCTACAACAAACTACAGCCCAGCTTACATCCCTGGGTCCAAAATGGTTGCCCTCATCAGACACCTGGCTGCTGCCTGTTTTCTGCCCTTAAAGTGTCAGGCACCAAAGGTGCCCTGCCACAGATCCTCACAGCCCCCTCCCCCACTCACCCCTGCTGGTCCCCTTACTCCTCCCCCCACAGCCCCCTGGCCCTGTTGGTGTACCTCCCTCCCCCTTACAGGCCCCCCACCCCCAGCACCTGACCCCAAGCCCTTCTGGCAGGGCCCCCAGTTTCCAGGGCTATGGAGCCAGGGACCACTGTTTGTAGCCTCCTGCCCCTGACAGAAAGTAGTGGCTGCTTCAGCAGAGCTGAGCACGGAGCCATCTCACCCTCCACCCCCTTCTGCCTGCTGCCTACCTGCTTCAGGCTTAGGGGTGGGGGAGCAGCTCCCTGCCTGCCTCTGTGTGCACTCCCAGGGAACAGGGGTGACCCACACCCCCCAAATCTGTGCATGGGATGGGGAGGGGTGGGTGGGTGCCCTCTTTCTGCTGCCTCCCAGCCCCCTGCAGGCTGCAACTCTTCCAACCTGCAGAGAGCTGACTGCAAAACTGCAAAATCCATGCATTTCTCTGTTGAAGTGAGAAATCTGCATTTTTACTCTAGCAAGGGATGAATTCCCCATTGAACTCTGTTTTTCCATGGGAAACGGATAGCCCAAAACCCTGGTTATCAGTGATAAAAAAAAAAATTTAAAAACTGATATATTGGATCACTGCTGGACAAATGTATTTTTACTTACAGTAATAGCAAATATGATCATTTTATTTTCATCCTACAAAATGAAGGCTACACCCTATTGAGTATTAGCTCTGCCCAGCAGGTGCTGGAGTATCAAAGCCAATTTTTTTGTCATGAAATGTCACCATTTTTGTAACTAATATTGTATGTGAGAGGAGTGTAAAATCTCATTCAGCAAGCAAACTAGAGGTACAAAATAAATATAAATGTTTTAAATTAGGTGAAGCCTAATATGGATCTTTTTATTACACTTATTATTATTTATATGTTGCTAGGTAAGTCCACAGCATGCTACCAAGGGAGGCACCAGTGTGATGTCAACCTGAAAAAAATAACATGGATAAGACCAAGCATAGTTTGGAGATAAAAGTGCAGAGATGACACAGTGAAGCAATGAATGTAAGAATGACTTGTGCAAAAAGAGTTTTGAGGAGAAGAGTTTGAAGGAGAGAGTCAGGCTGACAAGAGCCAGGCAGGAAATGCAAAGATAGGAAGGAGCAAGAATTTATGAAGGCAAGTGTGGGAAAGGAAGACATAGGCATCATTAAGACCACAGAGGGCTAGGAGGAGCATATGGCCTAAGAGCTTCATACAGTAGAAGGAAATGCTTTGCCCACATTTTTGTGCAAATACTGGAAAGAATGTCTGCTAGTGTCACTTTCCATCTGTTGTGTTTTCTGGATGGGCCGAAAATGCTTGATGTTTTCCAACTTTTCACAGGAAAAGATTCAGGGATTTTCCTTTCTGCTCTTGCCCTCCTCCCTGCTCCTTTTCATTTAACATTTTTAGTATTCAAATTAGGAGATTTTCAGTATCCCAGTGTGAAACTCAAAAGCCTTTCCCTAGGCAGCCTGGGAGCATATCACAAATAAATGGCATGAGAGATGGAAAAAGTTTTTAAAATGTGAGACTGGCAGGAAATACTGGCACATTTCTGTTTGATATTTACTTTCTTGGCACAGGATGGCTCTTCTAGCGCCAATGGAAAATCCTTGAGTGCCAAGCCTTTTTCAGATAATCTGCACACAAAACACACTTTGAATTGGCACATAGCATCTGAGATTAAGGCTTAACCCTAGCCAAAATATATATATTTGGATTCTAACATTGCTCCTAAGTGAATTAGGCAACTTTGTAATACTCAAATGCTACATGTGACTAATTTGAAATTGATGCCTCTGAACACAGCCAAGGCAACTTATTTGTGGAAGCTGGTGACACCTCATAGAGGAGTAAAATCAGCCCATTAAGGCTTTGAATGCCTTAACTGTGTACACAACTGGGTGCATCTACACAAGACACTTTACTTCACATCAGACTAATCTAATGCACAGTAAAGCATCCACATGTGCATAGGATTTACTGCACAGTAAATTAAGCTAATGTAACATTTGCTAATGCCAACAAATACAGATACTAGTTTAATGGGGTATTAGCGACTGCGCAGTAACACATGTGTAGACACTGACTGGAAGCAATTTGCTCCATATCAATCTTGGCAGCAGCAGGGAGCCACAGGGAGCGGTGGGGGCAGGGGAGGAGTGGGGGGAAGGGAGAAGCCGTCCATGGCTCCAGCACGGCTCAGCTCCCAGCTGCCCCAAGTAACTGGGAGCTCTCTGTCCCCAGTCCTGGCACTGTTCAGCTCCTGGCCTCTCCCAGGCACAGGCAGGGAGCAGGAACTGACTAGGGTGTGCGCTGCATGGGCAGCAGCAGAGTTGAAGGGACAGAGAGCATCCTCTGGTGCATCTCCCCCTGCAATCCCTGGTGCTGCTTCCTCCCCCCACACCTCCCTCCTGTCCCAGCACCGCTTCCCCCTCATGTCTCCTCCCTGATCCTGGCTCTGCTTATTCCCGACATCTCCCCCCGACCTCCAGTTTTTACCCCTTGTGGGCACTTTTTACCCCTTGTGTCTCCCTTCTGGTCCCTGGTGCTACTTCCCCCTCACATTTCCCTCCTGGTTCCTGGCACTGCTTCCCCCTCCATATGTCCCCCCCACAGTCCCAGCACTACTTACTCCCATGCTCAGGCATGGGGCATCACCTCAAACCAGTGCTGTCCAGTTGGGCTGTGATCCCAAGCTCTGCGTGGCTGGGAGCTATCCCCCTCTCACAGACTCACAGAGTTGTTTAAGTAATCCTAATTCACTCTGCTTGAGCCCCTAAAAAAATAATAATGCATGTACTTTTTTAATATGACTTTATTTTAGCCTTAAGAGCTAAGTCACAAAAAGGTTGCAAGGGGGAGGAAGACTAATTCATCTTCTGCATTAACATTTTTCAAGCTGCCCAGAAGGCTAGAATAGTACTTGAGGTTAGATATTATTTCACTGCTTAAAATTCTTGGACTTAGCTTCTCTTTCTTCCAGGCTAATGTTATCAGGCACTGAAGGCTGGAGGGTGCTTTTGCAGGGAGAAGATAGACTCATTTTGCTTCTGCAGAGACATAGCTTTACTTTTCTTTCAGTGAGAAGTCTAGCGCACCTCTGGATGTGGAACCTATGTGTAAGAACTGACCCGTTCTTTTCGGTGGGCAGTACTTTAGCACCTTCACTCTCAAACTGGGCTTGTCAGCCACAAGTGGATTCATCAGGTACATAACCAGACCTATTATGTGTATACCATGGTCTAGAGGATTGACAGTTGGCTTATATTTAACTACCTCCCAGAGGCAGATCCTTATTCAATGAGATGCATAGTTCTCTACTCCCTCAACAGGGAATCTTAATCTGTGCTAAGATACCTCCACTGTCACAATTTTACTCCACAGAAATATCTTAGTGGGTTGTGGGACCTGAGTAGACAATGTCTACATGAAGCACTCCATCAATCTAACATGGATATTGTAAAGTAAACTTTCCTCCTCCTCCATAAATAGCCTATTACAGTGGTCCTCCTGCTTTTAAATCTTAAGGCACCCCTCCATAACTTCCCTGAATTTCCCAGTGCATTTCACTGCTTGAGAATCACTGAGCTAAATTTCTAAATTCAAAAAAGATATTAAGGGGTGCCTTGAGGTTAAAAAGTTGAGAACCACTGATCTAGGTCAGAGTGCCAGGTAAAGGTGGGAGGGGGGAAGGAAGTCACCCTGCCATGCCCTGCTTTTTCTGCCTCTTGGCCACCCCAGTCTGTACCTGAGGGGGCAAAGGCAACCCTTGCCACTGAGGCTGTTCCTCTGGGGTCTCACATGCTGACTGCCAAAGCCACCCTCTGGCTCCTTCTTGTGGCCCCCAGAACATGGAGGAAGCAAAGGGTATAAGTTTAGCTGCAAAGTGAAGCTCTGGCCCCACATCCATCTGCAAAAGAGCATGCTGCTAGGAATGTGGGGGTGGCTGGCACAGGGGATTCCAGGGGTAGGGGAGAGCAGTAGCACTGGCATGTCTAAAGGAGCAGCCACAGGCACTGCTGGGGTAGCTGGGATGGGCATAGGACATCAGATGGGGGCTGGAGAGCACTTATCTCCTTACAAAGAGGCCAGGTGCATTCACACCATTAAAAGGATTTTGCATAACCCCTGTTGAAAATCACTTGCCTAGTACTTAGACCATTTCCTTGGGACATGGGAAATAGGCTGCACTTGGGAGACCTGAGAGTTGAGCCCTGTTCAAACTTAGTGGGGGTTGAACCCACATTTCTTTTGTCCCAGCAGAGCGCCCTAACGCCAACTTACAGGTTAGGCTAAGTTGAAGGTTCCTGAGAGCTTCCCACTGGGTGACAGAGGGGACTTGCCAAAGGGCTGTAAACTTGGTGGCCGAGAAGTGGTGGCAGCATTAACTGATTCATTGCTGCTCCCAGGCTGCCAGATTTCTGGATCCATGAGGAACCATAGTAGATCACTTCTGTATGTGCACAATAGGAGCAATAATGAAGACATGAAAGGAATTTAGGCCTCTTAGCAGAATTCAGGCAAAAAAAGAATCCTGTTTAGGGAATTATAGTAAAAACAGGCATCATATTTGAGTGAGTTCTAATTAATCAGAGTCAAAATGAGGGAGAGGCATAGTCCTTTACACACCCAGCTTGTCCTTGGAATGAGCAAGCATTAGCCCCAATTTTCACCCCCTACCCCCATCCCAGAATCTGTTTTTACCCTAAGATGCCTAAAGTCTGTGCAATTGCCACTTATGTTTTCAGGGAGTTAACAGATTTAGATGCCTAATAGGTGGAAAAGGATCTAAGCCAAATGTGGATTTTTTTTTCTTTAATTGAAGCATTATTAAGGCTGTTTTTAAAAGGCTGATGATACATCTACTCAACACGGATTCCAGGTCTCAATTTTCTGTTATGTGGGATCATATCCTTTTTGAACTTCTATCCCATTAGAAAGCAGTTCTAAAATAATCTTTCTGAATCCATTTTTGTTGTCAGGAATAGAATCAAGATTCTAATTCTTCAGTTATGGACATTAAGGAGACAAAGAAGCACATTTGTGTTTTAAAAGTTAGTTGAGGCATGACCTCAAAAATAAAAATAGAAAGTAAAGTAACTCCTACTTTTTTATTTAACTTACCATAGGCCAGAATATGAAATATAGCGTAT
This sequence comes from Crocodylus porosus, assembly GCF_001723895.1. Lineage (NCBI taxonomy): Eukaryota > Metazoa > Chordata > Crocodylia > Crocodylidae > Crocodylus > Crocodylus porosus. The sequence continues at coordinate 23,323,822 of NW_017728948.1, forward strand.
TAAATTAAGCCCTCTTGCCATGATTTGTGCAATTACTTTACACAGCAGTTATTTCATTATCTTCAAAAAAATTATTGCAAATTTACACAGTGTACAAAAGAGAAGCTTGTTTTCCTGTACTCAGTGACCACCACCACCTGACATTGCCAAGTTCTGTATTATCCTTTTCTACGATGGCTTGAGGTCAAGAATGTATTGAAGGAGGAAGATTCGATCTCCCCTAGATTTCCAATATTTGACTAGCTCAATTCCAACCTGCCAACAAAAACAGGTTAGTATTTATAGAATTGGCATTCAAAGGAATTAGACACAGACTTTTTCTTAGATAAGCAATTTATGTCAGTCAGGCAAAGTCACCAAAAATATGGTCGGGCGGTGAAGGGGGAAATAAACTTCTTCTGTATCTTCAGATCAAAGATTTCATTATTTAAAACACTGTCAGGTTGCCTTTCATCTTTACAGCTGGCAAGCATAGAAAAATGTAATGCAAATAAAAGCAACTGCAAAAAAATTAATTCTAATTATATAAAGCTCCCTCAGTCCTTTGAGGCTCAGCAGGATGACAAGTAACATGTGACTCCACAAACATGACATAAAGACTTACACATAGATTATGGCTATAGAGTAAACTTGGCTGTCCCCAGTGGCGGCGCCTTCAAGCACATTGCAGGGCTCCAGGCAGGCTGCCTACTAACCCGCAAATGGTGTAGCCAGGTCTGCACAGCAGCAAAAGTGGTCTACTTAGCACTGTCACTCAGGGGGTATAATTAGCCCCCCCATATGTCACACACAGGCATCTGCCTTATGGCTGGTTTAGAAAACAGTCTGCCCAGGGAAATTACCATGTGCCTGGGGGCACCGTTGCCAGGTATGTACAGACGTAACCATATAATACAGCAATTCCAGAGGCTGACTGGATAACAGTGACCATCAAACTGCCTTAGATGATTTATTTCTGAGGCAATACTTTATCATTGCTTCTGAATACTTTTACTTCTTCATAACTCTTGCACCCTTACCTACTAAATTTATGGAGGCACGACTGGAAAATTCATATATCTACCCTTATCCTATAAGTAATGCATTATAGTGAATTATTTGAAAAGAATGTAAAAAGTGGGGTACCCACTAAATTAAGCATACATTTAACCTACAATTTCTCTCACAGTCTACAATGCGTAAAAAGTCTCATAGTCACATTTTAGTATATAATAAATTCATTTAGCTTTCAAAATATTCCCTTGAGTATTGTCTATGTCAGTGGTCCTCAACTTCCAGTTTACTTCCAGAGTCACAAAAATTAATCCTTCAACCTCTTCCCTGCTGCCATATTTCCAGACTCTGGGGAGTCCTTTGTGGATGACTGCCCTGGTATGCCAGACTGCACCAGCACATGAGGTCCCTCTGCAGCCAGGTCTGTCATGCAGATTTGAGCCAGTTCACAGGATTAGGCCACAGCCAGATCCACCATGCGGGTTCAGGCTGGTGTGCAGAGTCAAGCCACGGCCAAATCCAGCATGCCAGGCTGGGTTGGAACACCCAGTTGCATCAACAGACCTACATTGCATGCTGATACCATGCTGGATCAGGCCTGTGGAACAATCCTGCCCGCAGGATCTGACTTGCAGACTGGTCCTGCACCACTCATCCAGTCTGCAGGGCTGGAAGTTTAACCATCACTAGTCTTGCCTTTGTCATTAACCAATGCCATCAGCTAGCATGGCTTTTAGGGCTTGTCTCTGCCACTGCAGGAGTGGGTTCCAGTGGAGCTGGGCATTTCCCACCCATTCGTGCCCACTAACATGCTCCAGAGTCAAAAGTTTGCCAATGAGGCTGCTCCAAGCTTGTCTCCAGTGGTTGCTGTCAGACCCCAGTGCAGCCTCACAGGAGAATCTCCAGGCCTGGAGGGTGAGGTAGGCTGAGCCCTATCCTGGCCAGGACCTGTCATGGCAGCACTATAGACAAAGCCTTAGTTTTGCAGAAAAAATAATTTTTGCTTTTTGAAAACAGGTAAGAAAAATCTTTAAAATACTCAAATGCGGTTGTAAATGCACCGGAGACAATCCAGAATAGTAACAGTGATACAACCTGTCCAGTGACACACTGATGTAGTCTGTAATTTGCTCTGTAATTTTTCTACTCTGTTAAACTACAGCCACTCCATAACTATAGACTTACAGATTCCAAAAGGATTCTGCAATGTGTAGTTAACTCTTAGTTAACTGTCTTTTATCTGCAATTTTTTTCAGTTATGAGCTGCCCTCTACTATTTACCTTCCCCGTACTAAAGTAACATTGAGCAATAAAGGAAAAGAATGTCAAATTCTAAGTGATAATGGACAATAATTTACCCCTACGTGTTCTGTTATTTTTATTTCTTTATTTTCCCAGGAAAATATCTAATGTATATTTTCATTAGTGTGTTTTCTCAGAACAACAGGGTAATAGAGACCATTGAATGCATCTTGAAAGAATGCTTTTAACTACTAAGAAAGGGGGGTGGGGAACCATGGAAGTAATTTGCTACTGAATTTCTTCATAATTACAGGGTTACACCATATGCAAAAACAGTAGGTTTCTTTTGAACTTTTATGTGGGTGAAAGGTGAAGACCAAACTGAACTGGGTCACTTGTTAATTCTTCTGCTGATGACAAGTTTGCATGTAAAATAATCAAAAGAGTCTAAAAGGGTTCCAAGAACTATGCTCACATGGAGAACATTTAAAGTACCCAAGTTCAAGAAGCCACTAAAAGATGAAGTTGGAGCCTTCATACTTTGAAATGGTTTCTGCAAGTTCAACTGATACCACTGAAACTTTACAAATAATACTTCCAGTTGCTGCTCAGTTAATGCAAGCAAAGTTTGTGTCCACATTAGCTTTCATAATGACAGCTCTTTTTTGGAGGGCTTTGCCTAGGGGTCTGAAGGCATTTGATGTTGTACTGTCTTCACACTGATTTGGGTTGCTTTCAGTGCTTCAATACAACCCTGATGGACTTGACTGATCTCACTACATGATGATCAGTCCAGCATTTAATGGCTTCTCTTATGACACACGTGATATAGACATTTTAGATCATGCGCTCTTATGATGACACAGTCAAGGAGGTGCCATTGTTTTGAGCAGGGAAGTTGTCATGTTGTTTTGTACCTATCATGTTGTCCGAAGACAGTGTTACTAATGACAAAATCATGCTCTGCATTTACTAAGTAAAAAGATACCATTGGAATTGGCCTTGCCCACTCCTTCCTTCCCAATGGTGCCCCTCCACATGTTAAAGTCCTGGCCAACTTCAGCACTGATGTCTCCAAGAAGGATGATCTTGTCCTCTTTCAGGGATGGTAGTCAGGATTTCATCAAGGTCAGCATAAAACTGTTCTTTCTGTTCTTCCACAGCATTGCATGTTGAGGCGTATGGACTGACGATGGAAGCTAACGAATTGTTGGTCAGTTGGAGGCAGAGTCATGAGACGCTTGTTAATGGAACAGGAAAGTCAGTCATTTGGCCAACAATGTGGTTCTTAATGGCAAAATCAAGGTCCTGTATTTGTGGGTTTGCCTATCCAGAAGAATGTGTAGCTACTCCGTCCTCCCTCAGCTGGCCTTCGTCTTCATGTCTGCTCTTGCTGGCAGCAGCCATATTGATGTCATATGGCAAGAGTTCTGGGGCACCAATAGGTGTTCTGCATTCAGATCTGTCACTGTTCAGGTCATCTAGTAGGGTTTATACATTCTAGGATGTAAAAGGCATTTTTGTATTTCAACCACAATTAAAGCAAGCTCCCTGGAAGTGGCTCTCCAGTTAGGTAAGGTAAAGTGGGACAACTTATGTTTGGGACACTTTTTCTAGCCTCTTCTCCATGTGGAGTGAGCAGAGGAGATACTAAAAAGGACAGCTCAGTCATGATCACAGCTGCCAAATTACCTTCCTGTCAAGGATGAAGTGACCATCATGCGACAGCTGCCTGCATGTAGATCAGGGGTGGGCAAAATACGGCCCATGGGCCAGATACGGCCCACAAGGCCATTCTATCTGGCCTGTGGAGCCCGTAAAAAAATTTAGAAAATTAAAATTCCTGTCCTTGAGTAGCAGGGCACTAAGGTGCCTGCTACTGATAGCGGTACTTTGAGCTCAGCTGCCAGTCACCAGGGCAACCAGATTGGGTCAGCTGACCAAAAGGGATCAGGGCCTGGCCTTTATAAACAGAGAAGGCTGAGGCCAGAGTCAGTCCCCCTCTGGCAGCTTGAGGAGCGGGAGCTCTGCCAGAGCAAGCAGGGTGAACCCAGTAAGGAAGCCGATGACTTGAGCGGTGTTGGCATGGCATTATGGGGTGGAGAGAACCCTGATAGA
>NW_017728948.1:23328978-23339800 GCF_001723895.1 Crocodylus porosus
TTCTGATTGGCCACTAAATTCTTATAAAAGGTTTGTGAGCCGCCACCCAGGTGTGGTGAGGTAGCGTGTGTGTGTTTTGGAGGAGAGACTGCTCGATCCTGTGAGCAGAGGCTGCCTTTGCAGGGACTGTTTCACAGGGAGAGAGCGATCCCGTCAGCAAAGGCTGCGGACGGCAGAGGCTGTGAGGCGCAAGCAGAGGCTGTGGATGGCGGGTGGAGCGACTCGTCTTTTCAGTCTCAGTTACGGGACTGTTTGGCTTCGATTTTGACTTCGGCTTACTTCGTTCTGGCTTCTCATCTCCAACCTCGGTTTATGGACTGTCTTTTGGACTGGCACGACCCCATTCCTCGATTCACTACGTTACAGTTTTTGTTGTTTGTTATCCCATTCATGAGCTGTTGACCAGCCCTGGGACTAGCTAGTGGGCAGCCGCCCCTATCCCTCAGGGGGTAGAAAGCAAGGGCTCACTAGTGAACCCTGTGGGCCAACAGACCCCTTTGTTGTTCGCTATACTGTAACTGAAGAAATATCTGAGCCTCTGCTTCCCAAGCGTGAGTAAATAAATCATCTTTCTTTAAACTCCCGGTACAGCTCACACTCCACCGCCGCTAATCCCACCTGTTCATATTCCAGTTGCCACCCCGGCCCACCGTGACCTTGGGGCCCGATTCACTCGGTGTTCGGTTACCCCGACAGGTAGGTAGGGGCACTAGGGGAGGTCACGGCACCCCTAGGTCATCCTGCCACACCTTGGTTCCTGTCAAAGATGACAGGAACCAAGAGGAGTAGGACCCAGGGGAAGCCCTGGAGAGCTCCTGCAACAGCAGAGCCCACCCGGCCCTGCCCCCACAGCTGGAAGCCCCACCATTAATAAAACCCTACTGTTTTGTTTCCCAGTTTTCAGAGATGCTTAGTTGTCCATAGCTTCTACTGACTTATTTCAGTGTGTACATAACTTCTTATTACCATCTAAGAACTACCACAGCTGGCTACACTCTGGTGCTGATCTTCATTTTAGATGTCAAGAACAAGGATATCATAATCCAGTTACTGTTTGGACAGATTGTTACCTGACTCAAGCAGCTGTCAGAGAAGTTCCAGCTCTTAGGCAACAAGACCAGTGATCCTGACTTGACCACGATGATTTATGGACTCTAGAAAATTTCAAAGCCTGCTAAGCACAACAGCATTCCATCCTTATAAGAAAGAGAACTGAAGACCCAGTGAATTGCTATAATACCACTGACAACCATTGACATGTTGTACACACAGTCTATTTTGATTGAAAATAAACACTCCAAATTGGTCATTGTAGAAGTATTCTTAGATAACTCCAATGTAGCAGTATTCTTACTTAACTCAGTGATGCTAAGGTCTCACAGAGTGGCACCTGTAAGCAACAATTTCTGTCATCTCCAGTTGGCAAGGAGATTCCATCCTGGCTGATAACAATCTTTCCTCAGTTATTTACATTCTCCTCACCTCTTACCTATACTAAGCAATGCCATATACATGAGCATAAAAGCTTCAGCACTTAGGATCTTCCATCTAGTATGGAATACCTAGTATGACATCTCCAGTAGCCAAGGCTACTGTGCATACATCAAATCTATCCTCAAGGTCTCAGTTCTTACCTTAAAGATTCTCCATGGTCTGATGCCAACTTATTTAAAAGATAACTTCAGCTTTAAGAAGGGGAACCATACTGGAAAACAATAATTTCTCTCGTAAAAGGGAGCTCTCTTAAAAATATGTACAGCTCATCTGTACAGACAGAATTTTGTTACAGGTCTTTCTGGGACTGCAGAATGATCTCTCCAAGGAATGATCACAAACTTTACCACCATCCAGAGGGAGGCACATTTTTTTGCTTTTGCCTTCACTAACAGACACATAGTAATATTCAAATATATATCTTTTAAACATACAAAACCCCAGAAAACCACTGCCTCCCCAAAAAATCCTAAAAGATAACTCTGCCGAAACAAGTCACATCACTGCAAATGCATCTTCCCATAAGACAAGAACAAATAACACATGATAGTTACACTGTCATATTGCTTGCTATACAGCTGGAGCGTTCTTAGCTGGTACAGTGGTTAGGGTGGTGTCTGAATGAGATTAGACTCAAAGTATAAGTTCATGGCTCAGCATGTTCTAAAACCTAACAATTAGTCTGCTAAGTGTACTTACTCCCTACAGCAAAACGGTTCTACAGAACATGTTCGTGGTCCCCTAATTAACATGTCAACTTTAATTTCATATGCTTGTCCCTTATTTCTAGTGTTCTCAACATATTTTCGCATCTAAAACCCACAATGCATTAGTAGGTTTATTATATCTAAAAACATCATTGCTCATGGTCTTTCAAATGGTACTGTCATTTATGCCTGTACATGGTGGAAAGTAGTTGGAAAATGCTCACATTCTGGTTTGGTCAAGTCTTCTTACTTCAGTTTATTATCAGTATACCTGTATTTGTTTTATTTGGCTTGCTGACAGACTAGAATGTCTTTCCATTTTAAATGGGCTGAAAGGTATGATTTTAAAAAGCCACAAATATTATGAAGAATGAGGTCTTGAAGAAGAATTCCTCCAGAAAAATTGTATTGGTTTCAGAATCTGGAGAGAAGATCCAGAATTACACTAATGTTAACATGATTAAAATATTGTGGTGTAAACCTGAAATGAATTAACCATGTAGTAAATAGATTTCTATTTACTGAATTGTTCATTCATGTGTTTGACATGTTACCTGTAAATAGCTCTGAGTAGACATTAGCCTGCTTCCTTATCTTCAAGTAGTAATAATATGGTAGTTTTACTAATAATGCTGAAGCATAGAGAAATTCAGTGATTTACCAACGGTCACAAAAGAAGTTCGTGGCAGAACCTAAAATTAAACCAAACTTTCCTGAATTTAAGTACCTTCGTTGGAAAGGCCCTCCACTGGTAACCTATTACACGAAAGCATGGAGGCTAGCATCTCCGTTTTCAACATGTCCTTACATGTATGCTTACTGTAGATAACACTGATGATGCAACTTGGGAATTTTTTGTAGATGATCAAATTCAATGGGCATTATGATCAGCTAGGGAAAGCTATCTTTGGAAAAAATAGATTGGATTGCCAATGATTGCAAAATTGTTGCTTGCTATGACTCTGAGTGAATTGGTATTTCCTTCCTCATGATACTGACATTATGACCATCTATAAATATGTAAAGGGTGAATATCAGAAGCTGGGAGAAAAATTGTCCACAAGGGCACCCCAGGGTGGAGAGAAGGAGCAATGGCCATAAACTGTTAGAGGATGGTTTCAGGTTGGATGCAAGGAAAACTTCTTTAGGATAAGGGTGACCAGAATCTGGAATAGACTTCTCAAAGAGGCGGTGCAGTCCCCATCCTTTAAAATCTTCAAGAGGAAACTGGACAGACACATTGCTGGATCATTTAATCTCACCACTATTCCTGCCTGGAGCAGGGGGGTTGGGCTTGATGTTCTTTCTAGGTCCCTTGCAAACCATAATTTCTGTGGTATCTACGATTACTGTGAGAACAAGTTCAGCTTTGTCAGGATAAATTAGATTATCTAACAGGTCTCTTCCACCTCTAATTTATGACAGTGATCAACTATAACTTTCTGATTTTTCTTGATAACAAGGGCCAATGATAATAATGATGATAAAGCACATGCCCTTTGTACTCTTAGTGGTTTGTGTAATTTATATATTTAACATTTTTCAAGGCATTTACAGAATCAAAAAAAAAAGTTAAAAAGATAGCTTAAGCATGTCCAGATTTGTCTTCCATGCAACCATATAGAGTGCAAATATGCATAGGATGATCATCGGTGGCTTAAATAACTTTTATCATAATAATATTTAAGCTTAATTTCATGTGGTTTGGAGTTTCTTTAAGAAATATGTTGTCTAGGACAACAAATCACTTCTAGGCAGTTTTCTAACCATTTGATTCTGCTCTAAAACCATTAACAACAAAAAGCCCCATGTTTGGTATGTTTTTCACATCTTAGCAAAGAATTCAAAGATGATGATGCTAAAGATAGCAAGAGCATTCTTCAAAAGAGTTAGATCTATAGTTTATTTGTTGACTAAGTTGGGATGATGCCTTCTCTAAGGCATTCTGCTTGAATCCTATGTTACCATGGGGGAATAAATGTCAGAGAGACTTAATTTTAGAAAACTGTAATTTTTTCAAATGACCTGTGCTCAGAAAGGATAGGAAAAGATATTCCCTCTCCCATCCATAGAATCCCAATTTTTTCATTCCAAAATCTCCTGAATTAAAAAAAAAAATAATAGCTAGTAGTTGGAAAAAAACAGGTATGACTATGTCCCAGGACCTGAAGGGTCCCTGCTGCGTCCAGGACGCTGCGGTGGGGGGAGAGCCCGCGCAGCTTGTTGGCCACGTCTATGTACAGCTGTGGCCGGCAGCTGACAGTGACGTCAGCCGCCGGCCAGGAGATTTAAAAATGGTGACTGCTGCTCTGGCAGGGGCGGATGGAGAGGGGAACAAATAGCTGGCTAAGCCATCCCCGATGATAGCCCAGCAGGACAAGAGCTTCTGAGCTGAAGTACAGGAGCATCCAGTAGCCAGGAGAAGAGGCGGAACGGCGGGATCGCCGGCAGAGAAAGCCTGCAGCGCCAGATCGGGTGAGCAGCAGAGGATCAAGACCACCCAGGAAGATCACGAGCCACAGGAAGTAAGTGCCATGGCGGTGGGTGCAGGAAGCACCGAAGAGGGGCATGAGGCTGAAGGCTCACCCGGCGGGAGAGAAAGATCAGGGCAGGATCACCACCTAGAATAGAAGGCAGCGATCGAAGGATATGGGGACAGCGCTATTATATTCATTCATCCAGGAGATGTTTACTCCCGGGGCCAGACCATAGGGGCGCTGGTGGTAGGTCAGGGAGGTAGGCCTTATAGAAGGATCACTTTGAGGAAGTACGCTGCTGATGGTGTAGGGTGATGGATTGGTGGTGGCAATTATACAGTGTTATAGGGCTGGAACATCTGTACCAGCGGGGAAGGAGTCATCCAGGAGATGTTTACTCCCGGGGCCAGACCATAGGGGTGCTGGTGGTAGGTCAGGGAGGTAGGCCTTATAGAAGGATCACTTTGAAGAAGTACGCTGCTGATGGTGTAGGGTGATGGATTGGTGGTGGCAATTATACAGTGTTATAGGGCTGGAACATCTGTACCAGCGGGGAAGGAGTCTGACATACCATCACGGAGCAGGGGGAGACCACAGGTGGTGTGAGGCTGGGGTGTAGGGGTGTCAGGAGCCCCGTATGTAACTGACGAGGCCAACCCGGGACACCGAGGGACCTCTGAACTAGCCCCACCCCACTGGGATAACAGCAAAGTCATGGCAGGAGAGAAGCGGGGTTGGCGAAGCAGGTATACAACCAAACCTAGTAACACCAGTGCTCGGTGAAGAGGGTGGTCACCAAAACAGGGTGCCAGATTACTAGGAGGGATCTACGAAGGCCCGTCGGGGACAGACTATAATGCCAGATATTACAATTCTAAATGTATTCCTGCAAAATCTTCTGACTCCAGTATTTCATTCTAGCATCGGTATCACAACCCTTCCAAGTAGACGGAGACTTTGAGGCCTTGCTGGTCAGTTTTCTAGTGGAGGAAAAAACAATGATTCAGAATCTGCTTATATATTTAAGTGAAAGTTGCTTTACTTGCCCACGTAATCCACTCCTTAAATGTGATGGTCAAATACTAGAGCAGAGCAATCCCTTCATCTAGGTACCTCAGCCCAGCATCAATGCCTATTTCAGTCCTATCCTATGGAGTGCTTGTGATCTGAGCCCAAGATAGACAGCACTCTCTCTTTTTGCTTACACAGCTCCTCTCCCACAGCATCCTTGAACAAATCTGTGCTTGACTCAAAACTGATCACACAGCATATGTTCCAAACTTACTCACAAGCAAAGAAAAACCACTTGAAAGACTACAGTCATGCCCACCAACACTGGAAAGTTCTACATGAAACACCACCTCTGGTGATGTCTGTGGTAGGACAGGGATAAGGATCAGATGAAGTACTGACAAAAGTTTCTAGTGTGTTGTATGGAAAGAGGCAGAGATAGAGTGTTGCTGAGAACCTGTTTGAAAAGAGATCAGGATTGGATCAGAGGTTCTGAGATGTTGAGGTCAGTCTTGCCAACCCAAAAAACATTTTTACTGACAATCTGCAAGCTTTTTATTGAGAGCCAAACATGGGCAACTGCTGCTGCCTTAGTCGGGGGGGGGGGGGGCACAACCCCCCCCCCAACCAGTCCCACCGACTGGGGGGCGGTCCTCCTTGGCCAATCCTGCAATGGCCAATCACTGCAGCTGCTTCTGCTTTGTACTACCTTTCCCTCCAGGAGAGGCTGCAGTGACTAGCGGGGAGGCATCGGCGCTCCCACCTCCCCCCTGCGCCATCACCTAAGTGGCGAGCACAGATGGTCAGGGGTGCACTGGTGCTATCAGGGGGTGCACATGCACCACCGTGCACCTCTTACACATTGTCACTGCAGTCAAACTTTTTTACTGACATGTTTTTACTTACATGTTTTACAAAATGGAAATGTAACTCTTCTGCCAGGCCCTGGTTCTAAGGGATGGGTTCAAATTTAGGGCTTTAACATCAACCATAGTAAAAAAGTAAAAAAAGTCTGATGTCAGTAAAAAGTTTGCAGTAAAAAATATTCTTGGGTTAGCAACCCTACTTGATTGCAGCAGTGATTTTATACTGTGCTGTTCCCTCCCTCTCCCCCTGCCAGTGGTCCTCTACTTACACCCACAATGCTCCCAACTGAACCCTGATGTTCCCCCACTCTATTCCCCTCTCCCCCCAGCCTTACTCCACTGGCCCCACTCCCCCTGTCCTGGCACAAACACCTCCAAAGAAGCCTAATTGTTACCCAACAGTATTACAGGCAGCCTAGGACAAAACAGCAGCAGCAGCACATGGATGAGAGAACACTCCATCAGGATGCTTTGCTCCCTTTCAGACACCAGGTGGCAAAGCTGTGTACTGTCTGTCAGAGCTTCAATCAAGCTGTAGTTGCTTACTGTTTTTACTGACAGCTAACATTTTTACTGACTTTATTGACAGCCATTTTTAGCCTGATTTTTTTTACTGACATTCAGTAAACATTTTGACAGTTGGCAACCCTGGTTGAGGCAGAGTTGCCTTGTGGACTGGGAGTACAAGGGAGATTTTGATAGACTATACATACTATATCCTGTATAGACAAGTGTCTTAAATATATTGTACGTCTGGGCAAGAGTGCAAGTGATACGATTAAAATTGAAGTTAAAACTTATTTAATTTCTTAGCTACTCATTTGTGATTTCTGAGAATAGGTCTTTTATAGGGTCTGCCATTTGTCTCAATAGGCCCTTGTGAATAGTAATAGAATTAAAACTTCAAGAGCCAGTTCCTCAGCTGGTATAAATTGGTGCACCCCAGCTAAGGCTTTGGTCCAGATTATTCAAGAGCCCAACTGTGTTTTTAAAATTCAAACAATTTTAATATTTTCCCCCTTAGGTTACTGAAAAAAAATCAGAGTCAATACTAACCAACCATCTGATTTATATAAATTTCTTATAAACTTTAATACTGGTGCCTTAATACACTTAAGAGCCACATGGGACAAAAGTACAGGGAAAACTTGCATGGAAAGTCAGTGGGAAAGGATCTGGTTTCTTAATTATAACACAATGAAGGCCATGAATTTAAAATTACATATTTTAATATTTTCTATAACCTCTCTTGGATGCTACAGAAAACAAGTAAGTTAGTTCTGAGTCCTGCACAGTTTTGTTGGTTGTACATAATCCATGTGGGAGGGCCTGATTACATACTCATGGGCCATATGGTCATTTGTGCTTACTAGGGAATGAAAATGATCAGCATTCTGGATGTAGAGTCTGCTGCTGCTTCCCTGACTCGGTATATAACTGGTATGTTTGAGATGAAGAGCTTTCTTTCAAGAAAGGCAACCTAGACGAGGATCAAATTAATGGTGGCAGAATCATGCTAAGGCACTGGAAAGACAGAGCTCTCCCAAAAGATGCAGAATGAACAACTATTCCACTCAGATTACATCTCCTGAGAGAGTAGTTTATAAAATGCAGAACAGGGGAGATTTTGCTAAAAACATATGGAAATAATTTATGGATTATGTTGATGGGTCTGGGTTTAATGTATGAAAATATGTAGTACTTTCCTATTTATTGAAAGGACTGCTATATAATGAAGGGTTCATCTTTAGATTAATGCATTCTCTCTTCATGTCATGAATGGTTATGCTTTGAAGGAGGTCAGCTTGTTTGGGGTTGATATGACTTTGTTTTGTTCTTCAGGCAAGTTAATAGCTGGGCTGTGAACTTTTTGTGACCAAGGAGGCAATGATTATATGTAACAATGTTTATATAAATGTCTAAAGAAGGAGAATTGTACCAGTATACTATGCCAGTAAAGTGGATGCAGCTATACCAGCAAAGCTGCCTCTTGTACTGTCATTATAAAGCATCCTCAAACAAAGGAAGTAAGTTGTACCAGAAAGAGTGCAGTTTTGCTTATATAACAGGATCATAAGGAGTTTCTCTGGCACAGCAATGTCAGACACCAGTTGCAAATCTACATACCCCTGACCAACATAGATGTATCAAGAGAAGCTTGTAGTGTATGTCTTGACTTAGTTATATAATGTGGGTCTGATCTTGAGAGATGTTAATCACCACAAAATCCACTTAAATCAATGTAACATGAGGATGTTTAGTACTGTGCGTCATTAAAAAGTGTTACAAATGATTTTGAGGAGGATCTGTCCCTTTTTCCTCAAATGAATAGCTCCACTAATAATTCACAATGGGCAAAAGGCAGCCCAGTGAGCCAATACAAAGCTTGTGTATTGCCTAAATCCACTTAAGCCCCCAAAATAGGCTACAGATTGTTGAATCTCACCATGACAGAGACTGCAGGGAGAGAGGAAAGGTTACTGGATTATGGTGGAGTTGAAAAAATAGGAAATGGAAGTTGAAGAACTCATGCTGGGTAGGGTCATCAATACCAGGGAGCAGGTCCTAGTTAGGGACCTACTTAAATTTCAGTGAGACAAAGAGTTTTTCATGGCCCATTTGTTAAACACAAAGCTGATTTCACAGGCATTTCACAGCAGCCCCACCTCTTGGTGCTGGCTGGTGGAGAGACTCCAAAGAAGAGGAGGGCTACCACCTTGATTACTGGCTGCCCTTCATGCCACCCTGCCCCTCAGTGCTGATATTTGGAGAGGTCCTGGCAAGGGGAAAGAAAGATGAGGGGGCAGCCATCATTGTCTTCTTTGCTGCCCTTAATGCCACCCTGCCAGCTGGCATCTTCCCCTCTTGTCAGTGAGGATCACTAACTCCCACTGGGGACCCAGCATTTTATTTTTAAGGGTTTTTTTGTTGATTTCATGGATTTCGCAGGCAATCCCAGATTTTGCAGTTTCTGCAAAATCCACAAAACTGTGATCAAGTACATCCTTTCTCCTAATGAGAAACTGGTGATAACAAAGGTCATGACAATGAGAAGCTGGTCTACTCTTGTTCTTCCTGGAAATTTCGTATGATAATAGCTGGTAACTAGCTAGGGAGATCATTGATGCCCAATGTTCCCTCTAAGGAGTAGTGGTCTCTAAGCATGCCACTTCGGTCCGTAAGTGTGCTGCTTTGGTCCCACCTCCCCCTTTCAGCGCAGTCTGCTGGTAAGTGTCCCGCAGTAAGTGTCCAGGTGGGAGCGGGCAGAGTTTGGCCCTATGTGGAGCACTGTGGTGCTCCACCCACCACCCTTCTGCATGCTAACTGCTGCCCAGAGCAGCACAGTGGAGCGCTGTGGTGCAGCCATGGGCTGGACACAAGCAGTTGGTAGAATTGATGCTGTGGCCCAGCCATGGGCCAGACACGATTGATAGAACCGGGAGGGAGGCACTGGGGCCAGCATGGGACATTTACCAAAGGTAAGCTCCTCAGTCCCCATGCAGGACAGGATAGACAAGGTGAGGTGGGGGTGGGGATGGGGGCTGGGGCTGGGGGCTGGCGCGGGCTCTGCTGGCTACAGGGAATTGCTCCGCTCCCCAGCCCTGATGACATGTGCCTCCTCACTCCCCAAGGTTATGCAGGGGTGCAGAGCAGTTCCCTGGAGATGGTGGAGCCCACATCAGCCTCCAGCCCTGGTCCCTGCCTCACCATGCCTCTGAGAGCGAGGAGGCACATGGCATTGGGGCTGGGAAGTGGAGCAGTCCCCCAGCACCAGCCCCCAGACCCAGCGCCCTTCCCTGCCTCACCTCCAGGAGCACATAGCCTCGGGGAGAAGCCGCTGCCTTAGCTTACCTCTGGTAAGTGTCTCACGCCAACATTGGTGTCTCCGCAGCACTCTGTGCCCAGCTTGTTGCCCAGCTCCTCTCGGAGAAGCAGCAGTCCAGCTCCTCTCTGGGCAGGTGTACAGCATTAATAAGCTCATGCGCAGCACGGTTTTAAAGCATGCATGACTGCGCATGTGCACAGCTTGGAGGGAACCTTGTTGATGGCTACTGGTTGGCCAAACAACCAGAAAATAAGGGCCGTAGCTGAGGACTTGGACACATGTTCAGGTTAAAGTTCACTGCTCGGGAAAGTTACACCTGGATAAGTTAAAGAGTGAATTCAAACCAATAATGTTACTATTTCATAGATTTCATAGACATTAGGGCTGGAAGGGACCTCGGGAGATCATCGAGTCCAGCCCCCTGCCCAAAGGGCAGGAAGT
>NW_017728948.1:23339900-23355765 GCF_001723895.1 Crocodylus porosus
CCTTGATGCCTGAAGCTAGTTGGAGTTCAGTTGCAGCCTTGGCTTTCCTGGTTTGCTCCCTGCAGGACTGGACCAGCGTGGAGTAATCCTCCTTGGAGGATATTTCTGGCTTCCCAGCTAGGTAGACTTATTTCAGTATGAGACTCTTTTCCTAATTTAGCTATGTTACTTTAAAAGCTAAAAGATAAATGAACTAACATTTTAAAAACACAATTATTCCTTCATAAGAGTGCTCACATGACAATTTATAATGGTATAACTGCCAGAATTTCTGATGTCAACACATTTGCATGATGCTTCCTCTAAATCCCATATGATTAGTGGGGAAATAGAAAGTGAAAGTAGTAGACAAGTGAAAGGAAATAAAATGGCAGAAGATACGTCTACACTTCAGTCAGAAGTGTGATAGCTCACCTGTGACTATGCATGCTGCAGTCTTCATATAGGGAGTCCGGGTATCAATAACTAGCCACAGCAGCAAGGGCTTCAGCACAGGCTGTGCCAGATTACTTAGGACCCAGGGTATGGAGACAGTGGGTTGCTCATGCTGAAGTCCATGCTGCTGTAGCTTCACTGCTATAACAACCAACTAACTAGACAAAAGCTGGCTCAGGGATATTTTTCTCATGCTGCAGTCATACCTCTGATTGCAACAGAGATGAATTCTTAGTCAGAATTGGGAAAGAATTTGTTATGACAGTTGAAGCAAGACAATGTGACCATCTTGGCTATATTTAAGAAAAATCAGGAACATTTAGCATGTGTCAGTGCTCACATTTGTCAGTGGCATCTGGGTCTGTGAAGTGGTTCCTAGACAAAACAAAGACCAGTAAGCAGAATGGTCCATCAGAGAATTCCAGCTACTGAAAGGTGACAATAATCATAGTCTGTTGGCACATGAAGGAAAACAAAGGATATGTAGCCATGTTATAAGACAAACAATATTAAATATATATTCCCAAACACTGATGCTGCAAAGTCTGTTGGGTTCATATTGGCTGGTAAACTCTCAAGCTGCCATTGTACCATCCGTAGTTTTTCTATTCAAGCAATGTTTCTTATTAAAAACGTCCATTGTCTCTGTACAAAGTATGCATTTGACTCCAATAAACATCTCTGTGGATGCTTCCAAATGCTTTCCTCAGAATGAGGCAATTTCCCTCTCTGTCTAAACCCTGATAGAGCAATATGGAAACTGAACACTAAAATGTGTTCTGAGTAATTTCATTAACAGCTTCTGGTATTAGACGCTTTGTAGTCTATAGTTACATCTACAGCAACATCTATCTGTACAACACAGATTGGGAGCCAGAAAAGAGATGGTGCTAAACATCTCCAGCACCATTCAATTCCTCTTCTTCCCTATGTCTAAAACCCCTATTCATGCCTCCATAAACTAATAGCTTTCCCTTTAGTTTGTCTCTGAACTTACACCCAGTCTACAGTACACATTTCTGCCAGGAAACCTAGGAGTGAATGAAGCAGAGGAATTACTCAATTAACCTCAATTAGCAAGAGTCACTTCTGTTAGTACAACCCAGTATTCTGTTGGTTTTTTCAAAAAGAGCATACTGTGGGCTCACGGTCCACTATAATCCACAGGTCCTGTTCTTAAGTACCGTAGCCTAACCATTTCTCAGTCTATATTTTTACATGCAACTGTTCTATCCCAAGTGTCCTTGTTGAATTTCATCTGATTGACCACAGACCCCTTCTACAAGTAATCCAGGTCATTTTGAATCCTTGCCCTGCCCTCCACAGTATCCGTAGCTCCACCCAATGTGGAGTCATCTGTATATTTGCTAAGCATGCACTTGATCCCATTACCCAAATTATTAATAAAGAGGTTAAATAGTACAAAACCAAAGACAGACCTCTAGGAAACCCCAACTGATAGCTCCTACGAGCTAGACATTAAGCCATTGATGACTAGTCCTTGAGTATGATGGTCCAACCAGCAAAATTATACTACAGAAACTGATCTTTCACTGGAACAGCTTTATTATACAGCTTTTATAAGCGCCTCAGTACTACCATTGCTTTAAAAGGCATGCCAGGATTCCTTTACCAGAAATTGCTCCTCCAGGAGACACAGCCACATTCTACTAAGCACTCAAACCCTTGGGACTACAATCCTTTGTCTTTGGCTTGCTCAGTTTTACGATATTTATCACATGAAAAGTTGTTTTGACTCCCAACAGTAAATTGATACAGTGGTTTAGCCATCTTACAATAGACATTAATCAAATGTTTAACTAATCCAACATTATTCCTCTAGAATAGCTTTGTTATTTGGGGCAGAAGGAACAGAAGACATATGAAAAAACAAAACAGAAACCCTATTTTAAAGCAACTGCCCCTATTAATAAAGACCAGGGGAAGGAAAATAAAAAGATATAGACTATGTAAGCAAAGTTGTCTCCAACATAATGTTTTCCAAAGTTTTCTTTGAGGCATCAGCAACTATAAGTCTGCCTGTCAATCTACCTTCAAAGCCTGAAACCAATTTAATGCAGGCAACAGCATAGGAGAACTGTAATGAGATATGGAGTTTTTCACCTTCAGGTCACCAGTTTGACTGTGGCCCAAGTTAATAGTGACTGAAAGTCATTACCATCTGGTGGATATTCAGTGGCCTATATGAAATGAGTTGGTGGTCTCAGTTCAGTTTGTGATTGACAGGTGGCCACAGTACAGAAACCTCCTTTATAATTAGAACTAACTAGCAGTTTCAAAGATGCCCAAGTATTGAAAGAAGATGGGGATTAAACTATCTTTCAATGGTACTGGTAAAAACTGACTTTTGGGGACAATACAAGGTATTTATGCTGCTGCTGTCTTGATCACCAAAACTGTTTAGCACTATATTATTTTACATTTGTAATATTTTTTAAGAAAACCAATTCCCTTTATAAAGCTGTGACTGCCGAGTCTCTAACAGCCTCTCCCATGCAGCCTTAGACCGAGCAAGGGGTGTCATGTGTCTTCCTGGCTCCTGGGATAGGCAGGGTTGCCGGTACCTCCAGCTGTTGTTTCCCCCTGTCTCGCCTGCCATGACTTTGAATGTTCCCAGTGGGGGGTTGACTATCCTGGGCCTCTCTGTTTTCCACAGGTTGCCCAATGGTCACTCACAGGGCTCTGCCACCCCTACACCCCAGCCTCCTGCCACCTTGGTGGATTATGTCATATTTCTCTTGCTCATATGGTTATGGTGCCTTTCAGCCTCCTTCCTTATTGGTGTGGGATTCTAGGGGCCTGTTCCACTGGCCCTCTTCATGGGTTCTCGGTACCTGTAGGTTAAGCTCGTGGCTCTCCCTGGGCTCTTGCTGAGCTCTCTCCACAGGGGATGTCTCCTCCTTCTCCTAACCATGCCCAACACTCCCACCTGTGGATCTGTGGGTCCTGGCATGCCTTTCCCTGGGGTCCGTGTCCTTGCTGGTGCTGCAGCCCACAGGGGCTGTCTCTAGCCTGCTTTGCCCGGCGGTGGCTTGTCCGCTGCCACTGCCACCAAGCCTACACTCAGGATCTCCTCCTGGCTTTTTGTCTGCTCCTTTTCCCCTCCAAGAGGGTTTCTGGAGTGGGTCCGGAGCCTGAACTCTGCGTCGGTCTGCTTCCCATCCCTCGCTCCTCTGGCCAGCCACCATCTTTATTTTCGCCGGTCGGCGATTGCAGGTGATGTCACAAGCTGGCCCCAGCTGAATGAAGGTGCAGCTAATGAGCCGCATGGGCTTTTCTTCTTATCCCTGCTGCACCACAGTTCCTGCTTCAGGTAAGTGTTTTTCTTTAATTTTTTTTTATTCACCCTTTCTCTCCCCCATTCTTCCTTGGGACAAAAACATTTCCCCTTCAGAGCTATTGATCTTCATACAAATAGGACTATATGACATGGGCACCTGGGATAGGAGGACTAGACTAAGTGACCCAGAAGGTCCCTTTTAGTCCTGCATTTTGGTTTCTTAAAGGACAAAAGCTGTTCAGGACAGGTATGCTAGAGCATATCTTTGACTTGTAAAGGTTGTCATAGCTCCGCTGAAGCCTCACCTAAGAATTTGCTGTTGTGCTTGATGTATGTGTCTATCAGTTATGCTTTTTTATGATGTTGGGCTTTGAGGCAGAGGCAGTGTCTCAGGCTGAAGGAGAAAGCATAGGATTGGACAAGAGACATCCTGCATTCTACCTTTGAATCCATCACTGATTTATCATATGGCCTTGGGCGAGTCACTGCAGGCACGTCTACATGAGATATTTACTGCTGAGCTAACTAATTAGCTTCATAGCAAATTCTCAGCATCTACATGTGCAGCCCTATTAGGCCACAGTAAACTAATAAAAGCTGTTGTAGGACAGTACTTGTAAACACAAGCATTATCCTATGGCAGGGTTATGTAGTGAGCCACAACTGACGTGTAGATGCTCATAGGGTTGGCTGGGACATGATGGTGCTTCAGTGCAGGGGCTGCCTGCTGGCTAGCCAACACTGAAGCACCCACTTCCAGCCAGCTCCTCCACAGTCATGTTGAGCTGAACTGGAACAGCCCTGGGCTCCCTGACAGCCAGGGCTGCTCTGATCTGGCTCAACATGCTGCATTCCCAGCGCATGTGTAAACACCATGCCTGGGAGCAATAAACTCCAATTCAAACTGCACCTCAGTTTATTGCTTCAAATTTATTGTACTTGTAGATGTGCCCTGCATCTCTTTAGCTGCATTTTTTTTCTCCATATGGAAAAAGCATGAATGATTTTTTCACATCACAGTAGGAATTAATTAGTTAATGTTTGTGCAATACTTCAGAAGAAGACTTAAATAACATTGATTTTCAGTTGCTGACTCCCATTTCTTCTTACCTACCCTGAAAACCTGAGCAACATTTTAATAAAGAGAAAAAAAAACATAATGCACAGAGAAATCTCTTACAATCTATTCTTACGCCACAAACAAAAAGGAACAAATTAAATGAGCTGTCATGTACAAACTACAGTAGACTTAAACCTGACATTATGTGTTTTGCAAAATCATCACAAAGACTGTGGTAACTTAAATTATTACTTATATAGATGCTATAATGCATTCTTCTTTATATAGACTGTAGCTGGACCTCATTTGGACAGCAGATGGTGTCCTACTATAAAACTAACTTGTACTCAGTGGAGAATCTTTTACAAACTCTTAATACTCTGCCCCTTAAATTTATTATAAAATGAAAATGACTGATTTGCTTAGGCGATAGACTAAATACAAAGGGCTAATATTCTCAAAATTGCTGTAAAGGACTTCAAAGCCTAGGTTCCATTTTCAAGTGATGTAAAGCTCTCAATGGTACTTTTAAAGTTTTATCCATGGCTCTTTTCAGATCTGATTACATCCCTAGCAATATAAATAGTGATTATCAAAGGCATCTTGGTGTTCAACTCCATTGAAAAAAAGTCAGTAGAAGATAGGTACCTACCTGCTCATCATGCTACCACTGTAATCCCCATGCAATGTGCATCATCTTCGCCATCATCATCATCATCATTATTGATGTCCCATGTGTAATAGAGTAGTATGGAACTAGGGGTACACCTAAATATATTATAGAATTTGTAATCTCATAGTAGCCTGAACCATCCTTTTATTTTGTGTTTTTACAGCAGAGCATAACTTCACTTTCAGTCATGACCAGGGCTCCTAAACATGAACACAGTAAAAAAAAGTAGGTACTTGGTTCTGAGCAGTCACTATGGCATTATTACCAAACAGAATTCCTAAGCAAGGATTTTGTTTGTGGAGTTTGTATCCAATGCCATTGTACCTGATGTAAGAATCAGTAAAGTTTGGCTGTATCCCAAAGCATCATTTTACTCACCCTCCTCCTGAACATGTCTGAATTCTCAGTACTGTAACTGTAATGCAGGACAAAAACTGATAGACAAGGGAGGGGCAGAAACTGCATGCTGGCCCATGGGTTTAGATGTCTGGAAGTGTGTCAGTAAAACATAGGAAACAGCAAGCTCAGAACCTTTATCAGGTGTACTGTGTCCAATACAAAATCATAGACTTTAAGACCAAGTGAAACCTGAACTTCTTTGATAACCACTCATTAATGAGGTCTTTCATATGGCTTACTGAACTGAAGCTTAACCAGACTTGAATCTGATTCAATACTGAACTGACTTGTAAGACTCAGTCAGGGTTATCAAGCATTTGCTAGCCCACCTTGGATTTACTGTTTGTAGAAGGCACAATTGATTTTGACCTCCGTACGACCCTGCTAGTCCCAAACCCAAAAAGCTGGTATAAACCATAACAAAGGAATAAGTTTCTCTGGGTATAACACCAACTAACCTGCTCTGGGTCCAAACATAAACAGTGGCTACCTGTCTGTACAACCAGGCTTTCCCTTATCCTGGGTCACATTCCTCTCCAAGGCAGCTGCATTCTTTTTGCCTCCTCCAAGGTAGCACCTGTGCCAGCTAGGAGCTCTCCTGGCCCCTCCTGCTCTGGAGCTCCTTCAAATACAGCCTCCAGGGCCAGGTGCTTGTGTAAACTCAGGTCTTGAGCTTATATACGTGCTAAGCACTGCCTCCTTCCAATCAAATGAGTCAGCAGACATCACAGGCATGTTTATCCTGACCCTGAAGACCTGCCTGCTAGCCCTGCAGCTGCTGTTTGCAGCTCTTAGGCCCTGAGTAGCCCTGCTGCCTGTCCCTTTTGTCTGCTACTGCTAGCTTTGACTACCTCACCTAGCAAGTAGCTAGTTCTTTAGCTGCTAGCTTCCCCTGAGCCAGCTCACCCTGCTGCATTTTTCTCTTAAGTCACAGGAGCCCCTTAAGTCACACTGACTCCCTGTTATGCTGACCCATAAAAAGTACATGTTTTTCAGCATCCCAGAGCATACTTAGCATCTACAGTACAAATAATACGTGCTGCACATTAGATTTGTGATTTGCTTATGACACAGTTGTCCACTAACTTGGTTACAAAATACCACTTCTGCTTCATGGATGTTAGCAGACAGGCGCTTGCTGGAAAACTTCCCTGGTGTCCTGATCTCAGGGATACAGGAGGCTTTCTCAGGCTGCTCCTCTCTGGGGCCAGAATCTGTTGTCCCATCTCACTGCTGACCAGTCGTGATAGAGCACTCACTCCGGAAACACTGCTCTGTGCTCCCACAAGCATTCTCCCTTCTCTTAGAGTAAGTACAGAAGATTTACTCCCTGTTCTGAGACCCGCTCTGACTCCTAAGTTTCCTCCATCACACCACATCAGCATCTTATTTAGTGGTTAATATTCTCAAGAAGAATTTACATAATCAAACTAAATAAAATGATGAAACCCATAATCTGCAGGTTGTGCTGATTTGTAAGTCTTTGATTTATGGCCCTGTTGGGTTTAGAGAGAATTGTTTCTACAGAGACCAGTCCCTCTAATCTGAATTTTACAAGAAACGGATGTGCTAAAAGAAACAGGGCTTCTGGTTACATTTTCAGCCTGATTTATAGAGCTGTAAAACTCTCAGTATCAGGGAGCTGACACCTATTTTGGGAGAGCTGCAAACATTTGCTTTCATCTGATTTTCCTCCTGGGGTTCTGGGCTCACTTCATGCATGAGAGAGCATGTCAGGTGTTAAGTGTAGGGATGCTGGAGTTGGACAGCAGCTTGATGTGAAGGATGCTAAACTTTTAAGTTGACAAGAGTAAAACTGTTGCTAGAAATGAGTTGGGGGAAGGGGGAAAATGTAAGTTGAGGCTAATAGATGGAGTCAAGCTGGAGCTGGGAATGAGGCTGGAAGAAGCATTATTGGGTGACAATGGTGGAGAATGAGCTGAAATTTTACTAGAACACATCTGTTTGCAGTGTGAGTGGCTTCTCGAGGAACATCTTAAGCTATTGCTAGCCACAGAACTGAAAAAAAACTGAAAATATAGGTACCACAAAGGAGAAAACAGCCATCCTATGCTGCTTTGTAACAGATTACATCCAGAATGACTCAACTTCATCTCCATCTGAGTGACAAGAAATCATGAGGAATCAGTTGACTGGATGAAAGCAGTTCAGCTCACCCTAGCCTTCTGCCAATTAATTCATTTCCATCCATCTATCTTTAAGGTTGCAAAAGTCAGTTGATTTATAAGGAAGGACTTCTCAAATGAGAACTCTTATTCTGTTCACATCTGAAATAGCCAGAAATGAAACCCTTGGACTTTAATACTTTTGAGGTCAAAAGTTTCCACAAGTTAGTGCATAATAGCATTAATTATCTTTTAAACGATAATCAGTACTCTTTCATGTGTCAAATTCCATGTAATAATTCCATGTCCATATTATTTTTGTTGTTGTTATTGTTGTTATTGTTGTAATTGTTATTGTATTCAGGGCAATGCACATCACAGGTTAAAGGAAAAACCAAAAGAGTCACTGTTTTAAACCAGAAGTCTTTAAATCCTCTAACCATCATACCTAAAGCCCTGATCCTACAGCTTATTGCAACAAAGTCAGTAAGGTCACACATGTATACAAGTATCTACTCACTTAGCTGCACATACTACAGCATCAGGACCTACTTTTTCATATATTAGCTGGTATGTTATTATCTCCATATCACCTTAATTTAAAATATCCTCATTTTTAAAACAATTATCAGTGCTACAACTCACCTGTAGTATGGTTTAATAACTGTAGTATATTTCATGGTTTAATAAGGCAAACTATATTTTATTTTAAAATGTCTGTTTAAAATATATATATATATATAAAAAATAAAAATAGTATACATGTTATTGCCCCAAGAAGTACAGCTCTAAACATGTATTACTAATTTTCTAAGATTTACTTAGTCTTAGTTTTTTTAATATAAGTATGCTTATTTTTCAAAATGAATGATAAAGACAAAAGTTAGAGACAGTGAAGCTAACCCAGTACACATTTATGAATAGTTTTACCTACATGAATAATTCCGGAGAATTCAGCAGTAGAAAAAGAGGCATCCATGGAACTACTCAAAGGTGAAAAAGTTATTCAAGTTCATAAGTGTCTGCAGAATTGAGCCAAAAGCAGCATGGGCATAAATAGCCACTTAAGAGAAAAAGGGAAATGAATGCACAGATATACTATAAAATGAATTGCAGCAATTGAGAAGTCAAGCAATTAAACACCCAAGAACTAAACATCCACACAGATATGGGCTCAAAGATGCAGGGGTCTAATCATAGCAGAAAGGAAGTAAGGGAGAAGTAGAATGAAACAGAAAGTTAAGAGGATACTAATACAACGTGCTTCCTGCCTCAGTCTCTGGATGACTGCATTCTTAGGCACAGCGACTGCATATGGGAAACATCCACACATACAAATAATGCATCAATAAATAAACATCGTCCCATTGTATGTGTCATATATATTAAACAGATTGTTCTGGAAAGTTTCATTGAGAGAAGCCAGTAAAACTGCTGTTTCACTATTGTTTATGTATTTGTATTTGTCTTGTCTATACCAAGGCATATTGTTGACTCAGCACAGTTCAGTGCATCCTGTGTGTTTTGGACAGTTCCTCCTGCTGCTGACTGCCAGTTGTGTCCTTATGGACACAACTTCTTTCTCAATTCTCACCTCTCTGTACTGTCTCCTATACTCTGCTAATCACTGCGTGGAAGAAGGTCTAACCGTTTGGTCTGTTTGGGTATTGCTTTGGCTCCACAGCACACTGCCTGTCTGATCTCCCATGGTGTGTACATTTTCCCAGATGGGTTGCTATGGACTACTGTGTTTGGAGCCTCTTCTCTGAGCACTCTCTCCTTCTGGCTATATACTATACACCACACTTCCCCAGCTGTACTTCCAGCATATGTGTTGTCAGGATGGCATGAACAAGGCACTTCATTTTTTCTTCAGAGAGTTCTTGCTTATGCCTTTTTCTGCATGCTTTGGGATGATCACATCCCTTTATTCATATAGATATATCATACCTTGTTTTATGATTCTTTTCTTTCAATTTTTCATAGACATTGGTATCATCTTATTTAACCCAAAAACCTCATTTAATTGGTAAGAAACTAGGACATGACATAGCCCTAGTAAATATTTCACAAGTTAGCAATATACCCATTTGGAACCTGATCTTTCATGTGTTTTATTCAGGCAAAACTCTCAGAGAGGTCAACCGGAATTTTGCCTGAAAAAAGATTAATCATTGTAAGGTCAGTGCTTAATAATAGATGGAACAGAGAGGAGTTAAAAGGAGTTTGTTTAAGATCATCTGACCCACTGAAATACTGTATGTTCTGCTTTTTCTTTACACAAAAGTTTTTTTTCCAACATCTTTTAGAATATGAGCTAATTTTACTTATCAGTATCCAGAAAGCCCATCCCCATAGGGTTCATAGAGACAAAGGCTGCCAGCCAATTACATCCTTACCTCTAAACTGAATGAAATAATTAGAGCAATGCAATTTTCCAGTAGTGCTTGACAGCATACTTCAAAGGCACAGAAACTGTTTCTGGACATTGAAAAGATAAAATTCTAATACTAACTGATGTTTCCTTTGGTTTTTATTGCAGGTCAATGTAAACAGATGCTGCTGGTTTTTAAAGTATGTGTTATACTGTAATAAATACTGCTACTTTCCTTACCGCATCTATACTTGTTTCAATAGACATTGTGATAAAAATATTTTAAA
Organism: Crocodylus porosus; assembly: GCF_001723895.1. Classification (NCBI taxonomy): domain Eukaryota; kingdom Metazoa; phylum Chordata; order Crocodylia; family Crocodylidae; genus Crocodylus; species Crocodylus porosus. The sequence goes on from NW_017728948.1 coordinate 23,350,556, forward strand.
TGAAAATATGCACTTCACACAAGTTGTGCATGTGCTTATACAGAGACATACATCTGTATAATCTGCAAGTACACACATATACATATTATACATATCCATATGAATTAAACATAACACAAGGTTTGATATATACACTTACACATGTTGAGTTATATTAGCTCTCACATAAGCAATGCAACTTTATTTCTTCTGTGAAGTATCAGTTTGTGGGTCTGATCCAAAGCCTGTTAGTCCATGGAAAGATTCCATTAACTGTACTGGGCTTTGGATAAGACCCAAAGCCACTGATTAATTTTCCCCATACATTACAATGTTCACAAACTCTAGATAAACTGAGATTCTAATTCCAATCGTCATTTAAAACGTTTCCAAACTAAATCCTTATGGAATGAAAATGTTCATGTTTGTTTTTGTCTTTTTAAATATGCTTGTATTTCTTTAGTCTGAACATTGATTCAGCCATGTTTAACATTATGTGGGCTCAAAAACATAGCTGTTCCCATACGTTCTAAGTGAAACAAATACAGTTAGAAACTTCAAACTTGGTTAGTTTTATAGCATTCTTTGTTGAAGGGAAAAGCATTATGTTAGAAGAAATTCAGTCCAGTATTTTGAAATCTGTGTTTAAGAAATATGACTATCAGTTTTATATTCTTCCCCCGATATTTTTACCATAAATTATTTTAATATGTATTTGTAAGTGTTGTTGTAAGGAATTATTTTAGAATGCTTTTACTAAGGCCTCCTGAGCAAAGTACATATCCATTAAGGATGCTGCAGCTAAATTAATAGTTAACAAGAATATTTAGGTAAGCATCATTTTTCCAAGTTAATTAAAACACAGGGAGAATTCATTGTAAGATCAATTTATTGTAAGATCCGTTTTTTCAAAGACTCCCTCTGGTAAGGACACTACAGTTGAGAATACTGTTATTTAATCCTCATTTAACAGTGCTATTGAGAAGAATGCCTTAATTAAAAACCTGAGTTAAGCATGCCTGTTAAAATGTTCTGTGTCTAGATATGGGATCCTCAGTAAATGCTATTTCTGTTTAGGATGCATAAGATAAAGAGATGTTGCTAAAAATATCCAGCAATGCTTATTTCTAAATAAAGCTTGCATTTAAATTACTCTAGCTATTGTGATTACTGCCAAATAATAGATGGTTTTTCATATCCATGTCACTATACAAACTACATCTTAATGGTACCTCTGGATTAAAAGAAAGTAATTTAAGAAGATCTTGTAACTAACTGTTATAACTCTAGTTTTAACTAAGGCCTGCAGCACATATCTAACATGAGGTAATCCTGCTTTCCTTTTTTATAAGTAAAAAGAAATGTGTGTTCTTCATCTAATTTGTCATTGAACTAAAGATGTAGATCTTCCTTAATAGAAGTGAGTAGAGCTTCATTGATTTACGTCAGCATTCACACCAACGAAGGATTTATTCCCTTAATGTTAATGTATATGTTGCTCTGATATCACTGCCTGCATGCAGGGTCAAATACAGGGCTATCTTTACACAAACACTGAATTACTAATTCAACCCATCGTGTCCTTTTGAAACAATGATTTTCCCCCTTTCTGAGACCTTTCTTACCCCACAAGTGACCTTCCTAGTCCAATTTTCCTGTCTGCACAAGGCTTTTTGCCCCTTGCCATCACAGTTCCCTTGCCTTCATTCCCATCATCATTTCCCCTTTTCCTTCAGGCCAAAAGTGTTGTTGAGGATAAAACACACAAAATAACTGAATACCTTAATTAGGTCAAAATACAACCAGTTACTTGAATTAAGTTGAAGACACATAGCAATTTTCATATTTTGGAACTTATCCTCATGAGTGCTCCTTCCCAATGAAACAAGACATTTCAAATGAAGCAGGTTTAGAACCTGATCCTGCACTATTGAGGTCAATGAGAGATTTGTAGCATTGTTCCCTCAAGATGTTTCCTCTTCACTGATAAACAAGGAAATATGTAACAGCTTTTGCGTTTAAACTGACATCAGTATGTTTCAGAATTAACAGTCTACTGAGAAGAAGGAATAGCTCCTACCAGATGTGTCTGGAGTCCAAGGCAACTATGCTAGTAAGTGACCCAGTTATAACAGAGGTGTCATCCTTTTTCCATTTCAACAAGTTGCAAGGCCCTTAGCCATGTTGCATTATCAAGGAGAAAAGAAGATGTTGGCATGGTTAGGCAACATAGTCAAGTGACATTTTGTAACTGAGTCAGTGGACAACTGTGTCATAAGCGAGTCACAAATCTAATGTGCAGCATGTGTTATTTTTACTGTAGATATGCCCTCATGCATGCCTTCAATGTCACAAGCTGCAAACTTAGAATAACAGTAGATAAATGTTTTAGAAGCATTTGAGAGCTAAATCTCCAAAGAAAATTGAGTATTGTAATTCTTGGCCTATCAATGCCCAACTTTTAGGCACCCAGCCATATACCAGAATCTTCAGCCTCAAGTTAGGTGAGGCTTCCTACACATGCAAGACAATTTTCAAAAACCGCCCTGCTGAGGAGGGACTACCTAACTTTACCTAACCAGGTGGAAAGGGGGGAAGCCTAAGCCCCCTCTCAGAGGTTGTCAGGAGGAGGAAGGCATCTATCTCCTGCAGTTAAATAAGTACCTACATATCAGATCAGCCCTTTTTCATGAAAGTCAGTGTGTCTCATCCTCTTATATGCACAGCCTAGGCAATGATGATGGCAGGAATCCAAAAGGTTGGAGATGTGTTTCTCTTTCTCTCTCTAGCCCAAACAATAGCTATAGCTGTACAAAATGTAGTATCTTCCCCAGAATACACAACAGCCTAGTTATGAGGCGCTCTCCTGGAATGTGTGACTTGGGTTTGAGATTCAGCTCTACATCAGCCAGAAAAGGGTGTAAAAACTGGTCTCCCAGCGCATGGGCAAGTACACAAGTCAGCGGGTAATGGATGGGGTCTGTCAGCTGAGAATCTGAAGTGAGTCCTGGTCCGGAATTAGGCAGTGACCCATTTCTCACCCGCAAGTTAGTTTAAGCAGCTCCTTGCTCAGCTGGTTTGCTTTTGAAGATACCGTTCTAAGATACCAAAGGTAGAGCTGTGAATTCCACTACACAACAGTCATTGCAGTACCGTGTCCCTTCATGGAGTTTGCCCATAGGAATTAAGCTTACTTAGACACTTTTGGAGGGAAAAATGACTCAACAGGTCTTCAGGGTCATGTTCAGAGGGACTTGCCATTATAAATTGCATTTGAAATGGAAATTTTAAATGCTGAAAAGCCCAAAAATCCAAAAAAAGTAATTGAACAACACTTTGCTTTCTCCAGCAGTTCCTCCCCTGTAACACTGTGAAAAGGAGTGTGAAGCTACATTTTGATGTCATTTGTTTACATGTGTGTGGAGTTTACTCAAAATAATTGAACTTATTGGGACACCAGTTATTACACATCGAGCCAGAACCCGGAAGTCTGTGGCACACACAATATCTGGTCATGTGTGCCTTGCCATTTCAGAATTGGAGGAGTTGGGTGGCATTTTTAAGCTTGTCAAGTTGTAGTGACAGGCAAACTGTATCAAAGACCTAAATCCCCATGTGTCTACTGTACACATAGACAAAACAGCAAAATCCAACTCAGTTTGGGGGAAAGAGTTATGAAAATGCCTTCCTTTCTGTTTTGTTTTGTTTTGTTTTAGTTTTCTCTTCCCTGCTCAGGCGACCCTGCTCATTGGCTCCTCTGCAGAGCTTTTGCATGAACACGCTGCTTCTTCCAGATGAGGCTGCCTGTTCGGCTGTAGCTGCTTTGTTTTCACCACTGCAGTGGTGAAAGAGAATGTGTGTGTGCATGTGTGTGCGTGCGTGTGCATGTTTACATGTGCGTTTTGTGCTGGGAGGTGTGTGTGGATTGCTTTGTTTCCCATACGTGATGGATGCTAGGGCTTGTCGCCCTATCGATAGGGAGACAAGGAGAGTTATTAGGAAACTTTGCTTTGGCTGCTCTCTGTCCTTGGGGCTGCATGGCGCCAGCACCCTCAAGTTGAAAGGAAAAGAGCCATTCTCACTTCCAACTGCCCACTGAGCTCCTTAAGGCGACAAAGACACAAAAGTGAGTTTTATTCGCTGGTAAGCCAGAGGCAAGAGAAAGAAAAGCCAATTCCCCCTTAAAAAGAGCCGACAAATCCTTTTTGCTCTTTTGTGTGAGCTTTTCCTATTCACACGGAGCGTTCATCCGTGTGATTCCCAACTTATTGTCATTACTTAGTTATTAATTGTTCTCATCTGGGTTTAATTGAGCAACCAGGGACTTTAGCCCAAGGGTCGGGGGGCGGGCGGGGGGGACTCGAAGCAAAGCCGCGCTGAGCAGGAATCTCTGCCTCCAATCTCCATCCCCAGTTGACATCATGTAAAAAAAAATGCTGACAAAGCGACAGAGATGAAAGGGCAGCGCCTCGATCGGATTCACTGGGGGTATGGATTTATTATCCACCCAAAGGTGCAGGCGGGGGGAAGAGGCAGCAGCCACTTGCCTGGAGACCCGGGGGTGCCTCCCGCCCTTTGATCTTTCTCAGAGGTGAGCGCCGTACCAGATCTAATCTGGCGGGGGGCGAGGTTATCCCGGGCGAGCGGGGCCGGGACAGGACGTGGGAACCCGCTGGCATCTCGCTGGGGCTCTGCGCTGCCGGCGGCCTCGCGGGCGCTGGCGTGTGCACGGAGGAGAGGAAAACAATGACCAAGAAGAAAGCGGGGGGCGGGGGGGGAGAGAAAAAGAGGAGGGAAGCGGAGACGGAGGGAAGCGGCGCAGGCGGGAGCGCTGCGGGAGGGGTCGGGGCAGATGCGGGGGGCGCGCCTGGCGCAGGTATGCAGTGCCGAGCTCGTGAAAGCGTCGCTGCTACTTGGGGGATGATAAAAGTCCCGCCTCGCCCCCAGCTACAGCCGGGCTGGAGCCGGCCGCCTGCAGAAGATTGCCCGGGCTCATTACAGCAAATTATTTCCCCTTCTAACTTCGGCTCAACCTTCGCGTTTTAAATTGCAGGGAAAAGCCTCGAGCCCTTGCTTGAACGAAACTAAAATACGAGAAATCTCTCCGCCCCCCTCGGCTCGAGTGGCTCCGCGGGGGCGGCGGAGGTCGGGCTCCAAGGGGGTGGAGGGGAGGCCGGGGGACGCGGGCGCGGGCGCCGGGGCCGGGGAGCGGGCCCGGCTGCCCCGAGGAC
>NW_017728948.1:23356146-23358737 GCF_001723895.1 Crocodylus porosus
GCAGCGCCGGGCCGGGCCGCAGCGAGCCCCGCGGCCGGGAGCCGGGACCCGGGCGCGGCCCTAGGTGAGGTGGTACATGCTGTAGCCCACGTGCGCCGTGTACAGTCCCACGGGCGACACGGGCAGCGCCGCGCGCTGGAAGGGGCTGGAGGCGCCGTAGAGCGAGGCGCCCGCCACGGCCGGGCCGCCCAGGGGGAAGGAGAGGCCGAAGGCGGCGGGCGGCAGCATGGGCTTGGCTGCCATCTTCAGCTTCTCCAGCTCGGCCTCCTGCAGTCTCTTGGCCTTGGCGCGCCGGTTCTGGAACCAGATCTTCACCTGCGTCTCGGTGAGGCTGAGCGAGCTGGAGAACTCGGCGCGCTCGGCGATGGACAGGTACTGCTTCTGCCGGAACTTGCGCTCCAGCGCCAGCAGCTGCGCCGTGGTGAAGGGCGTCCGCGGCTTCCTGTTGGTCTTGTGCTTGCGCAGGGTGCAGGCCGGGGGGCTCAGCCGCCCTGCAGCGGGGCGGGAGGGGACACAAGCACAGGCTGGTTAGCGACGCCGGGCCCCGGGCAGCCACATCCCCGCGCAGCGGCCTGGGCGCTGGGGCGCACCCACTCTGCCCCCGCCTGGCCGCGCCCCCGGCCTCGCACCCCCCTCCCCCCGGAGGGGCTGGCTGGCAGCTCCAGGCAGGTCCCCACTGCTCTCCTGCAAGCAGCTGGGAACTCACTGCAGCACGGGGCACAAGCAACCCCCCCCCCCGCCCCCAACTGCTGGGTGTCCTCTTTATTTATTGGATTAACTACCCAAATAAACCAGGCAGCGGCTCTCAGACTCGCGCCCTCTTCCTTAGGCCCCTGGGAAACAGATTAAGCATGTAATTAATTATGAGCTCTGAATTAACACTGCCGCTCCGCCGCCTGCTGCTTCCTCTGCCCTCCTTTAACATTTTAAAAACGGGGCTCCGACCCTCAGCCGCTTCCACGGCTAGTTCGTAAAATGCTTTTATTTCGCCCAATAAAGGGTTGGGACCCAGGAAAACAGGCGCCCAATCCGCCCGGAAAGCCTCCTCTCGGGTGGGGAGAAGCACGTCTTGGAAAGAGGCCGCCACAGGCCCAGCTTTTGCGGGACAACATGGATGTCAGCTCGAGGTCTGCCTCACTGCTCCCGCAGGCAGGACCCGGCGGGGCGCGGCCGGCACAAGAGAAGATACGAGTCTGCGCTCAGTTTGGGGGCTTCTCCCCACTATAGTATAGTATAGTATAATTAAGTGGTAAACACTCCTCTTGGGGATTCGTTAGTTTTCAAAATAAACATACTTCAATGCCAGGCCACTAGGGTCCCGATGCCTTACAAAAGTCCCAGGACGGCAGCATCGGGAATGAACTCTAATCTATGCATAGTCAGAGGATCAATCAATCATCTATCTATCATTTGACGATGCATAGATACACACAGTATATCGTCAAATGAATGCATAGATAGATATAGATATAGATACAGATATAGATATTCTGATCGATGCTGGCCAGAAGAATCATCTATATATAGATATAGATATGTCTATCGATAGATATATCTAGTTATAGATACAGATAGAGTGTATCTAAGATCTATATGCATCTCTTTCTAGCTATATCTATATATCCGTATATCTATGCATCTAGATACACACACACACACACACACACACACACACACACATAGTGTCTTACACACAAATCATTTATAAGCGATGCACTATGGAGCCTATGCAGAGGCCCACTTGCAGGCCCGCGGAGAGGCCGGACGCGCCGGGCCGCAGGAGCTGTCCGCGGAGGAGCCAGCCGCTCCCTTGCACTTGCAGCTTGGCTGCCGCGAAGCTCGCGCGGCCCGGCGCTGCTCTCCGGAGGGAAGAGGCACGCGGGGGTGGGCGGGCAAGGTCATCGGAAGAGGAAGCGGCGGCGGGAGCCCGGGCGGCTCGGACGCAGCGCGCTGGAGGACGCCGCCCGGCGGCCCCGTGGCCAGGCGCGGGGCTCGGCTCTGGCCCCGCTGCCGGGGGCGGGGGGGAGCGACGCGGATCTCGCGGCAGGGCCCGGCGGAGGCCTCGCACGCGGAGCCCCGGCCCCGCACGCGCGAGCTCCTACTTACGAGGCGGCGTCGGGGAGAAGCGCGGGCTCTGCATCCAGGCCGTCCGCTCCTGCTTCTCGGGGCTCTCCTCTTTGACCAGCGCCTCGTCGGGCAGCGGCACGAGTCCCCCGACAGCAAAATGGCTGTTGATGGGCAGCGGGGAAGCCGGCGCCTCCGCCGCCGCCAAGGAGCCCAGGCGGGGGCTGAGCGCCTGCTGCGCCGACGTGCCCGCGCCCAGCGGCACCGCCACCTCGGGGTCCCGGCCCCCCGGCCGCCGCCGGTCGGCCATGAGCGCCTCCACGCTGAAGGGCAGCAGGGAAGGGGGCACTTTGGGCTTGTCGCTCTCCTCCTCCCCGCCCATCGCCGCCGCGCTCCCCGGGCCGCCGCCGCCGCCGGGCTTGTTGAAGGCAGACGCAGGGCCCTCCTCCAGCTTGACGCCGCTCTGTGCCGCGCTCATAGCAACGCCCGGGGCCATGCAGAGGCAGAGCCCGAGGCAGAGGCAGTGG
>NW_017728948.1:23358891-23365669 GCF_001723895.1 Crocodylus porosus
CGGCCCCCGCCCCGCGGGGGGCCCACGCGCGCGTTTCTGGCGCGGGGCAAGTCTAAAGCCCTGGGGGCTGGCCCGCGGCTCACCTCGCCCTGCCCCTCCAGCCACTTGCCATCGGCTCCCGGCGGGCCCGGGGCTGGCCTTGCCGGCCGGGCGTGCGCCCAGGCCCGGGGCGCGGGGCGCGCTCACTCCGTGGGGCCGCAGCGCCGCCTTCACGCGCTGCCAAAGGCAGAGCTGAGCCCGGGGCGGTTACTACTTTGCTTCGGGAGTGTGTTTTACGCGCCCTTCTCCCGCTGCCCGGGACGGATTTGCTGTAAAACCGAGCGGCTCCCTAATAACGTGATTGGCAGCTCGCTGGGGAAAGTGTATCGATGGCTGCAGGGCTCTAGTCTCGGAGAAGCACAGGAGGCTCCTGCAGTCATTGCAGGGTGCTGGTCTGGGCGGGGGACCGCGCGCTCCCTTTGCTTCCCGCCGGCCCCAGTAAAGCCCGCGGACGAGGCGCATCCCGGCTATGGGACGACGATGCGGCAGAATTTGTCTTCGCTGCTGAACGAGGGGCTCATCGAAGCCGAGCGTGTTGCGCGGCAGCTGCGCCCCGTGCCTTATCCCACGCGTGTGCGCGGCACCGTGCTGTGCTCACCTGTGACCCGGGTGCAGAGGGGGTCTGCGTATGCACGCATGGGAATACGCGTTGCACCCATGGCTAGGAATATACATTTATATCTATATCTGTATCTAAACTGTACAGGGTGTGCGCGATTAAACACGGGACGCACGTAATCTCTAATCAGGGCATCTAGAGCGGTGTTAAAATCATTGCCCTGTGCAGTCACGGGGGCCTGAGGTTTCCCTGCAAAAGCTCCTGTACGGACTGGATCTGTGGAGAAGCTCGCGATCTCCGTGGCGGATCCGTGGGTTGTTCCCCGGCCCCGGCCCGGCCCGGCTCCCTCTTCCCGCTGCTGGGAATGGCCGGCGGGTTGTCCCCCTGCGGCTCGGCTCGGTCCTTCCGAGGGGGTGGGTCGGTCCGAAGGGGTGAGCGGCTTTTGGGAGAAGCTGCTGCATTGCTAATTGCGAGAATAAGCAATCTGTCACGATTAGTCAGTGCCTCTGATAGGCAGACAAGTGATGTTGTTTTTAGGCGCCAGCAGCGGTCTGATCAAAGCCTTCAGCTGGAGGGGGACTATTGAGGACGTTAACCCGCATCAAGGGAGCAAGGCGCCTTAGCCCTGGGACATCAGCACATTCAGCCTGACAAAATTAGTTTGCTCTACCAATCACACGACATTTTCCCAAACTCTCATGCCTGATGCGGGGCCGCCTTTACTTGTCTTGTTTTCTCCCAACTACGAAATCAGAATCGAATCAATTTGAACGACATAAATGAATGGATGATAATAATAATAATAATAATAATAATAATAATAAACCCATGCACGGCTCCTGCCCACGAGCCCTACAGGTAGCCTCCCTATTCCTGATCGGAAATAGAGGCTCTTCGGGCAGAAAGGGAGCGGGCTGACGTGCTTATCAGGCACTGGCTTTGCATCTCCCTGTTGCGATGCAAAATCCGGATTGCAATACGAATGGATGGAGAAGCCGAGCTGGTCTTTTCCAGCCCGATGCCAAATGCTGCTGAGGCTGAGGCTGAGCCCGGGCCCGGGCTGACAGCGCGAGCTCATCCTACCCTGTTCCTGCCCCAGCGCCGTGCCCCTTCTGGGGCGCTGAATCACTGCACCGGGCCAGGGGCTTCGGGAGCGGGACGGACCTTTCCGTGTTTGTTCTTTAAGCCAAACACTCAAGCTGTCGCGAAGGACGAAGGGATCTCCGGCTCCCTGCAACGAAATCTTCCCTCGGACGGTTTTAAACGAGACCGTTCGTAGCCCAGGGGGTGGTTTGTTGCTTTGCTTCCCCCCTGCTCGACCTGATGCTCTGCAGCTCGCGGGGTGGGGGGGAGTTTCGAAACTTTCCTTGGCTTGTGCTGCCCCCCCGGCCATGTGCACCCGGCTCACCAAGCCTCATTTCCCTTTCAGAGCGAAGGGATTAGGGGGGTCGGGGGTGTATGGGTTTATTGGCAGGGTTTTTATCGGAAATGGCGGGGGACCTGGCGCTAGGAACCACCCTGAGCAATCACAGCCCCGCTCTGCGGAGCGAGCAGCCCGGGAGCATCAGCCCCGTGGGAATGTGGGGGGCAGCTCGAGGGCGACTCCGACTGCGGTAAACGGGACCTTTGGGTTCGCACGGGGGAGGGAGGAGGAAGGGCTGGAAAAGGCAGCAGCCGCCCTTGCGCTGGGCTTGAGTCGTCATGTGCTTGGACTCAACCCGTCCGGACCCGCGGGGGAGCGGCGAGCCCCGCACGGAGCAGCTCTGGGCGCCCGGGGCCCCCTGCACCGGCTCAGACACGTCCCGGGGGGCAGCGCGTTCTGTGCCAGGGCTTGTGCCTCTCCAGCCCCTCAAATCCCTCCATTCCTGGTCCTCCCTGAGCGCCCATGTGACCTGAACTCCAGCCCCCCCCGATCAAACACAGCCTTGACCACTGTGCAGGTCCCGGCCATCTGCTCCGCTCCTCCCGGGCGCGCGGCGAGCGCAGCCGGGCCCGGCAGACGAGCCCCCAGCTGCAAAGGCGTCCTTGTCTCTTTAAGACCGGGAGGCGGCGGGGCTGAATGGAGGGCACTATTTCAAGTGGCCCAAATTAATTTGATCGCGACATGATGATGCACTTGGAAAAGATGAAAGCGAAGGCTGGCCGTCTCCTCCGAGATCTCTATAATTATAGATAATATATCCTATTTCAAAGCAATTAGCTCAATCAGGCGTAACGAGGCACTTTGCTGCCAGGGAGTAACAATGCCTTACGGTTATTTAAGCTTCAAGATGTCAAGCAGACTCCGAGACTCTTTGCCGTGCCCAAAAGGGAACTTGGCTCTCGGTGAAAGCCCCCATGGCTAATGCGGGGGCTTCCTTCAGTGACAACACTTTTCTTCTGCTTTTTCTGAAGCGCTGGCAAAGGTGCCAACTTTCCCCCGAGCATCTCTGCCAGCCGCGACCGTGCCCGTGCGGGTGCAGCCTCCCCGCCCAGGGCGGTGTAGCTGGGCCGGACGCCGCCACGTAATGAATGTAGCATCGCGACTGTGTAGCGACATGGAGCTGACCTCCGTGCGTGTGTCCCCTCCCTCGGCATTAATCCACCATTCTTCTGCCCACCGATTCTGGGCGGCTTTTGTTTTCCCAGCCACTCGCTCCTCCACCCTCTATTCAGCCACTGACTTCTCTCTCTCTCTCTTTCTTTCTGTCTCTCTTTGAGTTTCTGTTCGACTCTGAAAATTTTCCGTTTGCTCTCGAGTACCAAACACTTTCCCCGGGTGAGTTAATCGCCGAGGCTCGCCGGCAAATATGATCCAATTCGAGTCACAACAGCCTCCAGCCATCCGTTTGGTGCCATCCGCGGGCCCGACCCGGCTCCCGCGCGGAGGGCGAGGGGCTGGCTCCGCCTGCGGGCGGGATCGGGCCCCCGGGCCGCGGCGGCTCCGCGGCGGCTTCGATTCCTCCCGGGATCCGCCTCCCAGGGTGAACCTGAGCCCTGCAGGAGCCGCTCACCTGAGCGGGGGCTTTGGGATCGCTCGCTTCAATTCATGGCTCCTCCTTTTTGTCTCGAGCGTTACACCCGGGCAGAAAGAAAGGCAAGGGAGCGCCCCAGCAAATGCCTGGAAATCAGGTCCTCCCGCGAGGGAGTCCTAAGCCGTCCCGCGGGGGGGTGAGTCCGTCTGCGGGGAAGGCAGAGCCGGGCGGAGGCTCGCAGCCCCGCTGGACGGCGCCCTGCCATGCTGCCCTCGACGCCCCTGGGAGCCCCGTGTGGGTGACCCAACACCAGCTGGAGCCCGAGCCCGCGGGCCCCTTGCTCCGCTCCACCTTTGTGAAGCACGTGAGAAAACGTGCGCTTGGGATATAATCACAGCCAGGAGCTGGGTTCCCGCAGCAGAAGGGACCGGCACCCCCTGTCTGTCGCGGCTGGGGCCGGCCCCGGATCCCCCCGGTCCCAAAGCGGGCAGGGCAATCAGGTGCGACCCCCAGGAGGCCCCAGCCCGGCCCGGCAGTGCCACCCGCCCAGAGCCCAGCACCAAGTTTTCTGCCGCCTTTGAGACGAGGGGAAAGGGGCACGGCCAGCCCGGCCCAGACATGCTTAGATGAAACGTTAATGTAGGAAAATTACTGCAGAGCTGTCCAATTAACCTGTCAGCTTTCTTTCCAGCAACCTCCCTTGCGATCAGGGTAATAAAGAAAATAGCACAATGGGCGAGTGCTTTGACCGAGGCCACTCAAAATCAGCAGTGGACTGGGGGTGGGGGGAATAGAAATATGAACTAAACCCAGTTTAGCCACCCTCATCCTCAAGTCCCTTGTGCAGAATGGAAACCTTATAATATGATTCACTGTGAATCACTGGATTGAGCTGTGTCGCGATGAGTCAATGATAGCTGGGGCTCCGCTAGTCCTTTCTTCCCCCGAAGGCAAAATGCTAAAATATGAGGGAGATCATTCTGTTCCCTTGGACCTCCTAGAGAGCACCCTCGCTCGCAACCGCCCTTTCTTGGCGCCGATCGGATCGAGACCCTTGTTTCTTCCTCTCTCCTGGGTGTGTTTATTGCCGACATGTCTCCAAGAGCGATTTGTCCCGCAGTCTGCAACAGGAGAAAAGAGTTTGCGGTGGAAAGGCTGCGTCCCGGTCCGGGGCGCCAGGGCTCGCGTTTGAGTCCCGCATGCGGCTCGCTCCCTGCAGCCCCCCGTTTACTCCGCATTTCTCCGGAGCAGTTTACATCTTGTTGCATAAGAGAAGGATTTCGCCAGCCCTAGTTATGAGATTTCCTAGATTTTTTTACAGGCAGAGCGCCTCACAAAAGCGGCATTGTTTGCCTGCGGTCTGGGTTTCCATTTGGGGTAATTATTGTATTCCCAGTCTTCCTCTAATCATTTGCTCACAAGGACACAGTTATTTTTTTTTCTTTTGAAGAAGATGAAATATCCACACTTGTAAGATCACTGGAATAATCTCCTGCTTCTTTGCCTGTTGTGCAACAGCTATTCTTTACATTGCTAGGAGTCACATCTGAGGCAAAGGCCATCAGGAAAGTATAGAGCAGAAGGAGTAACGTATGTCCCCGCATTTTTTTATTTAATAACTGCAAACTGTAAGCGTCCCCGGTCTAAGTCTGCTCCCAATAGAGACTGCAGGGAACTTGCCCGCAGAAAAGACTGCGAGCGCGCGGCGCAGGGGATCTGTTTCAGCTAGATAATAATCAGCTCCTGGGAAAATACGTAGAAAGAAAACTATGGGGAGAAGCATCCTCCAGATCTGGCAGGATTTTGTTTGTGTAGAGGATTTTTGTCTTCCCTCAGCTGATTACGCCAGACGCTCGGGCGGACCAGCAGGAGAGGGCCCCGGTGCAGGCAGAGCCGCGGGGCCAGGCGCTGCCCGCCGGGCTCGGCCCGCGGGGCACAGCGACCCCTCGCCCGCTCCCGAGCCTGCCCATCGTCGCAGGGCCGCTGGGCAAGCGACGGCATGACAGCGAGCCCTGCCGTTCAAGGCACACGACGGGCGCCTCTTTTCCCCGCAGGAAAGAGCTGCAGCGAGCAGCACAGTCCTGGTGCCAGGCCCGGGAGGCAGGGGTGGAAGTGCACCCCGCTCCTCGAAACCTCGCTGCCCTCCGCCGAGATCTGAAACTTCCCCGCCTGGCCCTGACCTCCCGGTAGAAACCCCGCGCCTCCTGCGTTTCGCGGTGTGAGCTCACCACGTCCTTTGGCACCTGATGGCTCGGATGTGATACGGGGAGTGACATAATTCAGTAAAGCTCATTGCCAGCCGAGGCACAAAAATCCCAAACATTCTTTGTGCGGATCTGACTTTGCTCTTTAACAACCTTTAGGTTCCTCTCAGACTTTCCATCAACCACAAGCCCAGACATAATCTAAGATGTTCCTGGCTCGCCCGCTGCTGGTTTGATTAGTATTTGGAGCAGGAGACAGCAGCGGGGCCGGGGTTGTAGTCATGTCATTCCCTGCATGTGCGTTATTGACACTATTCGGGTAACAAGTGTGGGCGCCCCGCGGATCACTTTTCTACTCCGCAGCCAGCATTTGCTGTCACTCAAAGCCAAACATTGCCCAGCCTTTCAAACTCGCCGTCTCCAACTCACAAAGCCGGGGAAAGGCATCCACTCAACCCAATCGTCCTTCGTCTCCCCAGCACAATACAAACCGCAGCAGTCACCCTCTTACTGCGTGGACATCCGCAGACAGGGGCTGGGAGCCGGGTCACAGGTGGGCCTGGGGACAGCACCGAGTCAGGGAGGTGCAGGGGGGGACCTAGACGCGCAGACACCCCCGTGCTACACCCAGTGCAAAGCCTTCCTCTGTTACAGAAACCAGTGCAAAGTGGGCGGATGGGGAATCCACATGGCACTTCCACAGACAGGTAGAGGCAGTGTGTGACCCAGCGCACAGAGCACTGGGGTGAGTGAGACTCAGGACACCTCGTGTCTGCTCCCGGATCTGACACGGGGCTGGTTGGTGCCTCAGTTTTCCCACCTGCACTGAGTGATTCTGCCCTTCCCTAGCTCGGAGTCGCTTTATTCCTGATCACCGCGCTTAGCATCAGTCGGGCCTTCCCCCTGCACATAGCTACAGGGGCGGGTAGGGGCCGGGGGACCACAGTTGCCTGGAGCCGCTGTCCAGCCGGGCGTGAGGCACATCCTGCCCCGGAGCACGGCCTGAGCAGCCCTGGCCGGGC
>NW_017728948.1:23366460-23374517 GCF_001723895.1 Crocodylus porosus
ATGTGTGTGGGGGTGTATGTGGAGTGTGTGTGTGAGGTGTGATCCCAGACTCTTGCCTCAGGTGAGGACTAAACCTGAGCAGGGACTTCCCCTGCTGCAGAGCCCGGTGAAGGAGCCCTCCCCCCATGCTCCCCCCACCCCAATCCACAGATCCGATGAGCCCCGGCCCTGTGGGCACTGCCACACACGTTGTACACGAGATGCCTGAGCACGGGGCAGGACACCACTCCCTGCCTGCACCGGACGCCCAGGCTAGATTTCTGTTTTATTTCTGAGGCGGCTTGGGACTTGGCTTTTCCTCCTTAGTGTGGCAAGGTGCACACACATGTTTTGCAAATGTGACCCCTATATAAAGCTCCTTTTGCTATTTGGGGAAGCTTCTGCCAGCCTCCATAATTGGTCAGTGAGGAACATAAAGGGGCACCGGGGTAAAGACCTCCAGACTCCAGGCAGAAGCCAGGCCCCAAAGGAGCCCCAACAAGGCTCTGCAAGACCCATGGCTTCCACACTGCTGACAGGCCCTGCTGCACCTGGTGGCACCAAGGCCCCTCTGGAGCTCAATCCTGCAGCCTAGCCCTAGGCAACGCCCCAGCTGATTTGGCCTGTCTTCAGTGTGTGTTTTGCATCAGGATCGGGCCTGCAATTACCTGCCTGCTCTGATTTAGTGCCACTCCTGGCCGGCCCAGGAAAGGTGCCTGTTGCAGGTTATGACCCTGGTTATTTCCAGAGTGCTACCCCACTCCCTGGAGCCCCCTCTGCACTCCTGAACACTAACCCCTGCACCTGAGACATTGCATCACTACTTGCTTCATCAGGGGGTGGCAGGGGGCAGAGCTGGGAAGGGTTCCCCCCTTGCCACTGCCTCCTTCTCCCCTCTCGGCTAAGCCCTTGGCTACTCCTGGGCGCCCCAGAGCTGGCCTCCACCATGCAATAACAGTCATTAGAGCCACCAGTCCCCAAATGCTCATTATCCCACCCTGTGTTTATGACACACTGAAGCTGACAAACAAAAACAAACCAGGAGAGCTGCAGTCTGCATTTTTCACTAGACCTTATTTCATCAGCAACAGCACAGCCAAATGTTTCTTGGGAAAAGAAGAAAGTCCTCGGGGTCACAGACAAGAATCATTCACTTCCCTTTCACATTCAGAAGTGTCCGTGTCACAAGAGAGAATTTTTTTTTTTAGACACCCGGCACTAAGTCGGATTCTGCAGTGCTAATTCCTGGGGAGCTGGATGGCAATTCTGCCTGGGAAAGGCCTGCAGGCCTGAGCCCAGTGTGGATGTAAAGATCAGTTCTATGGTTTTAAAATTCAAATGTGTTTTGTCACAGGGTGATGCCACTTTCAACCAATTGGAGATAACCCGTGGAGGTGCAGAAAGCAATTTAAGGAAACAATGTGGGGTACCACTATACCTATAGGCTTTCAAAGTTGATTACCCTGAACCAGCTAGTTAAAAAGTGATGTAGTCACTGACAATGTTTCTACTGACTCCAGTGGGCTTTGTGTTAGGCCGTGGGCCACTAAAATGATCTTTTTGGCGTTTTGGTTTCTGATGATTCAGTGGAAATTTAGGGTAAAATTGAAACTGAAATTAAGGGCAAAATTCAAAATATTTTAAAAGTGACCCTGGGTATTTTAAGCAGTTTAACATATATATATATATATACACATTTTTAAATCCCAGAAATTATCCTAACTTCAGGTTACAAGACATAATTGATTTTGTGCTACCATATATGGCATTCACTCTCAAAAAACACTGGAGGACCCAAATTCAACACAGTAAAAAATTCTTAACTTCTAAAAATCATTTTCCTTCTCAGTAGTGGCTTCTCATTTTTTCACTTTTTATTTCCCCCCTTCCTTTATAAAAACTGTCATTAATTAAAACTATGTCTGTGAAAGACCTGATGGCATCCTCATTCTCCTGCATTAGATATCTTCCCTTTGATTTGTTTTCTGTGCACATTTGTGTCTTACTTTTGAATAGGTGGTAGCTTCTGTCTGACTTTTTTTAAAGATATGTTTAAAAGGACTAGAAACATGCAGTGGACATGCAGATATTTAAGGAACCAGTTTAATAAATGGATAGTGTTGCAAAAAAGTTAGATCATGTTCATTTAAACCGTAACACAAAAGTAATTGTAAAACAGTTGAAATGAATACAAAAGGCAGACATGGTCCTAGAGAAATCAGTTATGTGTTCCATAGAATACTGGAGATCATCTACTTTTAAAGATCTCTGACAAATGTCAGGTGAATGTGTTACTCCAAGTTTATTTTACAATGATATTCTTTGGGAGGCATCTGTGTGGGCTGACAGGTTGTCTGAAATAGAAATATTCCATGGAGCCCAATCCACAAGTGCTTAATGCCTCTTGCTTAGTTGGAGACCTTGCAAGATTTCTCTCTCACATTCTCTCTCTCAATGTGCACTCTAAAGTAGTCTAAAGGAGCAGCCAGGCTTTACATAAATGAAGGCCACATTGGCAAACTGCCAGAAGCCCAAGGCCTGAACCTAATTTGCATATTACAGACCAGATTGCAGACGATCCTATCTTTAATAAGACGTGAAGCCAGGCAATGTGCAGGCTTAATTTGAGCAGTCTGAATGCTTTGCTTAAAATGAAAGATGTCATTCATTTACATTCTCCAAAACTAGCACCATCAGACATATCATAGATTCAGAAAGTTTCAGGCCAGCAAAAAATATTACAAAACTTACTTTGACCTCTGGTATATAACAGATATTTACATTTTACTCAGTTACTCCTGTACTCAATGTGATAATTTGTGTTTGCCTAAAGCAGTGATTTTCAGCTAGGGTGTTGTGAGATCCTTTCAAAGATGATGCAAAGTAGGTATGCAAACATCTGCATGGTTCATAAAATAAACCCAGAGATTGCAAATAACAATCTACAGTGTCAAAAACATTCTGACCTATTCTGATTTCATTTCTTTGCAATGGAAGAATTACTGTATCATGTTTCCATAGTCAAAAAACTAGTGGAAAGCTAAGAGGTATCTTGAGTCTAACAAGGTAGAGAACCATTGGCTTAAAGGATATCTCCTAGACAATCGCCCAGAGGATGAGAGATGGAAATCAACTGAATTTGGGAATTGAAGGTTTTAAATGGAATAGCTTGTCTCAGTTTGCAGTGAGGATAAAGATGTAACAGAGGATAATCCTAGTGTAGCAAAAGGGAAAGCTGATATATAACAGAATTGAGCACATCTGAGCTAGAAGCCAAACTTTGGCCCAGGCCATGGGTGACTGATGCCACCTTAGTCAGGGAGGGCACATGTGCCTCCAGCTACCAGTCAGCATCTGGTGAGTGGCCGTGCTACTCCCAGAAGTGGCCATGGTACTCCCAGAAGTGGCTGTGGCACTTCCAGAAGTGGCTGCGGTCTACATCTGGCACTCCAACTCCCCAGCCGGCGCTTGCAGAGGGGGCACCAGCACTCCCACCTGACCCCCTCTCCCAACCATTGCCTAAGCGGAGAGTGTCAGGGGGTGCACCAGCACTCTCAGGGGGTATATGTGCACCTCTGTGCACCGCCTACACATCACCACTGGCCCAGATTGTAAAATCACCTTGTAGTAGTAGTATCCTCCAGCCTCTTGAGCTGCTCTAGGCAAGCTGCCTCCTTGACCACAGTGCATCTCGATGGGATTATAATTTATAAACCTGCTCACACTAATTAGCTTGCTTTCAGCAACTGCAAGGATATAGCTTTGCTATTCCTGGGTCAGGAACCTGCCCATGTGGGCCAGAACTCTATGGCTCATGGGCGGATGGAGGTCATCAGTGGCAGGGAGTTTCAGCAGCAGGAACTCTCCCCATGTTGCCATGGGGCAAGCGCTGGCAACTCCAAGCTCGTAGTACCTGGCCATCTATTTGGCTGTGACACAAGGTGTATCATTCTGGCCTGCATCTGACAAAGGTTACCAATGGCTGGCTTACTGTAATTAAATTGGGTGTCTCAGATAATTTCCATCCCAGAAAATATAAAGTACTTGCTCATGAAATAGCAACTGCTATAGCATGGATTGATCTTCAATGGTTTTGTCAACTGGGGGAAGTGCCCTATGATTGAAAAATAATATATTCAGTGCCTAAAGTTAAAAAAAAAATGGGGATGGGAGGGGCACGTGAACCAAGCAATTACAAGCTTGTAAGTTTTATTTCAATATTGGGTTATGTCTTTATTAATCAAGGATATGGAGGTAAATGGAAAATGGGGAAAATGTAACATGATTTAAGGAAAATCATGTCAGACCAATTTAATATGCTCTTATGATAGGATAATTGATTTCTTAAATAAGGCCAAGGCAGTGGAACTAATCTTTAGATTTAAGTGAAGCATTTGATACTGTACCTCATTAAATTATTGGCTAAACTGGATATGATGGGATTAATACTATTATGTAAAGTGGATAAAAGAATGGCTACAATGAATTATGTTAGAAGGGGAGTTATTAGATTAGGAAAAGGTTACTAGGAGTGTTCTCAGGGATCAATCCTGGAACCTTTTTCATTAGCAACCTTGGTGCAAATGCTAAAATTTGCAGACAACAAAAAATGTCAGAACTGCCATTAAGTGGGAGGATCAGACTCCAAAAAGCCTATGCTTGAATTGATTCAGTCTTTGCAGGTTAGTCATACCTGGCTAGGCTGAACCAGTTTGTAACTTCACAGACATTGCAGGCACACAGGCACATGCCTGCAGAGAGTCAGAATAGAAGCCCGGAGCAGGGGTCACTACAGCAGCTCTCCTGTCCATTCCACAGCACTGAGCTGAGCGGGGCATGGCCAAACCCCAGCAGGATGCTCTGATTAGCCCAGCAGGAGCCAATAACAGTGTTTATCACTCCCTAACTCGGGGCTTTTCCATCCCATTAAGAAAACAGCAGAGGGACATTACCAGCTATCTGTCAGTTCTGCCTGTTGATTCAGCAGGGACCATAGCCAGCATGTGGTTTGCTAACTAATACACAGACACCTCCTCAGCAAGGCAGAGGAGAGTGGGGAATTCCTGCTTAGTAAGGCGTGGTGAGGGGGGAGGTGAGGGAGTTGTAGTCAGGGAGCAGAGGGGAGTGGCCAGCCTTGCTGTGGATCAGAGAGCTCTGCCCAGCCCAGAGAGCATGCCCGGATGCTGGGGGAGTCTGATTTATCTTAAACCAAGCAAGGGGCTTGGAACAGACGTTGCATAAACTGTTTTTTGCAATGTTAAGTCTGTTAAATGTTAAATCAGTTAAGTCTGATATTACATTCAACTAGGTTTATCTCAAACTGGTTTCAGCCATTTTCAAACTGGTTTATGTGCACTGAACATCTGTTCTGTTACAGGTTTAAACCAGTTTCTGACCACTCAAACCAGTTTATGGGTAATGTCTGTCCCTAGCTGTGGAGGTTGCTCATGTGTTTCAGGACTAATACAAAGAACTCTTTTTCCTAAATGAATGCTTATACATGGGAAGAATGGAGGAAGCAAGGAACCTGGGTGAACTTGGAGAAGTGGGCATGCTAGAAGAGAGGGACATCTGGACAAGTTACAGGGGTGGGCAGATGAGAACAGGATGGGTTTCAATACTGACAAGTGCAAGGTACTGCACCTGGTGAGTAAGAACCAGCACCATACCTACAGGCTGGGGAACTCCCTTCTTGTCAGCACAGAGGCAGAAAAGGACCTTGGTGTCACTATTGATTCCAAGATGAACATGGGCCGGCAGTGTGGGGATGCAGTCAGGAAGGCTAACAGCACCATGTCATGCTTCCACAGATGCATCAAGAGCAGGTCCAAGGAGGTGATCCTCCTCCTCTATGCGACATTGGTCAGGCTGCAGTAGGAGTACTGTGTCCAGTTCTGGATACCACACTTTAGGAGGGATGTGCATCACGAGGGTCCAGAGGAGGGCCACTCACATGATTGGGGGCAGCAGGGCAGGCCCTATGAGGAGAGGCTATGGGACCTGAACCTGTTCAGCCTCCACAAGAGAAGGCTGAGAGGGGATCTGGTAGTTGTCTATAAATTGGCCAAGGGGGACCACCGGGCAACGGGAGAGTCCCTGTTCCCCTGGGCACTACCAGGAGTACCAAGGAATAACGGCCAAAAGCTGACTGAGAGCAGATTCAGACTAGATACCAGGAAGCACTACTTCACAGTCAGGGTGGCTACGATCTGGAACCAACTTCCAAGGGAAGTGGTGCTTGCTCCTACCCTGGGGGTCTTCAAAAGGAGGCTGGATAATCACTTCGCCAGTGTCGTTTGACCCCGGCTTTCTTTACTGCTCATGGCAGGGGGTCAGACTTGAAGATCTGCTCAGGTCCCTTACGACCCTACTAACTATGAAATTGGTTTACTGTACTAGAACCATGAGGTATCAGAAAGAGGAGCCCATGAAACAGATTAGTACAATTCTAGGGAATGTTAGGCAGGGCATTTTTAGTAGAAGCAGAAACCTTTGTACAAGGCACTTTTGTATTTTGTACAGTTCTGGTAATCTAAGTTTAGAAAAGATAAATTTTATCTGGAAGAGATACAAAGAAGGGTTATTCGGTTGGAGCTTTTGAAGTCTCTCACTATAAGTAGGATCCTACCTAAATCACAGTGAGACCAAAGGTTTTTTGCAAGGTGTTTGCGGCGCGTGGAGCTGATTTCAGAGTCTTTTTGTGGCCCTGCCTCTCACTGCTGATTAACTGAGAGGCAAAAACCATGGCATAATTAAATAGCAAAGTGTGCAGAAATATAAAATAAATTACTGTATTATTATAAATCTAAATATTAAATTTAAATCTAAATTGAAGTATATTATGAGTATAAATTTATACACAATATGAATTATAGCATTATCATAATTTATTATTAGCATTCTAAAAAATGTTTAGCGATACTAAATAATGCTAACCATGATAGAAACAAATGTTGATTGTTAGCATGCAGCATCTACCGACAGTTGCAGCTGGCATCCTCTGTTTCTATGGTGTGAACACTTGTCCAGACACTGAGACTGGCTATTCTGTGTCCACTGAATTAGTTGGAATGGCAAGGCAGCATTTTGCCAAGTTGTAGCTATGTGGAAGCTGATCCCAAAACAGTGACAGTCAAAGGCATCTGGTGCTCTTTGACAAATTTCATGTAAGTAGCACGTTCCTTGTCATGCTCTTTCTGCCATTCAGGAATTAATTTCAATAGCTGAGGGTCAAAACTCAGAAAAGGTACCTCATTGGAGGTCAAAAATGTGAACAGCACTAAAAAAGGAGGTAGCTGGTTATTTTAACTGAAGTGGTAGTAGCTGGACATGTCTACACAAGATGTGTTAATGCGCCTTAACCTAGTTTACTGTTCACTACCAGCACACGTCTACACATGTGCTCCCATATTGAGCAGTAAAAATAGCTAATCACAGCTGAATTTGATACCCACAAATGCAGGTATTGCATTTAGTCATATTAGTTGAAGTGCAGTAACGCGTATGTAGATGAAACCCAACACTAAGTTTACTGACGGCTTTGCCCAGCCATTACGGGGCTGGCCTGAGCCCAGCCCCAGGGCTCTTGACTGGGAGCTGCTCCTGCTCCAGGACTGGAATGCCTCTGGGGCAGCCCCTAGCTTCAGGCTATAAAAGCCTACAGCCATTTTGTGCCCTGGGGCACCCTGCACAGGAGCTGGGATGAGCCTGTTATACTTCCCAGGAGCACTGCAGGCCCTGTGTGCCCTCTGCCTGCCCTGTCATCAAAACTGCTGCTTGTCCACAGGTGAGCATTGTAAACAGCTGCAGCCTACTGCACCCCCTGGTCAGCCCTGAGATCTCCCCAGGGCTGCTGGCTGTCTCTGACAGCAGGGCCAGTATCTGCTTCTTCTGCTCATCCCCAACAGCCTGTTCTATGCTTGCAGGTGCTGTGGGCTATTGCCCCTGCCACGCGGCTCCCAGTCCCTGTGCTGGCTACTGCTGGCCTCTGTCCAGTGCCAGCAACACCTGCAACATGAGCTTGCAATGTGATGCTGTGGCTAGTAAAGCGACCAAAACGCTGGCTTGCATCCAGAGAT
>NW_017728948.1:23374947-23390419 GCF_001723895.1 Crocodylus porosus
CCCCAGCTGACTTCCTGCCCTTTGGGCAGGGGGCTGGACTCGATGATCTTCTGAGGTCCCTTCCAGCCCTAATGTCTATGAAATCTATGAAACACCATGACAGTTGTGCAGAGGCCCAGAGAGCCAGCATGGGACCAGTGATGTTATCCTTATCCTCCCCATCAAGGCCTACCCCCACCCACATGTGCATGCCTAAGCCTTCAACCCAGGACCCCAACTGGAGCCAGGAGGAGATAAGCAACCTCATGGCACTCTGGGTTGATGTGGAGATGCAGAGGCAGTTTGTGTTGGGTGCATGCTTAAATACTCACATTCAGGAGGCATGTGGAAGTGAGGGCACTCCTGGTCAGCATTGGGGACACAGTGGGTGGCCACGACCTACCACAATCATTGGTCTGGTCGTGCCTGCAAAACCATGCCCTTTATGCAGCACCTGACCAGGATTTTGGTGCCCCAGACTGCAACCCTGCCATGTTCACCAGCAGGGGTAGACTACCTCAGCCTCTGCCCCATCCTGGCCCTCCAGTGACATGTCACTGGAGGAGGCACCCTCGAATGCTCAGGACTCTGCCCTGCCCACCTCCTTATCTGTTGCATCCATTAGCAGCTCAGGCAGCCCTGGCCAGTGTCTGCCTTACCAGCCCTTCAACCCTAGACCACACCACAAAGACCAGCCAGCCATGATTCTGCTGGCCACCAGCTCCTCCCCTGGTGGGGAGGGCTGGCCAGACACTGGCCACAGCCAGATGCTGTCACCAACAGGGAGGCCTGTACTGAGCTGCCAGCCCCAGCCTGCTGCACTGTGGAGAGAGCCCTCCTAGCCCCAGTCTCCACTCTTGCCCCTGGCCCTAGTCCTGGCCCCAGTCACTGCCCCTGCCCCTGCCCCTGCTCCCAGCCAGGTGTCAAAGCCGGTGGTGATGTCCACCTCAGCAGCAGGCAGCAGGGACATGTAGCGCTGCCACTGGTACCCCTCCAGGCAGTGGCAGAGGTTGTGGGGCAGACCAGGCTTGCCCCTACTGATATCACAGCTCAGAATCCCATTCCAGGAGCATAGGTTCACCCAGGGCACCAGGAGGTTCATCAGCATTAGGGCATAGTAGCTCAGGCACCTCACAGCCTGCACAAACAGCTCATCATGCACCAGCCGGGGCACACATAGTAGGGGGATACTCAGGGTGCAGTGGCAGCATGGCCCCCCAGTGAAGAGGGTGGGGCCACACCATCCCCTCACCCCAGGTGTCCAGGAACCTTGCATGCCCTGAGCCCAGGTGCTATGGGCTGAGAGGCAGTGCAGCAAAGAGGTTGGACTGCAGAAAGAGGAGGCAGAAGTGGGAGCGGGGTGTGGAGCCATGACAGCAGGTGCTGCCAGGAACCTGGCCTGTCCTGCCCTGGGAAGGGGGCAGGGGAGCAGGCTGCCTGCAGCCAGCACCCAGTGGCCTGCCAGCCCTAGGGGAGTAAGCAGGGATGGGAGGCTCAGCTGGTGATCACCTGGGTCCAGGCTTGCCCAGACAGAATTACCGTGGTCCCTAAGCACCCATGCACGGCCAACCAGTGATCTGAATCTAGGCAGCACGTGGCCCCTGGTGCAGAGTATCTTATCTCTGAAATGTTGCAAACTCTCACAAAATTCTTCTTGCCTCTGCAGGGCCAACATCTGGACATGGGGGAGAGGCCACAGGCCTCTGCATAGATGTGGGAGGAGGACATCACTTGGGAGACTGCCTTGGAGGACACACGGGACCAGGCACAGCAGGAGCACAGGGTCATCATGGGGGCCCTGGAGTGGGAGCAGATTTAGCTACTCAGGAAGCAAGTGGCCATCCAGGCCTGGGTAATGGAGGCTATGGATAATGACCACTGAGCCCTGGACGCTGTCCTGGGCCTGATGGTTGTGTGCATGCCCCCCCACTGCCTGGCCCCTGCCTCTGGCCCCACAGGGCTCCTGGCAGCTGCCTGCTGCTCTATAGCACACCCCTGCCTGGTTCCAGAAGGAGTTCCTTTGGCACCTCCTTCCCACAGAAGTCCCAGGCCCAGCCCCTGACCCAGGTCCCCTGCCACCCACCTGGACCCAGACCTACTGCCTGCCCTGCTGCTATGCACCCAAGGACCTTGAGGTGCACCACTACAAGGAAACACTGGCTGTGCACTCAGGCATCAAGAGGGGGAGCCTCCCGCCCATGGGGAGCACTGTCTGCTCTTGCTGCAGGATGAGCCCATAAACTGATGTGATCACCATGGGCCCTGGATCCACAGGGTTACAGCTCAAAGCCAGGGTGCTGGCCTCCTGCTCCTGGGCTCTGCCCCCTAGGCACCCCACCCCACAGCCCCCCACTCTGGAACAGTAAAAGACTGAGATTCTTATATATAGTTTCCACATTGGGAAGAGGGTTTTTTATTATTAGTGGGTGGGGAGGCTGGTGGAGAGGCTCTGTTTGTTGGGGAGGAAGGGAGTAGGGGGCTCTGATGGTTGAGGGGAGGGGGGTTTCTTGTGTTGGGGAGGGAGGGGCAAGGAGGCTCTATGTGTTGAAGAGGGAGAGGGGAGGGATGGGGGTGGGTGTTGTGAGGGGAATAAATCTTTTTTTTATCCAAACATGTGCCTGGGCTGAGAGTGGTGTTGGGGGTGGCCAGGGCCTAAGGAGTGTGTTGGCAGTGGGACAGGTGGGCTAGAGGCAGGAGCGCTCCAAGAGGTGGTTCACTGGAGCTTCCCATACCTGGTGCCCTGGCTCCCACTGCCAGGTGCATGGCTCACCTGGGGCTTTGCCAGCGGGACCCACCACTGGTGTTGCTGCTGCAGTTTATGCTGCCACCACCAGGCTGCCTCCACCTGGTGCACCTCCTCTGCCTAGGCCTCCCTGAACAACTCTCCCTAGGCCTTGCAAGTATTATGCAGCACACACACTGCTACAATGACCTGGGGGAAGTTTGTCTTGGCCACTTTGAGGCAGGCCATAAGAGATTAGCAGGAGCCTTTGGGGTGACCAAAAGCACACTCAACAAGAGCACAGTTCCAGCTGAGGCATCAATTAAAATAAGCCTGGTGGGGGTCCAGGTCACCAGTGAAAGGCCTCATCAGCTATGGGAGTAGTGGGTATGCTAGGTCTCCTATGAGGAGGGGTGGAATGATAATGGCACACAGCTCCAGGTCCTTTAATCCTGCTGTGAAGCACCCACTCGCCATGTCTGTCCCCAGTCCAGAGTCTGGAATACACATGTGTCATGCGAGCTGCCTGCCCAGCCAGTGCTGACATGGATGAAGTTCCCCTGGAGATCAATAATCACCTGGATAACCACTGAGTGGAACCCGCTGTGGCTATAGTAGGACCTGTCTGTGTGGGGTGGGCAGGTGACTGGGATGTGGGTCCCATCCAAGACCTAGATATACCTCAGTGCATGGAACTCTGCAACTGCCACCTGGGGTTCATGGGTGCAGAGGACTGTGTCCAGCAGCACACCTTGGAGGATGCCTCACAACTCAAGGATAGACTTCCCAGTGGTGGCCTTGCCCACCCCAAACAGGTGCCCCAGGAATGGCCAACGTATCAGTGCTAGGGCCAGGTGGGTGTTGGTGGGGAGGGCCCGGTGCATGCCAGTGTCCTGGTGCTCTAGGTGGAGCTAGAGCTAGTGAAGCAAGTCAGTTAAGGTGCCCTGGGTCATCCTGAAGGCATCAACCCACTTCTCGTCATCACAATTGCACTGTACCACATGCTACCACCAGTCCCAGGTGGTACGGTGGGCCCAGAGGCAGTGCGGCAGGAGGGCCAGGAGGCCTCCTGGAGCCCCTCATCATCAGGCCAGCAGCAGCAGCTGCACAGTGGCAGGGGCCCTCAGAGGGCACACAGTGGTCAGCCGTGCAGTGACTGTGGGGGAAGTGGTTGAGTGAGATGGCCATAAGCAAGAAAACAGTGATGGCAACAAGTCAGCAGACAACTGAGGTGGCCAGGAGGATCTGGAAACCCTGTTTCTGGGTGCCAGGGCCAGGGGCTGGGACAGCCATTGCTGAGGACTGCAGATGGGGCAGGAGCAGAGCCGCCATGTGCTGCCTGTGTCCTTGCTATGCTGCTTCTCTCAGTACTGGAAGTGGCTGCCCAGAGATCATAGTGCAGGGGGTGTGTTTTTTAAGATGGCTCCCAAGTGCTGGCAGCTGGACTGGCTTCAGACATGGCTGCCAAGTGCAGGCTGTGGCCAGAGGCTGGAGCTCTCCCCAGTGGCCACAGAGGCACATGGCAGGGCTGGAGAGAACTGTCACTAAATGTAATGCCAGATCTCTGCACACATAGGTGGTAGAGGACAGGGCCTGGGGAGGTTTAGGGGCTTGGGAGGTCCCCCCAAACTAATTTCATGGTGGCTGGTGACAGCAGCAGCAGCACGGCACCACTTAGCATGCAGCCAGTCCATCACCCCATGCACACTCATCTCCGCATGGCTGAGGAAGAAGAGGCTAACCATGTACATGTTGCACTGTGCACAGCATGACTGGAGTTTTAATTCTCATTCTGACACGTGCACTCAGTCCCCCAAATAATAATTTCTCTCTCTGTCTATGCCTGCACATGTCGCTATCTGCCAAAAATTGCTTACTGTGCATTAAGCTAATGTGCTGTAAATTTAGTCAGGACTACTTGCACATGTAGATGTGCCCACTGGTTGGACTTGTAGTACTGAGTCAACTTTGCAGTTGTTGCCTGGAACAGTTTTTGTTTCCACTGGTTTTCCTGTTGATAGTTAGAATGTTGTTGTGATGCCACATCATCAGCCCAACCGATCAAATCCATAAGTTTGTTGTGTGCTTGGTGGATCAAAGCCTGCTAACTTTCAAATCACATTAGAAGATCCATGAACCAAATTGCAGCTTCAGCAACAACCTTAACTTTATCTTCAATGTTGCCCTGTCTTAAGAGATCATGTAGTTTAAGCATGCACTATGTTCCAGGTGTGATTTCAAGCTCCTCATACAAAATTGCTGGTAGTACTTTATACTCTTTGCATGGTAAAGAACTGCATTAAACCACAAATTCCACCTTGTAAGCACTGGCTCCAGTGGAAGTGACACAGTCTAATGTAGATCCCTGCTTTCATAAGTGATGGACTTCCTGTATTGAAGCTTTTGGCTTGGCCAGTGTTTGAATGCTTTTTTAAAAGAGGAAACCAGGCTATCTACATCAGGAAAACGTGTACTAGGTGTCACTTACTAAAGAAAGGATGTGTGCATTGCAGGTGACATGAACTGTGTTGGGCATCATTCCATGGAGAATATCAGAGAAATATTTGAACATATACATTGCATTATCAGACAGAAATGCTGAGATCTTGTGAAATCTAAGCCATAGTTTACAGCAACCTTCACTACAGCTTGTGCCATGGTAGAAAAATTGACAGATGCAAGGTGAACTGACTCTGAAAAACAAACAGGTCATGGTCTGTCCAGCTCCCAGTTACAAATAAAATGTGTAGAACATAGTTATCCTGGGCATCTGTTGCTTCATCTGCTATAATTGAGATTGATTTGTTCTGCCAATGCGGATTTTGTAGGCTGAACATGCAAAGCAATTACTTCTGGTAGATAATCCTGGCGAAACTTGTTCGCACATGGGAAACTACCAGCATTTGGCATATGTTTGTTCAAGTAGCCCCTTAATTTAGAGTTATTAATTTTCTCCAGAAGAATGTTGGCAGTCATGAATGCCTCCACTAGTGCAAATGTATCCTCTCTTCTTGTCAAACTGCTTTCAGTGGTTCTTTTAAAGATCAATGACATAGTCACTTGTTTCTTGTTCTGACCTTTAGCCTCTGCAGCAACCTTTCACTTTTATATGTGATTTGGACTCTAAATGCCAATCAATGCTGTTTTTCCTCAACACACCCAGAATCATGTTGCACAATGAACAAAACAATTTACCACCATCTGCATGCAAGGTTCCTACAGGGAACTGCCTTACGCAATCCTGAGCAGAAATGTATTCAGTTTTCTCAGATTTCTTGTCACTTATCATCTTCAGACTGCAGCATTGCTGCAGTGTTGCATCTGGTTTCTTAAAAGATGGCGCCAAAACCCTTTCACTTTCCAGACTGGCATCTTCACTGAGTCTACATTACTAGCTCAGCCTCGCAGTAGCTCTCTCTCTCTCTCAAAATACATACTCTAGGGCTGCAGGGATTACTTCGCTTTCTTTGTATTCTGGAAAGCTTTTATTTTTTGGGGGGGGTGAGAGGGGAGGAGGGCAACTCTATGCAAAATTGCAGGAAATACCATTTTTTGTGATGATGGCAGAAACCGCCATTTTTCACAGTTTTTGTGAAAATCATGAAAATTTCGTTTAAGTAGGTCCTCAACCATAAGGCATTTTCTTTCACTATCAAGTCATTTTTTGTGGTTTTTCTCTGTACCTGCTACAATTTTTCAACATCATTTTTTAAAATGACAATCCTAGACTTGGATGTAATATTCCAGTATCAGCCTCACCCATGTTGTACCTAGAGGTAAAACCACTTCCCTACTATTTATTCCTGGATATATATACAATAGTCTCATTAACTCTTTTTGTTATGCTTCACACTGCATGCTCGTGTTAAGCTGCTTGTCTCCCCTTCACCAGGAACTTTACATCCTTTTCAGAATCCAGGTTATTGTCTTCTATTCTGGAGTATATTAACAGCGTTTTGCCAACCTGAGTTGCCTTCAGGAAGAACTTGCCTCAAGCAGTATGGCAGAGCATGGTGCAGGAATTTACTGGCCCATCCTACTTCTGCATAGGAAAAACAAGCACATTCTCTACTGTGGACCTCTCATAGTACTTCCCTTTTTTCAGATAAATTGGTGGAGCAAAACACCTCCACATTCATCCTGAGTGTATACCCTCTGCCATAGTCTTTCCCTGCATGAGGAAGCTTTCAGTATCACACAGCAATAGCAAACGGAAAGGTGCATAGTAAAGAATATGCCATTGCTACGTAGGTCTGAAAGCTTCCCCATGCAGGGAAAGGCTGTGGCAGAGGGTATACACCCAGAATGTAGAGGTGTTTTGCTCTGCCAATTTGTCTGAAACGAAGGAAATACTGTGGATAACAGGAGATCCAAAAGTTTTTTTTCCTTGTGGAACTCTGAACTAGACTGAAAATTAACAATCGATAAGAGGTGATGAAATGGCTTTTCAAGTAGATGACAGAGTATGTTAATTTAAGGTATACTCTGTTTTATAACCTACATATACAAGCATCGGTCTAATTTCTCTTTTGAAAATATCTAAATAATTTGCATGCTTACCTTATGAAAATCAAGTGTATGGAGAAGAAGTGTCTAATAGATTGGCTTCATATCTATATGGCGTTTGAAAATATGAATTACATTTTTGTTGCTATTCAACAATTTATTCTAGCTTGGCCACCTGGGACTTTACCAGCAACAGAACTAAATATTCTAAAGGGGTTGAGATTTATCTTTACTTTTAAATGCATATAAGATAATGTTGCATTAACGGAAAAAGTAACAAGTACAAAACAGGTCAAATGCAATTGTCCTTCAAGCTATGCTACAATTGTGGTGATTATGAAAATAAACACAATGACAGCATCTTAATGAAAAGGATTCACTTCCACAAGGAAGCAAGCACTACCTTTCTGATTTTCTGACCACAGGGTCCATATCTTACTCATCTTATCCATAACTAAGACTAATGAACACAGCCCATGAAACTCTTCACTCCCACACAGGAGGTTGGAGTCAGCTGCTATTGTGGCACCATCTCTGCTTTCTAAAGCCTCAGAGAGGACTTTCTGTAGGGTCTCAATCAAGAGGGTTGAAATGGAGACTTGATGCTCTGTGTACTAGAAGAGGGTTGCCCCTTGTCAAGGGAGACAAAGACTCTCTAATTGATTCTCTGAGTCCTGTGGAAAGCTATCAGGCTGTTCTAGTTCTTTCATAGAGCCCATCACCAATCTCCCTTTAAAGACGGTGGCCAAAGCAGCCATGCTTCCAGGGAGTGGGATGGGGAAGGGCAGTGAGAATGCAAAGGAGCAGAGCACCCGAGGACACTCCATAGCTTTTACTGGGGGTTCCTGGGTGCAAATCCCTGAGAAAACAACTGGCAAGCGAAATGGGTCCTGGCACAAAATTCTGTACTCTTCCCCTTTCCTGTTTTGAAAGGGGCAAGCTGACAGTCTATTGGGACCTGACTGTGGGAGATGCAGAAATCCCCAGAGAAGAACTGACCATCCTCAATACCTGTCTGAAGTTTGCTCAGATGCTTCACTCTTCTCCAGACTGAAGTTTTGACATCAGTGAGAGCAGGAGCAAACCACAGGAGGGTACTCAGTACTTGCCCACTTGGAAGGCAACACCTATTCCAATCCAGATATTTTACATGTCATGTATCTGATCTGGCTTTATCAAAAGTTACAGTAAAAAACACAGACAGGAGTCAAACAATACCTTACAGGATGAGGCCCTCAACTAGTGAAACAGTGGACATACACAAACTTACACTGGCTAAAAATCTGGCTCAATCTACTGTTGATAGTCTTAGATCTTATGAAACATTGTTCATTTATTGGATCTTAAAGATTTCAGTTAGAACAAGGAGGTTTTAAAAATTCATTCTATTAAACAAAAACAGATAAAAGAAAAAGTCCACTGTGACCGGTTCAGGCTGGACATAAGAAAGAACTTCTTCACTGTCCGAGCCCCCAGGGTTTGGAACAGACTGGCACCGGAGGCGGTTCAAGCACCCACTTTGAATGCCTTCAAGACACATTTGGATGCTTATCTTGCTGGGATCCTATGATCCCTGCTGACTTCCTGCCCCTGGGGAGGAGGGCTGGACTCAATCCTCCCGGGTCCCTTCCAACCCAAATGTCTATGAAATCTATGAAAAAGAGAATTGGGAAGGGGGATGATGGAACTTTGAAAAGCAGAGCTAACATATTCCTTAGGCTATTTTCCCAAGCACCCAACTGGTTTAAGGGTCTATTCTCTCTGTGATTCATGCCTGTGCAAAACTACCATTGATATGGAATCTCCAGGTGACTTGATGTGCATGCTAAATAAGGCATGGTGTCAGTGCATGATCTTGAAACAAAAGAACAGACTGGGAACCACCCTTTGAGGTTTGGAAGACTCTTTTGCTTAATATCTGGATTTTAGCTTACCAGAGCACCTGACTTGAACAGTAGAACTGTCACCAGAAATCTTTGATTTCCTTTGATCTCAGTAAATATTTGTAGGTCTGGCTGAGAGTGAGATTTCTAAATTTGTGGCCCAATCCTGCAAGATCCCTCATACAGGGAAAACATATTAAGGTATACACTGTCTCCAGCAGGCAGTGAGCTGCCCAGTGCATCATGGAAGACAAACACCACCACTCAGCACAGAGAATCTGTGCTCTGGCCATAAGATGGTCACTAAACAGTTAACACACAGATCTCTACTACTGTCTCTACTGAAGCATTTTTTCCATCTACAATTTACTCACTCTGGCTACTCAAACCTGAATAAGTTTTCTCATCTTCTCTGCATAGATACAGTAAAGGCAATCATAAAGACAGCTGCAATTAGCATGTGAGAAATAGAGGCTTAGCAGAAATAGCAGGTTAACATAACTATGACTAAGAAATGATGTGATGGAGGTGTCAGTAATGACTCCATAATTCTGGGTTGCCTTGAAACTAGCACTTAAAGCAGTCTCAAGCCTTGTTTTTTCAAACTTGAAAGTTGGAATTTACTCTCCATATTGGCACAGTAATTTTTTATTGGACAATTGCATTTTCTATCTTGTTTCAGGGAAAATACTTGCTGATGATTGCAAAAGAAAACATTTTAGAATGCCAACTTCATATGCACAAACAGTGTTTATAACTCAAATATAGGCCTTTTTGAAAATATAATGGGAAAATACAGCCAGATCCTGGGTTAATATAAACCAGGGGTGTCCAACCTTTTTGAATGTGGGGCCAGATCATGAACTTTTTATCACCCAGTGGGCTGGTGAGCCATATTCAAAGACCTCACAGGAAGTGGTATCACATCACTCCCCTGAAACAAAAGTACAGTGTTTACTTTCATTTCCTGTCACAGCACCTCAGGCCTCAGAAAACAGCTTGGAGGGCCGCATGTTGGACAAGCCTGATATAAACCATCATAGCTCCATCACTAGCAATGGGAATTAATTTGTGCCACCTGAATATCTGGCTCTATTTGGTAGTCTTCACACCTCTCAACTTTCCACAGCTGACTGTCTTATCGTCTGTTGTCTAGCATATTGCTTCTAGTCTAAAGAACAAGGCTGGGAAGCAAAAGGCCTGGTGAGACATGGAATTCCAAGGGAGCCGTGGGCAGAATGACTGGATATGGAAAGAAGAATAAGAGTGTAAGAACAAGAGTGAGTGAGGCTTGCAGGCCAGCAGTTGTGTGTAACCCTTCTGCCAAACAAGGGTCAGCAGCAACAAGGACCGGGTTCAAATTCTGGGTACCCAATAAGTCTTTAGTGTGGCTCAAGCCCCTACCCAGAAATCTAGGATCACTGACTTTGGCTGGGATGTCCCACGTAAACCAAACCCTCTCTTTGCAAGCAGTGTAAATGCAAAGAATAGATTTATTACAGAAAATAAAAGCAAGGAAAGCAAAGGAAAACACCAAATGCAGTTTAAAACACTATCAACTACAAGGCATGGTCTATAGGTTGCACCCTCTTGGGGAGGCTTCTCCCATGCCCAGGCAGTCTGGGACTTGGGAGCTCCCCAAAAGGTGGTCCCAGGGGCCTGCACCCCTATACCTACCCTTCAGCAATGGGCTGGAGAGGAGGGGCCACATTGGAGAGTCCTATGAGCTACTCCTTGGGGCTTGCTGCACTGAAGGAGCTGTGAGATAGCATACGTTCTTCTATGTTGCAAGAGCCCCTCATTGCTCCCTGCAAAGCTGCACGGCTCTGATCTCCACTTCCACATAGTGGTTTTGAGAGGTTAACTGCAGCATTCATCAGAACACCGCACCCCAAAATCCCTAGTACTAATCCCCAGCTCTACTGGGGCAGAAAACTGCAAAAGAACTAATGAAGGAGTCAGACCTATTGCACTGGGTCTGAATTAGGCAAATAAAGACAGCCAGGCCATCTGCGCTGGGCCTGGACTAGGCCACAGAAGATAGCCAGGCCATTCTGTGCTGGGCCTGGACTAGGGAACAAAATGTGCAAGGCTCCTCACTCTGACCCAAACTGTGCCAGGCGTCACCCAGACCCAAATCTGCCAGCTATACTCAGGGTGCGAATTAAGGGAGAGCTTGGGGGCACTGGGCCCTCCTAGAAGAGATAAGCACTCCCCTCTAAGATTTGAAAATCATAACCTGAGGGGGCTCCGATCAGATTGCTCCTTCACTTAGGTTGACTTGTTAATCAATGGATCAGTTTAATTTTTTTGTAGACCCGCCCCCCAATGTCAAAGTGTAATTTGATCACTGGCAATACTGCCAGGCTCCAAACCTGGTCCACATGCTCCCGGCATTAATATCCCCATGGTATGATCCCACTGAAGGCCTTCAACCTGACCCAAATTTGCCAGGCTTTTAATCCTGACCAAAACTGCCGGTGAAACATCAGATGGGGGTCAACCACTCAGCTAGGTTGAAAGAAAAGAAGTTGCAACAGCAACAAACATGCCAGGCCCTCAGCTCTCGCCCACATCATGCCAGGCTTTTAATCATGGCCCAAATCTGCCAGCAAAATTGCCAGGCTCCAACCCTGGTCAGCATGCTCCAGGGATTAATACCCCCATAGTATTATCCCACTCAAAGGCCAGGAAAACAAAAGGGAAAAAAAGACAGAGGGAATAAGGGTCTTAAACCCTGGCACCAACTTTCTCTCCCTGTACCTAAGCCTTTCCCTTCACATAGCTTAGATGGCTTCTCCAATGAAGGGAGGGGAGAGGAAGGGGGAGACCCCAGTTCTGGCTCCCAGTTCAGCTATTTTCTTTTAAGGAAAAATTTTCATGTCCCAAGTCAAATCAGCCAAATCAATTCCAAATCCATGAGTCATTCAAGAACCATATATGGTGGTCCTGCTCCTCCACCCCTGCCTGGGGCTTCAGACACTTCCAAATCCTTTGGCCAGCTTCCTATGTGCAAGCCCAAGGCTGGAGGCTTGGGGTTCGGTTGCCCCGGAGTTTCACTTGCCCTCAGCCATATGGCCACAGGAGCAAGCTAGGGAGGAGTTTCCAATTTCCATAAAGTCAGTGTATAGCTAAGATCTTCCCACTGGAAGTGATGGGATGCACTAATGTTTGCCCAACCTGGCAAGGGAAATACCATGACCACCAAGGTGGTTTTCCTGCTGGCTGCGGAAAACCACAAACGTGGCACCCTGACTAAGGTAATGCATAGTTAGCCTCCCATTTTCACTTTCAGTGGGAAGATCTTGGCTATACACTAACTTTATAGATCCCAGGTGCTTTTCAGCTCTCAGCAGTCCCAGGAGAAAAAGCAATTTGACTTTTAATTGAGATGTTTCTATATATGTGGCATGACATCACCCAGGCTTTTCCAATCAGGGCTTGCCCTGCCCCCAGCTTTTCTCTCAACCAATTAATTTAAAAAGAACACTGATCAGTTTAATCAATCAGGCTAGGTGTCTGATTTCCCTTGCTTAGGTGACTGACTCCCATGCTCTTTTATTTACACCAAACAGTAGGGATTCCCCTAGACAACAGGCCTAGCAAAAGCCAGAGGTATCTAAATACTGCCTATGTGCAGTATCTCCAGTATCTTTCCAGCTTACCCAAGAAGGGAAGAAAAAACAAGACACTCAGATATAGAAAACATAGGTATATACGGCACAGCAAATATATGTGTATATATATATACACAATCATATTTAATTAAAACCATATACAGCAACACACTTTGCAATATATATTGAGCAGGAATGGAAAAACAGTGTTGAGATTAACTTGGACATGTGGTTGGTTTCACCGAGAGAGGAAAAGGACTGCACTAAAGGAAGAAGGGGCATGTGTAGGCCTAAGGCTGTGCAGGAAGCCTGAGATAGAAGGAAGTCCTTGATCTGATTATTGAGAAACAAGGTTTATTTGGTAATATATTTGACTGGACAAGCTATATAGCTGGGAGAAATGCTGACAAATTTCTGGGCACAAAATGCCCTGTTTATGTTTGTTGAGGCAGCAATCTTTGAAGGGCTCTCCTTACTATAATTGGGTAACTTTTTTTTGTCCAAAACTGTTTTATC
This sequence comes from Crocodylus porosus, assembly GCF_001723895.1. NCBI lineage: Eukaryota > Metazoa > Chordata > Crocodylia > Crocodylidae > Crocodylus > Crocodylus porosus. The sequence goes on from NW_017728948.1 coordinate 23,388,171, forward strand.
ACTGAAATATGCAGATTTAGATTCACTGAAATATGTCATAATTCCCTGCTGAATTTGCTGAGTTGTCCCACTTCAAGAAAAACAATACAAACACTTAAAACAAATGTTTTGATTTTTCAATTTAAAGTAATATTCATTAAAAAATGTCTTAAACTGTAGTTAAAAAGAAGGAAAAAGCTTCAAAAAACAAAATGACATTTAATTCAATGCAAAATGATTCCCAGTCCCCTATTCCCTGCCCAAGTTTTTGGTTAATCAGCATTTTTTTAAATTGTGCTTTGGATCAAACCACAGTATTTTTTCCCCCAGATTTTTTGATAATGTAAGTGAAAAACTAAAGATATTTTCTCAGATTTGTTCCTGTCATTGTTGTCTTAGAAGCCTGCATCCTAAGCTCCTAGAAAACTTTGCTGTTCTCCCACTCATCCCTATATAACCACATGGCCATGTGTATTCTTAAACTTTAGTCATATATAATACAGAAACACACGTAGATTTCATCTCTGATTTCTAACTAGAATCCCAAATAGCTTTATAATATTCCCTTAATACAGGCAAGACATTAATACACCACAGAAAACATCCCATCCCACAACCACCATTTGCCTTCTGATTATCATAATTCATTCATATATTCTAGATCACATGCAGAACTACTTCCAATATAATTTATGAAAGCCATGAGAACCTTATACCAGTCATTACAACACATGAACACATTACCAATAAAAGTAGAATTCAAAGGTACCTACCACTGATTGTTCAGAATGATGGTGGAAACGAGTGGGCTATTGATGATGAAATGGGAGATAGCTGAGGTTGAGCAAGAGAGCCAGTGACTGGAGTGTAGATAGCGTACTGGCTAGGGTGCGCAGGCAGCAGGGCTGGGATTGGTGACAGTGGAGGCATTGGCAGTGGCTGCCAGGTAGAGCGAGCTGTTCTCATGGGGTCTGCTGGGAAGCTGAGTCTGCCTGTTGTGGCATGTGCCACAGCCCAGGCTACCCCCAACACCTGGGCTGGGCAGGGCTCAGGGACCTGCCATGGGCTGAACAGAATCTCTTGGTGGGCTGCAGCCGTTCCATGGGCCGTATTTTACCCACCCCTGATGTAGACAAAACTCATGCCAAGGTTGTCTGGGAAACTCTCAAATGCATTATTTTGAGACGAAAATATAATTTTAAAATTGTCTATATACCTGTCACGCTGCTGTCTGATCGCAGCACAAGGGACCGGAACGGCTGGGTTAGAAGGGCCGATTAGCTCTCTATGGTATGGTTATTAGCTCTCTATGGGATGGTTAACGTGAGTCCAGCTCACGTCAGAGGAAGAGACTAGAGGTGAGGCAATAGTCATGGAGACAGAGAGTAGTTGAGGTTTATTTACTCACAGTGAGTGTTGAAGAGAGAAATGAGATGCAGAGAAGTAGACTGTTAATCATGCTGGGCTGGCAATGAAGCGGCGTTCGGCAGTTGCTAATCACGAATGGGAGGCGGAAGCTAGGTGATCAGGCTAGCGTCCCTTGTGATAATTGAAGTGGGTGATGAACAACCTCTCCTGAGTGTGGTTGTGCACTCCCTTACATCACTCAGGTGACACGCTCAACAGTGAGCTGGCTATTTTCACCTGTCACCTCTCAGGGTTTTGTGTCCCAGCCTTATTTGGCGTTGCAGACTAGCTGACCTCACCTATGTTGGTGACATTCTGATAAGGAAAGTAATGGTGTGGCAGCATTTGTTTTACTCTTTTGTGATGGTTGTAGGGAAGAAGGGCGGGGCTCACCATCTTGGTGCCTCACGCATCTATGCCACCATTATGGTGTGCGTGTGACATGCCCCCTTGTGTGAGGCAGCAAGGGTTGTCTGTGTCTACACCATAGCATCATATTCACTTTCATTATATGGCGCTTGTACAACCTCATAGCTATTTTGGTCAGCGCTGGGTAAGCGTGTATATACAAAAGCAGATAGGAGAATCAGGTGTGACTTTAGCCATTATAAGAAAAAACAGAACAAACAACAAACGGCAATACCTATCGCGCAAATAATCAGGGCGGTGAGCGCTAGTTTCTTCAAGTGTCTGAGGCCGAACATGTCGAGCCAGCTGAACGAGCTGGCGAGCATCAAGGAGCTGGCAAGCGTCATAGCCCAGCCCCTGGCACGGGTCTTTGAAAACTCCTGGCGCTCTGGTGTCGTGCCCGAAGACTGGAAGAAGGCCAATGTGGTGCCGATCTTCAAGAAAGGGAGGAGAGT
>NW_017728948.1:23390519-23399468 GCF_001723895.1 Crocodylus porosus
CGGAGGTGGTTCAAGCACCTACATTGAACACCTTCAAGAGTAAATTGGATGCTTATCTTGCTGGGATCCTATGACTCCAGCGGACTTCCTGCCCTTTGGGCAGGGAGCTGGACTCGATGATCTCCCAAGGTCCCTTCCAGCCCTAATGTCTATGAAATCTATGAAATCTATGAAACATCCGATCGAGGTTTGACCCTACGTTGCGAGCTTGGCGCGTGAGGTTGAGAGTGATGTCTATTCCCTCTAAAACATCGGTGAGGTTGAAACTGTCAATGTGGAATCGCAGGCAACAGTCCGCAAAGTTCTCATGTGGGTTAAGGGACAGGTGAGGGGCAGAGTTGTTGTAGATGCCTCCTAAGGTTTGACATAATCCCCCCAGTCCGGACGTCCAGATGGGACTGCGTAACATCATGGTGGTTTCTTCTAGATCGACTCGGTCGTAACCATAATCTGTAACCACGCGGCCCAGCCAGACTAGCAGTGGTTCCCCTGGATGGCGTGCGGTGGAAGTGATTAGGTCACGGATCTCTGCCCAGGACCTACTTCACTAGGAGGTCGTTGTTACCGGGTGCCCGTCTAACCCAACCATGACCTTAGTGGTGCAGATCGGGAGGGCCATAATGGGTTGCGGCAAGTCTGGCAGGGGAGGTAGTTCCGGGTAGAGGCTAGGCTGAGCTCCTTTTGATGGCTCTAAGTCCTGGCCCCCGTATGGTGGAGGTGGGGCAGACAGCATGGGTGGCGCAGCCTTGGGTGGCTGCGCTTTCTTTGCCAGAGGCACTTCCTCTTTTTCTGTATCTGTGGCTTGCTGTACTGCCACACAAAACTGTGACTCGAGATCGGAATATGAGTGCACGGCATTTACAAAGTGTTGGTAGAGGATACCCAGACACTTATGTTTGTCCCAGGTCGGACCAGTCCATTTGTGCACGGCTTTTCCGTGTGTCTCCAGGTCGCTGATGAGATCCCTGACCATTTCATGCCCCTTGAGCGTTCTTTTACAGGTGGGCAATGGAAATTATCGACCGGTATGGGAGGTCCTAGATCTTTTAGATGTTGCAGACCTCTGGCCCATGTCTGCACAGGGGTGGGGTCTCCTGTCCCATACCCCTTAACTTTCTTCAAGGACACAGTGTGCCCCTCATCATTTGGGCAGAACAGGGTCTTGGGATCTGACAGTAGGCAGCCGAGAGCAGCCGGTGACCCCTCGAAGGCCCATTCCTTTTGACCTTTCTTTAGAGACAAGTACCCTCGGCAGTCTTTGGGGGCTGGGCTTGCCGAGTGGTAACTCATATGCACCTAAAGTTCTGTATCATCATCGGTGGTACGGCAGCCCTGACCCCAGGGGCAGACGGCGACTAGCGGATCTGTGAATCCTGTTCGTGATGCCATGTCATGCTACTGTCCTATCACAGCGCAAGGGACCAGAATGACGGGGTTAGAAGGGCCAATTAGCTCTCTATGGGATGGTTAATGTGAGTCCAGTTCACGTCACCTGAAGAGACTAGAGGTGAGGTGATAGTCACGGAGACAGAGAATAGTTGAAGATAGAGGTTTATTTACTCACAGTGAGCGTCGAGGAGAGAAACGAGATGCAGAGAAGTAGACTGCTAATCATGTTGGGCCGGCAATGAAATGGCGTTTGGCGGTTGCTAATCACGAATGGGAGGCGGAAGCTAGGTGATCAGGCTAGCGTCCCTTGTGATAATTGAAGCGGGTGATGAACGACCTCGCCTGGGTGCGGTTGTGCGCTCCCTTATATCACTCAGGTGACTCGCTCATCAGTGAGCTGGCTATTTTCACCTGTCACCTCTCAGGTTTCTCCATCCCAGCCTTATCTGGCATTGCAGACTAGCTGACCTCACGTATGTTGGTGACGCTCTGATAACGAAAGTAATGGTATGGCAGCATTTGTTTTACTCTTTTGTGATGGTTGCGGGGAAGAAGGGCAGGGCTCGCCATCTTGGTGCCTCGCGCATCGATGCCACCATTATGGTGTGCATGTGACAATACCTAGGAACACCGTGCATGAAAATAGGTAGGCTTTGCTTTGGGATTTTTAAGCTCCTATGATTTCTTACAGTACTTGTAAATGCAATCCCATCTCTGGCAGCAATCTAATTCCTGCAGAAATGACTATGCTATCAGTGAAGATCATGACCTTAGGTGTGGGAGAAGCAGCAGAGGATGAAATAACTCATAGAAATCTTATGCAAATGGCACTGGTGATTAAATACTACTCTCCAACATGAAACTGACTATTTTTTGGCATTAAAAATTCTTAATTTCCTGTCAGTCATTTCTTCATTTAAGCCTGGATTACTCCTTTTCTGGCATTTTTGCTGCCTAAGGAAAATTTCCGCCTAAGGATTTTGTGCCTAAGGATAATGTCCACAAAAAAGCCTCTGGTCTCCACACTCAATAGCTAACTCTTTGCTTCCCTGGACAGCTTGAGATAGAAAAATCTCCTGTATGGGTGACTGGTGCCACCTTGGGAGGGGCACATGCCCTCCCACCCAAGGACCAGTCAGTGACTGGGGAGGGGGTCCCCCCATGGCCAATCTCTCTGACTGATGGGGGGGTCTCCTCCCCCCCCGGAAATTAAATCCAGTCATATTAAGCAGGAGTTATTTTTTTCTGATCATTTTAGGTCACTCATCTGCCCCTGAGTAACCTCTGTCTCATCACACTTTTCGCATGACAAGGTTCCAAATGAAAGACTTGCAGAACTCTATGGGAGAGCTGTAAAAGATTTCAGTAAACACCTGATCATGACCATGAACCACTTTGTTAAGGTGGAAGGACTTGGAAAATTAATTCCTCAAGAAGCATGGTGGAAGTCTAAGAGGTTGCCAGCATACTAGCAATTGTGAAACTATTTTGCCTTGAAAGTCCTTATAAAGGATGTGTGCAACAAAATTTTCCATGGGGAAATGGAATATACCTATTTTGCAAATCGGATTGGAAGAGAAGAATCCAGACATAATAATATGTCAGCCTGGTTTCCTGGTATGAATTCAGACAAATATGTTTAACCAAACATGGATGCTTCATAGGGTGTTTTTGTGGTTAGTCCAATTGCTTTCATTATACTTTTATATTAACAATGTGTCTGCTCACCATGTGCAATAAAACAATTTCTGAGGCTTAGCCTCAGAACATGAGGCTTATTCACCATCACGGATAATAGCATTGCTTGTTTTCACTGTTCTTATTGAACTTTCTAAATATATGTCATTTTCCTTTTCATTCTAGGAGTGATTGTACATTGCAGCAATTACAGACAAACCCTTCCAGACAGTTTGAAGACCAAAACTTTCTTTGTGTGGAAGTCCAAAGGCAATTATTGGCATTACAGTTTAAGAGAAGCATTCCATCTCCCTGATGCAACAGTAGCTTTCTGTGGCATGTTAAATAAAGCAATTTGCCCTGTAGGAGACTACAGTGCATGCAGAGCTGTAATAAAAAAATTCACACAGCCACTGTAAAGGCAAATCAGCTTCTTCTTCAAAAAGATATAAAACGTGTTCTGGCACCATTTTAAATCTCAAGACACCAACAATCTTTAACCTTTACTTTTACTTTGCTGCCATTTTATATATTGTTCCAAGACCTAGATTGCATAAAAGCACAGACATGCTAATTAGCAGTCAAGCAGTCACAATTTAACCAAATCCAGTTCATAATAATGTAAAATGACAGAGCTTTCAGTCCCTTTTCAAAAGCATGCCAAAATGTTGGATAAAAAACGCACCCCGATTAGAGCATATTGATAGCAACTTCCAATTAAGAGGAGAAGGAAAATATAGTTTTATAGGTACAATGCATCAGGACTTGGACTTAAGAGACCAGGGATCTAGTTCTACTTCTGTCAAGGACTTCTATTTCATTCCAGTCGAATGACTTAATTGCTCCATGCCTCAGTTTTCTCATTCATAAAAAGATGGTAATTCTATTTTACTTCAGGAGAGGAGTGTTTAGAGTTGGGTAAAAAACACAAACAATAACACTCTGGATAAACTATTACAAAGACTATTAATCAACCAAATTATTCACTGAATGTACTTGTGAATTATTTGTAAGGTTCTATAAGATGGGTGAATGATGAAAAGGGAAAAAAATCAAATACATTTATCCCAGAATATTTTAGAAAGCCTCAAATACACTATTTTACAATTTAACATTGTAGAGTGCTTTCTGATACCCAAATGGGAGATACTATGGGCCAGATTCCAAGACTGTGTAAATCGGTACCGTGCAACTGAAGTCATTCTACACAAGCTGAGAATTTGTTCTGATAACAAAACTAGAGAAATAATTATTGTTGTAATAATTATATGGAAACCTATACACACGGTGTATACTGCACCTATATAGGAGTGCGGAGGCTATTCCAAAGCTCTGGAATTCCAGTGTGTCAGAGCAGACTCGATTAACTGACTCTACTGAAGTGTGGCTATTACCATGCTCCAGCAGCCTCCTGCATCTGGTATATCAGCATCTCCAAGCTTTAAAATGGCAGCTTGAACTAAACCTCATCATCAAATGAGCTTTGGGAGCCAGCTAGAAGTGCAGCTCCCAGATGTAACTGAGAACAGTATCTGTTACCCCAGACCAAACAGAAGTTTACTTGTGCTTCCAAGAGGGAGGGGAATCTAGCTGGGGTTGGGAAAGTTAGCAGAGGGAGCTTGGGGTGGAGTGGTGGGGCCCAAATATACCCACCCCACCCTCTGGGAATGCTGAAAAAACCCCAGACTGAACTCCTTCCACTCCCTTTCCCCTCCTCCCATTCTGAAAACAGTGACAGGCTGTCAGCTCTGCAGACACAAGTTACAAAAGTCATCACATTTTGAAACATCTTTATCTGATACCTCATTCAATAAGGGGTCAGATTTTCACTCAATCTGCCATTTTTAAGCTGTCTGCAGTGGTGCACTTGTGTTTGGTTACAGCTATAAACTGTTTTCTGTGGCTAGATAGGGAGAAAATTATCACTTCTGTCTGCACCTTTAGTTTGAGCACCCCCACCACCATTTTTTAAGCACGGGGCACTGATACACAAGAGGCAGCCATGCTTTAATTAGAGCAGCTCTCAAAGCCACTCTAAAGCACCACCTCCCACCCCAAGTGCCAGCAAAAAGAGCAAAATGTATGCATTCAGTAAAATTTACAAATGATCGTGATCAGCAAAAAATTAAAAAGAAGCAACACTATTAAGATATTAGAACAAATTCATGGCTGGTGGTTGTGACAGTTTCTATCAGCAGAGGAACTGTTCCAAGAACTATATCAAGTTTTACAAAGACACTTGCCTTAACAACTGCATCATAGGAAAGAAGAATAACCATAATACTTTCCTCTCATCTAAATCATCCTGAAATATCCTAGAATTCCTTCTTCCCTCCTCCTCCACCCTCTCTTCCCTCAAGGTACAAGTCAGTTACTGACTGGTGACATTCTCATCTTGACCATGGACCACCGCCTCATTATCCAGTTGGGCCAACCATGCAGTGAAAGTAAGCAATATTTGATCAGGGCCACGTAGAGGATGGTTTTAGATCCTGTCTAAACCAGGAATTTAGCCACCTGTGTGATTACACTTCTGCAAAGCCCTAGGCAAAGCAATTTCTAGAAACAGAACAGTTTCTACCTGTATAAAAAGCTCAGCCAAATACTTCAGTGTAATAGGCCAGAAGAAGAAATTCTGCTTGAAGCGTCTGGGAGATATGCCTGTCAGTGTCAGAAAATGAGGGCATTCACACTGCCCTATCTATATATAAGCAAGCCCTCCCCCACCACTTTCTCTGCTATCCTGTGAATTCAACCTTATACACATGTGTTAATGGGGTCCACTAGAATACTGCGTAGACAACCAGTGAAGAGCACTGAGCGCTGGATTTGTAGAACTCATGAAATTCTGCAAAAACTCACTCCAAACTGCAACACTGCAGTGTGGGCAGCATGCTAACATGTGACAGGTTGGTAGGAGGATAGCTTTTAAATGCTTTCAGCCAGACTGTTATGAGTTTTACCAGACCTCAGATAGTCTTTCAGATGGCCAGTCTGAGTCAGAACACTAATTTTAGTACAATAGAGAGGATCATCAGGACAGGTTCTGAACAGAGACATGGCCACTTGTAAGAAACAATCAGAATATTTAATTCAGCTCCATCAGGAAAAAGTTTATACTCTTGTTATCAGCACACTTGAAATCCCATTACATTATCTACAAGCCTAGATTAAACAGATTAACAGCAAGTACTGACAAAATGCTCTGCAATTAGCCCTCAAGAATTGCAATTTAAAAACCTTTCATCTTTCAGGCTAGGGCTTTGACATAATTGGTCTGTTTTCAGATATGACAGTGACCCATCACAGAGCAAAAGGGCATATCCCAAGAAAATATTATTGGAAAGTTTAAAGGGTGATCTGAAAGTTGTTTATTTTCTTATATACACTTTTCTGTGTCTATGAAATTCTTCACAGTCCCATTATACACCCCACAAATGACTCATCATAATGATTTCTTTAGAAAAATATAACCTCAGTATACCTTATTTCTGAATCACCTATAACAACAAATCAGCATAGGGGGAAACTAAAGCAAATTCTCTGCAGAATAGCAGGTTTAGGTTAATATTCCTTAGAAGTGTCAATAATACAGAGCAAAAAAAAGGCTACAACTTTTGAGGCAGGGACTCTCCCTTTCTGGATATGCCAGTAACAAGTGCCTAGCACAATGAATCCTCCTTGTCAACAATGGTCTTTCAGAATTCCTGTAGTACAAATAATAATTTTCTAAATTGTGGCAATTCTTATGGTATCCTTAAAAGCTAAGTAAAAAAAACTTTAAGTCAACAATACTTGGTTTAATTCTGTCTCATAAGAAAAGGAAAGATTGCTATCTTCTACAATTAGCCACAAATAAGCTATTACAGGGGTTTTCAATCTTTTTGGATCAGTGTACGCCTGGCGGCCGGACATGGAGCAGGGGGAAGGGAGGAGAGTGGCATGTGGCCGAACACGTGCGACCATCCCTTGCCCCTCATGTTCAGCTGGGCGGGTGGCGCCTGCGCGGCAGCACAAGATAACGCATAGCAGCAGTCCATCCCCACCCATCCGCATGTACCCGCCAGGGCCTTCTCAAGTACAGAGGGGGTTAACAACCCCTGAGCTATCATAGACGGTCTGATCCTGCAACACATTCATTTGAATTGTCCTTGTTCCCAAAAGCGCTGAAGTTAATAAAACTACTCATATGAGAAAATTGTTTCTAACATGAGAAATGAACACAGAATCAGGTCTACTGTGGTTTAACATGACCTATCAGCTGATCACCAGTTATGCTGCAAGGCAGATCATTGACATGATTACAATTTATCTGCCCCTTCAAAGCCAGTTTGACTTCACATAAGCCCTTCATTCAGAGTGTAGAAAAAATACATTAGGGGAACAATATGGCATACTGTACAACAAGGATTTTCCTGCACTCTGTTCTCTGTAGCTCACCAGTCAAAACCACTTCTTTTTATTCCTGTTCCCCAGGGTGTTACATGGAGACACCAATCTTGAGACGGATTAACTGTGGCTCTTTCATCAAGTGGAACTTGTCTTCACTATTCCTCTGGAACAGAAAAGACATGCTATCACCCTTCTACTTTGAAAGAAAAATGCATTCTACCTGCATTCTGCATTCAGTTCTAAAGTTTAGCTTGTATGGATTAAGCTTTGCAAGATAGAGGATAAGCCTCTTTTAAAATACCCTATTGAAGAAAAAAGAGGCAGAGAGGTTTAAGATATTCTTACTGGATCTGTATCAGTTTTAAGAGTAAATATTCCTCTTTAATTCTCATTCAATCATCATATTAAATTTCTACGTGTAAGTTTACAGCTATAGTCAGAAGAAAAGATCATAAAAGTGACAGTGCAGTGTTCCCTATTTTTCTTCGACCTCCATATCAGCTTGGCTTTCTTTGCAATACAAAATTATTTTTTTATAGCAACTGCTTTTTCAGGGTGCCTTAATCCTGAGTGCGTAGCTTGAGTTACCTCAATGGATTTTAAGTTTCAGAAGATGGGTAGTCAGTACTTACTGTATATCGTATCTTTTTCAGGTGCATCAAAATTCAGCACCTAGAAACTGTTTCAGCCAAAATCACTAGTTGCTTCTGAAAATCTTGGAGTAAGGGCACAATCCTTCCAGGTCCTGCAAGTGCTGCACTTTCACTGACCTAAAAGGGAATTAAGGATGTAAGCTTTAGTTCCACTAACAACATTGTCAACTTACCCTAAGATCAGAAAAACAAGCCAGAACTTTTTTCTTCTGGGATTCATCTTGACTGAAATCAGTCTCAAACTTATCCTTGCTTTTAAGGGAATGAGGGCTGGGCCTTTGCCTGTGATCTCCCTGTCAGCAAGAAAGAACCTGCACTCAGACACACAGCAATGAAGTGTGAGGTAGTCTGGCTTTTCCATAAGGGCTTTGACCCTGCAGTGCTACTGATAATAAGTACAACTGATGGGTCAATAAGACTTGATGGCACCAGACAGACCGGCTCAGGTGGTGATGTCATTTTACTTTTGCCCCATTACTCCTCCCCTGGTCCTCTTGCTCAATACATTTGTATCACCTGACTAATAACAATTACAATGGGTAACTTCCCCCAGGTAATGCTTTGGAAACAGCCTGGTTTAGGAAAATAAAATACCATACTGATGCAACATAATTAAATGGAAATCGTTATCTTGGTTGTTAAAGTGCTCATCGTTTTTCAGATTATCCTACAATGGGGACCATGGTTTTCAGCCTGAGGGATAGCCAGGACTTTGAAGCAAATTCTCTTTCTTGTTCTGCTGTTTTTGTGCTACTCAGGTGGAATAAAATGACAGACACCACCAAGGGTAACCATATTTCCAGTATCAAAAAAGGACACCTGTGGTGGGGGGGGGGGC
>NW_017728948.1:23399568-23415933 GCF_001723895.1 Crocodylus porosus
ACCTACAACCCCCTGCCCCCTAGTACTTCCACTGTCCCTCACTCCCAATCCACAGCTCCCTGCCCCCCCCAGCCCTGTCAGTGCCTGCACTCTGGACCCACAGCCACCTGCCCCCCCCAGTCCTGACAGTGCCCCTCACTCCCAACCCACAGCCCCTTGCCCCCCCAGCCCTGTTGCCCCCACAGCTCCCATGCACATGTGCTTGCATGTGCGCACACACATGCACACACACACACACACATGCAGAATCTCTTACCTGGGATAAGCTTGCCAGGGCCCGTATGCAGAGCACGTGACAACCCCTGACAGCCAGTCACTTTGCCCACTGCTCCCAGCCTCAAGCAGCCAAGCTGCTAGTCCCCGGGAAAGTAGAGGCAAAGCAAAAGCCCAGAAATTTGCTCAAATTTTAAAAACCTGCCAGGACCAGGGGCCAAAAAAGAGGACATGTCCAGCAAAACCCGGACATATAGTAACCCAACCAGGCATATACCTCTTCATGAGACAGAGGGCCCAGTAGGCATCTAAGTGGTTTATTTCCTGCAGCTCCTGGTGCAGAGGGGTATGTCAGGCACAGGAGATGAGTGCCCATGCAGCAGTCTGGTGATCGCTAACTGGTGGATGGTAGCTAATTGGGAACGGGGGGTTGTGGGGATGTAGGTGGGCATGGGGGAATCAAGGGGCCATAATGGGCTGTGGGGTTTTTAGCTTCTTCTGGGTGGGTGCATTGAGGTGGAGAGCTAAGCACTTTACTACTCACTGTAGTAATCTCAGGCAGAACCTGTCAAGAGCTCCCACTGGCCAAGAATGTAGAAGGCAACGGAGCACTCCAAATTAACCTTTTTCTCTCTCCTGTGATATAGCAAGGACCACTCAGAGCCCTCCTAGTTCATACTGGAGGTGCAGGGTAGGAGCTGGGAGGTAATGCCCTTCAGTATCTCCCTTAGTCAAGTGCCTCAAGCTAACCACCCCGGGGTGCAGCTCACAGGACATATTTTCAATTTGTGTAGTCAAGATGCTTGCATTTGGAGGCATTTGTAGACTCCCGCATGGGGTCAGCCTGCCATCTGGCCGATCACGGTATCTCTTTGAGCTTTTCCCCTATCTTACTCCTCTGGCCTATTGGCTAAGGGCAAGGGAAACTACGAGGTATCTGGAATCCAAAGCCTCCAGGCTTGGGGCTTGCATGTAGGATTCCTGCCATGGATTTGGGAGTATCTGAAGGCCCAGACTGACAAGCTGGGGAGATAGGATACTTCCCAGTGGTAGCGCCACACAGACTTGAACAATTGAGGTCTGCTTAGTCACAATTTGGAACTTAATTTGGAACTGATTTGGCCCTGGAAACAAAATTTAATAATAAAAAGGACATATTTTCAGTTCATCCACACATTTACATCTTTTGATTTCAAAGAGAACACCTTTCAGCAAGAGCAACAAAGGAACTTGGGTGTTGCAATACCTGCCATCTAGTGGCATCCCCAGCACTTTGTGGATTCACCAAAGCTCAAATGCCAAGCAGGATGGCAGCTGAATTAATCAGTACAAATTCTGATGTGAGGTGTATTTGAAGCCCACCTCTCTCAGAGGCTTCAGTGTTGCACTCTGGGCCATACAGAGATGCCCATCTCCAATTAAGATTCCATGTCCTGAAGTCTCTGCAGTTAAGTACCTAAGTCATCCTTTTCTCATATCACATGAGTAGAGAAAGATAAGCTAGCTATATTTGATCCATTAGCTAAGTGGCTAGAGCACTCACCCAGGATGTGGGAGACCAAGATTCCTATATTTTTTCTAGGTGAAGAAATTTGAACCTGCACTTCCCACACAGCTAGTCTAACTATTCCACTAGAAGGTATTCTTGGACAGCGTGTTTTCAACCAATAGGTGTGTTTTGAGAACACCTACAGATTTGACCCCATCAAAGGATTCAGGTGCCTAAGACCAAGGGAATGATCTATACAACCTCCTGCATAGAAGCCTAAGTTTTAACCAGAACCAGATTTAAAAATCTGTTGTTATGTATGCCCCAAACTGCCGTCATCTTCAGAGCTGAGTATCTGGGCTCCCATTTTCTGCCTAAACTCCTATGGGTTTCATAACCTAGGTGTGCCTCACCCCACATCCCCTCAGGAGCATGTCTGACATGTTCCAAAAAAACCTGAAGAACAGCGCACACAGCATACACAGCCACTTCCATTCAAGAACATGCTACTGCTGGAGGAGGTGTTGATGCCACTAACCTTTCATATAAAGTGGCCATATCTACATGAGATGCTTTTAATCATTTAGTACTTGTATACATTGGAGTTACACAGTCACACTGAAGAACAGCTGTTTTGTAATGCTGACTGTGCAGTAGCTTGTGACTACTGAACAGTAGCATCATGTCACGCTTCTTGCCATGCAATGCTACTGCTCAGTAGACGCTGCTAATAATAACCTGATGGTTATTAGGAGGCAGGAGACGTGGAGCCTAAGCCATTCTTAGAATCAAAGGACTCAAACCCACAACTTCTACCCCTTTAGAGTGTACCCAATCACTTTCTAGATTTCCCAGTAAGAGATACACTATGTCATTGTCTTTGAAGGACATGCTGCTATTCCAGTGTTGGCATCTTGGTAATGAGAACATTACCAGGATGGGACTTGAATGAAAACTTGTACCAAAACTACTAAGAGAAGAAAAGGTTCGTAAAAACATTGTATTCCACATGGAGTTTTATATGTAGAATATACATGGTGATACACTGATGTTATTTGGTGAATAGGATGTATATACTTGTTGCTGGACAGAGCAACTAGCTGGTCACTTGCCCAGGGAGAGGGTGGTTTCCACCCCAAATTACTTCAGCCAGTGAGGAGAAATAGCTCGGGAAGGGCTGGTGACAAGCCAAACTTACCTGCAGGTGCCAGAACTAAAAAGCAAGAGTAACGCACAGCGCCATCATACTGTTTTAAAAGCACATACTCCCTGTGCATAGGAGGGCATGCAGGGAGTGACATAGAAAAGGAGCACCTGGAAACACAGGGAAGCTGGGTGCTAGAGACAGCAAAAGACCACCTGGAGCTGGAGTGGGACAGAAGCAGCTATGAGAGCGCCCATGCTCTTACTTGGTCCCAAGTCTGTGCTGCTGAGCTGGATGAAGATTGCAGGGAAAGCTCCCAGGCTTCAGCAAGCCTAGAAGCAAGAGGCTCTGGAGTTCAACTGAGGAGCTTGTCAGGGGAGGACTCGGAGGAATTCTCACTCATGAGGCAGATGAGCCTGAAGAGTCAAGGTGACAGCAGGATTTCAGAACAGTGAGGAGCAGTCTGGATTGGTGGTGTGAGTCTGAACCCTGCATAGTGCCAGGCATGGGGCACAGCAGGATGATAAGTATTTTGGTGTGCGGATGTGTGTGTTTTCTCTTTTGCTTGATACTTAAGGTTCAATAATGAGTTAAAATCAATTTGAGTTGAGAGTGGCATGGGTCTATTGAACTTTACTGATAACATTATCACTGTAGTCTCGGCAATGCTAATGTGACTTTAAAGAGAAATATCCAAGTCCTTGATGTTCATAATTTAATTTTTTTATGGTCCTGCATATGGCCTATTATTGATGGTTGCAGGCTATGTTACTGATCCTGAGTCAGGAAGCACCACCTGTTTAACATCACAGTTGGTGTATGGAAGGGGTGTAGGGGAGGTGGATCCCCAAGGAATATGTCAAAAGAAGAAACCCCTCCCTCAAAAGGAAGTCCTTCTATTATTGGAACTGCCCTCTACATATATTTATTTTCTTGATCAAGTCATTGTGGGTGAACAGAGAGGGACTTTGTCTCCTCCCTTTTTGGTAAAACCCAGGAGGGTCACAGTACTCTCAACTACTTATTTTGAAACTGGCCCACTGTATAGCAAGAAATGCAATATTCAGGGGCTGGAGAGAGTAAGCAAGAGGGAGCATAGTTCTGCAGTCTAGTGGTGATGGCACTACCCTGGGAAGGGTGAGTCCTGCATTCTGTTCTTTGCTCCCAACTTTGTTTATATATTTTATCCAATGACTCTTTAATACAATGTGCATAAGCGGTCCCTGGGGCCAATGACTCACAGCTTAAAAATCACAAGATGTTTTTCCTGAGCCTTTATGTTGCACATGCACCCTGTTCCCAAGCATTTCTCAGGAGGGTTCAAAACTTATCTAAAAAAGAGAAAACAGAATCTGAATGCTGAGACTGAAGCAGCATTTTAAAAAAAGCTCCCACATTTCATAAGGCTCGTGAAAAAACCACAAAAGCTGGCAACACTGTTGCCAGTCCCAAAATGGGAGATGGAAAGATCCAAATGTTTCTGTTTGGTTTCATGGTTAGCAATTTGGGCTTTACTTGGCTAAGTATGTACAGTCACAAAGCCCAAAGCTGAGTCAATTCAATCTTCACAGTTTAATTTAAACTGTGTAGATTGAACTGATAAGAAAGTGAACAGACATTCATTTTTGATTCAAGAAATGCAGTCACATGCCTGTAGTAACTCAGCCCAAAAGCCAGGAGTGCTAGAGCACACCTCCCTGCTCGACTAGAGCAGACATCTTGGGCCAAGGCTAGACCACCCTGGGAGGGTGGAGGGAGATTGTAGGGAATACTGGAGGGACGGTGAGTTAACTTGAATCTGGAGAGCATCTGAGACAGAAGTTCAATAAACTGATTTAACCTATATAAGCTAAGCCTGATGCTACATCCATCCAGGTTTATCTTAAATTGGTCAGTGAAAACCTCTCTAAGGGGTCCTGGACCCCCACCCCATGCACCCCGGGACTCACCCTAGGGATCTCAGAGGGTGGCAGCCGGGAGGAAGTGCGAGCAGTGGCCCCGCAGTTCTGGAGCTCCCTACAGCTGTAGATCAGTAAGGGAAGGGGGCGGAACCTCTGGAAACTGCGGGCTGCTCAAATGGTAGCTGGAAAAACAGCTGAGTGGTGAACAGAGGGAGAAGAGGACTCTGATCCAGAGATGTGGGGGAAGGGAGTAAAGGACGCTAACCCAGAGATGCTGGGGAAGGGAGAAGAGGATGCTGACCCTGAGATGCTGGTGAAGGAGGAAGAGGAGGATGCCGACCTAGATATGCTGCTGGAGGAAGAAGAGAGCAACGATCCAGGGATGTCGGTGGAGGGAAGGACGAATGATGACCCGCAGATGCAAGCAGCCAGGAGGAAGATTACCCAGTTACAGGCAAGAGAGGGGAAGCCAAGGGCCTGAGCACAGGAGGTGGGAGGCACCGGCAGGAGCAGCTATCCCACACGGGGGGCATGGCAGGGGAGGCATGAGCAACCCAGTGTGGGAACCACACACTCTCCCAAGCTGGGGAAGACCAGGAGCAACTCCAGGTTTGCTGGGGGCCAGTGCTGGCCAAACTGAGGAGCCAGATCAGAGTGTGGCACAGAATGGCAGTCCATCTCCCTAGTTGCCTAGGGCGCAGGGATGTGTGGGTCCCTCATCCACTCCTCCAAGTTCCTCCTTTACTTTGGATTCTGAGAAGGGTGCTGGAAGGCTAGATCCCAGGGGGTACCCTCTGGTGAAAACCCGAGTGTTAAGTTTTGTTAAAGGCCCTGGTTAGCCCAAGACAGGGCCAGCTTATACTAGTTGGTCTGAAGCCAAGGAACCAGCTACAGGCAAAGGCAGACTCACCAGGAAGACTTGGCTCAAATTAGGGGCGGGCAAGCTGGGCAAGGAGGAAAAGCCATCCAAGGGGACACCTGCAGAAGATAATATCCATCCTGGCCATGGATGTGGTAAGTATGGGGTAAAGGGGAGGTTTGGAGTCCCACGAAGCAAGAACAGGGACTGAAGCATCTTCATACTTGGGGGGAAGCCACCTGACAGGAACTGCTTCCCCAACTAGAACACTGCAGTTGTGGTAGGTGAGTAAGGGCAGCACCCATACCACCCAGGTGGCATCCGAGCTCGAACCCCACCCTGACATCCCTTGGGAGCAAGGCACCCAGTAAGAGAAGGCTGAAGCCATACAACACCTTTAAGCAACACTGGTTTTGGCCATTTTGAAAGCAGTTTATGTACACTGAACTTCCGTTGTGTCACAGATTTGAACCAGTTTCCAATCACTTATGTTGGTTTATATGTAATTTCTGTCCCAAGCCTTTGTTATAATCTTTATTCTTATTCTAATTTTCCCTTCTTATTTTCCAGGAGTGAAATTCCATCAGACTTTTCTCTTCCTTTGAGTAATTCTAATTTTATTTAACCAGACCAATTTACATTCCTGAATAAAAGATGTATCATTTCATTGTCTTTGAAAACCACCCCACTTCTCCTAGTGTTGCGTTGTTCTAGCTAATATTACCAGCAGACAGTGGCATAACTAGAGGTGGGCAAACCCAGATATTGATTTTAAGGGGCTCAAGAAAAGCAGCTGCTTCTCAGGGCATAAAAACTGCTTGTTATTCTCTGCCAAAAGGGCACCTGGATAAACATCTGTACTAAAACTGCTGAGAGAATAAAATGCTCAAGTAACCATTGTCTTCTACATGGAATTTTATGTGGAGCCACCAGAATAGCATGATACTTGTTGGGCAGGAACAAGCTTTCATGGGCATGATAAATGTGACTATAATTTACCCCAGGCAGAAGCTTAGCTAGAAAATAAGACAAACTGGACTGGTGCTGTACCTTGCCACTGCATTTGCCAGATTGCTGATAATAGTGCCCATAATAGTAGATGGTTGGATGGTTGGTTGAATAGCTTTGTGGTGGCACTGACAGCAGTCATTGGGACATCATGGTGTAGCAAAACTCTCTGGTCCAACTTTATTTATGACTGTTTTTTCCTCACTACATTTCTTTCACAGAAAATTTGATTCTGACTCCTATTCAATCTTATTTATAATTAATGTGAGAAGGATAAAACTTAGAGGACTCTCCAATTTTAAACAAAGTTCCAGTGGTTTTTGAAACAAAGCCATTTGACTTTGATATATATATTTATGTATGTCATATTTATCACATTAAATCCATATTTTGCTGAACACTCTTAAAATTTTTTCTTTCATGTTAGACGTGTATCACACATTATTCTTTCTAAACTTGTCTGCACATGTAGCCTGTTGTAAAAAAGTCAAGATGTATATTATTGCTGGAAGAATATACATTCAAGAGACCAGTGTGCAAAATGGCATTGTCATATTTTTCTTGCAAAGGATTATACATGTTTATGGTTGTCTCATGGATATCTTTTCCCCAGATAAATCTCCATGACAAACAGTTTTGACATCCAGTGAACATGAATATTAACAGCAGCATCATTTGATACATTGTATTAGTAGTACTCAAACATTTAAATTCTGGTAGCACTTGCAAAAAAAGAAAACTAAAAGGGACTCTGCATGCTTGTCTAATTTTTTTCCTGCACTATAATTCTGATCTCTATTAACTGCATCAGGTGAAATAACATTACATTATTAAAGGAACTGTGATGGGAGTAGTGAACATACTTGTGTTTGAGCATGATCAAAATTATTGTGCGTGCAAATCAGAATACTTAACATTTTTCCCCATTTGTTTAGTGAGGGCTGTTCTACTTAATCTGTGTTGCAGTTTTTACTTTGATATATAGGAATGATTGTTGTAAAAGCAATACCTATCTTCCCTTAAAAGCCAGATTAGAAGTTTTAGTGTTACTTTTTTTCCAAAAGTACCTAAGTGATTTTAGCAGAACAGGTCTTATTAAAAAAACATGCTTTTATTCATTTAACCATGCAAATAAACTCTCAAATAATACCTCAATAAAATAATCATTTTAATAGCAATAGTGGAAAGAAAACTTTTATCAGGGAGTTTTGAATTTCACCAGACTGACATTTTCAGCAAAATATATTTAAGCAAATGTTTTTTCAGTCATTCTCTCTCTCCCTTATTCTCTCTCCCTGTACCTCCATACATATACCCAGAGGTATTACAACTGTTGTTTGTCTGAGGATTCTGATATGTGTAAATATAAGAATGGTCCCCTAAGAAACTCAGGGCCAGTTCTGCATTGTCTTCATTTGACTTCTATTTTTTACCATGTGTGAGCTAAAAGGATTATAAATCCTAATATAAACAGAAAATAAACATTTGTTCTTTAATCAAAAATAAGGACCAACATATGTATCATTTCTATGCTACAATGTCCAATCATGTTGGCTAATATGCTTTTTCAATACCTCTTAAAACATAACTAAAAATTCAAGTGCAAAAAATATACCCTGAATGACCAGGGTGTAAATTTGAGGCAACTTCATCAGTTGATTTTGACATCTGTAGAACCACAGTTGAAATCTGCCTCTTGAAGTAACAGGAGTGCAGTATGACATCTCAATGGTAATTTTCTCTAGTTTTGCAACAATAAGTCATCACAGTTACCCTATGACTTTGTTGCCACCAAGTATTTTCATATGTGTGATTTGTCCTTTCTCAATTGTGTGAATGTTTGGCCTTGAACTCCATCTAACCTTTTAGGAGCGCTAAAGATAATTGTCTTTAAATTTGCAATAAGGTCTATGAGGTCTCTGAGGTCTCTGGGTCTATGACCCAGATTTATGAAAATCTCTTAATATTCCCCTTCCTGCTAAGGATTCTTCCCAGAATAGTACAATAATGAGGCAATAAAATGTCTTTCAATGCAGACTCAATGCAGTCTGGAGGTCTGTTGATCAGACCACTCGGTTCATCATAATTCAGTGACATTGAAACATACAATCAAGCTTCCAGAATCAAGACCAAAATGAATGGATAAAAATGACATTATTCTGTTCAAGTGGTCTCTAAGTAGTATAGATTATCAATATAACTAATATTCACAGGCTTACAGGAGTAAAGACAGCTGAAAGTATTTTTTCCTAAATATATTAAAATAAAATAAGCCTGACAAGACTACATGTCCCTTACTAAACCAATACAGTAACTGTGTTACTACTGAAGCATAAAAGGCAGAGGTGTTCAACAAATATTTCTGTTCTTTATTCTGAAATAAACAGAATGCTGTCATTGTATCACATGAGTTTGATAAAGTACTTTCCAGTCCATTTGTAACTGAGGAGGAAGTTAAAAAACATCTGCTAGAGATAAGCATTTTAAAATCAGGAGGACCAGATAACTTGTATCCAAGAGTCCAAAAAGAATGGACTGAATAGACATCTGGCCTATTGATGTATATCTTTTATTAAATCTTGGAATACTGTGGTTACAGAAGACTGAAAGACTGTTAAAGTTGTGATAATATTCAGAAAGGGCAAGCAGAATGGCACACATAGTTATAGATCCACTGGCCTGACATCAATTCCAACTAAAATATGGGAAAAGCTGGCACAAGTTTCAATAATAAAGTACTAAAGGAATAGGGATATAACTAGGGACCTACTTAAGTCACAATTTCACAGAAACTGTGAAATTGGGAATTGTCTGTGAAATTGGACAATGTCTGCAAAATCTGCAAAATAAAATGAAAAAAACTTACTAAACATAACATGCTGGCTCCCCAGAGGGAGCTCGAGATCTTCATGGCTGTTGTGGCCCAGGCTGAGAGGGCTGTCTGTCACATAGACCTGCCCCTCTCCACCAATCAGTCACGAGGGGCAGGGCCACACGATGAACAGTCCTCTTGCCTAATCAGCAGCGAGGGACTGGACTGCATGATGGACAGCCCTCCAACAAATCCGCAGTAAAGGGCAGGGCCCCTGGGAACCCTCATCTAATCAGAGGCATGGGAGGGGCTCACAGTGATAAGCCCATGAAAATGGCAGTGGGCCCCACAATTGGCCTGCAAAATTGGCTGCCTGCTTCCTCAATTTCAGTAGGTCCCTAGATATAACTGATGCTTCTCACTGTTTTATGGAAATAGATCACTTCACACAAACCCTGATTTCATTCTTGAAGGAGATTACAAATTTAGTTAACAAAAGTAAGTTCATAGTGTAACAGGGTGAAACCAGTTTATGAAACTTCTGTCCCAGACTTCTTCCTGGTTCAAGTTAAATCACAGTCACCCAGCATGCGTTCCAGACCTGGGCTGGGCTGTGCTGTCTGCTCCAGCAGAGAAGAGCTGGGGAAGTGGGGGGGCAGGGACTGCCCCACCTTCCAGGCAAACCCCAGCTGGGGTCTAGGGCCAGGCCAGAGGCTTCAACTTAAACTTCCCTTCCCCTGAGTACAGAGCTGCCCTGCCCTGCTAAAAACTTACTGCTGGCTGTGGCTGTTGACCACAAATCCCAGAGGCACCTGGAAGCAGGAAGAGGAAGTTGATAAGCAACTCTGCTACTGTGATTCTGGACTGCAAATCCCAGAGACCTGGAGGTAGTAGGAAGAGGAAGCAAACAAACAGTCCATGCTGACTGCATGCCAGAAAACTGTGGTCTAGCACCCCCTGTGTTCTGGCCTGAGCTACTGCAGGTATGTAGCTTCATTTCCTGAACCAAAAGTGAATGTCTGTCTAGTTGTTTCTCAGTTTAATTTCTGCATCTTAGATCAACCTGCAAAGACTGAATGAATTTAGACTCAGGCTTTTTGACTGACTGTACTTGGCCATAGAGGTAGTATGGAGCCCACAGAGGCACTTGAGAAACATCCTGCTTAGAGACTTGTAGGGGTCAGGAACCATAAGAGAGCTTCCTTTCTTTCATTTCTGTGTCCTTGTGACAAGGTATTTAGCAGAATTAGCAGATTCATTAGAATCTGATAGGGGTGTTTTTGTGATCACTTCTTCTATGGCCTTGAACTTGCAACTTCTAGGCTGTCAACCATGCATCATAGCTCCCGTGCCACCACACTACCCAAAATGTGGCTAAGCAGCACTAGAACCATCTGGCTTGGGTTGAGGACCCAAGAAGCTGAGGGATGCATAAGCAGCCTTGTACAAATTGGGGACCCCAGGGTGCTCAGAGGTGGAAAGAGCAACTTTACCTGGGCCTCAGACTCTAGGAGGCCCAAAGCCTGAGAAGACAGGGATCAGGGGGCCCAGAGCCTGATGTACAGCGAGAACTAAAGCCAAGAAAGTGAGGCCAGAATAAGCAGGCCACGGATGGAGGCCAGCAGCCAGAATAACAGTGGGCTAAAGTCAAAAGGGCAGAGGAAAATCCAAGTTGCTCAAATAATACCTGCAAGGCACAGGCATGGCTACAGGGGAGGATGAAGCCATGATTATCACCCTTAAGGTGGCTTGGGAACAGATAGGGCCAGTGGGACACAGTCAAAGGAGTGAGATGGGTCATGGCCACCCCTGGGGCCTTGGTCTTCATACAACAGGCACAACAGACTTTTGCAAAAAATTAAAATTAGTACTGCATGATCTTCTGTTTACAAAATTTGCACAGTAAAATAATAACAAAGCATATGCTGAATATGTTAAACACTGACTCATTGATAGATTTCAAAAAGTAGTCAAGGAGGAAACATAAATGAATTACAGTGTTTCTAGTAGGTTTCCACAAGGATCAATATTAGGCCCAGCAATGTTAGACAGTTCTGTGCATGATGTGGAAGTAAATATAAAGCTGATAAGGTTGGAAATAAGCATAAAAATTGGAAGAATTGATAATAATCAAGACACATCAATGATGCAGTTTTTTAGATTGCTTGGTAATCTGTACCCATTCAATACAGGCATTTTAATGTGGTCAAATACAATGTTCTATGTTTAAGAAAAATGAATAATGTTCATCCCTACAGAATGGGGAGCTGTATCTTGAAAGCAGGAATCTTTACAAGATTCAGGGGGTTGTAGTGGACAAGCAACTCAACATAAGCCCCCCACATGCAAAAGATCTATTGCAGTCCTTAACTGTGTAAACAGGTGGCAGTGATGAAGAGCAGAAAGGTGAGTTTCATATCCTCGCTCTCTATATATATGGTACTGATCAAACCAGTACTGAATACTATGTTCAGTTCCAATGCCTCATTTCAAAAAGATGTTGAATGCTTGATGAGAGTGAAGAAAAGAGCCACAGAGTGGTTCAAGGCTGGATAAAAGTTTCCTATAATAAGAAACACACAGAGCTCAATTTGTTTTGCTTACTATAAAGATTATTGAGAAGTGACTTCATTATAACATGTCAGTATCTTCAAGGGCAAAAAATACTGGGTCTGAAAGGGCTCTTCAATTTAGAGCCAATAGCTACATGCTGAACTCAGATACATTAGAGAATTAGGTACAGTTTTTTAGCAGCGAAAGTGATTAACCATGGAAGCATACTATCATGGGAAGTGACAGTTCATCCATATCAGGACAGATATCCCTGAAATATATATATTTTTTTAGCCAAATAACATCAAGTTTTACCCAAACACAAATTACTGAGCTCAATGCATGAGTGAAATATAATACACCTATCTCCCAGGCAGTCAGAATAAATGATCTATTGGTCCTTTCTGGCTTTAATTCTATTAATTTGTATCCTGAGCTCCCTCATTAACACCACATTAAAAGTCAAATCCCCATATTGCTAAAATGCATAGAGCACTAACCACTAAGAATGTTGCACAGGTGATTTAAAGCTCACCTTTGAATACACTGGACCTTGGTGTTGCTCTACATATCCCAGTTTCATGAAGTGTACTAGACATCTGCTGTGGGTACACTGAGTTTGAATATCCAAAAGCAACCAAAAATGTAGTCAAAGACTGCTGTGAAAAACCATTTTTTTCTTGCCATCCCTATGATGGCAAAAGCACAAAAGCTGTGTGGGAGATGGAGCCCCCTAATTAACTTTATCACTGCAAGAACACCTTACATAGGAGTGATTCCCCTTGAAACAGTCAGACTGGGTTTTAAGTCAAATTATATGATGAGGAGATCCAGCACAGGATTTGATATGCTAGTTACTTTGGCATGCCTTTGTTGATTATGATCACTGGAAAGACACCATGATCCAGGTCTACAAGAAGGAAAGAAAAAGGTGACAAATCTTAAAAAGTGGGACTGAGTTGAATAAGAAATTATCCCCAAATTGTGGAAGTTTAGAGGCTAAGTGATGGTTGCAGGACTCTTATAATAAGCAGCCCTGGATAGGGATTCCATTACTTGACCCAATAGAGGGATGATATAGAAAACAAAAGATGTGGGTCAGGGGTGATTATACCCTGAAGAACCCCTGGGGGGAAAGACCCATAGCAGGGTTGCATGACTGATAGAGTCACTAGTCAAGTGGCTTGGATACAATTGGAAGACGATAGGTCCCCTCAACAGGTGTGGTAAGAGAAGAGTGTAGGGGAGGTGGAGCCCTGTGAAGAGGACAAATCCCTTTTGTTGATTGGATGCTGGCTCCCTTGTGTTTCACCATTCAGCTTCCCTTCATTTTGTTTCCATCAAGGCATGGCAGGAGAGTATAAGGAAGTGGGCAGCATACTGAGGAAAGAAGTATGGACACACTGCACTGATTGACAGAGAGGAATCCCAGCCTATGGCCTATTCTTTTTCGCAAAAAGACCTGCAACTTCTGTAAATGGATCTGTGACTCAAGGATTAGACTCTTAAGTCAACTCAAGTGCTATTAATGAGATGTGGTAGAGATCATCCTTGAATCAATGAATGGCCGCTGCCACCCAATATATTTTGGTTACTGAGTCCAAGTCCATGATCTATACTGTTGGACTAATATTGTTAAGACATAGTAGTGTTGCAGCTAATAGCAAAATACCATAATCATTCTACCACTTAACCACAGCAGATCAAGATAGTAAATGGAAAAGCTCTGTGAAAACAAAATTCAAAATTAGTTTTTTACAAGGCAAGGCAGCCTTGTAGCAAAAAAATAATATCTCAATTTCCAGGATGCTTTCTTATCTATTGAAACCACAAGAAGTTTTACCTGAATTCAGTAACTGCATGGATGAACTGTTGTTGCATTTCAATATATGATTTAGCTTTCTTCAATGCATTCATTTTTTCTTGAAAGAATCCTACACTTAATCGCTTCAGCTGATAGAACCACTGATGGTTCTTGGTAACACTGTTACTGACTTAGCTGGTAATAGCTTTTAAACTGTGGATTTGAGGCACTTGCATAAAGATCTTGGAGCATTTTTTATTAACATTTAGGAATGTTAGCCTCACACAACCACCCCACTGGGTTCATAATTACTAGTTGAGGCTTATTATTGTGAATTATTATTTGTACTGCATTACTGCCTAGGGTTCAGGCACTGAGAACACATTGTGCTTGGCACCAGGCACAAAATAGAGGATGGTCCCTGACCCAAAGGCCTTAAAATATAAGCATAAGAATGAGACATGGCAGGAGGATACAATAATGGAATGACTACAAATGGTAGGATAAGCGGTGGCTGCAGCACACCAGCTAGCAGCTCCTGATTTTTTGTAGCCATTACGAGAGAGTCAGAGAAGGAGGCCAGTGAAATGGCTTTGCTAATGTTTATGAGAAAATGCTTCCAGGCATAAGACATTGTTACATGAAGAATGAAGCAAGCGGCAATTTTTTTTTTGTCTATACATCCATCTGCCTTTCAGTCTTTCTGTTTTGATCTTCTGTACCCCGGTACTAGATTCCAGAGACCCAGCTACTTTGTATACATCCTACTTGCTCCAGCCATTCAAGGAAACCTGATTTGTGAGGATGAATGTCTTGTCTTTTCTGTTAAGGCAAAAGCATGCTTGTTACTGCTGCTAGTTCTATGACATGATCAATGTGACTCTCCTCCTCATACAAATTGCTTCCTCCTAGCTATCTGTCTTGCCATCTTAAACATTCTACCCTCTTGCAGAGACGGGTGACACAAGACTAACACATTCACATCATTCTAGATTAATCGGAGGCTTCTGAATGTATAGAATAGTACAGAAGGAAAAGGCCAAATTATTACAAGACTATGTTGTATCATTTTCTAGCTTAGTGTCTAATCCAAGCCTTCATTCTAGTCTATCACTGTGCTTTCAACTAGTGAGTTTATATATATTCAGATCATAGTGGCAAGGGTCAAACTCCATGGTCACTAGGAGGTCAGCTGCCACAGTAGGGAAAGGAGGCTTGTAAAACTGAATGATGAAGCTGCCTATAGCTAATCAGATCTGTCCTAAGCAGCCAGGGTTTCCTTGGCAGTGAGAAAGTACTTTGGGTTCTTTAAGATTATGGAGAAATAAGACAGACAGCCAAAAAAAACAAAAAGTTCAGAAAAGTTTGGCTCCAGTGAGTATCTCTATCTTGAGTAAGCAGATTAAGAATTACTTATTCTAAACTGTTTTCCCAACAAGAAAGGGTTGTACATGTACAGTTTGCTACAGATCTACAACTCAAGAGAAATTTAATACAAAGCACTTCACAGATAAAGTGTAAAGCCTTCTGAATTTTCTTGCCATGTTAGGCCTTCCAGAAAAGTATAAAACAACAAAGTTCTCAACTCTGTGTTCTTAAGACAATTGTTAACTTCACGGATTCTTTTAAAAATGACCCACCAACACTTCCTCCCCTATCAGATGATTCCAGACTACGCTTGGTTGTTGAGTTTGCTCAGACTTACTTCTTGGTGAGCCTTTCCTGGGCTACTGAAACCATGTTTGTGAAAGTGTCACATTTGGACTGGGTGCAAGGGAGTGATTGTTGTGCTTCTCTACTTGAGATGATCCTGCAGGGTCTTTTCACTTGGAGACAAAGATCCTTAGCTTCTCTCAGAAGGTTTGACAGGAATGGACTCCAAGGAAATGGCAGTGATCTGTTTTCACTGGAGCAGTGTTCATAAAGTTCTCATGAAGAAAACATGTTTGCAGGGAAGGCCAAAAAGTTGTAGGGTAGTGATGAAAGGAGCTAGCTGCCTTGAGGTAGGAGCCAAGAGCAGGTGCCCTGGGGTTAGGCCCAAGGGTAGGTGCTGTCAAAAGTCCTTTGGTGTTGCTGTTTGGTAGGGACAGAGACGGGGGAGAGGGGGATATTTGTTGTTTTAACTTAAATAATGTGTTTCTGGGGGCTAACAGCCACATCACCCTGTTAACAGAGGGAGGTACCATTTGGGAGGGATATTGGAGGATCGATACCCCTGTGCATGAAATCAGGGCAGTGGGAGTGGAAAGAGATGGGAGGGAACATGTGATTGTTTTGTTTTTTTTTTACCGAGGCAGTAACTGTGTGTTGGAAAGTGAGTATGGGATGGGCAGAGATGGGATGGAGTCTTCCTCGGTCAGAGGCAAGAGAGCAGGAGAAGTGGGACTGAAAGGATTGTTTTTATATCTTCTATTGTAAGCTGCCCTGAGCCTTTTCAGCAAGGTTGGCATGCTAATAAATAAGTAGATTTCATAGATTTTTCATAGACATAGATTTCATAGACATTAGGGCTGGAAGGGACCTCAGGAGATCATCGAGTCCAGCCCCCTGCCCAAAGGGCAGGAAGTCAGCTGGGGTCATAG
>NW_017728948.1:23416033-23429886 GCF_001723895.1 Crocodylus porosus
TGGTGAAGGTGATCAGCTCATGGTCGCTGTCACCCAGCTTCCCATCGATCACTAGGTCGCCGATTAGGTTGTCCCCCATAGCCAGTACCAGGTCGAGCAGCGCTTTGCCTCTCGTTGTGAAATCATTTGAAAGGTTTTAGTTTTGCTTCAGCGTGAAACAAAAATACCATTTCAAACCTTGAAAGTGGCCACAAAAAATGAGCTCTCATCATCTTGTCAGCTCTAGCCTTGTATATCTCTTAGTCCAGTCCTTTGTCCTGATCTGTAGAGAAGAAGGGAATGATGTTCTCCTCTATCCTCATCACACACCACAGCACTTCATAGGACCTCAGATCAGGGTGCATTGAAAGGTGAGCAGGATTCAGTCATCCTGCCTTTCAAATATTTGTGGCCATCTCTTGCTCTGAGTGCTGGAACTACCATTATTGTCCCAAAGTTTAAGTCCCTATAGCTTTCCATGGCACTGTTTCCTGCTTAAAGCACCATCTGAGCTCCTTGCTTAAATGCTCACCCCTACAATAACGTTCCCTTATAATAATTTTCAGATGGACCTGAATCTCATCTCTTAACTAATGATAATAGGTCAGAATTGACCAGTTTAAGTACATACTGGACCACCCTGCCTAGATAATATACATGGGTATTTTGGTTTAGTATGATCAGTTGGGCATAAATAATGGCAGGGATGGGTGAATACATAGAAGCAAAGAAGTGGGGACAAGGATAAGGGAAAAGAAGAGTCGACAAACACAAGAGTGAGAGAAGGGAAGAGAGGAATATCGATACGTGGAGAAGGAGGTTGACAGTAAAGGATGTGGGGGGTAGGGTGGAAGGAAGTTAAGGGAAAACAGCCAAATTGCAGACAGAAAAATAATGCCTATTAAGCTTTAATGATACCAAAGAGAAAAGGAGACTGAACGGTCAGGTGGAAGCCCTGGCTGCTTAAGTGGCACTTAGGCTGCATCCAGACCCTCTGTGTGGGAGTAAATGTCACCTACTGCCAACACGCTCCCTGATACAACACCTCTCAACTTCTGCCAAAGCTGGAGTAAGTGAAAGCCTTTGAGTTGGAGTCCCTCCGCTCACAGAGACAGCTGTTTGGAGAACGTTCTCCAGGAAGCCTCATCTATCTGGAAGACCTTTTCCCTCTTGGACACACTAAAGCACCATGAATCTTGTGGTCTCAATCTAAATATACTTCTTTTTTTTTGGCAGTTTTTGGGACCATTCAGCAAAGTGGAAAGTATTTGTTTATTGTTGACCTGAAATTATCTGACACCACAACAAAGCAGGTGATTTTTTTCAAAGGCACAGATAAGAATGAGACACTCCAAGTGATTTTCAACAGGACCTTGACACCTCACTGCTCTCTGCACCTTTGAAAAATCTTCCCCAACCATACTGAGGATAATACAGTGGTCAGAGTTTTAGATGAGTCTTTTTACTTGTCTAAAGCAAAAAAAAAAAAAAATATAAAAAATATAAGGAAAAAGTGAGTTGGGTCCATGTAGTTCCAAAAACTAAAATTCAGTTGTTCATCCCCACACCTTGCAAGTGGCTTTCTGATGCCCCTGGATTACATGAAAGTTTTCAAGGCTGGATTAGAAAGGCTGCTATAAAACAGTTTGCCTGACAGAATGATATTTAAATTAGCAATGCAATAAACTGCACTGAGAGGTGGATAGTGATTCAAGGGCATCGTTTTTTTGTATAATTTTTCAAGTGCCATAAATTTCTGTAAGTGATGCCAGCAGAATAGCAATGCTCCAAAATATATTGAATGGGTGTCTTTCATAAAATGTTATACATGAAACAGAATTACAGTATCTAGATCACGTTTCTTTAAGATTAGCCTCATTCATATATATGGCGCTCAGCTGCATGATTTAAAACCAGAGGTTTCTAGACGCACTGTAACATTTTACCTTCCTAAGACCTCTGTGTTTAGCTGGGCAGTGTTCACCGTGATTAAAGTATTTTGCTAAACAGGGAGGTGGATTATTTAAAATCTTTTGGAATGGAAAACCCACAGTTTGTCCACCTCCAACCCTCTATTCTCTCCTGCAGTTGTCACAGCAACAACTTTAGCATTTGAAAGGAATCTACTGCAATAATCTAAGCCTCTGATCTTTGACAGGCTTATAATGAAGGAACAGTTTGTTAATGCTGACATAAACATTTTGAAAACCTCAAGGTGTGATTATTTCATGTTGTTTAGGAAGTCAGCACTACACAGTCAACAGAACAGCATTCTGTGAAAATATTTACTTGTGCAATTTCCTAGGGAGAAAAACAAATGCTGAGCATACAGTCGAACTGAGATGCAGGCCTTGTGATTTAAGCCCGGAGAGTTTTTCTTTGTCTCCTGCATATTTATAACACTTTTCTACATACCATTTTTCCACCTATATATGTCAGGATGATCTTCAAGGTAACGCTAAAAGGGTGCATTTCTCCTTCAAATCTCCTTTTCACTTTAAAAAGTGAGGACACAAGCAGGAACAAATGTGATCTAATTTTAACTTGATTCCTTGACTATAATGCCGGTACCAGACCAATAGCCAGAACTGTTTCACAGCCAGGGAATTGCAACTGATAAAGGTGCTCAACTGTATTGAAAAGATAATGTTCCTTTTTTCTTGGAGAAGGATGGATAGAGAAAGACAATGGGATGAAGAAGTTTTTCTGTAAGGATCCCAGGAGAAAGCGGTGGCTATGCAAAGCAAAAACTGCAGCGAGAAAGGAACTCCAGCCCCGTACTTTGTAAGTCAAAGATAGAGTTACATTGGGGAGACCATTACTCTTGGAGCAATTTTCTACAGTAGCGAGAGTGCTCCAACTGTCCTCAGGGGTGAAATCCATCATGCTGCGTGCTGCATTCTATCAAGCAGTGCTCACAGAAAGGGTCAAGTGGTCCGCTGCCATGCTGTTTGAGCTCATCAGAGACATATTTAATTTAATTAAGGTTGTCAGCACTATTGATTTTGGCAGTTTCAATTACGTGCTGTTATGGCTTCTGGATCTACTGATCTGTGATGAGCCCTATCAGCACTGGCACACATTGAGGAAAAAGCCCTTTGTCTCCTTTAAAACCTGACACAACCTGCCATAGGCCATAACTTATTACTTTTATCCAGCCCAGCTCCTCTTCTGTTCCTCATAATTAATTTCTCATTAGACAGCTCTTTATTGTTTAATTTGTGCAGTTTATAATCAAATTGGGCACATTAATTGTAGCTGAATTTAAGGCTAATGAAAAATAAAGGTTTTCAATAACTTACTCTTCAATTATTTCAGACAAGATAAAATAAAACACTTTAAGAGTTGTCAGCTTTTTAAATTATAAATTAGGTTGTTTAAAGAGCATGGGCATTTAGGAAGCAGTTATCACACATTTAGTAATTATAAATCCTATGCTGCAATACAATTATTAGGATATATTTACAATTCCTCTTAGTTTTTTCCACTCTGTTGTTATTTAACTGCATAACATCTAATTATTGTTAGTCAAAAATAACAGGATTGGAAGTCTAAGGGCCTGATTCTTTGCTCAACTATAAATCAGGAACAATACCGAAAAAGTCAATAGAATTACACTAGCATTGGGAAAGTGTAAATGGGAGGAGAAGAAGCCTGTATTTGGTAAAGATTTGCCTAAATAATGATTTTCTTCTACGTAAGATTTAGTTATCCTGCTTCCGGGAATGATAATTGGATGGTCAGGCAGTTCAGTGTTAATATAGACTGTAAAGCACCTGTGTTGTGGTTTCAACAATCGCTTTTTGTATCTAGGCCTAAATATTCTTTTTTGAAGTATTTAAAATCATAAAAATCAGGCCCTTGTATGGGGCTGATCTGGTTCAAAACCCTTAAAATGTGGTTTGGTTTAAAAATGTAAGGGGGCAAATTCTAACCAGTTTACAGTGGGGAGAGGGGTTAGTATCTCAGCCCATATAAAGCAGCAAAGTACTTTGGATTAGGTTGATCACAAAAGTGGGGCACATAGGTAAGTAGGCCTCAACATAAAAATGGACAGTATATGGCAGAGAGGTTGAGTGACTTGTTTCAGTAGGTGCGCCAGTAAAATTAAACCTCAGGAAGAGGGCTCTTTTTGAATACATGACTGTTCAGCCAAAGAGGAAGTAACAAAATGGTTCTGATCAAATGAAATTAAAAAGGTGGGAGTTTTTTCTTTGCTAAAACGAAAACAATCAAAACATTTAGTTTCATTTATCACAAAATGTTACCTTCATCACAAAACACTCTGGACATTTGTAAAGTAAGAAAAGGAAGGGCTAGCTTTACCAAACTACCAGAGGAGATTGGGGCATCTTGTCTCCCTGCTGTCTATCCTGCAATCAGCCAGAGTGTGAAAGCAAGAATGTGGCTCAGTTCCCTCCTTTGCTTAAGGGGGTTTGGACCCATATCACTCAGGAGTCTGCCCTAACCACCAAGCTATAAAATGTGCTCTCAGACTCTCCTGTCAATGTTGTTGCACTCTGTATAAGCTATTAAACATTCACTTGAATAAAGACTAGAATGTAACTCTGTAACTCATGACAAAGAGCCTTAATCAGCTTGCCAGTCAGTCTCACTCTCTTTCTCTTTTAGGCATAATTTAAATGATAATTTTTGTACCAGGTGGAACAAGAGGGACTCAGACAAGAGGGACTCAGAAATGCTATCAGACTGGGCCTTAGGCACTCACCTGAGGAATGGGAGGTTTTGATTCAAAATACTTGATGTGTGTGAGATACAGAGTAAACTCTTCTTTTCACGGGAATGCCTAACCCCTAGGCTGAAACAAAATGCTTCCTTTGGTTGAAGCCGTTCCACTTTGTCACTGAGACAGAGTAAAAGAGTGGAGAATGATTCTCTGCCTGGTGGTTAGGACACTCAGGTAGGGAGGTACTCCCCTCCTCCCCTCCAGCCTAATCCTTTCTCCTTTGAATTCGTAGTTATCTGTACAAAGTGGAATTACATCAGGAAGATGGTGGCTGGGGCATTCTTGTGGAAGCTGTGGGGGTTTAAATGCCCCTAAGGTGGAGGATGTCATTGAATAGGGTTTCTCCTAGGCAAGTGCTCTCATCCCTAAGATATGGAATTATGTGAGGTAGGGTGCCTTTCTCTTATACGACTTGTATGAGTCTAGTTCCAACTTTCCCCTAACCAAACTATTTAGAAAGTTTTGATTAAATCAATCAAAAAAAGTTTATCAGGCTCTACTCAGGAGTTCCTGGATTTCATATCTATTTTCTTCCCTTAGTCACTGGACTACCCCTTTTATCCTTCCTCAAAAAGTAAATTACAACAGGACAATAGTCAACTTTGCAATCAGAATATGAAACAGCAAAACCAGCTATTTAGTCAGGGTGTGATACTGTGTCCACTGCAGCTCATGGTGCTGGGCAGCTACAGTAGAAGAAAGAAGTGAGAGCAATGGACCATACAAGCGAGCCGCTGGAGAGCAGACAACTTATGAATCAACAGGAGTAGTAAGGAAACACCACACCATCATGGCCAACACGTGGTGAGCTTCTCCCCACTCTCACATGACATAGCCATGGAAAATACAGGCCTCCTGATAAGTCCCTTATTCTCAAATTTACAGATTAATATTTCCTTAGGCTGTCTTGCGTTAAAGTCTCCTAGCCCTTTCCTTTGTCTGATTCACTCTTAATAGGGGATTTGAGGATGGCAGATACATATAGCACTGTGGAGGGTATTTCATCTCTTAGCAATGCCCACTTCCACCCTGGCAAACCTGTAATGTGTACTCCAGATGTGAACTGATATCCTCCACATTCATAGGAGCAGTATAACAGCACCCCTGTTTTTCCATGGCCCTGTTGTTTAACTGCCACCTTTATAGCCTCTTGTGCCCTGCAGTCCACAAGATAATCAGATCTTTAATTTCTTGCTGGAATGTAATTCTGAAAAGGGTGGCCAGATCTGGTAGTGTAAGTGCTGTGTAGGCATCTGAAACCAGTAAACCTTTCTCTCTCCTTTAATTTAAAAATAACAAAAAGATTTTTAAAGGGAAATTTATAAAAAATATTAATAATAATTGTTCCCAGGCAAAGCCAGTTTCAGCCAACTTTCACTCGTGAGTAAACTTTTATTAGCCAAGAAATGAACTCATGAAAAGCGTGGTTTATAATGGAAACACTGAGCGACTGCAGCAGCATTACTAGCAGGTGCTGCTACTATAACAATGATAGTGTGAATAAGGCTTTTAAAGATGCAATTGCTATAGCAATGCCCACCCATGCAGCTAAAGATCTATCAAGATTTCTGCTATGAACCTCTGTTTTCAGGGTTTGGATAACTTGATCATAAAACTGTGCTCCGGGCTGAGATTAGGAAAATAAGAACACAGCGTTTTAGGGCAGTTAAAAATTAGAAAACACCACACACAGGCATTTTGGAGAACTTTTTTGTTCCTTTTTAACTAAAAAAAGAAATCTGCTTCTTTTTTATAATGAATTTGGCAGGTTTTCAGTCAATACCATGAAACATCACTGGAAAGATTTTCTTTTTCTTTTTTACTTTGAACCCTGTAACACATCAATGGCTTATTTTTTCACTAAATCTGTTTTACTCTAACAGCACCATTAAGGAACAACAGAACCAAACCATGAACATTGTATGTAACTTTACAAAATTACATCCAATACAAGCAAAAGCCACTTAGTCTGCATAAAGATTCTCTGCAGAATCCCTAAGACAAAGAGACTGAGGCTCAAATTATACTCTTTCCCCAACCTAGTTAAGCAGCAATGCAAGACGTGAAGGCATTTCAAAGTTTGGTTCAAAAGACCATCAAAGTCAGTGGAAATACTGACTGAGTTTCAGATGAAGCCCTCAGCTTATCTGATGTGTTGCAGTACAAGATAGATCCTTTGGCCTAGAAGAAAGATGAAGTTTTATCTTCTATTCTGCTTATCATTTCAATGTTTTGTGAGATTCTTAGATTCACAGAACCTTAACCTGGAAGGTGTTGATTAGCTTTTTTCCTTGACTCCCCTGTGCTAAGCAATATGGACCATTACAGTCAAATTAGACCTCAAATATGTTCATTCAGATCTTAATGAATGTATTTATTTGAGGGGAAAATGGCACTTAACTATGCTTGAATACAGAGAAAGGAGAGTGTGTGTTTTCATAGAAACTTTACCAGGATGTAGTGACCTTCACTATAACTACCTGACTCAGTGAAGCTAGACCAGCACATCACATGAACTTGGAACAACAAGAAGACAGTTGGCTGGACAGGGAAATGCTCTCTCCTCCTCAAGCTCAGGGTGGGGCTGTCCAACCCCTCATTGTTTGGGTCCTTCCTCATGCAACCAATCCTGCTCTGGTACCCACAAGCTCTCCTGGGTTACAGTGCAAAGCCTGCTGAACCTTGACCTGTACATTTGAATTTGATACAGCTGGTTCAAATCCAGTCAGTTTGGAATGGATCATATATTTCCACCCAATCATTTACCCAGGCCTCAGTGCAGTTGGTTTAAGAGGTACACATGCATAGCACAGGATATCAGGATCTGTTCCTCTACTGCCTAAGAAAACTGTTATAAAACAGAAGCGCTGTTCATCTTCTATCGTCATGAAATCCAAAGAGAAGGGACCGACTCCACCTGCAGATACAATGCTAGTTAAATATGGGATATGAACTGAATTGTATTTGATTAGCCTCAGGCATGCATAGGTGCAAAGACATGTAACTTCAGCTCCTCAAGCCATGTTCAACTCCTTGTTAAAATCAGTGAACCATGGGTTGTCTAGCCTATTATCACTGCCAGAGCTGTCCTAGACACAAAGACAAAGGGCAAGCCTATACAGCTATTAAAAACAGAAGGAACCACGAATACTTGACCACTCAGAAAAAATTTGGATAAACACTCTGAGTGCAGACCTGAAAGGAAAGGCAGTTCTAAAACCCCCTTCTACTCTTTACTCCTTTGCCAGCCAGGGGTCAATATGGCTGTGACAGAATTTGGAGCAGCCTAGGGCCTTTGCTTATTTGGATTTACTGAATCAGTCCTTTGAGGACTGGCACAGCACTATGCACCCCGCTCCTGATACACCTCATGGGCACTGACAGATGTACAGGCCCCCACTCTAACTCACAGTGCTTTACATAAAGTGCCATGAGTTAGAGCACCCCTGCCCCAGCTCAGCAGACACTCACTTGTGGGATCAGGTAGGGGAAATTGAGCCTGCCTGAAGGACCCAAGGAGCCTTCCTACAGCCAAGGAGATGGCACTCTTCCCTGCCTCCCCCCACCCCACCACAACCAAGGCTCTGGGGCTGTTTGCAGGAAAAGGGGGGAGAGAAGGGAGGGAGAGTAAGCTGCTGGCTGGGTTTTGCCTGGCCTAAACTGGAGGGGAGAGGGGAGGACCCATGAGGAGTGGGGCTCCGATCCACCTTCACCCCTCCAGCTCAGGCTGGGCAAACCCCATGCAGCAGCTTGCTCCCCCTCCCCACTACCTCTTCTCTTCCTGCCGACAGCCCCAATCATGGCACAAATTAATCCCAGGGAACACAGGTTTGGAGCCCATCTGATTCCTCATTTGATGAGGCTTAATTTATTGCATGATCAGCCACTTTAAAAGCACTCTACAGCCATGAACACTTATCACAGCACAGCTGTAGAGCACTTTCAGGGGGCCAATCACATGACCAACATAACTTCTGTCTATGCCCCATGTGTTAGGGGAATCCATGGTTTAGCCTTCAGAGGCACTTTCCAGTTGATGAGCACTGCAGAGACAGCACAAGTAGCTACGACTCAGGACTGTAACATATACCTTACCTCTTAATAAAAGGGGATAGTTTTACATCTTATTTCTGACTCATTCCAGAGTTTCACAGGCTAGGAATAAACAATGGATATAGAAAGGCAAGAATTTTGCAAACGAACACACACATTGCTTATTATAACACACTCCCCTTCTGTTCATTACAACCAGAATCTATTTTCAGCATAGGGGCTGACAAGAGTGCAGATGTATATTTATTTTATTTTACTGGGTAGTTTTTATGGTGCTTAATGCTGTTTGTGTGGCAGGAAGCTGTATAAGATTATAAGAACAGACTGCAAGCTCACAGGACAGATACCAACTGGACTTATTTAGAAGCAATGGTCCCTATTTTTTCCAAAGACTCTTCTTCTCTGTCCTTCAGGAAAGTTCACTGAGTCCAGCACATTTCAACAGGAGCTAAAGGCATGGCTCTACTTACCCTCCCCCTAAAGATCCCTATTAATTGCTTTCAAATGTTGGCAGCCATGTGAAGCCCTGCCTAGCAAGTCTGGCTCCTTATATGATTTTTATTAAAATTCACTTTGCACACAAGGCACATGAGATTTATGGCTGAAACTAATAGGCTGGTTCTCACTAAGACATAAATCCACAGACTGTTTATTGAGGCTCATGGACATTAGGAACACAGGTAATTGTTACTGGGACCATTCGGCTTAAAACCAGTCAATCATGTCTTTTAGTAAATTTGTTTAACTAAATAAACCATCCAGGCTTTTGACCAATTATTTTATCTAGGAAGGTGGATGGAAGGAGTGATCTGGTGAAACTTTATCTGTCTTCTATATCATTTCATTTCACTCATCACACTTATCAGCTCTCCTCTTGATACAACAGCTCTGTAGAAAGTCGTTATTGGGTTCCACATTCATTTCCTGTCCAGTTATTTGGTATCAAATTTGCTCAGTTTACATATAAAAAGGTGTATTTTTATTTTCTTTCCAGACCTACAAGCCCAATGTAGGATCTGAAAGCCAAACTGGGCTTTTTTAGGCTAAGCATAAGTCTTCCATGTGAATAGTTTTGTTGACAATGCATATGAGAAGGACTAGAATCCAGCTCCTTCTCTTAGACCTGCTGGTGATGCCGGGCTCAAAGTAACAAGAAAACAAACATAAGAACATAGGAACTGTCCTTTGCTGAGTCAGACCATAGGTCAATCTTGCCCAGGAGCCTATGTCACATAGTGGCAGAGAGTGGATGCTGAAAGGAGAAGGGAACTGGGCATGACCAGAGGCATGATCAAACTTTCTGTAGGTCAGAAAAGAAAGTTCTTCTTAACATATCAATGTGAAAGAGTCACTGGGTATGTCTACACCACTTTCCTAGCACTACTGGGATTGCCATGGAGAAACAGACCTTGTCTCTCTCTCCCTTTCCACACCTGCCAAAACTAGAAATGAGGCATTCTCAAGCATACTGGAGAATGGTAGACTGCTCCCTCACTCCAGTCTTTTCTTCAAGATGACTAGGACTAATTGAAGCGGTATTGTCCTACCATCCCAGCCAGGATATTGTGATGGATGATGTAAAAACACAAAGGAAAACAAAGTCCTGAAGAGGTTGCAAATTAGGGATAAACATCCTTTTATCCTGTATGTTGATGTGCTATGCATCTATTTGGTATACCGTCTAGCTATGGATCTAGCTATGCATCTGATGGTATGCTGCTAGGTATTGCTTGTGTATCAAGACATCATTTTTTTAAAATAATCAAGCACTTCAGATGACTTAAAAAGACTCCTAGGATTCCAGAAATACCTCAGTAAGTAATTAAGAACCAAGTTTCTGCTCTGGTAAGCCGTAAGGCTGGTAAATCAGCATGAATATATACATCTATTTCTGAACTCCTATATCTGAATGAGGCTACTCTCAAGCTTCTTTCATGTACCAACCCTGCAGTATAGGAATGGGCAGAGAAGCAGCCATTCTCTTTTCATTCTTTCCACTGCTCTCCCCAACACTAGGTTTCTTCTCTTGACAAGTCTGTTCTCCCTCATCACTGTATAACACATTTTCTTAGAAGTCTATCAGTTACCAGTAAATTGCTCCTTGCTGATGAAGTCGCAGGGCTCTTGTCTAATCTTATGGCTAGATCAGTAAGGTTGCACATCCCAGGAACTTTGGGGGACTATATGGAGAATTGGAGGTGACCTCTGACACTCATCACAGACTCCCTGGCATTTTTAAACCCATATCAGTGTAATTAGTAGACTCTTTCCTCTCTTCCTTCATCAGTCATTTCATTATGTACATCTTCCATTGTGTTATAAATTATATAAGGCTGCTTATACAGATCTCCTATTTTGCCTAAGCACCAAGCAATGCAAAATTCATTCACTATATGATTCATTATGATTTATCAGCCTGTAGCCTAGGAAAGCTTATGCCTTTCTGAATTAAGGTTCTACCCTTCCCTGCCTTCTACCTGACTTCAGACTAATACAGCTAACTACCTCTCTCCTTATTCATTGTGTGCATCATCATTTTTGTCATGTGGAAAGGTTTGTGCAACAATTAGGAACAATTAGGAAGCAGTTTTTTTCTTTGTTCTTTTACCAAGAGACACAGAAGGTCGGTATCACACCAGAATCTCAGTCAACTTTAAAGTCCAGTATATTTTTTTATATTCTATCGTCCAAGAACTGGAGCTGGTCAATTAAAAAAAAATTAAGAAATGAACAAATCCAGTTTTATGGGGAAAAAAATCAAGAAACAAAATAAAAGTGGTCCTATCTGTCTCTCTAGACAGTTGGTGAAAAACAATCAAACTTTGAATACATTATTGAAATGTATTGTCAATATTTTTGTTATTTTTTTTCCAAAGTCAGTAGATGGTTTTGTGCAAGCATGAAGCCAGGTTTAAGTTGGGTTATCCAGAACAGTAGTTGGGCAGCTGCCTCAATGTCTGGCGGATAGTAGTTTGGAGTGGGGGGGTAGTATCTCACTGCAGGTGTTCAGTTAGATAGGAAAATAAGGGCATCCTCACATCAGGGATTGTTCCAGGCCATCCAACACAAATCTGCGCCCCCAAGATTCACTGAGGTCTGCAGAACCTTGAAGCCAGGGAAGGCAGGCAGAATATTGGCAGGTCAGTAGCACCACTACATTAATAGTATTCGCAGTGGTTAAAGGAATAACTGAGCAGAATCAAAACATATCTCTTCCTCTGTCTCCTCCTATCTGTGCAGCCCTCTAATCAATACCTCAGATGTAGTACAGTGGCCTCCTCTCCCCCTTACACCAACATACAATAGCAGAGATATTTGGTGTTTAACATTAATTTCCTCACAGGTCAAGTATTCCACAAAATATCACAAAAATTGCCTTGAATTCAGTGAACATACAGATAGCAAAAAAGATAGTCTGGCACCTATCCAAACTGTATTGAAACTGGCACAGCACAGCCCTGTGTAATCCCAAGTATGACAGCACAAACATGCTCACCTAGAGTCAAAGCAATTTAACTAAAGCAATATGCAGTTAAAGCGGCTCTAGTCTTGTGTGCAGAGAAGTGCTAAGACAATCTTATCAGAATCTACGTTAGTGAAACATGAGAGAGAGCTCAAAGATGATGCAAATTTCATCAGTTCATAGGTGCTTTGATTGTACCCTTAGTTTGGTACCAGCAGAGAAACTCTGTAAAATGGATTCCGAGATAAAGATATCAGACTTTATTATATTTTATTTTATAATTGATACATACTTTTATTAATAATTCAGTGGTGCTTGGAATTCAATCCTGTAACCTTTACTTAGTCTAAAATTATTGGCCTGGAATGATCTTAATTCCAGGTCTAGGAAAGTGGTGAAATATACAGATTGAAATACATCTTTGACAAATCAAAGAATTCAGATCAAGCTGTAGTTACTACATACTAGGAGAGTGGGAACCTCATTTTTACAAACACTATTCTCCATCTCTGGAAATTTTCAGAGCAGGTTAGGTGGACACTTGGCTGGAATGATTTAGTCAGGAATGATCCTTCCTTGAGCAAAAGGTTGGACGAGATGACCTCATTAGTTCCCATCCAGATCTACTTTCCTATGGTCTAATTCCATATATTTAGACAAGTTCGATTTTTGCCTAGTCTTTACTAGTGACTCTGAATTCATATGCAGGAAATTAGATGGACAAGTCCCCTTATTTTAATGGAATTTGTCCATCTAATCTAGTATGAATGGCAATAAAAATCCATCTGTTAATGATAGGCTGGGATTAAGCCTCCTGCATTTTACTGGAAATCTTCAGTCACTGAGATAATTTGGACCTCTTAAAAATCCATTACTTTCTAACAAACATAATTTTATTTATTCTTTTTTAATATCTTAGACTGTTATACAATGGACTTACAATACATAGGCCTGTAAGCCTCACCTCGGTGCTTGGGAAGATCTTGGAGAGAATCATCAAGGAGCGCATCTGTGGGGGGCCAGCAGGGGAGATCATGCTCAGGGGCAATCAGCATGCGTTCATCAAGGGCAGGTCCTGCCTGACCAAACCTGATTGCCTTTTATGACCAAGTAACTAAATCCTTGGATGATGGTGTCGCTGTTGACATAGTCTTTCTGGACTTTAAGAAGGCCTTTGACACCGTCTCTCACCCATCCTCATCAATAAATTAAGTGACTGTGGCACTGATGCCTACACAGTTGGATGGGTAAAAATGCAGGGCGCTGCACCTTGGGAGAAGGAATCCACAGCATACATACAGGCTGGGGAGTTCCCCTCTTGAAAGCACAGAGGCGGAACCCTTTCTTGGAGTCATTGTAGACTCCAAGATGAACATGAGCCACCAATGCCAGACAGCAGCCAGCAAGTCCAGCC
Organism: Crocodylus porosus; assembly: GCF_001723895.1. Lineage (NCBI taxonomy): Eukaryota > Metazoa > Chordata > Crocodylia > Crocodylidae > Crocodylus > Crocodylus porosus. Next base: position 23,429,690 of record NW_017728948.1, read on the forward strand.
ACACCTTGTCATGCATCCAAAGCTGCATCTCAAGCCGGTCCAGAGAGCTGATACTATGGTCAGGCTGCAGTTGGAGTACTGCGTCCAGTACTGGGTGCCGCACTTCAAAAGGGATGTGGCCAGCCTGGAGAGGGTTCAGAGGAGGGCCACCCACTTGGTGAGAGGGCAGCAGGACAGGCCCTACGAGGAGAGACTGA
>NW_017728948.1:23434698-23463805 GCF_001723895.1 Crocodylus porosus
CCCAGCGGGCTTAGTTTAAAGCCCGGTGGAGCAGGTCAGCCAGCCTGGCTGAGAAGAGCCTCCTCCCCAGAGGAGAGAGGTGGAGGCCATCTCTTCCCAGCAGCTCGCTGCCTCTCTCGCCAAAGAGCGGGCTGTGGTCATGGAAGCCAAAGCCTTCCCGATGACACCAGTGCCACAGTCTTTGGTTGACTGTGTGGATCCTCCTCCCCCTCCTCAGTCCATAGCCCGAAACTAGGAGGATGGACGAAAACACCCACCTGAGCTCCCAGACACCTAAGCCCCGCTCCCAACTCCCTGTAGCGCCTCATGACCTGGTTTTTACAAAATACTTTTCCATCAATAGATTTCAGAATGCTTTTCAAAGGAAGCCAGTGTCATTTTCCAGCTAGTGACTTACCCAAGATCATCAGTTGGCCAATAGCATAAGAATGATTGGAACTGAGAACTCTTGAGTCCCAGGCCAGTGCTGCATCCTTTTGTGCATACTGCCTTCCCAGGGCCCCAGGAAGGAGATAAAAACTCTTACTTAATTTTTAATATATGGCTAATTACTTAATATCAAAATATGCAGAGAAAAGTAATTTCACTAAGGAAGGAAGAAGTTGTTTCCAGTGTGTTCTGTTTAAGTACACATTCTCCTGAATGAAGTAAAGCTATGCACTTACCTTGAGTCTGCATTATTGGAGCTCAGGGTAAGCAGTGTTCATTACCGACAGGAACAGCCCACGAGTCACTTTTCACATTTTCTTACCCTCTTTCTCATCTGGCCTTAATGTGTTTAGTAGCAGCAGTAGTCAGTTCAAGGTTGTTTTAGAAACCTTGAAAATGACCGCTTCTATTCAGTTTTGCCAATTATGCACTGAAACGGAACTCAATTATGTTACAAAGCAGACAGTGGGGTGACCATCACTATGCGTTTATGCAGTTTATGCACTTCACTGATGTGCAGATAACCAGAGTTTGTTGCAATGTAAGTGACAGATAACAAACTGGGACTAGCATTATACAGATGAGCAAATTATACACTTGTCCAATATGTGGACTACACAGTAAGCACATATGTTGGCATGAAAATTGCCCTGGAAGGGACTGATTCTGCATAAACGTTGAGGCCAATTCTCTGTTGCATTAAGTCTCTTTTATAAGATTCTGAGGGCAGAAAGGGGCATAAAACCAAGCAGCTGTCTTTCTCAGAGAACGTCCCCAGCATAAGGAAGTTCCCTGGATGGCACAGAAGTGGCTGGGCTGAATATTTCTCACCCACCCCTTCCAACCCTGGTTGTAGTAGGTGTCTGGTGTGGTGAAGAGATCATGATCAGTGCATTACTGCAGCACTCCTGTTATGTACATTTGACAGCTTACAGCCAGTTTTCTCCCTTCCTATTACTTCCTAGGAATAACTGCATTACAAAGCAGCATGTGGTCTCATGTTTGTGTCATGCCAAAAAATGAATCAGAGCTACATCAGATTGACTGTGGGTGGAGTCCCATAGCACCAAAAACAAGAAGAAGAAAACCTCAAAAGTGGGCTTATTCTCTTGAGCATCTCTGTGCAGGAAGCCCCACATCACCCCACTCCCCTTATCTCAGACACAGCATATGTGGAGATGGAAATTTGCTGGGTCAGGTACCACCTTCTACTGCTGAAGAGCTCTACTCTACAAGAATGTGCATCGCAGTCTAGCCAGAATCCAGCTACTGGGCTTCTTTCTGTTTGCTTTATATGGAGTTTATTTTTTTAAGTTATACCAAGAAGGCACATGTAAATACATACAGCATAATTATATATCATACATTACCTAAAAGGAAACGTAACAATTCAGTAGCCTAATTATCATCGTACATAAAGATGGCTATAAGGTCTACTATTTATGCATGTACTTTAAGCTTACTGGATTTTTTGCAGCCATTGCACTATAAAATTAAATAAATTACAGACAAATGTGAAAAGAAAAAAATTCCTAAATATTTAATGATATTTAGCTTTGTTCTTATGGAAGTTTTAAATTTTTTAAAGTACAAAACAGACAGCAATGGAATGTTTACAATTAAAAAGCTTTCAAAACACTTTTGTGCTTTTATTTATTATTTAAAATAATAATTATTTTATTATTATAATATACTAGCACTTCTGGAAGGAATTGATGGAGGCTGCAGTTAGGCCTACAGTGCTTTTTAAAAGTACTTCAAATTAAAGAGATGATTCAATAATATCATAATTAAATTTCATGTCCACATTATTGTGGTTCTCCTGTTTATTAGAACATGACCTACATGTCAAGAAGTAATATTTTGTACAAGTGCTGGAATACATCATTAAGACTTTGCAAAGAGTGCCCTTTGATCCAAATTATATGCCCTTTGTACATAAAAACAATTAACACTGAGGCACTTTATGAAGTACGTAAGTAGTTATGGTTATACAGAATGTCAAAGACACTAAGTCATTATTAAATGGTGCCATATAGGCTGCACTAGTCAGAAACAGAAATTAATGATGCAGTGGGAGCTCTTCCACAAATATGTATATTATAAATTTTAGGGTTTTGCTTTTCATTTCTCCATGTATCAGAGCTTCTAACTCAAGCAAAGCTTCTAAAATTCAGAGGGAACAAAATAATGATATCGTTTCGGCATTGATAAATAGTCTGAAGCCAGTAGCATGCTAAGAGTTTGGAAGGGCACCCATAAGAATGTATAAGAGGCTATAAGATAAAGTAAATGGTTGTCTGGAAGATAACTAGCTTGACTAAAGCATGCTGAGCTCAGTCCAGGAATGAATAGATGAAATGCTATGTGCTGTGTTAATACCAGAAGTTAGATTTCACAGTAGATCTTTTGAGCCCTAAAATCTACGAATCTACTGAGTGGTGCATTGATGGAAATGAAGTAACTGTACCCTACGCCTTAGTTTCATAGTTTCTAAGGTCGGAAGGGACCTGAGCAGATCATCAAGTCTGACCCCCTGCCATGGGCAGGAAGGAAAGCTGGGGTCAAATGATCCCGGCTAGGTGATTATCTAGCCTCCTTCTGAAGATCCCCAGGGTAGGAGCAAGCACCACTTCCATTGGAAGTTGGTTCCAGATCCTAGCCACCCTGACTGTGAAGTAGTACCTCCTGATGTCCAGCCTGAATCTACTCTCAGTCAACATACGGCCGTTATTCCTTGTTACTCCTGGTAGTGCTCGGGGGAACAGGTCTCTCCTGTTCCCTGCTGGTCCCCCTTGGTAAGTTTATAGATGCCCACCAGATCCCCTCTCAGCCCTCTCTTGTAGAGGCTGAACAGGTTCAGGTACCTCCTTGGACCTGCTCATGATACATCTGTGGATGCATGACAAGGTGCAGTTAGCCCTACTGACTGAATCCTCACATTGCCTTCTTTAAGGTGCTGTAGCAGCTATTATTTGCACAAGCCCTGCCACTCCACCTAGATCCAGGAAGACAGACTCTTCCATGGTCCATCTATAGCAGTGGTGCTCAACCTCTGAGTTTTGTCATCTGGCCTGCAGGACTCCCCACAAGTCCAGTAATTTAGCAGTGGGGAAGTACTGGCAATTAACTGTGCCACTGCTCCCCCCGCACCAAATTTCCCAGCCTCACAGCCCCATGTGCTGGATCAGGCTGGGGTGGCAGGTCTGATCCAGCATACATGGACTCAGAACAACAGGCCCAATCCAGCATGCACAGGGTCAGGAACAGGACTAGGGCTAAGGCCAGGGCTAGGGCCAGATCTGGCATGCATGGGGCTGGAGCCGGGCCAGGGTAGTGGACCCAATCTGGCATCACTTGGGTTGGAGCAGCTGGCCCAATCCAGTGCACAGGGGGCCAGGGCTGGGGTTGCAGCAAGGACAGTGGGCCCAATCCAGCATGTGTGGGGCTGGACCATGCCCACAGACCAATCCCATGTACTGCACCTGGCCCAAGGACTGACCCTGCACCATTCACCCAGCTTGCCACCAAGAAAGAGTGTGCACAACTAATCCATAGGGGTCAGATTGCAGAATCAGGGCCATGTGTTATACAATTGTCAATGGCAAGAATTCCTCAGGGTTTGCTCTTTTATTGGAATAACTGTGTAGTTGGGATGGAGTTAGACAAGCTTTCAGGTGCTACAGATGAAAAAAAAAAATCAGATGAGAAAAATACAGTTCCTTATTCCTCTTCCTGGGAATTTCTATTCCCCCCGACCCCTTCTACTACTGTCCTTTACTATGCTATGCCCTGCGCATTCAGACTTTATGAACAATGCCTTGCATTCAAAACCTTGTCTGACTCTGTCCCAACTATACATAGTGCATAGTTGGTCTAATAAAAGATATCACCCTAAGAAATCCTTGCCTCTTGCATCATTTCTAGATCATCATGCCTACAACATCACTTTAACACCACCATAACATTTGGCAATGGCAGCTAGAACTTTGGAGTTACATTTTTTTCATTTGATGTATATACTCAAAGGAAGAGAGAACATCTGTTGACCAACAGCTGAAAGGCAGTAACTGAAAAAATGAATCAGAAGAAAATGGTTTAAAAAAGCTGACCAAGAGCATTGCCATAACTAGTGATACCTCAGATCACAATAGCTTTCAACTAATCCAGAAGATAATCATGGTAGTTACTGTGGATGGATGGTAGAAGAGACAAAAAGGAAGCTGGAACTATGTAATTAAATTTCCAATTCAGGTTTACATTCTTAAGCAATAATGACTATGGGGAAGGGTATTTCCTGGCAGTTAATGACTGGCTGGAGGATCTGAAGGCTTGAGGTAAAGCCAAGGACTCTTAATACAGTCAGTCATTAATTGCCAGGAAATGTCCAACTCAAGAGGTTATTATTGCTGTTATAAAGCAAAAAAAAAAGAGGGGGGGAGAAAAAAAAGACAATGATTGCTTTTTTTAAGTCGAAAAACTAAACATGGAACTGCACGTTGCTATGGAGACAGAGCTATGGTTACAATATTGGTCCTTTCTTAGCATTTAAAGACTGATCCAGTAGAAAAGCAAGAGTTTATTCTAAGAGTTCCATGAAGTATATAATTGGTAATTTAGAACATCAGCTTTGTGCCAAAGGCCACATAACATCTGCAGACATCAAGAGTATCAACAAAACTTTACAACACTGATTACAAAATACTGGCAGCTACTCAAAATATTTTATAGTTACACATACCTTCAGAAAGCATTTCCAGTAGTCCCTGCTTTGAGCTGCAGTGAGTGTCTCTAAGTAGGATCCTTGTAATGTCATATTGTACTCTTTCCTAGAAATTCAGTGCTATAGGGAATGGATCTTTCCAAATGATTAACGCTGAAGGCTTTTTTGGTCAGGTTGTGATTTCTCACCCATTTTTCAAGAGTGTCACTTCACTGACTTTAATGAAACTGCTCCTGCTTCACATCAGTGTAAGATGTAAAAACTCTAGTCCACCGTTTACCACATGTAAACTCTGAAACCTTATTATTAGTTTTCTTTCAGGCTTCTAAAACAAGTTACCAAGACCTGGTCCCTAAAGCATTAGTTCTTTTGCACCAAAAATACAAACAAACTTCATTCATTTTAATGGCCATGGCCTATGAGATTATCTTCCTTTAAGGAACCTTAGTCCTTTAAGGAATAAAGAAAAAAAATAACAGTAATATTAAGAATTTGACAGAGATTTCAGTGAACATGATCATTCAGATGATCTTGTGAAAAAGTTGATTTATATCAAATTACTAACTTGAGATGATGTTATAATTTCTAAGATTACAGCTACCACCCAGGCCTGAAGAAACCTAAACTCACTAGCACTTCCCCAATTAACTGCAAAGTTCTCCAGGTGCCTAGAGTTTTGCTCTTGCAGTTGAGTAACTTACCACCTATCTCTTGCCTAATTCTGCTTACCCTCCCCTGGAGCACCCAGTCCCCTGGAAAGTCTGATGTAGTGGTTATGCTCAGCACCTACCTACCACTCCCCAGTAGAATCAGGCCTCTCACTCAAGGCAGGTGTGAACACTTTATTTGACACCAGGCCTAGTGGTAACAGCATTCATCCAGGAATCCAAGACTATTTTAACAACATAGAGAAGGAGGGACCAAAAAGCAAGGTTCCTATCCATTAGGTGACTGCCCAAATCAGTAAGCTAGACACACAGGGTTTGTCTACACTGCCTTCCTGGCATGTCCTCCCCAGCCTGTCCCATCCACTCACTTCCATTTGCATGCCAAACCCAGAAATGCAGTGAAGCTCCTGGGCATTCATGCTCACAGTGGTAGATTTCAGGACTCCAAAAGCAGAAGTCTCAAGAGTGATACCTGGGGAGTGTCCCTGGAATAGCTCCATCACTGTATTTTTGTGTTTGTATGTGCAATGGGAAACAGGTAGGCCCAGTATGTGTGGAAATGGTGTGGAGTGAGGTATCGTTGAGGATGTGGTATAGACAGTCATCCTTCCTCTTGTCCTATGTCTTTGGCTCCATGAACCTTGTGTTTCTTTCTGTATAATGGCACATATTCAACAAAAGGGAAGGAGTGTACGTGGTTCTGGGAGATGAGTTTGAACCCCCTCAGGAACAGCACTACTTACACCTAGGGGGTCCACTTAACTTGTGGCAAGACAAAACAATTTTTGCTCTTGGTCACAGCACAAAGAGCGGATTTCATGGGCATATCCTGACAGCCCCACCCCTCACCCCTGATTGGCGGAGAAGCATATACCATATAATTTAATAGCAAATTCCATGGAAAGTAAATTATATAATGTATCATATTATTATGAATCTAAATATTAAATTTAAATCAAAATTTAAATATATTATAAATTTATATACAATTTAATATACATTTAAATAGAATATGCAGACTTCAGCATTGCATTTACCTTCTTAAAAGTTGGTGCTGAAGCATTTTCACTGCACTGACTGGTGTCTTCACATATGTCACTAGCAGACCTTAAGTCTCAACCATGCGATCTATGGCTGCAGTGATTGTTGTGTTGTTTTTGCATTGGGACATTCTAAAACTGTGTATTATACCAATAATAAACTTTTAAAAGATTGATTTAATGGGAAGTGCAATATTTCCTGGCAATTCTGGACTATGCCATTTTTCTCAGTCTCTGTGAAAACTGTGAAACAGTGAACTTAAGCAGACCCCTACTTACACCCCAGGTCTACAACTTCCTAAGCAAGTATACTACCCACTAAGGTACAGTAATAAACGGGAGACATCACAACCATTCACTCATCCCTGGGTCACATTTTAAAAGAAGCGTGATCCCTGCTCTGTTTTTGAAAAGAACTAGTGCCTCCCCTTATGGGATAGTTCTGGACAGCAAGTTTCAAGCAGGTGGAAGCAGTGATGTGCCTAAGCCCCAAGGAATGGTGAAATTTAAGATACACTCCTGCTCTCAGCTTTTCCTAATGGCTAGACTTTGGGTACTGACCACTCTGAATCCCATTTTGAGGTGCCTGAGTCACCTCTCCATGTGCTGTTTGGAGAACCAAGACATCTATTACAATGTTATTGATTCCACTCCAGGGGCAAAGGGTCTAAATGGTAGGCAATGAAGCATCTAACAGTTATCTACTTTATTCCTTTATAGTATATACCCCTTGGTAAGTATTTCTAACCTAATACATAACAATTTTCTGCCAAGGCTGCTCAAGCCAGCTGAGGCAGCCTCCGTGTCCTTCCAACCTAGATTTATCATTTAGGCAGAAGTTGGAAAAGCAAGAGGTTATTATTCTGTGTCTCACTGAATTGTGGTCTTGGCTTTAAACACCTGGCAAATGTATAGGTTTTGGGGATTTTGGGGAAAGGGCATGGGAAATACTGATAATTATTAGCTCAATATGAACTCTTGTTCTTTGGTACACTGTACCTAATTATTCACTTCCGTGATAAAATCTGGATAGCTCTCAGATTTGTTGCTGCTGCATCATGCATATAAAATGGTCTTTTCATTTAGAACATGTAATGGAACATTATCATATCATACCGTGGTTCCCGTCAACTCACATCCCAGTAACTAAAACATCTTTTTTCTGGGTTGGATAAATTCAGTCTTGTCCTGCTAAGATTGATCCAGAATATGCTGCAAAGATCATGACCTCAGCCCATCACTTTGATAATGTCACCCCTCTCTTTGCAACTACCACTGGCTGCCCTGTCTTTAGTACATCAAATATTAGGTACTTATTCGGTGTATCTACACGTGTCACTATGGTGACATTGTTACTCTTGGAAGTACTAAATCACAGCACAGTAACAGACTGTACTGTACCGCACATGTTGTGCACAGTTATTTTTAGCAGCTACTTTGCTGTAGCAGTGCACTATACTGGGAGAGTGTGTTGCTACAGAGAAGTAGCTGCTGGTCACATGTAGATGCTCATGGGCTCTACATTGCAGTGTCATGAGTAGATGCACCCATCACCAGTTTTAAGGTCCTTCCCAGATTATCCTCATCCTATCTGTCATCTCTTATTGAATCTGTAGGACTCAAACCCACACTCCATATAAATCCAATACATTTGCAAACAAGCACCTTGCTTTCACCTATTCTCATGGTTCTCCTTCAGATCCCTCCATTACATTCTTCTTGCCATGATGCCTACAAAAAAAGTCACTGCCAACAGCAGGTAGGTTGCTGAGGTGATGAAACTGCTGCAAATCAAGCTGAAAAATATTTCCATTTAATCCTCTGCCTCAGTTTGTAAAATAATATGAATGGAGCACTTGCATCATCAAGACTGGCCCTCAGCTCCAGCCGACAGCCATGAAACAATCCAGAAGACTGAAGAACAATGTCCAATCCAGTCTCCTGTGCACTACAAGTCACAAAACAATCCACTCCCCACCCTCACAACAACCTTTAAAACTTAAGACCCTTAATACAAAAAACTTAAGTCTCAAAAAGCTACAATGTGCATACGACAGGTTGGGAGCAGGAGAGAGGCAGGACACTTTTACCTGTTATCTCTTGTCACCTCTCATCTTGTAAACTCTTTGGGGCAGGAAGTGTCTTTTGCTTCTATGTTTATACAGTGCCCAGCACAAAGGAGCTGTCCCTCATCCATTATGAGGGGTGTTATGCTAATAGAAAAACAACAGCCATAATGGGAAGGTGGATTCCTGCACTCTCTTCACCTTCCATTTCAGTCGTAAAATACTGAGTAGCATATTGATTACTATCTGATTTCACACATTTAATCAGTGTGAAATCAAGTAATCACATTGACCAATGATGTCAATAGGACTACTTGCAGTGTACATACAGGGGTTCATCATGTAAATGTAATACAAGTGGGTCAAAAATACCATAAATAATTACAGGCACCACACATATGGGGATGACTTCATTTTGCCCAGATCCTAAATACAGCCCTCTTCTAATGAGGAATGTGGCAGCCATTAGGGTAAGAGGCAGGAAATGAGACAGAGTACCTTAACAACCAGTATTTACAGCAACCAGGCAGAAGGAAATGCCCAAGCTGGAATGTAACTAGGACACTAGAAACCCCTCTACACATTACAGGTATGGGGCAGTTAACTGGTTAATTGTGCAAATTACTTTGAAACCAGCTACATGTGCACAGGAGCTATCACACAATAAAAAGCTCCAACCAGCTATAAAGTTAGACTTCAAAAATGCGCACTAACTTTATCAAGCTTTAATTTGTACGTGTAGCAGGGCTTCCCATTAGCTGATGGCACTGGCTCCCAGCCATGGGGCTGTAACTTGCTCAGCTGGAGCTGGAGACTCTCAGCCCCGGCAGCTGCAGACTCTGGCCCAGAGTCCCAAAGCTGTGGACACTGGGTTCCGGTAGCTTGCCTCCTGGTGATCTCCCTGACCCAGGGATGTGTGGTTTCACATGTCCCTGGAATGGGGAGAGGAGATTGCCCCTGTGGTGATCCCCCATCCCCAGGGGTCTACGAAGCACCCCTGCAGCTGGGAGCCCTTCAGCTGGGGTGTGCAGGGCTCCCAGCCACGGAAGCTTGCCTTTTGCCAGTCTAGGGAAGCCAAACCCAGTCCTGCATAACCTCTAAGTTTTACTGAACTCCCACCCCAAAGAAGAATGGTTGCAGGCATCCTCTTGAATGAAGCAGGAAGCAAAAACTGTAGAGAGCTCACCCTCCTGAATCAGGAATGTCAGATTGTCAGCAGCTGATCCCACGCTTTGGGGATTACATATTCCCTGAAGCAAATCAGAAACTCTGCCAGTTCCATGTCCTTAAAGAAGACTTGTGAACACTAGCTCTGTCATTCGGTTTATATTTATTTAAATCGGTTTGTCCTGGTGCTTAAATAAGAAAAGCAAAAACGAAGACGGACATTGCTAACGACATCTTAAGATATGCCTAAGGCAACAAGGGAAACCCTGTAGGAGCATTACAACAACTGCTGCTTATTTTCTATTAGCAGCAGGCACTTTTTAATTAAGCTGGCCTCTGCTTTTGCTGTCTTGGGGCCTGATACTGTAAAGTGCTGAGCACTGTAGTTTTGAACCACTAAGCACTTAAACGTGCATTAGGATTTCAGTGGAACTACTAGACGAGAGCCAGAGAGCAAGCTTTTGATGAGTTTGGAGAACTTACTGAGCCCACAAAGTTTTCCAGATTCTTAATTAGTGTTATTTTTTAGTGTTTACTAGAACAAGTCATAAGGAAATAATAACAACATGCTATAAGGAATTTGATAACATATAATTAAGGATGGCATTCTGTTTCTTATTTTGTGCCATACAGAGGAAACAGTAAATTCAAACTTACAAAAAAATGATTAATACAAGATCTAAATTCTGACTGCATATAACTAGAAAACTGAGTCCCACAGCTTTGGAGCCTATGCATTTCTAAACACTCAAGACAAAATTTACTATCTCATGGGTTTATTAGTTGCCCATTACTGTAGCTTCTGAATACAGTTAAAAACAGCCTGAGAACTGTATAGGAGAATGGAACTGATCATTCAACTTGGCTTGATATTCAAGAACATTTAGTTTCCCTCTCAAAGACTGATCAGCTGATTGTATATAAATACACAGTGGCAGCCTTTGGGCAGACTTTCTATGCTAACAAGCTTTTCCATTAAGGCGTTCCAATCTCTCTTGGCCCCTAAAATATCATTGTAACAGAGTGGAAAAAAGGAAGCATCGGGAAGGTGCAAAGATGTCAATTTTATTTTCTGAACAATTTGGGGATTTCAGTATGTGCTCCTAATTTGGAATAAACCTCCAACATTTAGATGCATGGAAAGAAAAGTTCCAAAAGACATCAGGTCTATCAAAATGTTTAATTCCAACAATATTGAAATGGTCCAATGTAATTCTGACATGTTATTCTATAACACCTAATACAAAACAGTATTGAAAAGAAGTGTGATTCTTACAAAACATTAAAATGTTGAATCCCATTTCTTAAATTGGTGGAAGTATGCAAAACATTCCTGTTTTGATAGAAACACTTTTCTGACAGAAAATGATTGCACTGGTGTCTTTTCAGTCACATCCAATGAATTTATGGCATTAAAAATATATTTTAAAATGTTAATAATTTCACAAAAATATAATTTTATTGTTGTAAATTAGAAACCCTTCTAGTATTTATTTTCCCTTTTTACATTGGAAAAAGACTGGGGAGTTGTTTTTAACTTGAGAAAATTTTTTCTGTTGATTTGATTTTTTTTAATGGAAATTTTGTTTTGATTTTTTTTATTACACAAAAGTTGAGCAAAACATAAAACTTTCCGTGATATCTTTTTTTTTTTGTTGAAAAGCCATTTTCTGTCTGCAGAAGGGTGGAGAGGATGCAACAGTCTGAATTCTAGTAATCATGGATCACCATTCAATTAAAGGATCTAAATGGTATCCTTTGTAGCTACCTTATAGTTATATGCAGGAGATTTAAACTGAGGCAGTACTAAAATATTCCACAAACATACCCTTACATATTTCATAGGATTCTTAAACAAGTGCACTGGGGAAAACACTAACTCACTCACCATTTCCAGTTCATTAACTAGGCAACAACCGGGAGAATTTAGTACTTGGAACAACAGTAGAATTCACGCAGAATGAAGAAAACAGAAGCCCAGAGTTACGTGAAGGCATTGCAATGGCAAATCGCAGCAGCTCCAGGTCCAGCCAGATTCTGCTGCCAGGCTAAGGTCTGTGGCATGGAGGTCTCCATACCTTCTATACCTTACTAGAGAGCAGTACAGTAGGGCCAGCTGTACAAGTGGGCTTGACACAGCAAAGGGAGGATTTGTGCCAACTATAAACAACAGGGCGTTGTGAGTGATGCTGAAGGCAAGATGGGAGAGGGATTTTAAAATCTATCAAGATGAAATAACTGCCACATACCAAAACAGCCAGCTGTGAGCAACCCTAGAAAAGTAGTTCTCTCTTCTATCCTTCCCCCTGGACCAGCTGCTCTTTCTTTCCCAATAGGGTAAGATGTCCTTCCAGGTCCAAATCTGATAAAAATTCCTGGACTTTTCCCTCCCTAACTTCTTCCCCACTCTCACCCCACCCTTTTTAACAGATGCTCAAAGACCCTGGTCACACCCCTCCGGTTTTGTCCATAGGTGATTGGTAGATGGGAAGGGTGGGAGCCCTGTTCCTCAGACTGCCTTCGTCAATAAAGAGATGCTGACTTTTACTGAAAAACTGCACTTACCCCTACTCCAGCCTGAATTAATGTCTTCAGGTGAGCTGTACTGCAGGTTGTGGCTTAACTTCACCTTAAGGGTGAATTTCAATGTTTTGACAGGTGTTTAGTATCTCAGACAAAACTGCATTTGATATTCTTTGGGTCTGGTCATAAGTAACTATAAATCACAATGGAGCTGTGCTGATTTAAACCAGATATGGATGATATCCATGTTGTATTCTTTGTGCTCACACCCTCAGCAAAGTTGTGCTGTGTGAAAATGGATCTCATTTCACCAGGGCTCCATTTGCTGTATGTCTGTTTAATAACTTGGACAGGAATGCCATCATAAATGATCTGGGAAGGTGCCTTTTGTGACTCACTCAATAAAATCTACATGATTATAGTTGCAGTTGCACCTGAAAGAATGAATCTTTTATAGGCAGATGACTCACCTCCATAAAGGGGATGTTTCCAATTAGACACAAACACCACAGCCCTGTGCCTGGGTCTGTTCAGCTGACTGCATTGTGTCAGACTATATGTTGGCTTGGTGTACCCCTTCCCACAGCAAGAGCAAACAGGATGTATCAGAATTCTTCTTTTTTCCAGCAGGCAGTTCCTTTCCAATACTATTGCATCTGGCAACTGAAACAAGAAACAGAGTTTAAACAACCAGCAGGACAGAAGAGAAGCTGGACCAAAATAAATGTTCTTGACACATTATGGACAATCCCATTACAAAATGAGTCAAAACTTTCAGGGATTTTCTGACAATTTTGAAGAGCATCAAAACATTACATTGCTCACAGCTGTGAAACATCAGCTTTCTCCAGTAGTGAGCACCACAAGTAAAGAAGAGAACAGAATTTAGCATGCTAACCTGTCAGACACAAAGGGCTTTGGCAGACTGAAGCCTTCTGGTTTGGCCTTCTGAGATGCTAGAGAGCCATTCCAAAGCTCACTGAAATCTTCTTATTGACTATTGTAGAAATAGGGAGTGAGGCTAAGTACAGACAGTCAACAAGCTCACGACTGAATCGATTCAATCTTCTCAGGTTAGTCTAAACTGCAAAGATTGAACCAATAAGCAAGTGAACAGACATTTTGGCAAAGCAAGCCAAATCCAAACAGTTTATGTGAGGAGTGGCCAATTCCACTGCAGAAGGCAGGATAGATTTCATGACTTGAAGCTCATTTCATCAGATGCTGATGAAGTAAGCTTCAGCCCATGAAATGTTGTCTATATATGTATCTAGTACCTTAGTTAGTCCAGAAGATGCAAATCTACCTGGCCTTTGACTTCAGACTAACATGGCTAATGACATCTGTCAAGCACATTGTCCCAAGTGTTAATCGCCCAATTTGTTGAAGCCCAGAGCTCCACTAACCTAAAACCTTATTCCTGGACCACAATAAACTATAGCTTTTATCTACATGACACACTTCTGCCAACTTAGTTATGCCATTAGTGGTATGAAAAGATCACGCTCTGCCAAAAAAGCTTCTGCCATTTCAGTGAGTGGGTGTAATCCTGATAGTAGAAAACTCCTGTCTGAAAAAGGTACACTTAGTTTTGTCACCATAGACAAAGTAGCAGCAGCCCCATCATATAGATATGGTGTATCAAACATATGGCCCATGGGCTGGATCCACTTCTTGAAGCCATGTCAGTTGGCCCACGGGGCTCCTAGAGAGACCAGAAATTCAGGGATAAGGTGAGAGGGGGCAGGGCCTGCTGCTGAAATCTGAAGCATAGACACTCATTAGGGACAAGTGTCAACAGCAGGAGAGCAAGCAATAGCTACATTAACGCCCACAGCTCCCTGATGCTGTTTGTCCTGCCATGTCCAGTTTCACCCTACAAGGGACCCTACAGTCCAGATCTGGTCCAGGGGTGGAGACTGAGTGAGTCTGACACTCCTGATGTAGACTATGCCTACATGCTGGTCAAATGGGCCTCAAAGGACAGTTCTCAGCTACATATCTTGGTATTGCCAACTCACAGGAATTTATTCAGCATCTTGCAATATTTTTTTTTTATAACCAACATTTCTATACCATTTTTAATTCTAAAATTCCATCATAGTCATGCCATCTCTCAGTCTCACCAAGTTTGTGGAAACATAAAAAATGGTTGCCAGTATTGTATGTTACCCCGACTACTTTCTGCCTGCAATAAGAAAACCTTTGTTTTAGTGAACTCTGATAAATTTGCAAATATGTTGGATGTTCTCTGTTGAATTAATCAGAAGTGGTATGTTTTAACTAACACCATTAAATACAAAAGACCTAAATACAGGCTGCAAGGAAGGGATTTTAGCGGCAAGGGATTGGGGTACTATCATTTTTGAACAGCCAGTGATTGGCATTTGAGAAGGCATAGTTCAGTAATTTGATATAGAGCTAGATTTGCATATAGTTTTATTTTGACTTACTTCATGCCATCATGGTGGACAACTCAGTGTCTCCATATACACTGACCAGACTTTTGCACCTTGGAGAGGTCACTCCAGCTTCACTTTATCTTTCACGTGAGGATTGTTTAGCAAGCTGATGTCTCACTCAGCACAATTCTATTATCTTAAAAGACAAAAAATGCCTACTACTAGAACCTAAAAATTCACCTTTCATTTAAAAAAGCAAGAAAACTGTTTATTAGCTCTTAGTTGTTAAAAAGCCTTTGCATGGAGGACATAAACACACTCAAAAAAACACTCAAACAAACCAAAACAATATTCCAAAGAAATAAAACCTATTTTTTTCCAATTCTTTTTCATCAGGACTTAGAGCTGTGTGGGAAACAGTTTCCTGTTCCTCAAAATTTTTGAAACTTCAGAAAGTATTTTTAATCCGAATGAAAGCAAACTCTCCGAGACTTCCCATGAAAAGCAAGAAAGGACCTCTGCCCTAAGCCTAATGGTTAAGACTTTCACCTGAGCTGTGGGAAAATGGCACAGTAGGACTATGATCCTGATGCTTCCACATCCCCACTGTGTGTCTTGGCCAACACCTTACTTTTTGTTTCATGGTGGGTCTTCCTCCCCCTCATACAGAGCTTACAATTTTTTTTTTTTAACTTGGGCAGGCCACCACAGTATCTCAGTTTCAATGAATCAACATTTTCTAACAAAAATAATATAGTCAGAAAGCTCCAAACCAGCTCTACTCAGAACATTGGATTTTGGCAACAGTGCTACGTGTTGTAATCTAGCAAACCCTCCACCACCAGAGTCCAAAAGCCCTGTGTTTTGCAGCCAAGGTTCCCTTTATGATTCCAGATTCCCTAAACAGCCAGAGTCAACTGCCTAAAAGGCTAGCATATGTACCAGACTATATCCTGCATCACTGACATACACATTCATTAATTTGGTTACATCTTGATATAGCTTGATATAACTTAATGATACATTAAGTTATACATATGTAGGACTGCGAGTAAATACAATATAATTTATGTAAATGAAGCCTACCAGCAGCTAGATTTTCCCTTTCTCCTAAAGGGAGAAACAGCAAATTCCATCCCTTCAAACCTTTTAGCTCTGGGATCATCCCCACTCCTAATTCCTTAATTATAGATCAAATGGGGAAAGGCAGTGTGCTCCAGCTAATAGGTTACTAGCATAAAAATGAGGAGACTTAGGCGCCATTCCTGCTCTTACCACCATTTTAGTATGGGAAGCTGGGCAATCATTTCACCTCTCTATGTTTCTGTTTCCCTTCCCTGCTTTGTTTTACCTGTTTAGACCAGGAGTGGGGAAAAACATGGCCCACCAAGTGATTCTGTCCAGCCCATGGTGGGTCCTTCAGCCTCACCTGGCCCAGGCATGGGAGTAGCCCAGGCTGTGGCACTTGCAGCCTGTCCTACTACTCCTGGGTGGGAGGGTGCCACCTGGTGCAGAATGCAGTCTGCCCTAACCCCATGTACGGCTCCTAGGCATGCTGGGAGCTATAGTTTCCAGGTCCAAGTGGTGCAGTGATGAGGCAGGGGTAGTGTGGTGGCTGGACTTAGCTTCCCAGCAGCCCCCACAGTGGCGGTTCACTCTGCTCTCACACTGTCAGCTGTCACTGCCATTGTCTCGACTGCCACCACTGGACCTGGCCCTGCTGCCTAAACTTTGCAGCCTATCTGCCCTGCACCCTCCACTGGGGGTGCCAGATGAAGAGGGCATGTAAGACCAGCTCAGCACCCCCAAGGACAGATGGGATGGGACTGCAGGCAGGCAGGCAAAAGTGTTCAGGAGCAGGACAGGTGAGCGGGGCTGAGGAAGGAGATGGGACCATGAGGCAGTGACAGCATGGGGCCAGGGGCCAGGACAGAATTGCAGGGAACAGATCACAGCTCTGCCCCAGGCTCTGGCCCTGTGCTGTCACTACCCCATGATCCCAATTTTAGTCCTAGCCCTGCCCACCTGTCCCAGTCCCAGATGCTGCTCCCCACCCACCAGTGGCCTCTTCCCATCTGCCCGGCCAAGCACGCCCTGCCCACAGGGGTTCTGAGCCAGTCTCTGTGGAGAACTTGCCCACCTATCCACTCCATCTGATGGCCCCACCAGCAGGCGCTGGGCCCAGATAGGATCAACTGGCATCTCCCCAGCACTGCCCCCCGCCCCCAGCCCGCGCTGGGCAGTGTAAACAGCTATGATGGGGGCCCGAGGCCCTTGAGCCCAAATAATTAACCACCCCTGGTTTAGACTGTAAGAGCTGCAAAGTGAAGACTGTTTCCTACTATGTATTTGCACAACAGACCCCATGTCTTGGCTGGAAGACTTTAGGTAATACAAATAAATAAAATAATATTAAACCCAATAACGCTGTCATTTATCACTTGAATACCAATTAGGGGATTGATTTTGGTCATGGGAATTAAGGTAAGCAACATCTCAGGATAATCAGCATCTCACAGAACAATGCCATGCATCAGGATTGCAGAACTTGGCCCTGTATGAGTGTATTCATAAGTTCTTCTGAATACAATTTACAAGACATTGGGAACAAAAATAAAAAACATTTCTGTGGCCAAAAACTGAGAAACTTAGATCCATGTTGTGGAATTAGTAAGAGATGGAAAAGAGAGACATGTGGTATAGAAAATATATAGGCAAAGGATTGCTTAAAGGGAGAATGAAAAACACCAAGATATTTAGTGTTTTTATATTAGTATCCCATCTTTGCCAGAAAACTACTATGCAGAAGGTTTCTGTTAAACACAATAATCTCTTGATCAGTTTATATAAAATGATCTTCCCTATGTTGATGCCACCAAACTTCAGTATAACATAGTCAGGAGGCTATCATGTCATCGTATAATCACCAAACAATAATATACTGACATTATATATATTTTTCAAAAGTAAGGGAGGACTAGAATTTTAAATTCTACAGACTTATTTTCTTATTAAAGGCACTGCAGTGGCTGTCTGATAAATGCCTAGATATACAAGGGGACTTCCATTCTAGCCTTTCTCCCCTAACATTTGCTATCTTTTGTGCAGTTTTGCTGGCAACAATTGTGGGGACTACTCAGTACATAGGCCATTGGCATTTTAACCAGCATGTCACCAAGATATGCTCAGAGTGATTAGAATGCCAGGGGCTCATGGAGGCCTCTCTTTATTAGCAACTCCATTGTTACTATCACTGGTAGATCTGCACTAGTTATAGCTATGGTGGGAATTTTTTGCTGGAAAAAAAGCTGATGTTGAAAAGGCCAAATAGAGAGAGCCACTGCTATGAATGAGTATGTACTACGCTGATACCAGTGTAGCACCAGGGCAAAAAAAAGGAAACCCCTTCCATAGGAACCCATTTTAAAATCTGTATCTATAATACAGAATAATTTATTCTGCCCCAAATCCTGATGCCTTTTTAAAATCATTTTTCTTTGCTGATGTCCCAGTAGGAGTGAAAGAAGTCAATTGCAGCCAATTGTACTTTCTACTCTCTCTCAAAAGGGGATAAAGCTTTCAAGCTATTTGAATAAACTGTGATTACATCTTCATTTGTCAGTAATGGGATTACCACGCTGATAAAAGAGACTTCAGACAAACATACATGTTTAGGATTGGTGTAAATTACCCAAGAGGGTCGGGGGAGGGGGGGGCAAATCCTTTGGGCTCTTTAGGACCCAACCCCCCTTCTTTGAAAGCTGGCCTGCAGGCAAGATCCTTGAATAGCCTGGGATCAGCTGACCACTCCCTGCTGTGGGTTGTTGCTGTTTTCCTGTGCACATGCCCAGTGAACTGGAAAATACAATTATACACATCCAAGACAGCAGTTAGTTTTCTGACTATGGCTAACAAGCTAAGGATTTTTCAACTAATTGAGTTTCTCTCTCGATGAAGAAGATGTCATAAATCTTAGTCAGATAATAACGATTAAGAGATAAAGGAAGTTTTAGCAAAATATAAGTGCTGTTGTTGCTAAACGTGGATGGACTCCATGGTGTGATAATCTTTTTAACATGGCAACTCATCCCACATACAAAATATTTTCCATGTGCAAAGAACCATTTGTGAAGGAGAACAAATGGTGAAAGCAAACAGGAAAGAGATGAGAGAGAAATAAAATACAAATTCAAATCTTGTTAAAGCTAAAGAAAAATAATAAAAAAGAAAGACCTGAAAATAATCAGGCTTCAGATGTTTATAACAAACCAAATATTATAATGCAGAGTAAGTGCTCAGGAGGGCTATAAACCCCTTCAGAGAATGAGTATATGGATTAGTTAACTCAGCAGTAGTCTCCAACTTTATGAAGTCCCAATTTCACAAACGATACCACTTACTCCACTGACATCAGTGGGATTTCTTGTGGGATTAAGCACTATGCAACATATGTCTGGGCTGCAGAACTGGATCCTAAATATTTATATTGGAAAGCAAGAAATGTATCTGAATCATTGAGCCAAATTCTCTGCTGGCACTGAGTCCACTAAAGTCAACTGAGTTATAACAGAGTGTTTTCATATAGTTTCACATGAGACAGAATTTCTAAATTCTGCCAATTATTGGGTGAATCTACATGAGATGCATTAATGTACATTAGCCTAATTGAACTCACATAATGGGTGCGTGTCTACATGTGCACACCCTTAAAGCATGTTAAAAATGGCAAATTTAGGTGCAATTTGTTAAAGCACATTAATACACATGTAGATGTGACCCAGCACTAACTGTTGTGCCTGGTCTGCTCAGCCACTAGGGGCACATGGCAGAGCTGCAGGGACCTAGGACTAACTTTAGTGCCAAGTGTCTGCACATATAGATACCTGACAAAAATCACTTAATGCACATTAGTTTAATGCACATTAAATTTAATTGTACTTAAATGCATGTGTAGGCAAGCCCATTGGGTATGACAGGCACCCCTCAGAAGTTAGTTAAACAAGAGTCTCTGATACTTGAAACAAAAACTTAGCAGAAAATGCTGATTCAATTAAATCAAAACTTTTTTTAGGAATGCAGTGATTCTGCCAAAATTATCTACCAGAAAGTATCAGTTTGACATTATCATTGTCATGAGTGACTGGTGCCTCCTGAATCTGGGGGGCACCTGCAGACGCTGCCAACGGCAGCAGCCCTGTTGGGGGTGGGGGGCATCAGCCCAACTGACAGCATCAGTGTTGGCCATCAGGGGAGGCACTGGGCCCATCCGGGGGGGGAGGGCATGTGCACTCCCATTCACCCCCTACCAGTTGCCTATTATCATCATGCTCTTTTATAATAATAAAATAACATGGTTTTGAGAAGGTTGAATTCTGTGAAAAATTATGAGATGTTGGCTTTTCATCGCAAACCTGAAAATTAAGTAGTGTTGGCCAAGTCTTTGATGATGATGTGAAAGAATGAGGCTATAGAGAGAAAACGTAAAGCGAAAGGGGAAGGTTGAGGAAGGGCAAAAATAGAGGTGATTGTACAAGGGAAGAAATAAAGTGATGAGGGAAGGAAAAAGAGTAGGAAGAAGGGAAGAGAGGGGAGAATGAGGCATGATGAAAAGGTACTGTGAACCTAGTGGGAAAGTAATCTCAAGCCATTTTCAAGAGAGATCAGAGTCAAGTGAATAGTGGAAAGGTCAGAGTCAAGTGAATAGTGCGTTTGCAAAGAAATTATTTAGTAAATGATCAATAACACTATAAATCACATTGTAAAACAAGGCAATAAAACAGTTGCAAAGTTTGCCAAGCATCAGAGTAACGAGGCAAGGAGCTAATAAGAGAGTCAGTAAAGGAGGAAACATGTTGTTCAATAAGGGAGGAAATGAGCTTGTTCGGTGAGCATTACAGATGAAGGCTCCATCATTCCTGAGAAGTTCAACAGATGTCAAAGCATATGGGTGTCAAAATGTTGTCTGTACTGGTTCCTCTGCTGGTGACAGCAGTTAGTTTTTTTCCCTGAATCTTTCTTGTCCCTTAGGCTAGTAGTTCTGGTTAGTGCTTATCCTGAATTTTAGGCTTGAAATACTTAAAAATCCAGCAACTTGGCCAAAGATCCAAGAAAAGAAAAGAAATGACAAGAACAGAACTGTCACAAACAACGCAACAAATCCCCCTCATTCTCCATAATTCTTTTGAGTATTCCAAGACAAACCCAGTATTTTAAACTGGAGAGCTGACACAAATCAACAGGGATCATGGTTTTCTCTTAAAAAATCCAAAATTCCCTGACAAAACCCCCTAGAATCTCTGACTTAAAACCCCAAATCCACGTGTTTCTGCAATTAAAATTAAACACCACTATATATACATATAGGTATCAGTTGAACACTATTTTTTATATACTTACAATTTTAAAGCAGTTTGGAAGTCTACCAGTGCCTCAATCATTATAATAAAATAAATTCTAAATACCTATATATTTTGGCATTTGATTTTGGTTTTTTTATCATGGAAAATCAGAGTTGTCCCTGCCCACTTCGTTCACCAGGACGCAGGTCCAGCTGTAGCTATCCTTCCCTCCTCCCCCTGCCCCGCGCCACTGCTTTGCAGTACTAAGAAGCTCTGATATGCCAATGCCCCTCACTCCCAAACCACAGCCCCCCCTCCCAGCCCTGCCAGTGCCCCTTGCTCCTGACCCGCAACCCCTGCCTACCCCCAGCTCACTCCCTCCCAGCAGCAGCTCTTCCCCTCCCTCCTCCACACCAGGACATGGGTTCAGCTGCAGTTGTGCCCCCTGCTGCTTTGTGACTCTAAGTGGTGACAGCACATCCCACATGGCCCAAGCTGCCTACCCTCAGTCCTGCCGGAGGGAGCCCCCAGCGGCCCCGAAGCCCCAGCCCCGCAAGCCCTACATACACTGAAGGCTACAGAAAGCAAAGGGAGTCTGAGCCAGCCCAGGGCTTAGGGTTTCATGCCCTTTTTGCAAGCAGCTTGTTGCAGGCTGGAACAGAGAGCGGAGAGCTGGTTGCAAAAAGGGAAACCTGCGGTTTTCCACTTCAAATGGGAAAATCTCCATTTTCCTCCTTTAAAGGGGAAAATTTGTGTTTCTCCACAGGAAATGGAGAACCTGAATCCCTGAAAATCACAAAACACAGGAGCAGCATACTTCCTATCTGAAGCACCATTTAAAATGACATAGGCAAGTCATGAAACCACCACAATTTCTGAATAACTTTAAAGTGTCAACACGTGAAATCCAGTCATTCTGCCCCAAAATGTTAAAGGCAAGGTTTACAGCAGAGAAGACTATATCTGAAAGAAAAGGATATAATCATCTTGCCAAGGTCAAATAATAAGGAGCTTTTTTTTGGAACAGCTACACACTGAGAAGGGGCAAGCAATGGGATATCTCAAAGTTCCTCATGTTGTAAACTGGAATAGCAAACAGTCAAAGGACAGGATAAGATGTTTGTTTTTTTATTCCTTTGCTTGCCTCAATCAAAAGCATTTCTCAATCTTCATAAACTTCCAGTTTGCAAGAAATTTAAAACACAGGACCTGATTCTGAAATAGCTGACACAATCCAGTGGCTTTTATTTAGTGTGCTTATCTGGTGACCATTACAGTATTATCCAAGCGTTCTCCACCCTTGCAGTAGACACTGCCTTTGTCTCCCCTGTTTTTCACCTTCTGGGTTATTTTTGGTTTTGTTTGGTAAAGTTTGTGGTGAAGAATTGGAGTAAACAATTTATAGGTCTCTTTACAAAAATGGTTGCCTGCACATGAATGGATTAGATTGGCTATCTTGTGAGGCCCATTCCAGTCCTATGTTCCCATGTGTCATGCTGGGATGTTGGCAGCTGGGTCTGGAGCCACTCAAGGATCAAGGTGCTGATCCAGGTCAGGATGAGTGAGTAGAATCTGGGGGACAAACCAGTTCAGAGGGTCACAAGGTCAATCAGAGAGTGGGGTCTGAAATCATGCTGAGTAAAGAGCAAAGGAGGAGTAGACAGAGAGTTAGGTTACCAACGAGCCAAGTCAGACAGCCAGGAGATTAAGCTGAGAGCGAAATCTAGGAGTGAGCTGGAGGAAGCAGCAAAGTTTCTCATAGGTCAGGTAGAGCCCTTTTGCCCAAATGCTTCCTGTTCCTGTTCAGGCATTTGTTCAGGCATGCAGAAGGTGGAGGGCCAGATGACCCCACCCAGTAATAGGATGCGGGTGGAGGATTAGGCCCTACTAGAGACTGCAGACCAGCCTTGATGAGCCATATTGTGGCAGGCTGAGGCCCCAGATTCAAGGCTACAGGCTGATACCATGGCACACTCCTTAATGTACTTGTCTTCTCTGCAGCCTCATCCTGGTGATCTCAACATTTCAGGCAGAAAGCTGAGAACCTAAGTGACCTGTCCAGAAGTCCTAGCAGAGAAGAATTAGAGGTAGCTTAATGAATAAGCAGTCTTTATTCTCTTTAGTAGAATTATTCCAGATTGACAAACAGCAAACCAGAGCAGAATCAGAAAGATGGGATGTAATGAACACTTCGTAGTCGGTATTATGGGGACAAAGGGAGAAACAAACATAGTAGAAAGGAGATGGCCCTCAATCCCAAAGAGTGGTGACTCAAACACTGTATATGTGCAAGCCATGGACAGGAACTCTACAGAGAGAGTGCTCACTTACAGCCATTGGTTCACATGTGGAAGCCAGATAAGCATGTGTTCCTTCCATAGCTCTGATGCTGCTCTCTGGGCTTTTCTCCACCCAGATGAGCCCCTCTGGTTTAGGCATGTCTATACAGTGCAAGGCAAGGAGCATAAAAAACTCCTCACTAGTTCTGCATACTCCAGCTCCAGAAACAGAAGCAGTAGAGTTATGTTAGTGTGGCACAGGCTATAAAACCGCATTGCAGTGCTACACTAAAGTGGCTATACTGCTTCTGATTCCACAGGTAGATATGCAGAGCTAGCTTAAGTTTCTCTGTCTAGTACTGTCTTGCATAGTATAAACTACAGCATACAAACCAGGTCAGGGAATTACTGCAGGATGCTGACTTTTGACATGTGGACATATTCACAGCACTGCCTGGTAGTATTTAATCTTCCCTGCAGCGCAGGTAGGGCAGACAGCCAAAAATCGTTGCTGCTTCCTGCCCAGAAGTACTGTGGGTGGGAACTCCCATTTCCCAGCTATAATTTGATCCTTATTTCATTCATTGTTTTGGAAATGTCTTTGGTTTATCTACTCATTTTGTTTTTGTGTGTGATACTCAAGCTATACATAAAAGGAGAGGCTGAGAAAAGTGGGAATCTCAAGGGTTTGAGTCAGCAGGCAGATGCACACACACTTTTTCCTATTTCATGGTTTCATGTTCCTTGAACTTGAGATTCAAATAGACTGCAAGCTCAGAGTGGAAGTCAGATGAAACCACTGAGTTGTGCTTGATATCAAGAGAGCTAAAGTGTCTCTGTGTGACTACCATTCAAGAACTGACTTGTATTTACTGGAAACTCAACTCAAAACCTTACACATTTGCATGTTGGAGCTTCCACCTTGCTCAAACTGGCACTGCGCTTGTGCCTCACCCCACAGTGCCACAATGTCACCAATCTCTTCCTTGGTCCAGATGGGGCCCAGGTGGAGGGCACAGTTGTGGTCATGGCTGCAGATGGGGAGAAGGCCATTGTGAGTCCTGCACCAGCTTTCTGAGCCGTCACGCAGCTGTCCCTGAGCTGCAGTGCCTGGACAGTTGCCTTTAGTGCCCAGCGCAGAGTTATGGCACGGGACAGTCATCTGCATGGCAGAGTCCATGTCCTACAGTACCCACAGGCTCCAGGAAGGCTGCTAGGGCTGTATTGTGGGCTGCTGGCCAGAAGCTCGCTGCAGCTGGCCCTGAGGGCTGACAGGCCTGGCTGGAGGCTGGAGCAGCCTGTAGCACCCTGCAGCTCCCTACAGCCCTGAACAGGGTGGTCCAGGCAGCTGCATGGCAGTGTAGAGGTGGGCAGTGGTACTGGAGTGCAGGCAGCCTGTGGCCTGCACAGGGGGACACACAAGGCCTGGCCTGCTCCCTGTTTGTGTGTTTCAGGGCTCAAAATGTCTGCAGCCTTTTATAGCCTGAGACAGGGGCTCAGCCCAGCCCTGGGGAGGACAGGTTCCCAACTCAAAGGTTTGGGGTTGGCCTTAGACCAGCTCCTGAGTGGTAGGAGGTTAAACTGGGAGCAAATTTACCTTGGGTTGTATCTACATATTCATTACTGCATAGTAACTAATCCCACTTAAATTTGATACCTGCATTTGCAAATTTAAATGGGATTAAATTTGCAGGTAGCAAATTTAAGTGGGGTTAAGGGTGTAGATGTGTGTGTTTACTGCATGGTAAACTATGCTAATGTGAAGTAATACATCTCGTGTAGACATGCCCTGTATGACTGTAATCTATCTTGCCTTCTGTAAAACAGGCAGTAAAAGGGCAGTTAATAAGTCACAGAGGGTAGCCTATAAAAGGAAGTTCAACAGGATATATCATTTTTACTTTAAAAAGATAGCCAATTTCTCTAAAATCATTTTCTTGGTTTCAGTTTGTAACTGAATTTGCTATAAGACATTTCTATCCGTTAGTAATGTTTAATAGTCATGCAAGCATATACATGATTCTATGAATGGGTTAAAACTATATACCCTTTACATATAAATATACAATATGTATTTCTATATGAGGATATTAAGCTTTATGGGACGAAATGCAGATCCAAATCCACAAACTGTTTATACAAGGAGTAGCTGAACAACTGTGGTCAAATAAAATAAAAAGAAAATATCAGAGCTAAAAATGATTTCTGAGAAATAAAACATGGAATTGGAAGAAAGTTTAGCTTCAAAATGTTTTGGCTTTAACGAGTGTTACTATAATGTGGAATGTTTCAACATAATAGTAAAACTGCCCCTTCACAATAGAATACATTGATTTGCATCTTTTGGATTCAGATTGACTTTGTGTCTCCAAATATGTTTTCCCACACTCATATGATTCCCTCTTGTAACATATTATGTCAGCAGAAAGAGAAAGAAAAATAGCCCTGGAATTAGAGTTCACATTTTGGACACCAAGTATTGGTAATTAAACCTACCTAGACTCAAGTTACTTTCACCTAGAAGAAATATTTTAAGTGCCATTCAAACCTTTTGCAATTTTCTGCAAAAATAATGACAAAGGCCAACATTTTTTACCTTGAGTAGCTACAGTTAGATGTCTAAAAATGATCTTTGGGATCTGAATAAGAGCATCACAATTACCAAACCTGCTGTACACGTGAAATACTCATTGACTTCAAAGGCCTGTTCCCACTTCTGAAAGAAAAGTACCTTCCCACAAATCCCTTTTCACTAGTTGTTACCAGTCAGACACATAAAGCTATAAACACTGTTCCATAATATCTGTAAATACAGATATTCCTGTTCTCTCCTGTATTATTGTTATCAGATAGTTTACGTAGAGGAGGCCAGAAAGCATTTGGTCAACATGGACTCACTAACTACTTCAGCAAAGACTTAAAGAGCTGAACTATCACATTGGAAAGAAAAATCCAAGTGTGGAAGGTAGAAATGGATGGGTCAGAAGAATCTGGTAAGACCTGACATTTACTGACAGTTTTCTATTGTTTGTAACTTACAAAAGAGTGTCAGTTTAACCAGGCTGAAATAACAACTAATAGCAACAGCAGCAGCAATGTAGAACAATGTATTTACAGAAAACTTCCTTTTTGGCTAGGCTCAACATCAGAAGCCAAATGTATGGCTGAGAAGATGAAAGAAAAGGTAGATTTCTAGCAGCCAACATGACTGGCCTTGCTTAGATGATGTTGCAGGACTTGAGCTGCCATATCTAAACCTGGACAAAGCCCTAGGTTTGTTGTTTGAAGGCAGCCTGAGTTTTCCAAGACTCAGTTAAGAGCTATGAGAAGAGGAAAATGGCAGACTTCACCTGGATTGTTAGGGGAGCTTGCCATTTCCAGATACCAACAATAATGTTCAGCATAAATTGGCAATGGTCCAACTCTCAGCTGGACTTGAACTTGCTGGAGAGCACAAAAACACCAGAAGACTCTCCCTATGCCGGAAGAAGGGTGTTTGTACCTGAAATCTTGCAAAGAACATTTTTTCCAACTATTTAATTGGTCTAATAAAAGATATCACATTTACCCAAAAAACATTTGCTGTCTATGTCCTTAGACCAACACAGCTACAACCAACACTCCAAAATCATGGGAAAAGACATTCTAATCCAGTTCATGACATTTTGAAACTATTGGAAAAAGACTTGTCTGCTTTGTAAGGGAAATAGCAATAATCAAAAAACTGATGGAAGCATTTCAGTTAAGTTTAGTTCAGGGAAGCAGTACCAATTTTGATATTGTGAGAAAATAAACCATGAGAAAAAAGACTATAAACATAAGGATGGCAACAGTAGAACATCACAAATGCCTAGTTAAAGCCACTCTCCCTGCTAAAAAAATGGAGTGGGAGAAAGGCATTGAGCTAAAAAGACAAGGTTTGGAGTACAAGGACAAGCTCTATTGATTTTCTTTAAATCTGGGAAACTGAACAATAATGGGAATTTTTCTATTGCACTGGACCTCTGAAATGCATGAAAATAGTAATCATAAGCTCAGACCTAACAGTTATTACACGAGCCATACCACAAACACTATGACAAAACTGAAGGACTTCTTGAGCCCACCTCAAATGGAGATAGTGACTGAAGAATGCACCTTTCTAAGCTCCTGGAAAAAAAATCTGCTCAAAACTGTATCTCTGGAAAGATAAACAATAAAAGTCACTGTCTGAGGTGGTGGTTTATGTAACAATTATTGTGGGTTATAGATTATCTAATAACTTGGTGATTAATTCTAATTATGATACCTCACAGGTACCCTGTAGAAATTCTATTCATTGACAGGTGCGTCAGGTGATTTCTAAGCAATTACTTTACACTGAATAAATGTCCCACCCAATAACATAACTAGGGGCAGAGGACTTTAAAAGAGACCCAGAGTGAGTCCCATCTCTTGTTAAGTGAAAACACATGATTTTCCCTGTCCAGATCCCACCATAGATCCCTACCTCTTGTGCACATGCCCATGGACCCAGGAGCTGCTGCATACTTGTCATTTTGTCCAACTCTCACCAGAGGCTGTAGGACATTACTCACAATGACTCAGCAGATTGTGTGTGGGCATATGCACCTTCCTGTCTAGGAGTCAAGAGCCTAGTGTCCCATGCAGTACCACTTACTGGACCCTGTGGCCATCAAGCATTGAAGAATCAACCAACTACTTCCACCTGGACAGTGAAGGAAAAGCCATCCTGGATGCCATCGATTCCAGAGTGCTGTGGGATCACCTCCAGACTGTCAAGTGGTGGTTTATGGTCTGCAAGACCAGCAGTGACTGGAGCAGATTGTCCTGGACACCTGGGATGATGTGAAGTGATGACAAAACTTCTGCACAGGGTCTTAGGGATGTGAGGGTCTCGCCCAAGGTCTTGGGTGTCCAGGGGTCTGGGTCACATGTGGGAGATACCTCTGCTAAGCCCCCCACATTTCCCTGCCACCCAGAGCACAAGGCAGAGATAGGAAGAAGGAGTGGACTTTTTTTGCCCTGAGACAGCTAGAGGTGGTGTTTGTTCTGCACTAGGCTGTAGCAGTGGAGCATGGCCTGAGTCCTAGTGTTTTCCTGAAGGGGTGTCAGGGAGAGAGGGAGGCAGAAGCCATGCACACTGGGATGCCAGAAGACAGAAGAGTAACTTGTATCAATAAGGGAGCTATCCAAGCGTTTGTTAAACCAGTCTAACCCCTATCAGTTGCGAGTTTCATAGATTTCATAGATTTCATAGACATTAGGGCTGGAAGGGACCTCGGGACATCATCGAGTCCGGCCCCCTGCCCAAAGGGCAGGAAGTCAGCTGGGGTCATAGGATCCCAGCAAGATAAGCATCCGATTTACTCTTGAAGGTGTTCAATGTAGGTGCTTAAGCCACCTCTGCTGGCAGACTGTTCCAGACCTTGGGGGCTCGGACAGTAAAGAAATTCTTCCTTATGTCCAGCC
>NW_017728948.1:23463928-23549470 GCF_001723895.1 Crocodylus porosus
TGGGGGCTCTTGCCTTGCCCACAGATTGTGCCAGGGCTGGGGCAGGGGTGGGCTCCCTTAAGTGCCTTGGTCTGCTGGCTTTGCAAGGGTCGCTCTGCAGGCCAGCAGTGGCAGTAGTCCCCCCATTCCCCAGCGGGCTTAGTTTAAAGCCTGGTGGAGCAGGTCAATTTTAAGACCCTATGTGTTGGGTGCACGGGGGGGCGGGGAGCGGGCATTAGATCCAAAACAGGAAATCTTGTCAATGATAGTATGGAACAACCTACAGGCTGGATCCAAACGGCAAGAGCTAGCATACCTATTTATTATACTCAGCTGATATCTTTGGGCATACTAAAACTTTTCCACAAGACTGGCACATTTTAAAATGGTTTGTCTTAAGCTTAGAAACCAAACCCAAAGAAATGTCAGTTGTTTAAAAAAGGGGACTTATTTTCACTGATGAAAAGACCTGGAGCTGTGCTCGGCTCCCCAAACATTTACAGGTATGTAGAGTTTTGTATGATACTGCTTCTATTCAAGAAGGTTTTTTTCTGAGAGTTTAACCCATACAACAAAATCACTACATAAATTGGGTGAGACAAGAGAACCATTTTGGTGGCAACAGCATGTGGTTTAGGCTTTTCATAGATAAAAAAAGCTCTTGTGACTGTTCTTTTCTTGGCCTACCCATGTCTTTAAAATCCTTCTATTCTGTACAGAGGTGCTAGTGCTTACAGTATTAACACAGGAACACACACAACTTGAGAGGATGGTAGTTTATTACAACAGGAGCTTGCATTCTCTGGAAAGGAATTACTGCACCACCTAAAAGGAATTCCAGGTAGAGATTAAATCTGTACAATAGTTCTATCACTATGTAAAGTTTGTGGTCAAGATAGACCCTGCATCTGCACAATGACTCTTTTGATTCAGAAATTCTGAAGGATGACGTGTCAGGTGGTTGGAAACTGCAAGGCTCTAATTTTACACAAAATCTTGGGCACCACATGGTAATCCTGATAACTAATCCAGATGGCCATGTTGCAGGGCTAATTGCTAATGGCTAAAGCAAAAGACCCAAAAATTGGGAGGTTAAAGGAATAAGTCATGGGAACAGCTCTGAGAGTCTGAGTTCTGTACAAGAGAGAGACTCTGAGTCCAAAGTATCTAAGCAGACTTGAGATATTCTAGAGATCCAGAAAACCCATTCACAACTACAACTTGATGGGAAGATGGAATGGTTCAGGCAGACTGACAGCAGACATTAGGGATGCAGTTAGTCATCCTCATAGAACAGCACTGAAGTGACTAAGACCTGCATATCATACTTCTTTTATGGTTTATAGATCAGGAGTCAATGAGAGTATGACATGCACTTCGTACAGAGAGTACAGTAGAGCTTAGCAACCTATCGTCACTGGATCCAATCTGTTGACAGGGGACTTTGTTGATGTTGGGCAGCAGGGGCAGCAGGGGCAGCAGGGGCTTCTCCCCGTGCATTAGTGAAGAGAATGCACTCCCCGTGCATTAGTGCTAGCAGCTAGGTCCTAGCACCTGCCTACTTACCTGTGTCTGACTTAAGTAGGGTCATTCTGGCCCTCAACCTGAAAAGGATGCTGACTGCTGTACTACAGAATTCCTCAAAAGCAAAGGACCCAGGAATCCTCTTTTTTTTAGTACATACTGAGGAACCGGAAGAACCGGGGGATTTAAGCCTCTCAGGAGAAGTAAAAATGTTAGAGTCCAAAACTGGAAAAAGGCTATACCTTTGTCAAGGAAAATTTGAAGCTTTTTATATAAAGAACAGATTCTATGATATTGGGACATTTAGGAAGACATTTAAAAGAAGGGAACAGATTTGGTTCCATGACCCTAGGAATAATGAGGAAATCCTAGAAATAAACTTTGGGAAGTGCCCCAGCTGTATTAACTACAGTGCATTAAATAATAGCTAGGAAATAGTTGGGTCTCAGAGATGAACTCAAAGCTATCCATACAGGCCATCTTGGGAGGTATCAGGAGCGAAGATTCATAATGTCCGACTCCCAAAACTGGGAACATATAGAAACTGAATCTGAAAAAGTTGTGACAATTAATTCCCTACTGGACCAGCTGACCCTTGAGGTCCCTTCAAGCCCTATGATTCTCTGATTATAACCAAATAGACAGGATGTATCTCAAATAGCAGATTCTACAGGGGGAAAAAAAACCGGACAGCTAATAGTGGCTCATTGAAAAAAAGCCCTTCCCAGATTCAGCAGGAACTGGGAAGTGAGTGGATCAAATGGTCAATTGTAAATAAATGAACTGCATCAAAGATGCCTGGGTCCATTATCATTTTCTTCTGCTAACTGAAACAATCCACAGGGCTCTGAATTCTAACTTACTATTCAGTTTTTACAAGCGTAACAAGTCTTTGTCCTGAAAATGAACTACTGGCATATTCCATATTCATTCTCTAAGTGTAGAAGGAGGAACCACAAACAACATCATGCCCAGTGTCATGAAGGGTGAAAATAGAAAGATTTAGGAACAAAACTATGGTTGCGCATTGCATTAGAAAAGCAGTACCATATGCAACTCACGTTTTCTCGTTTGTTTCTAAAAGATCTTCTCTATCATTCTGTAGCAGGGCATTAAGGTGCCTGCTACCTGGAAGGCAGCAGCACGGGCTCAGGTGCTGGTTGCTAGGGGCAACCAAGAGGAGGTAAGGGCCCACACCTGGTGAGTCAGCTGACCGGAAGGGGCGGGGCTGGCCACTATAAGACCCAGACAGGAGGGTGAGGGCTCTCTCTCTCTCAACTGGCAGCCAAGGGAGAAGGAGCTCTGCGGGAGCAAGCAGAGTAGAGAAGCGTGATGGCATGAGCAGCTTCTGTTCGCAGATACCGGGTGGAGAATTCCCCAGTAGGAATTTGAATGATGGTTAGCCAGGCAGCTTAGATTTTATGTGATAGCCCAGGGGCTTGTGTTATTGTTTTGTTGTTGTTGTTACACTGGAGGACCAGGTGAGGCTATTAGGGGTTGGAGGAGGCCTCATAGGGGCTCCATGGTAGTGTGGGGACCCCTGTGCCAGTGAGGGCACATCATTCAGGGGTGCATTGACCCCAGCCCCAGTGCAGGCAGTGGTGAGAAGCCCCAAAAAGGTGAGACAGGCCAGAGAGAGTGCCAGTGAGGGCGCAGGCTGCGAGATAAGCCAGAGGGCATCCGTGGGGCGCCGAGAGGGAAACTGACCAGTACATCTGCGAGGCTTGGGGTGTGGTACAGGGGTGGTTGGAGCCACACATAGTCCATAAGGCCAGGGTGCACCGAGTCACCCAAGATAGCACTAAGACTGAGACACATCAGAGCACCATGTCAGACAGGACTAGGGGCAGCCTCCCTTAAACATATTTAACATCAAAGATGTGGTGGGCGAGATTGTGAGGGTGCTTTTAATAACACCTTGGCACGGTAGGGGGCGCTAGGGGAATTCATGGCCACCCCTAGGACCCCACTCTGCTACACATTTATTTCAGGTTTTATGAAAAAAAATGAACACAATTACATGATTCTAGGTAGCTGCTGCTGCTAAGGCCTTGGCCCAACCTATGGGTGAAATTCTGTCTTAATGCAGGGAGGAAAGCAAGGGTCATGTTTCTTGTCTGGCTATAACTATAAGAAAGTGATAAGTGTGAGGTGATCATCCTCTGCCTGGGGTAGTTTTATACTAGCATCATCGAGGGCTTCTTTTTGATTAGGCTGGAACTGAAGTAAAGCATATGGGCTCACTGTTCCTGTCACTAGGCAGAGTTAGTCTTCAGTTAATCAGGACCACACACTGCATTGAAATAATATACCAGAATCTCTATCACCTTGGAATGAAAGGCCATCTTTGTCTACATGGCAGGAACAGTCATCATCTGCAGCTAGGTTCTTGTGCTTGGAAAAAAAATGCCATAGATTGAGGAGAGGATAGAAAATGGTTGTTATTCATCAAACCTATTTCCTATATGTCAGCACCATTGTTCTATTTGCACATAATTCATTCAGTGGTCCCTGATTAATGCAGACTGACTTCCATATAAAGCCAGAGAGCAGGCCTGACTTTGAGCTCCATGTTGGCCTAGCTAGAGGTCATGTACATCCCAAATACAAGTCCCCTGAAAGGCTACAGTGAATTCTTTTTTAGCGTTACTTCCATGAAAAAATGTATCATGGTTGCAGTTTATTAACTTTACAAGTTAATGAGTACATTGCATGATGGCTTGGCTCTCATGTTATCTCACACATTAGTGATAGCCAGGGATGAGTGTTTAAAAGTCTGCTTTCTAAATACATTCAGGTCCAAGGCTGTTGTTATCACAGAATCTAGATCTAAAAACTTGAGATATGATGTGATGTAACAGTTAGCAAGAAAACATGATACAAATAAGAGTGGGGCTGAGGGTGGCTGAAGTAGATGACTTGGGTGAACCATCCATTTTCATAGACTCGTCCTTCGTGAGCAGGGTATGAGTTGGAGGTGCTGCCTAAGGTGGGGGGGCACCAGAAAGAAGCAGACTATGCCTCACCCTCCCATCCTCTGTTCTGTGTCTTCCAGCACTTTCCAGCTCCAGGTTGTACAGGAAACAGCAGTGCACAGAAACAAATGTCAGTGAGGGCACTCTGGGAAATGAGGCTCTGTGGAGCAGCATCAGAGCTTGCTGGGAGGAGATGTCACTTAATTTTTTTGCTACTGCAAACGTGAAGCTTTTTGCCCACTCAACTCAACCTGGACACCTGTGGCAAAAAATGGGGTGACATCACCTGTCAGAAGCTGCAAACTTCAACTGCTCCTCCGGTGCCCTGCCAAAGCCTCCAGAGCCAGAAGATATGGGAGGAAGAGAGAGGTCGGGGCAGATCCAGAGAGGGTATGGGTGGCATGGTTGCACCCTGCTTTCCACAGTGTAGGTCAGCAGCCCCAGACACCTGAGTCCCTCACAGAGTCCACACCACACCATGGGAACAGCTGACCTTTTTTAAAGTCCATGAAGCATGTAAGAATACCCACCTGCTCTCACCAACCCCTTTCTTCCCCTCCATACTCATTGGCGCTCCCCCGCCCGCCCCTTCACTACATATGTCTCTGAGCACAGGAAGGGGACCTGCCTGCTTCTGCCACCATCCATGGCTGACCTGGGTGTGGAGGGGAGCACCACAGCTGCTCCTGCCCTGCTCCAGCTGAGGCTGTAAGGAGCAGCTGCACAAGGAGCCAGACTTGGCTGAAGACAGTGGCAGCAGCGACAGAAGATGGGTTCCCTCTTCCTGCTCAGTCCTCCTAGGCGTTCCCTGCCGGTATGGGAGCACAAGGAGGGAGAAACTGCCCATCCCTGTCACTGTCCATGGCCAAGTCCAGCTCCCAGCACAGCCCTGGTTGGAGCAGGCCAGAAGCAGGCAGGACAGTGGTGGTAGCAGACAAGTGCCCTCTTCCTGTGCCCAGAGGTGCAAAAACAAAACAAAAAAGCGGGGGGAGGGGGCACAGAATGGGAAAGATAGAGAGGTGCCACTGAACATGGGGAAGAAGGGAGTGAATGCTGACAGCAGGGGTTTGGGAGGAAAATTGTTACCTGATGCAGGGACTCTTAAATAAAAGTTCCCAGCTGCTGCTCCCTCAGCATGGTCTGCCTGCCCTGGCTTGGGGGAGGGGTGGGAGCAGAGCACTACAGCCACCCACCCCTGCCGTGCAGGTTGCTACTCCCATACCTCCCGTCTCAAAAACCTGGATCTGCCAATGTGGAGAGATGACTGGCTCACATGTAGTTATGCCTCTGGTGCTTACACTAAACTTCAGGCAAAATTCTTCTTAACTGGAACATGTCTTCCCCAGTATGTTACGTGTTCATGGACAATGAACAAATGATCCCACAGAGACCTTCAGAATAACTACTCAAAAACAAAATTATTTAAAAAAAAGAAGAAAGTCCCACAGGAAGTTCACCACATGATAATAAATCGGAATCCTCAGGGTAGAAACATGTTTACAGAAATGATTGAAATCGCCTAGTGACGTATCCCTAAACAAAGTGCATAGCATGTGTCACGTAAGACATTCTGCTGTAACAGCTAGTTTGCACCTATTGAATTATTACTAACTCTAGCGTATTTTGAAAAGTGAAAGGGATAAGGCCATCAGGCCACATAAAACTATGTTATGTTGCACAAAGTAATATTGTGTCTGCCAGAAGGTAACACCATTTGACATTCTACAAGTGAAGGTAACAAGGTGGAAATTCAGAACAAAAATGAGAAACAAATTCATGCCAATTAGTTAAACTATCTTGGGATTAGCAGGCATCCCTCTTTTGCCACTAATTACTTCAGACAGCTTAGCACATCTCTAGTCATAATATTGCAATGGATAAGTCATTGATCTTGTCAGCAGAGAAAGAAAGTAAAAATGTAACACCTGCTACTTATTAATAGCTGGAATTTTACCTTTGTTGTACTTGTGGAACAAAGATGAAATCCTAGTCTTTGTTTCTTTTTACAAACAACAGGGGGTGAGAGAAATGAAGCAACATGCTGGAAACCAAGAATTTACATTCTAGGCCTTCAAATGTGACTGAACATAAAGTATTATTCAATGTGAAACCCCCCTTCCCCTCCGACTTTAAAAGTTTATTAAGGTCGCAAAGTCAAAAACTTAAAAGATAAGAAAACTTGGAAATAAGGATCTTGTACAACTTTAATTTAGCCATCTAGTGCAAATGCATTATGATGTGATTTTTAATTACATAATCACATAATTGTTTCCATAAGAGTCATGCGTCCTTCATAGTAAAGAATGGATGGTACTCGTTTGGGAGCAACTATGCAATAACTTGTTTTTTCCTTATTATTCACTGTGTGCCTCCAGGCCTTATTTGCTACACAACATTCAAACCCTGTGCTGAAGATAGAATCACACATTTCCTTCTAGGTTTCTCTCTGATGCTTGTCACTATAGACGCTGAATATTTCACAAAAAATCAATTTAATTTCAGACTGCTCCTAGGAGATGACAGAACGGGATGGCAAACAAGCACAAAGAATTTAGGCTCAGAAGTATCTACTAATATTAGTTACCCTGTCTGAGGTGATGAGGACTTGACTTTTCACATCATTATTTTTATAGCATCACAGAGCACTTAATAGGTTGAGAGCACAGCTTTGACTTTAATTGCAGTTGTGAGCTCCCTGATGCTCTGCAAATCAAACTTAAAGGTTTCAAGTTAGGCTGAAAATAAAATAAGAAACACACAGTCAAGGGAGAATCCTGTTTCACTTTGCATGCCCAAATGGCACTTGTCCAGCCATGTAACTGCCATTTTTGGCACATACACACAGTTTGTGCTTTTATTCTATATGCAATATAGACAATAAATACTGGTTGAGCTTAAGTTCTTAAATGTACCTGGCAAAAACCCATGACTAGTAGATATTAGGTGCAGAAGGAAGACAGCCCTTCTACATTTAAGTCCCGTTGCCCAGTGACTAAGGCATTCACCAAGGAAACAGAAGAATTAGGTTCTTGGTCCCTCTTGTCTAGTCAGGGTTTGAACATGTGTCTCCAAATAATGCTCCATTTAGGCCAGGACTAAACAACGAACTCACTGTGCCTGGCAGTGGTACCCTCAAACATGCCACATCACTCTGTGTGTGCTGCAAAGTTTTTACAGGGTGCTGTAGCTAAGTAGCATGCAGATAAGCTATCTAATGTAAAAAGGATAAAGAGTTCAGAGACAAGAGTTAAAACCCAGGTCTCCCAATTTCCTTGATGAGAACTTTAACCATTAGGATGCCATGTAAAAGGGTGAAGGACAGCAGCATCACCAACAGTTTAACTGTCAGTTGAATGCCTCTCTTTGACAAAAACTCAGTACCTTTTAATCTTGAGGGGTTGGAAGTGCCTAATTTATCTAAGTCAGGTATCTAAACCCTGGAGAGATACTCTTTTGTGCACAGTCTTTCACAGATTCATACTTAAGATGAAGGTGCCTAAGTAGCAGTCTGAATTTTGCCCAAAATTAATTAGAAGTGAAAAATGGATCACTGTACCAGAGATAGCAAACTGTTTGTCTTAAAGGGGAGCCTCAGATGCTTCACAGGTTTGATTATGTAGTTTTTGCTCTCTCAAGTGAGGCTCAAGGACAAAATTGTGACTCAGATGATCATTGCTGCACCCCCAATCACCATCACATTCCTGGCAATTTACTGTTAGAACCAGTTTGTTTCTTTCTTTCACGTACACATTTGGGAGGGAGATTGCTGAAGAGTTAAATTTCTGTTTGCTCCTTTCCTGGTTGGGGGAAGGTAAAGAAGGATGATTCCATGCATCCTGTTCTTCCCTACATGCAGTCAAGCTGCCTGTGATAGCCTGGAGCTGCTGGCTCATTGAAAAGGATTATAGTATACTTTATATGTCTACCCAAGACAGGGCCACAACATGGCTTTGGATGCATCTACATGAGATGCTAACTGCGCAGTAGCCTAATAACACCATGCAGTAGTGTGCTGGGCAAAAAACATGCTAATATGCTACTGTGCAGTGGTAGTAGACTACTGCGCAGTAAGCATCACTAAAAACCCATGCCCTGGGACTACTGCACAGTAGCACAAGTTACTGCACATAGATTTAATACTTGGTCAACTGCAGTAACTACATCACATTAACAAACATGTAGATGTGCCCTTTATAGGGTTAGATTAGGTTGACATTATCTCTGCTATGATCTATTTGTAGAAATCTCTTGCACTGTCCAGGAAATGTTAGTTGAGGAAGGGCATGAAGTTGAGGAAGGACGAGTCTATGAAAATGGATGGTTCACCCAAGTCATCTACTTCAGCCACCCTCAGCCCCACTCTTATTTGTATCATGTTTTCTTGCTAACTGTTACATCACATCATATCTCAAGTTTTTAGATCTAGATTCTGTGATAACAACAGCCTTGGACCTGAATGTATTTAGAAAGCAGACTTTTAAACACAAAATATCACAGAACGATAATAAATGATTTCCTCTAAAGAGGTAAAATTTTAATGTGCCTTACTATATAGTATCATAGAAATGGAATAATGTTGGATTATCCTGGTCCTGTAATCAGAGTTTACCCTTGCTGATCTCCTGGGTCCAGCCTACAATACTGAAACAGAAAAGAAAGAAAGGAAAGAGACTGGTCTTCTCTAACAGGTGTTTTCATTACTGACTTCTCCTTTCTTGTGAAGGAAGGAAGGATAGGCTTCTAACTAAAATATGGAAGTGGTACTGAAGAGAAGTGTCTCATTCAGGCTAGGGACAGACATTCAGAAAGCCTGAGCCTGATTTGATTCAATCTTTGCAGGTTAGTTTAACCTGGCTTGACTGAATCAGTTTTGTGACCAGACACACATCCCAGAAACCTAGGCACATGCCTGCAGTGGCTCAGGCTAGAAGCTGGGGGGCGCTAGAGCAGCCCTCCCTTCCTTCCATAGCACTGAGCTGAGCGGGGCATGGCCAGGCCCCAGCAGGACACTCTTATTAGCCCAGCAGGGAATTGAAAACAGTGTTTATCACCCCTAAGTCAGTGTTTATCACCCCATTAAGAAAACAACAGGGGCACATTACCAGCTACCTGTTGATTCTGACTGTTGATTCTACCTGTTGATGCAGCAGGGATAGTAGCCAACATGTGGTCTACTAGCTAATACACAGACACCTCCTAAGCAAAGCAGAGGGGAGGGGGGAATTCCTGCTTAGCAGGGACTGGTGAAGGGGAGAGGGGTAGTAGCCTGGAAGTCTCTGGAGCTTCAGCCAGGGAGCAGAGGGAAGGGGCCAGCCCTGCTGTGGAACAGAGAGCCCTGCCCAGCCCAGAGAGCATGCCGGGATGCTGGGGAGTCTGATTTATCTTAAACCAGAAAGGGGTCTGGGACATACATTGCATAAACTGATTTGAGCCAAATCAGTTAAGTCTGATACTACAGTCAACCAGGTTTATCTCAAACCAGTTTCAGCCATTTTCAAACTGGTTAATGTATACTGAACACCTGTTCTGTTACAGGCTTAAACCAGTTTCTAATCACTTAAACTGGTTTATGTGTAATATCTGTACCTGGCCTCTGTGTTCAGCCACAGACTTCCCAAGACTTTCTAACTTAAGGGAAAATCTTTGTTCTAATGAAGGCCTATAAGTCAGGAACAGTCCCCATATTTCTCTTTGCATACCAGGTTCCTTACCTAAGAAATAGGATAGTAGTATTTAACTGCTTCAGAGGGAACTCATCAGGCTGAAGTCATTAACATTTGTAAAGCAGATTGAGATTTGGGCATAAGTTTGAAATATAGCTGTAGCATTCAGCCTAACTGTTTCGGTACTAATGACTTTTTAAAAGCTAGATTTTTGTTTTAATTCAATTCATTTTAATATAAATTGGCTTGATTTTGGCAATTTATACCAGCCTCGATTTTCAAGTGAATAGTGGACCAAAATTTGAAAATTAATTCAAAGCTCTCTTCAAAAATCATCCTGGTGCTAAGCAGCAGGCACCTCAGCCAGACCAGTGGTACAGCCAGTGGGAGCTACTGAGAGGGAACAAGCAGCCTTTTATCCCTACATAGTCTCCCAATAGATACAGGTTTATGGACCCACAGACCTGCATCATTTACATCTTCAGTGTCTCTGATATGCTCATAATTGTCTTAGC
This sequence comes from Crocodylus porosus, assembly GCF_001723895.1. Classification (NCBI taxonomy): domain Eukaryota; kingdom Metazoa; phylum Chordata; order Crocodylia; family Crocodylidae; genus Crocodylus; species Crocodylus porosus. Next base: position 23,474,585 of record NW_017728948.1, read on the forward strand.
AGTAAACACCAAATGGTTCAAAAGATTTACAAAGTTGAATATGTTATAGAGACTTCTATTTTCCCATCTGAGTACTAGACAAGCCTCAGGCCATTTAGCGTCTGAGATCTGATGAGAGTGTGTGCATTCCATCCAGCAGGACTGTAGATGAGTTCTATTTTACCAAAGGGGAAACTGAGGCACAAAACATTTAAGTAATTTTCCAAGTTGGTTAAAAAACTCAGACTGTGAGAAGCACATATGGAGCCAAGGTCTAATTTGACACTGGCTAGAGGGAGCAGACTTTGTGCTCCTCCAACTGCAGGAGCTATGGACTGCTTTATCTCTGTCACAGGTTATAAGGATATGTGTTTGAGAGAGTGTGTGCTAGTGTGAGGGTGAAAGAGAAAGGCTCTGGGTGAGAGAGGAAGGCTCTGGGTAAGTCCATTACACATTCATGCCAGAGATGCCACAAAAAAGAGGGAGACCACTTTTTCTCTCTTGCTGCAGAAAGCGGAACATGGATCAATGGTTTGAAGATGTAGCAAAGTAGGTTTAGATTGGGTATCAGGAAAAAATTCTTCACTGTTTAAACAGTGAGGCAATGGAAAAGACTGCCTAGGGAAGTTGGGGAATTTCCATCACTCGGGTGTTCAAGAAGAGGTTGAATAAGCATTGATCAGGGATGATCTAGGGTAAGAACCTATGCCCAAGCTATGCTCTGGGTAATTCCCATGCTTCTGAACTTGCTGGTTGCCACATGGAGCTGGGAAGGATTTTTCTTCTCCCTTTGTTGCTACACATGTCAGGGGGTTGCTTTTGCCGTTCTCTCAGCAGGGGGGGGTGGGGGTGCGGAAGGGGGTGAAGAAGGCTCTTCCTTGGATCTCTCAAGCATGGTTTAAAAATCTTTGTAGCAGCAGATCACTGACTGTTTTTGTCTGCCTCCTTTTCCTTTAGCAGGTTAGGCTGCTATGCCTTGCAGTAGTATGACAGGGTTGATTGTATAGTTTTAGCAATGGATTAAATAAAGATTTGTATGGGAAGTTTTGGATTGGGATGATCCTGCCTCACGCAGAGGGTAGGACTAGATGACTGCCAGAGGTCCATATCAGCCCTACTTGTCATTTATGAATAAGTTATTATTTATTATTAACTGATGTTTTATGCTCGGTGAATGATACTTGGAAATGTGGAGAAATGTGTCTCAAAAAACTGAGGCCACCACCTCTACCTATTACGCTTCAAACTCCAGCTAGTTCTTCAGTTCATAAAACTAAAACCTCTAAATTTCTGTCCCAGGAAAGCAATGCAAACGCAGCTACTACAAATATTATTCTGATGGAAATGACACATTGAATTCACTAGAGGTAATGGACGTGTAAAGAGAACATAGTGCTTCCTGCAATTGAAACATTTGGATTTAAACCAGAAGGTTAAAATTACCTGAGCATGTAGTTCAAACACCAGAAAATACACTTCAGTCTCAGTACAAAGTTGACAAGTATGCTTAAGCTCATGGTAAAGTCTTTTTAAATTACCAGAACGTTATCAGTTAAATGAGAGCAGCTGTAATGGCAGAGATATAGTTAGGAATCTTTATTCTCCTTCTGTAATAATCTCCTGCTTCAGCTCCTAATTTGAGTTAGGATGCAATCTGGATTTAAAGCAATTAAAACAATCCAGGGGTGATATCTACATTTTTAGTAAGAGTACCAATAAGTATATAATTATTTTCAAACCCTTTATTCTCACTGGTGAGCTCTTACAGGAATTGTCCTTACATAAATAAATAGCGATACATAAATTGAAAATAGTATTTGTATTCAAAATAGGTGTATTCTGATCTGATTTTTTTCCTATGTCCTTAGTTTATACCTTGGACTGATAACCTTAACTATTTTAGAAGTTAACTAATAACTACATTAATGCACCTAAAATGTGGCTTATTGCTCACTAAAGTTTGATATATTAAAATTCCCAGAAAGAGTTACTGTAGGCCCAGTTGCCCCACTGTTAATCTGACAAGCATCTTGCTGATTTCATTGGGACTACTACTAGTATACAGAAGGTAGCAGATTCTGGTATAGAAACGTATTCCAACATGGCAGTCACAAATCCCAGCCTTGCAAAGGCTTATTTATGTACTTCACTTCAAGCATACAAATACCAGGTTTGTATTTAAATACATGGCATGGGTGATTCTTTATGGGATCAGGGGTAGAATCTGTTCAATGAGCTCTTACCTACTTTTTGATGAGCAGCCTTTTATTTCAGTATGTAAATCACCTTTAAGAAGAGAAAGCAGGAAACAAAACAAAATTAAGAAAGAACTTTCCAATTTTACCAGCTTTCTTACAATCAGTTAGAATGCTTATAGTTGGTCAAGTAAAAAATGCACACCTGAAAACAGTCTACAGGGCAAATATAAGATTATTTTTTAAAATCTCAAAGAGCTTTTAAGTTTGGAAAAAAACAACATTTAAGGAATCAGAAATCAAGATAGTAAACATGCAGTATTAGCAACATTTTAGGGGAACTGTAAATCCACAGAAATAATATTAGTGCCCAACCCTATCACCCACATTCAGGCAAAATTCCCGCTGAAATCTTTAGCTTTTAAGGTCCCCAATCCAAGGTTAAAACCTGATCCTGAACTCACCCCATTGTTCCTTGGAATGCATTTGATGCATGCTTCCAAGTAGGTGGAATATACTAGGTGATGTTATATAACATGAGAGCTACAGTGCTAACACAACAAGGGGGAAACCAAGGGCAGAGTTTCAATCTTAACTTAATTTCCTGATTTCTATGGCCCTGACAATATTTTAACAGCTTTTTCACATGTGAATAGAACATGGCACTGTTTGAAGCCCAGAAAGCTGTTTACTATCTCTTTTTTTATTTAAATAGACAAGTCTTCTACATGCATCAGTATTGATTGTAAAGAGTCTTGAGTTATGTGTTAAGAGTAGTGATGCCAGCATAGATCTGAGAGTTTAACTTTCAGTAGACACCAGAAAAGACTTTTTGTTGTAAAGTTCTTTGGCTTCTTGACTCCCAGCTGTAACAAATATTTTTTTCTTTCTCTTCTTTGAAAAAAGGAGATTATCTACTGTAGAGTACCTATTATTTTACCTTTTCATACACTGTAAACCCTGTTTTCATGCTTGTTGTCTCTTTCTATACCATAGTGCCTTGTGCTAAATACTGACCTTTACTTTGTTGCCAAAGAAAAAGTAGAACATTTTACAGCTTCAAAGAACAAACTTAGTTTGCACTAGATTTATCAACATATAAAAGCCAGCTGGCAGTGAATGCTTACCTGTCTTCAGTAACCTCTAACTCCTTTCTTAACTACAGCATGGATATCCCACTATGGAAATACAGTCATGTCTATGGATCTGGTTCTGAAAGAGGGGAGAACACCCACTAACTTCACTGGGTCAAGACCACTCCAACAGATTAAATGAGAGTTATTGCTTTTCCTTTCCAATAAGGATAAAACAGATTATCAGAACCAAACAATCTGACTTTAGCAGGACTAGGTGGATGCCACTGGGGGCAGAATTTCACTGTGTGATTCACAGACTATATTTTTAATTCTGAATAATTCACACTGTGAATTTATAGCTCATTGTCCCAATATGAAGCAGAGTATATTTGATGGCTTGTGAACTGTAAACTATTACAAAAGAAAGCAAAATAGGGCTACCTCCCCTTTTCTTAAAAAGTTTCTGCTTTTCTATTAAAGCCTAACTGAGCTTTCCATAACAATGTGCAAACAGCATACCTTCCATTCACCTTCTTTCAAAATGCAGGCACACAGCATGAGGGAAGTAAGTGCTCCAAGAAAGTTCTGTGTTAGTGGAAAAGGTGAAAGCAAAGTAGAAATAGGACTGGGAAGTTCTGCTGAAACATCAATAGTCACTTGTCAGTAGTGACCGATAGTCAGACACATCTGATGATTGTTCAGTGACCCATGGGAAATGAATGGATTATCTCAGCCCAGCTCCTAGGAGACTTGGTCCAGGTTCTGCTCTCCTTTTCTATAGATGTCCACTGAAGACAAAGGGGTCGCACTTCTATAATTGGAAGTAGGTTTGGAAGCTTATGTAAATTTTGCACAAACCACAATTTACACCAACTGGCCACCTTGGCAAATCTCGGCAGAGGCCAGAAAGCACCTGGCCCTGGAAAGTAGAATTATCCCAATTGCCCAACACAGAGCAAGCCTTTCTACCAAGCTCCAAAGAGATAGCTGGGGAGGTGACATCTCCAGCTTTACTCTCCCTTCTGTTACCCAGCTCACTTTGATTTTTGTCAGGATTGAAGTAGATTTTTTTTTTTAAAGGGTGGCCTAACATCACCCCCACATCTGGCCATCCTCCTCATTCTGTCTATTAATCTACAAATCAGTCCCATCCCATTATTTATTTTGACCCCATCATATCTGATTTCTGTGACCCCCTTCTATCAATTCAACCCCCTACATCAGTTCCCTCAGGCTTTCACTTCTGCTTCTCTTGAGGTCATCTCATCTTCCTCCCAGACTTGGATGGTGGCTACAGCTGCAGGATCTTCCTCCCTGTTTCCAGCTAGATATTACAAGGAAAAAAGAGCAAGGGGAGGGGAAGAGATCTGTTTGCCTCCTGCAATAGCCCTGTTGGCAAAGGCATAATGACTCAGCTAGGGGCAACTGCCACACACAAGGGCAGCAGTGACATCCAGTTGTGGCCATGTCATCAGCGTGACTGTGCAGCTGCAGTGGAAGCAATTCCCCCTTTCCGCAAGTCAGAGCCTGGGACAGCTACTCCAGTCACCCCGCTCTAGTTAAGCTACTGCTTCACCCTACCTATAGGGGGCTCTTGGCAGATCCTGGGGCTAAGGAAAATGTTTCTAGAAAGGCATCTCAATCTCCCTTTCACATATACAGAAACGATTCTGCACATAAGCAACTTCAGTTCCAAAGTGGATCCCATTGCAGTAAATAGCAAAACCCACATTCATTAGAATTAGCCTGATTTTCTACTTCTGCTGTACAGCATCCTTATTTGGGGATTCCAATTCCCTGAAAAAACATTAACAACTTTATAGCAGCCCTCTTCTGGAGAGTCCCTTTGAAACTCATGTTACACATGAGTGATTATTTAACTTTTATTATGAAATATTCCCAGCAATTGAGTTAATAAACAGAACCATTTAAGAGTTAGGGGAAGGAACAGAAGCCCGTAACACAAAAATTCCAAGATGTAATCTTTTACTTTCCTAGACCATCACAGACTATTATTCTCCTCTCTGGCAGTTCTGGGATAATTATATTTCTGTCCTGCGCTAGGACAGGTGTCTGATGTCTTATTGGTCAGTGACTCGACTCACATGAATTTCAAAACCATGAAAAGTTTCTTTGCTGCCTCCATGTACAACAAAGGAGCCAGACAGAGAGGAATGGGCAGGCTGGGAAGCGGAAGCCCGTCTTTGGAGCCAGCATTTAACAATCATTACTTTGCAAAAATGAAATGGCAATGCATTAGGGTAAGAAAACGATTATACTAACTCCCTTTCAAGCTCAGGACCAGTGTTGTGATTTGATATGGTTTTTATCAGAGACTGAAATGCTGCATTACCAAGTAAGCAGTAAATTATGTCTAAAGCAATTATACTACCCCAAGCAGAGATCCTGTGTAGAAAATGAATGGGTCTGGGAGTGGAAGGGGCAGACACTGCTTATGCATTTTGATTAGATAACTAGTTATCAACCCCTATAAGAAAAGAACAGCCAGCAATTCATGAAGATCATGAATATCAGGTTGGCTGTTTAACACATCTTATATTTTATATATGTTATACTTTAGCTTAGGAGGGGAGGAGATGGAGTCACAATTGCTTGGGGTCCTTGATACAGAATTCAGTGGGATTTTTTTAAAAACTCTGTTTTAATCCAGCTTCAGAAAAAAATATTTGGGCTGTGTACATAGTCAGATGGAATGGCTGATTCCTTTAGGTATCAAGAGCATACAAATCTTTATTTTTAAAGGGGAGGTAAACACCCCTCTCCCCCACATTTTTTTGACAATCTTTTGCATACTGGTGTTTCTACAATTCATTATGAAAACAATGAAAGTAAATTCAGACCTACAAGTTTCTGTTACAGTAGATTACCATAAGCAAAGAACAAAGCACATATTTCCAGTCTATTCTAGGTAGTGCTCAAAGAAAAAAAAATACAGGACTGAATTCAGTTTTTAGTTACATAGTAATAAATCTGGAGTAAGTTCCAGTACACCTACAAAACTGGACTTGTAGCCAAATTATAGGAAATGTGATTATTATTAATTTCTTTATTGCCTTAACATCTTAAGATATGCATATGCCTAGTGACTGAAGGATGTAAATTGGGTAGAAAATAAAATTCTCATCATTAATGGGCATGGCCTTGAAAGGAAGTCTGTTATGAAAGATGTGAAGCGCCCTGTATAATATGGGCCTGATTATTTCCATATATTAGGTTACACTGTGTGACTGACCTACAAATTTGATCCTCACTGATAGTACTCCAATCCCAGTGAAGTTAATGTGCTTGGACAGATGTAACTGAGGGAACAATTTGGTTCCTTGACTACAGCTGTAAGCTGTCTGTGTAGGAACTTGTGGGGCATGGTGCTCCCGCTGTCCTTGACGGCATTTCAAATCCCATTCAAAATAGTTTTAGGGTTCTATTACACATAACAACACCCCTCTTTTCTAAACCTCAGAGTGCTGATTTGGCTTTCCTCTCCGACATCATCTGAATGTATTATCGTGCTCCCATTTCTTCTTTATTTCAGTACCACCAGAGAAGAAAATCTTCCTATTAGAGAAGGGGGTAACAACTTTTGAGCAGTGGCAGGCCAAATTAACAAAGCACATTTTAAGGCCTGCAACCCAGCTGCTACCAATTCCCCAACTGCTGAATGCCACTGAATCATGCCCCCTCCCATCCTGTCTCCATGGGCTGGATACAATCCCCTTCACAGGCCAGATCCACACTGTGGGCCATAGGTTGGCAACCCCTGTATTAGAGGATTAAGGGGATTTCCCAGAAAACCCAGTCCTTTAAGAAGTTCAATGTTCAACTCACTGTTTGAACACTGATAACCTGGTTGTCAGAAAATATTCCACACTCACTTTGTGATGTAGATAAAGGGCCCCTACTCTACATAAAGAGCAAGACTGAAATGATTGTGGCTCAATTAAACTGAAAAAGAAATGTGCTAATAAAGCAAAACCCACTGCCAATTAAGTAGTATATTTTGGGGAGCAAATTTTCAAGTATTATGATACTTGCTTTACCCATGCTTGCTTTACTCCAGCCTGAGAAGCCTTGTAATAAAAATGAATCCTCGTTAAAACAATCACACCTGCTCAAAAAAAACCTAAAAACCCATGATTAAAGAAACCTTCATTTGATTTGAATTTCAGCAGCTTAGGATCTCGGCTCTTCACCTCTAACATTACATGTAATAAGGAAAATGAAGCTGCATTGGAAGTTAAGAAAGAAGTGGGCTCCTCTACTTTCCCTTGTAATAGCATTACAGATGTAAAGCATACAGGCTGATTTGCGGGACAACCCAAAACTATTTGCCTCCTATCCACAAAATAGGAATAATGATATTGGCCTCCTTTGTGAAGTGCTTTGAGATCTACTGATAAAAAAAGCCAGTTATTACCTGGCTCTTTTTTTGCTTTACATATTTATTTACCCACAGTGGCACAGTATGAAAAGGAAACCAAGGACAAGGAAAATGACATTATTATATGTAGAGATGATATATGTATTATATGTAGAGGGCATGTCTAGACATGCATTTACTGTGCATTAAATTTACTGTGCAGTAACTTACTGAGCTGTAAGTGTGTTTAGGCTCGTGTCTACATGTGCAGCATTAAAGCACAGTAACACTGCATGTGGACCAATTTGGAACTAAAACTAGTCCCAAGTCAGTCCACACACATAGTGTTACTGTGCAGTAAGGCGACTACACGTGTGTTACTATGCAGTAACTAATCGGGCATAAATTTGATACCTGCATGATGTAGGTATCAAATTTACACCCAACTCAGAGTAAGTCGCCATATTTACTACATAGTACGCGCAGACACATGTAGACACTGCTCACAGTGCGCAGTAATTTTTGGTTACTGTGCAATAATTTCAGTTACTGACTAGTAAATATGCATGTATAAATATGCCCAGAGAGTATTATTATATGTAGACATGCTGCAAACTGTCTAATTTCACTCCAAAGACTCTTTCATCAAACAGAAGTATATGGGTTGGTAGGCAAGCACTTAATTCTGCTCAGAGTATATATAAGAAGTGAATGAAACCAGCTGAGGTGGTGGGTAAGCTGGACTTGTCCTTTTATACTACCATTTCTCACATAAAAACTTTATGCTTCTTTATGATATTTAGTGAATTACAAATATCAGATATGTGCTTCCAAGAAACAAGCTATTCCTACTGACTCTAATCTGTACCACTTGCTAGTTTTCTTAAGCGGTTTTTATATGAAACATGTATGTCAGTATAGATGCCTATGCAACTCTCTGGCAGGGCATCTACTCAGCTTGGCATGCCACCCTACTTTGTCACCCCTATAGGCAGACAGTTTGGCCTGCTGACTTGAGTATTATAGTGCCCGATGTTCTCACCTGCCACATCTTGATGTTTAGAGTTATAAAGAATGGGAGGAAGGTCATCTATCTCCTCATATCATCACTTGGCCAGATCAGGTGATCTATCCTGGAGCTCTGCTTCCCCTACACCCCACCTGACACCAACCTGATGTTAAAGTACCAACCAGGTAAGTAAGGTCCACCTGCCTCTCTGTGGTGCCTTTCTAAATGTCCAATACCACTGGTATCTTCTCAAAACCTTTTTAAAGGTGAAAACAACTCCAAATAAAAATCAAAACCTCACAGTGCAAGTATTCTGTCCTTAAATCAATAAATAGTTTCTATTGGATCTCAACAGTCTATTACAGATACTAATCACTAATTTCTTCAGTAAAGGGATTGAGAAAGTGAGGAAATACCAACCTCTCACTGTCTCCTTCTACTCACGACTTGACACTTTTCTCATTCTCCTTCTGCAGGATTATTGCTACTGGAAGACCACTGGTCACTCTGGACCTTCCACGAGGATCTTCTTGGTAAGTCAATAGGTTCCTCCAAGCCTCTATATGTGGGACACAGCCTTGGCTCCCACCATTCACCCCTCCTAGGGCAATTCATGTCTGGACACTGTTTACCACAGCTCCGGGCATCTACTTCTGGTCCCTCAACTTCTGTGCCTCAGGAGGCTTTTATCTTGCCATCTGGGTTCCACCCAGCCAATCAGAGCTGGCACACACTGACAAAGCATGCTGGTGCTGGTTCCAGGGTTTCTTTTCTCAACATTGGTATCAAACACATTGGTTCATCCCTCCACTGGAGCTTTCCATGCATTTTTGGTAGGCCTCTTTGGTGGCAGTTGGCTTCTCGCTGCCACAGTCAGTGTCAAGGTTCCCATCACTGGGGTCCTCCCTGTAGTGATATAAGTTGAAATTTAAAGATGTTCTTTAACTGAAGAGGCTAAGGAAGTTGGTAATGGAAGATGCTCCCTCAGTTATGTAGTTAATTATTTAGGGAGAGACCAAGGGTCTGAAGAGGTTACCTACTGTTCCACAATAAAGTTAATTGTTTAGTTCTTCTCATTCATATATGCCTGTGTTTTCAGATAACAAGGTAGAAGGTCCCTTTGTGTTCCTGTTCCTGTCTGACCCAGCAGCAGACTTATGCATATATAGTAAAAGCTGCACTATCCAGCATTTTACAAGCCGGCATGTTCTACTAACCGGCACGCCAGCTTGTAAGATAAAGTGAAACCAGAAGCACTCACTGCAGCACTTCCAGTTTCTCCAAGCCCCCATGGCTAGGGGCATAACAGGCTGTGTGGGGCTAAGTGGGGCCAGCCTCCCTGGCCTGCAGAGCCCACGGGATGGGTGGCAATGCGGCAGGCGGGACAGAGGGACACCCCAGATGCTGCAGGAGAAGCGGTGGCTGGGGCCACTCAATTAACCAGCATATTTTGTTATCTGGCATCCCCCATTCCCGGGGGATGCTGGATAACAGAGCTTTTACTGTTTTAGAGTCATTTGCACTGCCTTTTTCTCACTTTCAAAATTATCCAGAAATTTTCTTTCCAATTAAACCATTGATGATATTCTTAGTTCTGCAATGGACAGTCCTTCCCTCTGCACTCCTGATGAAGGCAACATCAATCATACAATCAGAGGTGTGTCTGCATGGGTAGACATTGCTCTGGTAACTTTAATTGAGCTGGGTCATATAGCAACAACAGTGAAGACACACAGCATGACCTGAACACACCTGGCAAGGTCACTGGCCGTATAATAGGTTTGCTGGCCTGTGCCATCACGTCTTTGCTGGTGTTGTGAACATTAGCGTGAGTAAAGCTAGCACAGGTATGTCTTCTGGGGCTGGTCTCAGAATGTGCTTAGGTCTGTGCTGCTGGAAAGATGGTCTTTCTAACACAAAGCTGAATTTCTAATCTCTACTCATCACAAAGGTTCCCAGGGCATCTCATGTGGATATAAAGGCATTCACTCCATGTCCCGGACAACTTTCTAATTTGGATCCTCCTCCTGCTGCCTTTGGAACCAATACCTTTTCAGCCTTTGATTTCAGTGAAAGAATAATTAGGCAGGGGTGCCCCAATCTAATTTGCCCCTTTTCTTGAACTACATTATTGTGTGTGGTGAGAAAACTTCCCTGTTCCACAAAAGAAGTGGGTACATTTCAGCAGCAGGTGAAATAGTACCTCTCTTTGTGGCTATATATATATGTATAATGAGAGAAAGAGCCCTTTAAAATGCTCTAAGATCCTTCAGAATAAGTTGTTATATAAATGGAAAACAGTCATTATTCTAGTAGTGGGGTAAAGTTTTCAGGAGTATCTCAGTGATTTAGGAGCCCAAATCCCAAAGAACCATCTTAGGACTCATAAGTCACTTCAGTGCTTCCAAAAATGTTGCTCACAGCTGACCTGGTTACTATGGATTCTCTTAAGGCCAGTTTCTCTCCTTATATTTATCAGTTACTTAGAAAACATCTTTGTTCCTTCAGTATTCTTTGGTTGGTTTTCCTCTTACTGCCCCTCCCCCCAACTCTAACATTTTTGCCCTAAACTTGCAAAATTAAAGCAAGGCTGTTTTCCATCTCATGGGCTGGTTTTGTCTTCAGATCTGGGGAAAATAAAGCACTCTAATAAATAAAGGCATGCATTTCAATGCCCCAGTGCAATAGCACTATCAGTAGAGTGTATACAAAATGATAGCATAGTGTCTGTTACCTGAGGAGAAGCAGATAAAGTAATCTAACAACAAGAATAGACTTCAAACAGTAGCATTCAGCTAACAAAAACAAACATGACATCCCACTTTTTTTCTTTTTTGCCTTTTCTTTGCACTTCCCAGCTTCCCCAAGAGTATTTTTCCTTCCTCTGTGTTTAACTTTGTCATAGAGAATTGACTATTAAAGTTAGTGGAGTTGGTAAATGCTTATCTTCACTGTTTCTATTCACAATTAATATATACTAAACAAAATAAAATCTTATTTTTCCTCCACTAATGCCACTAAATTTATAATACAGTATTGGCTTAAGAGTTGTTAATGAATCAATTCATATTTATTGCCTTGTAGAGGGAGGTACTTGAATGCATTACTTTCCTGAGGGTTCTTAAGCTTTAATGAACCATCCCAGGGACAATGTTCATTTTGAGTGAAATTTAGGGTTCAATCTGGGTAAAGTTATGGATGGGTCCAACCTGCAATTCAGGGCATAGAATTTGACCCCTGCAATTCAGGCAAGGCTTTTGGTTTGAAGCCTTGGCCATCACTTGCCAAATTCAGATTTGGACCCAAATTCTGAAATTTCCCCAACTCTGTTTTAACAGGAAGTCTAAGCTATTATTTTGCTTCAGGTCCACCACTGCGTAATTGCATCAAGATATAAACAAATAGATCAGGGAAAGGTTGGGCACGAGAACACATGTGAAAAAAGTAACAGTAGAGTAAAGGAATCAGAGACAATAAGGTTAGGAAGTAATCAAGAATAGAAAAAAGGAAAACATAAAAAAAACAGGAAAATATTTATAATACCTTTTGTTCTTCATGTACAGCTGACTAGATGTCCAGATAAATGTTTAAAAAAATAATTAACATTATTTTAAAACACATACTTGATTGCATAATTACTATTTGAGATCATTCATATAACTGGCTCTCATCTTGAATTGTAAAATGGCTGGAGAACCAAAAGAACAGAACTATATCTGAACACCTAGTCCAGACAACATAAACTTGTAAATGCACTATAGCTCTACATCATTAAAAAGACAGAATATCAAATATTTAATGAAAAATAAAATTATTCTAAATTATGACAAGACAGAATCTAGTGATGAATTGATCTTAATCAGCTCATATATTTGAATCACATTGTCTAAAGAAATAAATCTTTTAAAAATGCCAGTTAAGATCATAGAGTCATAGAAAAGCAGGGCTGGAAGGGACCTCTGGAGGTCATCTAGTCAAAATTCCTGCATGAAGCAGGATCATCCTTACCTAAACCATCCCAGACAACTTGTCAATGTTCCCTCTAAGCCACGTGGTATGCATGGCCACACAGGCACGCTCATGCTGCACTGCCAGATGCACCTGTGCAGCTGCACACACCGCACAACTGCAGCAGGAACAACCCAGGAGGTAAGGGCAAGAGCTGATGGGGATGGCTAGGAGGCTCTTGCTCCTGGCTGGTATGGTGGGGCTCCCAGTGGTGCAGGAACCCCCAGAAAATACCAAGCCAGTTACCACCCTGGTGAAAGGTGCCCCAACCCAAGATCGAGCAAGTGGGGCCCCGGCTCACTGTGGAGCACTGAGGGAGGGCCAAGGTTGGTAGGGGGGCCAAGGTCAGTGGAGGGATCTGCAGCACCCCCCAGACTCTGCGGCGGAGGCCTGAAGCTGCATATAGAAGCCAGTGTGAAGCTCCAGGGGAGCAGGGCCCTGAGCCTTGGAGAACTATTAAGGAAGCTCCTGGGGCCAGGAAAAAGGGAATTGCCCAAGGAGAGCCTGGGGGCAGGGCTTGGAGCCCTGAGAGTGTGGAAGGGGTTGGAGTGTATGTGCGGGCTTGGAGTCCAGTATGTGGGCACGAGACATGGTGTATGTTGCTTTGTGTGTGTACCAAGTAAACCCAGTGTGAGGGTGCTGGGAACAGGAGATCCTGCGGGGAGTGAAGCTCAGGTCCCAGGGCTAGCTAGCTGGAGGGAACATCTGTGAGGCTTGGGCTGCGGTGTAGGGGAGGAACAGAGCCACAGATAGCAACCCCTGGCAGTGGGGTGGGAAAATGGGCAGCCTCCTGTGGGTGTAATATCTTAATCATTTTCCAACAAGGTGTGGCAGATGAGAGAGGCTGGCAGTTAGCCTAGGAACAAGTGGGCGGGCCAACGTCTGACCAGCCCCAGGAAGGCCCACATGTTACAATCACATACACTGGTTTTCCCATATCCATGGAGCCAGTCAGAAGGTAATCAAGTTGGTCAGGCATGACTTGCCCCTGATAAATCCATGTTGACTGTTCCTAATCACCTTTTTCTCCTCCAAGTGCTGTAAAATGGATTCCTTGAGGACCTGCTCCATGATTTTTCCAGGGACTGAGGTAAAGCTGACTAGTCTACAGTTCCCTGGATCCTCCTTCTTCTCTTTCTTAAATACGGACACTATGTTTGCCCTTTTCCAATCACCTGGGACCTCTCCTGATCTCCATGACTTTGCAGGGCCATTGACCATCATCTTTGAAATTACATCAGCCAACATCCTCAGCACCCTTGGATGCATCCCATCTGGCCCATGGACTTGTACATGTCCATCTTTTCTAAGCAGTCCCTAACCTGTTCTTACAGCACTGAAGGCTGCTTACCTCTTCCCCAAACTGTGCTGCCTGGTGCAGTAGTCTGAGAGCTGACCTTGCCTGTGAAGAGGGAGGCAAAAAAGGCATTGAGCACTCTAGCCTTTTCTACATGCTCTGTCACAAGGTTGCCTCCCCCATTCAGTAAGGGACCCACACTTTCCCTCGTCCTCCTCTTGCTACCGACATACTTGTAGAAACCCTTTTTGTTACCCTTCACATCCCTTGCTAGCTGCAACTCCACTTGCGCTTTGGCCTTCCTGACTTTATCCCTGCATGCCTGAGCAACACTCTTATAGTCTTCCCTAGTTATTTATCCAAGTTTCCACTTCTTATAAGTTTCCTTTTTGTGATTTAGTTTATTAAAAAGTTTCTGCGCATCAGGGTGGTTTGTTCCTGCACTCTCAGTAAGGCTTCTTTATAGTACAGCCAGCTGTCCTGGACTCTTCTCTCCCTCAGATGGCTTCCCAGGGATCCTGCTTATCAGTTCTCTGAGCAAGTCAAAGTCTGCTTTTCTGAAGTCCAGGGTCCTTACTCAGCTGCTCTCCATCCTTCCTTTCCTCAGGATCCTGAACTCAGTCATCTCATGGTCATTGCTGCCCAAGTTGCCATCTACTGCTACATTCCCCACCAATTCTTTTTCCAACTCAATCCACAGAGAATCTTTTTTAATGGAGTATGAGATGAGACTGGCCTAAATGTGAATATACCTGTAAAATGTATATTTTCACTTTATAATCTACTTAATCTATTTTATTATTTCTCTGCTGCATAGTATATCCCCAATCTAAATTACTCATATAGTCACCTAAAAACAGAGCACCAACAAGATTTGGTCTTTTGCTCTTCAAAAAAGTATAGTTAAGCCCTACCCAGAAACTAAGCCAACAGCTTGTCAAAGAGACTTTATGTTATAAAAGGTGCTTAAGCTTTGCATCTATATACATCCAAAATCCCACAAACTAATATTGATACAGAAAATATTGCTGACACTCAGTAGCATGTTGAGTATATGCTATTCAATTGCAAGCCTAGATTAACTGTCTTGGAAGGAAAACAATTTGCTACATGATTGGCTAAAACAACAAACCATAAAAGAAGCCAGGGTGCCACTTCAGCAAATCCCAGTAAATCACTGCAGTGCTCTAACCACTGCGTATACAAGTCAAAAGTGCTAAGCAAAGGCAGGTCTGTAGTCCTTTTATTCACAAAACATTTTCAGGATAAGTTCCATCGTCCCACTTTTCATAGGCTGTTACCAGAGCTATATTTTCACAGGTTGCCCTTAAGCAGGGACGAGATCTGAGTTGCCTTAGTCATATTAAAGGATATTTTCAAGCCTATAAAGCCAAAAATATTGACCTACAGCATCTTGACATTAGTTCAAAGGGGACTGGCCTGACCTTTTGGACTCCTAAAGTGTTTATTTTATTTTAAGGGATTTTATTTCAGATTTTTTTTCATGCCAAATTGGAAATTTAATACACACACATCAATGTTTGACTTTGTCTGGTGAGCAATGAACCAGCAGCTTCATGTATATTCTCCTGTATAGGAAAGTCAGATTGATCCCAAGTTCACCCAGCAGGCCTTACGTAAGAAAATACTATGAAAATTAAAATACCATTGGCTATGGTACACAAATGTGGCTAACTGGTACAACACGGTGCTAAGCACAATATTGCTCAAAGGAAAGTTGCACAGCATGAACTGTATTAAAAATGAAAGAAATTGGGGAAATAGTAAAATGATTTTAAAAAAGACAGAGAGACCATGAGTATAGCGAGCCATTGTACAGTCCCAGAAAAACAAGGTAGATAAACACTGTGCTTAATACTGCATAAACTACTTCTCATGGTTCTCTCTCTCTCTCTCTCTCTTTCTGTGCGCATCATAGTTCTCAATGGGTATGAGTTGCATCAAACTAAGGCATGGCACTGAAGTATGGGCTTCTGTTTGCTTCTGCATGACCTGCTTTCCCATTCCATTTAGCTATGCATCTAATATGCCACAGCACATACGTTGCAATTGCATTTCCTTTAGAGGGGCATATATTGGACACAACATGCCTTTTATAACAATGGAATTCCCTTGGTGTTTTTTTGCTACTGTGGTACTTTCTACTTCCACATTGCTTTGCATAGAGCACCTCCCACTATATTCTCACCTCCCACTATATTCTCCCTGAAAAGAAAATTGTATGTCTGGAGGTAAACAGTTTTATCAAGTATTTTCACTTAGCCCTACAAAAAAAAATCAAAACATTGAATTGTTGTTTGATTTTCCTATTTAACAAAGATCAATTTTAAAAATAAGTATATCCCATGTATAGCTGTAAGGTTCTGAAAGGTCAACCATCTAGACTAGGCTGTGAAAATGTATGTAAACTTTCTGGCCTAGTAACTGACATTATCTTTATAAGCTACTTCACCTCTAGAAGCTGAACTACTGCACTTCAGTGAAGACATGATCTGTGGGCACAGAGTGGGACTGCAAACAAAGTTCCATGAAAGATGGCATAATTAATCCTAATATCTTGGTGTGCAAACTTTAAGCTGTACTAAAGAACTTACACCATCAGTGACCACACCAGCCTGATGAGTGTTCTCAGGAGTGGAGGTGGGAGAAATGAAAGATGCTTATTTGCAATCTTTGTAATCCTTGGGGGATAAACCAAATAGGAAACCAAAACTCTTTTGTTTATCCTTGTGGGTAATTCAATTTCATCTCATTTGGAACATGACAGAAAGATGAAAACTAAAATGGAAACAGCTTTTGAATTAAAGACAATCTTTTCAAATCAATCAACATTAAAGAAGAAAGGAATTGGAACAATAAGTGAATGACATGCACTATTGCTTGGAAACTTTTGAAATCCTAGCTCTGTAAACAACATGAAAATATTTTATATTTGTATATTGATGGGACTAATTTCATCACTCAAATTCCCTGAAACCATACTAGATAGGGTGAGTCCAGTCATATACTTATACTGCTCCATGAAGCTGTTTGAAACATAATCCCATCTTTCAACATTCTGCAAATCTCAAAACAGCTAAATATTTGCTTCCTTCAACACAGAATATCCAATTTATACAATATTTTATATTGCTTATAACATATGCAATTTATAAGCAACCTACTCTGCCATTAGTAGCTAGTAAGGTATGAAGTAGTGCAAAGGATATCTGCCGGTAGGTTTCCCGAAGTGTTCAAGATGTACAGAGACCAATTTTCTATTAGAAGGGATATATAGAAGATTTCTAGATCTCGTATTTGGATCTTCAGATGAGTAATTAGGTGCAGAAAAGCCCACTTACATGCCTATATCCACTTTGAGGGATTCAGACAACCTATTAAGAAGCCTGTGTTGGAACAGTTCTTTTAAAGCAGCAACCACAACAAAACACCTTGTGAACTACACAGTTTTACGCTATGTGTCACTAAGAATGCCAATAAACAAATGCATAAGTGAAGTTAAATTTAAATTCTTACGCACAAGTTTTCCCTCAGTTTCACACTTAGTTGCATAATGCAGTACATTAAAAATGGCTTTTATTTGAAATGCATGGAGTGTTTTTTCCCTTCATGATTTTATTTACTTCCACATATCCAAATACACTTTAATTATGCATCTGTAGTGTGTCCAATTCCAGGAATTTCATATAGTTATATTAGAGTGACATTAATGGCATAATAATTCAGGATATTATGCAAGAGGCAATCATTCTGGGGGAGTGATATCTTTGGATGTCTTTGAATCATTTGAATGTCTGATTTGTTTTGACTTGATGAAGAATGTCTTGCATTCAAAAATTTGGCTTACTTTATTTCAACCATGCAGTTGGTCCAATAAAAGATGTCACCCCCCGCCCCCAACAATGATTTCCTCTTATACAGTTAAATAAAATGTGAGGCACTGCAAGATGACACATTTGAAAACACCCACTAAATAAAAAGCAGCAAGCATTAAAAGGATGGACAGTTTTAACAGGGTGTGTAGCTGTTTTGGCCTAACAGATTTTAGTCACCCTTTCCTACCAAACTTCATTTGCCTCTGTCACACTGCCCATGGTGCCTGCTTCAGCTGCCATCTTCTCCATTCCCCAGTAAATGTCTCTGTGCTTTCCTCTGTGCTACTCTTTATTCATGGAATGAAGCCTTGCCTGAAAGCTAATCTCCCCTTCAACTCTTTTACATGCTTCTGCCACAATACAAGAAATTAGCCAACTTTGAATATGTTCACTGAGGGTGAGTTGGGGCAGATGCTTTAAAGTACAAAGTTAATAAAAATGTGTACAAATACAATATTGTTAATATTGGATTACCTTGTAAATTGGTGTCCTTTAATCTCTTTGGGCAAGGCACCATATTTATTTCTGTATTTGTACAACACCTAGAAAAAAAGAGGTAATTAGAGTTTTGGGTGCTGCAATATTAAAAATGCCAGATAGCAAATAGAAGTAAATCTCCTCTATTCTACCATGCAGTCACTTCAGGCCAGATCCTATTCCAATGGAAGGCAATAGGGTGAAAGCCTGGTTTCTTGACAAGATTTTCATTGACTTTGGTAAGACCAGGGTTTCATTCCAGGAGTTTTACCCTTAACTTGGTGGAGGAGGGAAGAGGCAAGGGTTAGGCCTTTATGAGTAAATCCACTTCTGATATCTGTCTAAATATCATGGTGAGAGAGGATTAGCAATCAAATCTCAGACATTATCTACACTGAAATCCTTATGTAAAGCTAAATAATGACAAGTGAAGCATTCCAAAATAAACACTTTTAACACAACTAAAGGAACTTATTTGAATCCACTTCATTTTTAGTTTTTCCTTTCATTAATTGGAGTGCTTTACATCAGTTTGAAATTACATCTAATAAATACTCAGCCTTTTCACAATGCTATTTGGAGTTCTAAACAGAACTTCTACCTTTACATCTGTCATTGAGTAGTAGCCCTGATGCATAATAACCATGTTCAATTCAGGAAATATCCATTATTCATTTCCAATGTACCTTCTGGCTGATATACTGAATTTACCTTCTGTTTGCGAATTTACTAGTAGATTGAATTCATCTTTATGTGGAAGAGCTTAGTGACTAGTGTTTTGTTTTTCATTTCATCCTTTGCTGTGTTCCATAGATCTCTAACTCCAGTTGACACAGGGTAAAGCTTGGGAATTTCCAGCAGGAAATGCTAGCCCCAATATGATCAGACACACTCTTGTTGTCTGCAGTTGGTGTTTTATTTTGAACACCAAGCATTCCTCTCTTCATATATATAAAAGTATTTCTGTTCTGTGATTAAGGCTGGTATTAGATGACCTTTACTCTTCTTTCCCTTACTTTCCTCTTAAGAGTTAAAATGAAAGCCTTCCGTTCCTCTACAGGGTACTTAGAACTAAGGCACTATGGCGCTAGCAGCAGGTTGGTTTCATTACACTGATAGGATACATGTGCTGTTTTTTATCTCTAGCATTTTCTCAGTAATTCAGCACTTTAAAGTCTCAGCTGTCTACCGATCTGCAGACAATTGTTTGGTGTAATACTATCCGGAAAAAGCTGATAAAACGCAGATGTGACTAGGTCTCTGAAATTTGTGGTTTGCTAAGTGGTTTTTTTTCCTCTTTTTTTCCTTTTTTTTTTTTTTTTGCCATTCTTGCCCACGGCAAGTCAGATTCCCTGCCAGGCATGAAGGCAGCATTTTTATTAAAATGTTGCAAGGAGAGGGAAATTGCTAAACATTTTCTGTAATTAAGAAAGTTAGTTGAAACGTAAAGCAGCAGAATTGTATGTTTTTACCTATTCTTTTTTTTTATCATATTCATTGGCAACTATTTCCCCAAATTTTGGCCAATACAAATTTAAGAGATTTTCTTTTCCAAGAATGCATGATAAAGTGTGGCTATCTGGCAAACCTTGTCTAGTGCACTTTTGGTAGAGTATTTTCAAATTTCTTTTCATAATTAAGAGCCAATAATCTGATTTTCAGAGGTGCAGAGATCTTATAGCTGCAGTGGGGTTTGTATATGTTATGAAAGTAAATTATGTTTGAACAAGATTGGGAACAACCAAGATAGGTGGCAGGATGCTACTGTCACTTAGTAGTTAGTTTAGACCAGGACAAATTATATTCATCATATTGTCAGCTGAACACAATCCTTTCTGGGCTGTGTTGACCTCCAAGTCATGGTTGGCATCATGTCAACTAACTCAGCTGAACAGAATTGTTTTTGAACACAAATCACTTGTTGGGATGTCTGCAAGCTCCCCTTAACAAAGTGGTAAGTTGTGTGTGTGTTCAGCCCTTTTGCCAATCAGGCCACAATATCTCAAATTTCCCTACACAAGTGCATAGCTTGGACCATGCATTGCATAACTTTGCTTGTTAACACTATTGCTTTTGATTGAGAGAATTTGATGAATATCAAAAGTGCATAAATGACTTAGATCTAATTGGTGTGCATCTTTGTACAAGCAAAACTGTGATGCGTAGAAGTAGGTGAAAGTGGGGAGTGCTGAAGGGTTTTTTGCTGATATACAAGTGCATCTTTTAGGGTGGATGTGGGTGTATCTGCACAAAAGTGCAATTTATACTGATGTGATTGTGTCTAAGTATCTAGTTAAAGCACTGCAACTCTTATGCTTATAGAGTGCCTTGGGTACCTAAGAACCATAGTAACAAGTAATTAAGGAGACTGTCCCATTGGTTTTCAATAAGATTTTAGCTCTCAAGTGCCAAAGATCACTTTTGAAAATGAGCTTATGGTTCCTAATTCCCTGAAGTCCTTTTAATCACTTCATTTGATTCCAGAGAATATTCCAAAAAGAGGAACATTTCCAGAAGAAAACTATCTGTAAAAATATTCTGTTTTCTAGGGTTAAGCATGGAGGAGAGAGAGGAATTTGCAAAAAGATGCTGATTGGCATCCGCATGTCTGTGTGATAACTACACACAGCTTTAGTGATTTATGTACCAGACAGGTTTTCTATTCCAAGTCAAATGAAAGGCCATCTTGCAATTAAAGGCTCAGTTTGCAGTTCCTGATTTCTGAAGGAAGAGGGCGTTTCTATTTATTCCAGAAACATTTAGTGGTTACATGCATGGCTGGCAGCAATTTCCCACAATGTGTAAATTAGTCAATCCCAAAGTCAGTAAACTTTTGCTTTGAAGTGGACATTAATGAAGTGCACCATTAGAGCCTAATGATTGTTCACATTTGTATTTTAGAGGCCCCTCTGGCTTTTGATGTCTTAGTGCCTTGGTTTCTTGACTTTAGTTATCTAAATGCCAGGACTGCAAAACTCCTAAGAGAACTCAAAAAAATTTTTAATGAAAAAAGTTAGTACTGGCCTGACTGATGTTGGCACTTCAAAGCTGGAACAGACTAAATTGCTGTAGACTGCTTAATTCAAAAGTGCTCCCTTGTGGATGACAGTGCATGGTGACAACGTTCAATTGGCAACAGGAGACAGGCAAGATCAAAGGCTCTCTATTGTAATAGTTTTGTTCCATGAAGAATTGCTTATTGTCAGTAGTTTTTCAAGCCTTTACTGGCTCCAGCTTCATATCAGGATTCTCTAGTTCAGAACCAGCTTAAATAAATAATTGTAATTACATCCTTCTGATAATACATTTCAGTTCTAAATGCTGCATGTTGTGTCTGTCCAAGGGTCCAAAAACAATTCAGTGCAATGAATCAAGAATGGAAGAATAAGCTTCTTTTTGGGTTGTTCAGAGACATTCAAAATATAAAGCACTATATCAAGTTAACACCAAGTTAGCAACATTTAGGGTTTTATTCTGGATGAAGCCAGTCTGCCTTTAATATTAGAATGAGAAAAGTACTCTTTCTAGTTTGCATCATTTCTCCTTCTGCCGAATATTAACTTGAACTGAATCCTAAAAATTGGTTGTTCTCTCTTCCCCCCTCCCCCAACCAATTCAGCCTTGGGTTAAATAAATTCACTATTCAGAAACGCTGAACTTAATACTGAAAAATGTCATGATTATATAAAATCTCTGAACAATATTCATCATTCACAATGAGCCACTCCCTTTCGTTCTTTGCAAACATATCCTTCAAGAAAACAAGATATTCTTTCGTTCATGAGAAATTCTTTTTTTAAAAAAAATCTAGTTACTGAAAATGGCTGGAAATAATGTTTCATTTATAGTATTATTATTATTATCTGTTTCCAATAGCATTCACAAGGTGCAAAGTGTTGTCCAAAGACAAGGCAGACAGTGTCCTTCATAATTAATTTTTAAAGATGTTGTCTCATAAAACATAGCCAGCATTGTCTGAATTGCTTGTCTTGAACTAATTAAGAAAACATGTTTGGTGACAATTAAGAAAACCACAGTGTGATCATTGTGAGGCATCTTGTCAACAGAAGTAACTTTTATGTGTGTGTGACCATAGATGCCATACTATTTTCCAAGTACAATATCACTACTTTGTTTTTTGCACTAGATTAGCAGCAGATATAGGAAGGAGGTGGCAATGAAAGGAAAAGCATTAGAATGAAACCATGTACACTGCAGACATACATCAGTTTACCTTGTGATTCTCTTGATTTTTTTTTTATTTTAACAAGCAGGCCAATGAACAAAAAGTCTCAAAACTGTTCCAATCAGTCCTTGAAACTTCAGCTATGTAGTGCCTCACAATTGTTTGTTGGGGCTAGTTCTGAAATAGCATTCTAAACAGGATTAGAAGTGTACTATGCCTATACAATTTAGCTCTGGAGGCTTCACGGTTGTAAATTATGATGGAACACATCATTAGCTGCAGACTTGTATGTTCTCCCTTAATCATGCTGAAGTACGCATAAGCCCCAGCTGAGCAATTATGAATAATTAAATCAATTAGAGGCAGTCTAACACTGGGTCTTGTGGCTAAACTGGTGTCAGCATCCATAATATTTTAACAGTAAATGCAAATGTGTGCGTTTGGGTGGAAGGAAGGAGGAGGACAAAAGCTTATACAAATGCCAAAGCATGTTGCTTAGTGATGGCTTTACAATAATATCATGAAGATTATAGGCTGCCTTCCCAAGGAAAACAATGGTAATGAAATTCCAATAAAATATTTTTGTCCAAGTTTTAAAGCTTAGAAATGATTTAATTAAAAAAGGATAAATGCAAGTCCCAGAAAAAAAATATGCTGAATAAATTAGTACCTTACAGTCATCTAAACTGAAAGCTTTCTTGATTGAATTGGGCCTAACCTCTTTTCTTTTGACACAACGGTTTCCTTTAATTTAGCACTAACCCCCTCCACCCCTCAAAAAACCCCCAAAACCTTGCATAGATGTTTGGCCTCAAAAATTACGTTGGGAGCCCTTTTGCAGGATAGAAAAGGTATTAACACAGTTAGGTTTTTAGAAAACACACAGATTTTGCACACAAAGCAGGAGACAGTTTGATTAGAGGATGCCACAGAGGTGTTGAAAGCCAGATCATGTCCCATACTATACACCATCTTCACCAAATGCAGGGGATGAAAATAGCCCCATTACTGCCTTGCACTGTACTACTACTTTGAAGGCTTAGCAGAACTACTGCACGCCATCCTTGTGGAGGGAAGCAAAAAGAGCCTTGATTCTGCCCTCCAGCAAAACCATTGGCATAGTTATGCCTGCGTATCAAGGCAAGTATGCTGCAAAAGGTACAGATCTGTCATTTCTTGCTGCTCAAGTAAAGAAGTGAGCAGACCAGGAGTGAGATTTTTTACTTCAAAAGTCATTCCCAAACCAGCTTCAGCTCAACAATGTGCTGCTGCCCCTTGTTACAGGCTAGATAGCAGTCCAATGATCCCACCCAGAATCAGCATAAAATTAGGAGCCCGATCACTGGGACAGATATTTAGTTAACTTGATTTTCCTTAGTTCCAAATTCAGCAAAACTCTTATTATGTGTTTAAATATGTGCTTAAATTCCATGGATTTCAATACAGGGGTGTAGGCTGTAGCTGTATTGGTCTAAGGAGATAGGCAGACAAAATTATTGGGGTAAATCTGATATCTTTTATTAGACCAACTCAAATAGTTGGAAAAATTCTTCTTAGCAAGCTTTTGGACATAAAAACCCTTTGCCAGACTGAGCTCAGGATAGTCCTCACACCAGATGGAGTCCCAGGCTCAGTACAGACATTCAAAAAGCCCGAGGCAGAATCAATCCAATCTATTCAGGTTTCTCTAAATTGCATAGATTGGATCAGGAGCAGGCCCTACTTGCAACACCTGTTCTCACTCTTGGGGCCCCTCTACATGTGCAGGTAAAGGCACAATGAGATATAATGCATGATCCACACATATGTGGCAGGAGGTACAATTGTGGGATTGCACATGAGATCCCATCGTGCCTTTTAATTGGTGCAGAGGGAGTTTGGGGTCACAATTTGGGCTCCCCTAGCACTGGCTGCCACGCTGCAAGCCCTGCAGCTAACAGGTCTCAGCAGGGCTTGCAGCTGGGGCAGCATTCCCTGTCCTGCCCCTGGTGTGAGTCCTGAGTCATCACTGGCTGCAAGGTGCACAGTCGGGCCAATACTAGGAATGCTGCCCCCACTGTGAGCTTTGTTGGCTACTGGGCTTGCAGTGGGGGCAGCATTCTCCCTGCTACCCCCTCCGCAAGCCCTGCACCTCACAAGGCTTGCTTGCAGCAGGGGCAGTTTTCTCCTCATTGCCCCAGCTGGGGGCCCACAGTCACCATCAGCTTGGGACTCACAGCGGAGGCAGCGCAGAGAAAGCTGCTGCTGGTGCAAGCCCCACACCTCACAAGGCTCGCAGCAGGAGCGTTCTTCCCACTGCGGAGCTGGCAGTGAGTGGTGCGCCCCAGTGGCTGGGAGCCCCTCAGTTGATGGGGCTCCCAGCCACATGGGAGCATTAGCTTTAATGGCATGATTAGAACAAGCTGCAAAATTATTCCACACTTTTGTGGAATAACTTTGTACCTTATTGCTTGTTTTATCACACTGTTAATTGGTTGAATGTGTAGCTGGGTCACAACTTAAGACATGATTACCGGGTTAATCACACCTTAAGTATAACATGTAGCCAGGGCCATGGAGACCCTAATCTGCCATATGTTAGTAGTTGCAGCTCCCATTGATCACTTCTAAGAGCTTAATGTAAAGTTGCAGGAAGCATTCGGCAACTTCTAAAACAGTAATAGCTTATACTTCCTTGAAACTCATGTGGCTAAGAGTGTGGATACAGTACATTTTTACCTGAGGTACCTTGCCTTGGACGGTGTTCAGGTACTCAGCAGGATTGCTCACATCTCACTTGGACAGCTAAGAGTCTCCATAAGTATTTGCAGCATCAGGCCTTAGGGAGTCAATAAGGCAAGAAATAATACAGAAATGACTAGCAGTTTGACCTGACATGGATCATCCGATTAATCCCAAATATTTTATATGACTGTCTTGGATAGGACTGGGTTTATGATTAAAGACTGTCCTCATAAGAAGTGTATCAGCTGTTTTCTTTTTACAGGGATACAATTCTTGTGGTTGATGGGCATTACAAATATGCAGTGATTGCAAAATAAGCCCCACCATTTACAGTTTACCATCTTATATTGAATCCTTGCAGGGGCAATTACCAGAAATTTAGATACACATTTTAAATAGTCTCCTTTTCTGCTGGGCTTGATAAAGAATAGAAACAAATATTAATATAATTTTAAAAATACTTTTTGGCAGACATTATATTCTGTTGAAAACACAATATTTGTTCCATTTGGATATAATTCATGAGACATGCTAGTTAAATACAGAATTGCTGTACAAACTAATCAAATTACATGTAGAATTTCTGGCCCTATATAAATGAATGTCAAGAAACCATTGAGTTCTATAGGCCAGCATATCACACCACAATTTTAACAAGTATAAATATAGCCTTAAAACAATCAAGAAAATGATCACTTGATTAGAAGCTTAGCATACAAGTCAGGCCTAGCTACAAATTTACATTACAGTAAAGAAAAAAATCCTAAAAACAATATATATATTGAGTCTCTCCACTCCAGGAAAATGAGAACTGTCTGCTTTTGCTTTTCAAGATTGCCTTTGGGGAAAAACTAATACTGGAAAGAGAACTCCCATTTTGGCCTGCCATTGCTATTACTTTGCTTATTCTCACTTGTGATTTAATAGGTTGAACTGAGTTCCTGAAGATGGCTGCTGACTATTTCCCTACACAAAAAAGCTTATTTGCTTTTTTGTTTGGATTTTTTGATTTATGTGTAGGTTTCCTTTTCCCAGAATATTTTCTCTAAAACTCATTGTGTTGTTTCATACCCTAGCAGCTGACACATCTGTAGTTATAGTGAGTTTTAGTTCTGCTTCCCTCCTCCTGCACCATTCCAAGATTTATCCTTTTGTATATTAGGTGCTCTCATAGCTCACAAAGTCAGGACCTAAATTTCCCAGAATCCATGGAAGTAAACTCAGCCTTTATGCTCATCCTTTAGTAATGGGGCAGGGAGAGATGTGTATCTGTGCTTCAGTGAGACTACCAGAAATGAACAGTACCTTTGAATCACAATTTATCCTCTTCTCCCCCATTGGGTGTGGAAGGAAGGAAGTTGCAATAATATCTCTTTACAGGGTACAATATACTTCCCAGCTTTTACTGGCTCAGGGAAGCATAGGAGACACCGAAAGCAAGTGCTTCTGTCCAACTTCATCTTCTTACCCACAAGTTCTGAGGTGGGTGGCACTATCCAGTGTGCAGGGGCTGTAATCTGGCCCACATCAGGACTCAAAACCCAAGATGCAAATAGGTCAGTCCTATATAGCTCACAGTGGTTTTGCTTGAGAAATTTTACTTCTCTGCAAAGCTGAATAGGATGCAATCAACTTTACTCAGGTTAATGGGACTATTCACATGAGTAAGGACTGTAGACTTGGGCTTTATCTGATGCTGAATAGTTTCACTACAGTCAATTAAACTATTTGCCTAAACTAAGAATTTATAGGATCAAGTCTTTTCTGAACTGCCTTGCATAATGCTCATTAACATCACAGTTACTGGGGATTACCCAAGAGCATTCAATGGCAAGCAAAGCCTTAAAAGTAAGGCAGATATATATTAATTTGTAATATTTTAAATATTTATAACTTTTCTTATCTCCCTGCACCTCTCAAACTCTATATAGTATAGACTAAAAAAAAGCCAGTTCTGTTTTGAAACACTACAAAAAAAGCCACTGAAGTAGAGTGATGCATGGTAACAGGAATAAAGGGTATTTTCTTGGCTGAGGACTCGGAAAAAATCCCAGCTCTGAGGAGAAATGCCACAGAACCTTTAGTAACCATAGACAGCAGCTCGAACTTTGACTGTTTCAGGGTCTCATCTGAAAGTAAAAGCTGAAGTGGAGACAAAAATTGTACCCTTTAAACTTAAAACTACCAATTTCATTCATAGGATCATGAAAATACATCCAAATGGTCAGTTATTCAATATGATCTTAATCTTGAGATGATATTCTTTTCCTCTTCTGAAGCAAGAAAAATTTGCCTGTATAGCAATCACAAGGTCTTATGCAGCTCATACTGAGTCTAATTTTGCAGGTTATCATGGATGAAACTAAAAAATTCCACTGTGCAAGTTCTGTATACCATAGAATCGCATTGAAAAGGAGCGTGACATCAAGTGAATAAGTCCAACTTCATTCTCATACTCGCTGGCCAAGCACTACCTAGATCATTGAATTTCTGACTAAATATTGTAATTAGCCTGGCAGTTTTGTATAGGTGAAACTGGAAACTTTGTGTAGGAGGACATGGGCTTGGGAATCCAATAATGCATGTTTAGTCATTGTGTACAGGCAAAGCTAAGACCTATGCCAGCAACCCTTGGCATCCAGATTTGGGTATACAAGAAGTATAGAATCAGGTCTTTAGCAGCAAATCCTGCCATATTCTATGTAGGAAGCAAGGTACTAAGATAAGATGGGTACATCCTGCGTACCTCAGGAGAGCACAGCTCTGCAAGTCCTGAAGAAAGAGTCAACCAGCTTGTTCTGTACTTAATACTATGGGCTCTGGCCTGGGTCTCTATAAAAATATAAATACTAAATAGGCAGATAAGCAGGGTTATCCACATCTTCCAGCTTCTCCCCCATCACCACAGAGAAGGGAGGAATGAGCAGCCAGGATGAAGGCTTCACGGCAGCCTCTGAAACTCTGATGCTTGACACTATTTCAACCCCTCGTAGAGTTTCCCCTATGCCAGGACTTGCATGTATCTTCACATTGTAAGGGTGCACAGTGAGGAACTGGAAACCTTAAAAAAGAGGACAAGTCCTATAGTTATACCTGCAGCTCACACTTATGTTCTTATTTCTTAAATTGTAATAATTCAAAGAAGCATTATTAAGCTGACCTGTTTCAGGAAGCTAAATAAAGCAAAAAAAGAAAGATCAGCAATTTATGTGAGAGGGTCCTTTAAGCAAGGGAAATAAACAAATATGGACTAAGCATTTCTAGGACTCCTTCCTATCAATGTAGATTAGTTTGCTTACCATCTTAATTATATGCAGAGTAATGAGCACAATAAGGTAGTATCTGTATTTTTAAATGACATTCCAATTTTTTTCTGGCATTATTAATGTAGTATGATTAGCTGGTCTGGGGAGGGAGGGGAGGGAAGGAGGGTAAAAATCAAGGATAAATTGTATGATTATCAACTGCAGGTTTATTGGTCTGAGACTTCCACCATGGGGAGTGGCTGCTGTATGGAATTGATAAACGTAGAGATTTATAAGGTCAAGTTTTATGAGTCTACAGATTCCTTGCGGTGTATTACCACATCCTTATTACAAGCCCCTGCTGCTGTCCAGCTAAGCCAACAGAGGTAATATATTACACTTGCTTGTCTATGGTTTAGGGATTTTTTTCGCAAAAGAGGAACAGATCAAAATAAAATATAGCTTCCCGGAATTGTATTTGCAGAGGATTTTGGGGGGGAGGGGAGAAGTGTGGGACTGAAAGAAGGAGTCAGTTGCAGAAAAGTGTGAAGAAGTTATTGTTTATGGCATTGAAAGATATAGTGCAAACCAGAATAGGATATTGATTTTGTTTTAAGAAAGACAGATAACAGTTAAATTATACCGTGACAGCTCTGTGGTACAAATGCTTTTGGTGTTTGGGTACTATAATGAATTACAAATTTTAATGTTGATATTTTGCTAAATGGTTTTTATTCATAACTGTAAAATAAATGTAGTTAAAAATCAACAAAATAGTTTAACATTAAAGTTTTATAGCATTTGTTAAAGTTTAATGTGGTTTCAACATGCTACTGCAGGGTTGGGTATTAGTAAGATTAAGCTAAATAGCTGCAGTATAGCACTACACATCAAAAGGAAAAGTCACTCTGGCCTTTCATGTGCTTCTCTTTTACAAAACTGGTTCCTCTATAGCAGTAATTCTCAACCAGGGTGCTGGGGCCCCCTCGGGTGCCACCAGATCCTTTGAAGGGTGCGACAAAGTATGTAGAGATAAGCAAGGTATGAAGAAATAAGCACATCAGCTAAAAAGATAAGTAAGTCAGGCTTAGGCTTGTCATTTCTTGGACTGTCCCCCAACCTCAATTGCCCAACCCCTCTGCAGAGAGGTAAGCACTGTAATATATAAATTAGTTTTTGAAATTGGGTGCCACTCAATTCACAAACGGTATGGAAGGCTGTCTTGGTACTAAAATGGTTGAAAGCCACTGCTCTATATCATATCAGCTGATAGTCATGCTGTAAATGAGACTGTCTTAGTAATATTATAACATGGGGTTGGTGAGTGGGCCATGTGCCCCAGGCACTGCCTAAGGGAAGAGGCACCAGAAGGATGTGGGAGGAGGGGCCCTCACCCTGAGGCTACTGCCTTCCTTGCTGCTGCCTGCACTGTCTGGCTACAGGAAGCCATCAACACAGACAATGGGTGTCATATAGTGCAAGGCATTCTGGGAATCATGGATCTATAGAATGGCAGTGGCATTCACTGCTGCTGGGGAGAGAACTGACCCCATTTTTTGCCCCCAAACATGTCTTCTGATCTCTGAATATGAACTTCAGCAGCAAACTCCACTGCCATGCTAAAAAGCTAAGATTCCCAGAATGCAATGCACTCCATGACACTGCCCAGCCATCTGCTTTCTGCCACTTCAATGCCTGTAAGCCAGAAGAGAACATGAAGGGAGGGGATATAAGAGGTGACTACATCCGGCACATTTTTTCCATGCTATGCCTCTTGTTCTTTGATAGGCTGATCTCCTGTCAGTAAACATATGAGATGCCAATTAAAGGCAATGTGATTGTTAACTTGTTACTTATTATTTGCTGTTTCGTTAAAAAAAGGACATCAACAAAATGACCCTTTGAAGGTGTCCTGTATAAATACTCTGGTAATTACTAAACTAGGGCTGAAACTTGCACATTTTTATACAGGCAATACATCACTTGAAGTCAATGTGATTTCTTTGCTCTTCTTTTTCTTTTCCTTTTGTCAAAGTATTGTAAGATTGAACCCTCACCACTAGAAAGCCCCTGTTCTTGAAGAACAGTGTTATGCAGCACTGATGTAATGTGTTGGCATTTACACCAATGTTTCATATTCTTCAAGTAGACCACAGCAAAGAGTGTGCCTGCCAGAAGGACAGAAAGAGATACTAAGGCCTTGTAGCACATGTTTTATTTAGATCGTAGGAAACATTACAGTGTCATATTAAAAGTTACAACATGTTCTGAGCAGTCATACAGTAATGTTTACTATGATCTCAGCCTGCCCTGAACAGGGCTAGAGTTGGTTGTCTCCCTTCCCCCTCCTTCCACCCTCACCTCAAAACTGGGCAATCACAGCTTGCATGTTTTTTTATGACAACGTACACGCCCTCCCTACTGTATGCCCAAGCACTGACCAGCCTGGAAGTACCTGGCCCTGGCACGCTGGGGCAAGCCAGCTCTCTGCTGGTGGTGATAGGATGCATGGGGACCCAAGCTCCAGAAAGGGAGCTACTCTTGCCAGTGGATTTGTACTTGCCACTGGTAGTCTTGAACTGGTTCTAGTGCAGTGCCAGGGCTATGACAGATAATCAGCTCATTGCATGTCCCTGAGTCCTCACCATCTTGGAATCCTGAACTCATATAATGTCTGGCACTTGGGACTTGGTTTACTGCTTGAATACGTGGATGCCAGTGTTTTCAGTTCAGTTAACATGTCTAAGTTCAATGTGCAACATGGCCCTTGGATCTGCAATTTTCACAAGTGCACTGTAAACACTGATTCATGCAAAAGGAACCTGGTCACAAAATTATTTCATGGAAGAAACAGACATAAGTTGTTCACTTCAAAATTCACTTAGTGTATTTGAGGGTGTCAGTCAGGTCTAATATCACCCAAGCGGAATTATTATTAGTCTCCATGCCCCAAGCTTCCTAGATTTGTTGCTGGCCTATGAAGCAGAAGTTGAACAAAATATTGAGAACCTAACGGAAAGAAAGGCATGCTATTTCAAACTGTGGCTTATTGTGCAACTATAACCATTCCCATTGATTCTTAGTATGCTCACAATTAACAGATTTGGAAAATCTTCAGAAAATGCTTCATCTTTGCTTAAGCCTTCTATCAATCTCAAAAGGTATTTATTGCCTTGAGAGCTACAAAGCAACAGAAATTCTTCCTTAACAGTAGCAATTCTACTAGTTTTGGAAAGAGGTTGGGATTTTTTTCTTTTTAACAGACATATTAATAATTAGATGTCCTGGGACAGAGAATAAAGGACAAGCTGAAAAAAAAAGAAAAAGCTTTAAAACATTTAACATCTATCCATTACAAATGGTAAGCATGAGGTGAATAGGAGTGTCTGTCCATTTGATTGCAGAGTCAGTTTTCCTCAGGTATGTGTCTTCAATATACTTGTGGATAAGGTAACTTGGCTTTGGGTCAGACTCATCTCTTCCACAGTGGCTAAAACTGTGACTAGAGAAAGATTTGGATGATATCTATTAATGTGGTCTTGGAAATATTTTGGGACTCCTTTGGATTATAGCCTGTGAATTGGTCATATTCTTCCTGGCTAGTGAAATCCACAGGGAGGCAGGTTTCCTTCAAAAAATGTATATCTGCCTGTGATGGTAGCTTTGGAATTCAGGAACATGTGTTTAGAGTTCTGGATAGATTAGTTTTAACATATGTACATAAATAATGAAGGTCCAAATGTATATAGCATTAGCAAGGGCATCAAAGAAAATAGAAAGCCTTCTATAAATATGTTAAAAGTAAGAGGAAGATAAAGGAAAATATAAGTTCCTTACTGAATGAGGAGTAGAATCCAAGAATGGACAATTCAGAGAAAGCTTACATTTAATGCCTTTTTTACCTCAGCCTTAACAAAAAAGTCATGTATTAGGGAATAAGCACAGCAAGTAGTAAGGACAGAGGAGGAGATAAATACTTAAATAGCATATAGCAGGGAAAGAACAAGTTAGAAATTATTTTGAGAAGCCAGATGTTTTTAAGTCAGCAGGGCCAGATGGGATTCATCCTAGGAATGCTCAAAGAATTGGCTGGGGACATTGCAAGAACCATTGATGGTTATATAAAAACTCATGGAAATCAGGTGAGATGAGGTCTCAAATGACTGGAAAAAGGCAGATCTAGAACCCATCTTTAAACAAAAGAAACAAAGAAGACCCAGAGAATAACAGACTCATTAGTCTAACCTCAATACTTTGAAGAATACCAGAGTATGTCATTCATCAAGGAATCTATTTCAAAGCACCTAGATGATAACAAAGGAATAAAGAACAGTCGACTTGGGATTTATTAAGAGCAAGCCTGATTTCCTTCTATGTCAAGATGATGGGCTTTGTGGATGGGAGAGATGACTAGATGTAATACACATTAACTTTAGCAAGGCCTTCAATATTACATTTTCATAAGTTAGATGAAAGCAAGTTAGATGAAATTACTGTAAGGTCAGCGCATAGCTGAGTCAATCGTCACGTTCAGAGATGGCCCTATATCTAACTGGAAGTATCAAGTAGGACTCCTGGGAAGTTTCTCCTGGGTCTGCAGCAGGTCAGTAGCTTCATTAATCATTTTAAGGATGGATTAAGTTCAGGTTCATAGGATAATGGGAAAGTATGGCTGGAAGGGACTTCATAAAGCATTCTAGTCCAGCTCCCTGCTCAAGACAGGATCATCCCTGACTAAACCATCCCACCCAAGCATTTATCCAGTGTGCTCTTGAAAATTTCCAGGGATGGAAATTCTGCAACTTCCCTAGGTAGCCTGAGCCAAGGCTTAACCACCCACATAGTGGGTTCCTTCTAATCTCCAACCAAAATTTCCTTGGTTGCAGCTTGAGGCTATTGCTCCTAATCCTGTCCCCTACAGCCCCAGAGATAAGGCCATCTCTATACTCGCTCTAATTTTCCTTCAGGTATTTGGAGACAAAATCCTACCTCAGTATTCCCTTTTCTTCCCCAAGCTAATTCATCCCACCTCTTTCAGATTTTCCTTTTAAGTCTTGCTGCTCAGGTCCCTAATCATTTTTGTTGCTCTGCACTGGCCTCTTTCCAATCTGTCCACATCCTTCTAGAAGTGCGGGGCCCAGCACTGGCACAGTACTCCAAGTGAGGCCTCACCAGTGCTGAGTAGAATGGAAGAACCATTCCCCATGATTTGCAAGTGAGGCTCTTGTTGATACAACCCGGTGTACTGCTGGCTTTGTTTTTTAAACAAAAGTAAACTCTTGGCTTATATTCAGTTTATGGTTCATTGTAACCCCCAGGTCCTTCTCTGGTATGGCAGCCAAGCCAGTCATTCTCCAGTCTGTATTTGTGCATGCAATTTTTCTGTCCCAAATGCAGGACTTTGCACTTGTCCTTGTTGATTCTCATCTACACACACTCTTTGCTGGGATGGTTTAAGAAGGGCTAATCCTGCCTTAGGCCAATGACCTTCTAAGGTCTAAGAAGTCGATGACCTTCTAAGGTCCCTTTTCAGCTCTATTTTCTATGGTTCTGTGGAAAAAATAAAAAATAATTTGGTGAAATAGGAAAGAGACTGGTTTGGAAAAAAAGGTGAAGATGTGCAACAAGAGGTGAATGAGGGAAAAAGAGTTAAGACAGAATACAGGAATAAATGGGGAAGAAGGGTGCTTCTTTTCCTTACTTCAAGTCCTTTAAAGGCCTGTCTCCCACTCCTTGTACTTCCCTTTATCCCCTTCATATTCAGTATCTTCATTTTTCAGGATGTACATGTGGATGTACATTGAGAAAGGAAAGGTCTTCCATGCTAGCCCTCAAAAGAAGAGATTGAAGGGTTTTTACCCTGTATGGCAAGAGTAAGAGAAGGGAGAATTTCCTTTTACGTCATACAACATTGGTTCAATACTGAAGGAAGAAAATGCTTTAACACTGTTTAATGAGTTTCCTGACCCATAGGACTTGTCCAATCCTCAAACATTTGGTACTTTATTAAGTAGCCAGAAGAACTGGGAAGTATTTTGACCTGTTGACACATCTTGAACAGCCTCAGAGGTTCTTTTATGCTGAAACTCAGTGTTTAGGCAACATTAAACTACTGAAATTTCAAATTCCTTTCCCTTGCTCTTCTCTTACTCAAAAGAAAAAGAAAGAAAGAAAATCTGCATTTGCTCCTAGAAGCGTTGCCAGCATTTTACATTACTGCATATTTTAGCTTGTTCATTAAAATCAGACTAGAGCAGCATTGATAAAAAAAATTGGCAATGTTTAATCTGATTATGGTTAACTGTACTGCCAGCTTCATAATAAAGTTATAAAGAAAGCAATGATAATTGGAAAAGAGGATGGGGAAAATCAGTCTGAAAGCAAATGCCAGGACTTTGACTCATAAACCAGTCAGTCATTTCTTTTAGTTTTTAAAGTGTCTCTTAATAGCTCCAGAGACACTCAGATAGCCAGATCTTGGAAACTCAAGGAAGATATATATCTTCACCATTTAAATTGGTAAAGTAGCCTGATTTAGCATTTATACTTGGCATCATAAGCTTTCAGGATGCTTGGCACAGATGAAATGGGATGGCACAGCTGTGGCATCCCTGACATGCAGTCTAAGAGGTTATTTACATGGCAAACAAGGAGAGAATGCACACAAGAACTTGGTTTTGTTTTGTACAAATATGTTCATTGGAGCATGCCCCCAAGGCCCTCCTAGATTCAGTGAAGCAGAGCATGGCTGACTACTGTAGAAATGTTGGCAACTCTGTAAAGCCCTGCTGCTGTAGCTGCTGTAATCTAAGGAACTAAGAGCTTGATCCAAAGTGCAGTAAAGTCAATGCAAAAACTCCCGTTGATTCCGAAGAGTTCAGATCAGACTACAGTTCCTGATTCTTTTCTAACTTGCACTTAGCTCTACACATGTATCTCCAGAGAGATTTGGTATAATTGCTCCTGATTTACACCAATGTAACCAAGAGGAGAAGCAAGCCCCATCTCTCTCACACTGGTATTCTGACTACTGTGATCATCCCATTCTGAATTACAAATGCTTAAGAATAAAATCAGAAGGAACACGCCTTCATTGACACCAGAGACTACATTGAATTTACTAGCTTCAATAAAGCTCTTGTCTTTTTACACCAACAGAGGCTCTCTCTGTCCATTGGCTCCCTGTGGTTGCAGATGGTGGGCTATCTTAGTCCCTGTCATCTGTGCTCAGCATACATTTCCCATGTTCATTGGGACTTCTACCATAATCAAAGGATCATAGGAAAGTAAAGATGCAAGGGACTTCATAAAGTCATTTAATTCAGCCCTCTGCTCAAGACAGGATCATCCCTGACTAAACCATCCCAGTCAAGTGGCTGTCCAATTTGCTCCTGAAAATTTCCAGATATGGAAATCCCACAACTTCTGTAGGTAGCCTGTTACAATGCCTGACCACCCCCATAGTCAGAAAGTCTCCAATCTAAACCTCCAACCTAAATTTCCTCTGCTGCAGCTTGAGGACACCGCTGGTAGTCCTGTCCACTCTGGCCTTAGACAAAACTCCATCTCTATTCTCTCTCTAGCTGCCCTTCAAGTATTTGAAAACTGTTACCAAATCCCTCTCCCACCTCAGTCTTCTATTCTCCAAACTAAATAACTAGTTCTTTCAGACTTTCCTCATAAGTCATGTTTCCCAGGCTTCTAATTATTTTATTGCTTTCCACTGGACTCTTTCCAGGCTGTCCACATCCTTTTTTAAGCGTAGGGGCCAAAACTGGACACAGGCCTCACCGATGCTGAATGCAGCAGAAGAATCACTTCCCTTGATTTTTAATCATAAATTCATAGATTGTAAGGGGCAGGAAGGGACCTTGGAAGATCATAGGGTCCAGCCCCCTGCACCAAGCAGGGAAGATAACTGGGGGTCAGGTAATCCCAGCAAGGTGACTGTCTTGTATCCTCTTAAAGATTTCCAGGGAAGGTGATCTCGCTACTTCTGCAGGAAGCTTATTCCGCAGTCTGGACACTCTGACTGTGAAGACTTTTTTCCTAATGTTGAGCCTGAATTGATCTTCCATGAGTTTGTTTGGGTTGCTCATTCCAAGGCACAGCACTTTACATTTCTCATCATTGAACTTCATGAGGTTCTGATCTGCCCAACTTGCTAGCCTGTCTAGCCTGTATCTGTAGTCTATCTTCAAGCATGACCACGCTCCCCCATAACTTGGTGTCCTCCATGAACTGGGCCAGTTAGCTCTTTACCCCCACATCCAAATAGTTAACAAAGATGTTGAAAAATACTGGACTGAGCACTGACCCCTGTGGGACACTGCTGCCCTCTTCTCCCCAGAGTGACACAGATCCGTTCACTATGACTTTCTGGGTTTTGTCCTGCAGCCAGTTTCTCACCCACCTGGCTGTCTTGGAGTTAAGCCCGTAACCATCCAATTTTCTTGTGAGGACATTGTGGGATATTAGATCAGAGGCCTCTTCAGAGTCAAGGTATACAATGTCAACTTGCTCTCTCATGTCCAGGTGGTGAGTTACCTGGTCATAGGAAGGAAATGAGGTTGGTAAGGCAAGACCTGCCTCCGATGAAGCCTTGCTGGCTGTCACTCAGAATCTTACCTTCTGCAAGCTTATCACAGATACACTTCATGAACTTTTCTAGGATTTTCCCTAGGATGGAAGTTAGGTTAAGTGGCCTATAGTTTCCCAGGTCCTCCCTCCTGCCCTTCTTGTGGATGGGCACAGCATTGGCCCTCTTCTAGTCCTCAGGTATTTCTCCAGAGCACTACAAGTTGTGGAAGAGTTTTGCCAGAGGTTCCACAATGACTTCAGCCAGCTCCTTCAGCAGTTTCGGGTGAAAATCATTTGCCCCCCTGACTTGTACATCTAATTTTTTGATTAGTCATACACCAATACATATAGCAATAGTAGGAAGGTGATTATTCCTACTGTGCTCATCCTCTACTCTACCTCTAACTTAATACAACAGGATGTTGTTGGCTTTTTTTTTTTTTTTCCTTGCAACACGAGCATGCTGCTGGCTCATATTAAGCTTATGGTTTGCTGTAACCCCCAGGTCTTTCTCTGCCATACTGAAGCCTAGCCAATTATTCCCCAGTCCATATTTGTGTCCATAATTATTTTTTCCCCAAGTGCAGAGCTTCACATTTGCCCTTTTTGAATTTCATCTGATTGACTATGGATCATTTTTCCAGACTATCCAAATCATTCTGGATCCTAGCCCTACCCACCAGTGTCTGTAACTCTACCCAATTTAGTGTCAATGCAAATTTGCTAAGTTTCCACTCAATCCCATTGTCCAAATCATTAATGAAGATGTTACACTGTACCAGTCTCAGGACAGACTCCTAAAGAATGTCCTCCCAACTAGACATTGAGCTACTGATGACTGCTCACATTAAGCATGATTATCCAGTAAGTTAGTACAGTACTTTCATCTAGTCTATATTTCCTTAGCTAGTTAATGATAATGTTGTAAGATGGTGTCAAAAGCCTATATTACACCCACTGCTCTACCCCCATCCACAATGTCACCTTATCATAAAAGGAAATCAGGTTGGTCAGGCATGACTCACTGTTGGTGAATCCTGATCACTTTGAACACATCTAGGTGCTTCACAATAGATTCCTTGACCTGCTTCATGATCTTTCCATGTATCAAAGTGAGATTGACTGGTCTGTAACTCTCGGATCCTCCTTCTTCCCTTTCTTAAAGATAGGCCATATATTTGCCCTTTTCCAAACACTCAGGACCTCCATAAATTCTGAAAGATGACAGCTAATGGCTCTGAAACTACCTTAGCCAATTACTTCAGTACCAAAAGGTACTTCTCATCTGGCCCTACTGACTTGAAAGCATCTATCTCCTCTAAATAATTCTTGAACTGATAAAAAAAAGAAGTCCTCCATTTGTACTTTTTTGACTGAGAAGCCTGAATGAGGTGGGCTCCAGGTCCTATTACTTCACTACTTCTGGGAGGCTGAAGGTGGTTGTGGGATAATATTCACAGCATTCCTGAAGGTTCACAGGTCTAATAAAGAGAGAACACATTAATGCAGGACAAAATGAGTCTGGAAGTCTACAAAACTCATCCAGCCAAGTTAGATGGTAACATTTCCCCTCAAATCCTGTGGGCTAAATTCTGTTTCACCTTTAGATGCCTAAGTAACACTTACCTACTGGCATAGCAGCATTTTTTAGCATTTATGAGCAGTTTAGAGTCTATTTACACCCGTTGTTGAATAGATTGTATATCTGGATGAATAGATTGTATGTCTGTCAGAAGTGGAGCAGATAAAGAGGTAGAGAAAGAGGAGGGCCCTGCCATGCAATATTTAAAATCCACTGGATAAACAGATATGAGAGTCCCACTGGCAGAAGGGATTTAAGTTAGAAACCCAGAGCCCCTACTCTTCCAGGGCATCAACATCTCACTGAGCCATACCCCTCCTGGTTTATTCACCTCCTCTTGGCCCTACATATCTTCCCCCCTTGTTTGCCCAGTAGGCCAGCTTCAAGAGGAAAGCTGGTGAATGTTTTGGATAATGTCCAACATGGCCTAGTGGCTAGGCAACTTGACTGGGAAGATATAGGCTCAAATCCCTGGTAGGCAAGAAGGGCCTAGAGCCTGAGTTTCTCCTACTCCTTTGGCAAGTGGGCTAATACTATATTTCCTCACATATCACATGCCCCTAAATATGACACATTTTGTTTGGGGAAGTCAGAATGAAGGGAAAAAAAAGATTTTTTCAGAAAATTTTCACAGCATCATTTCAACACGACTAAGTGCTGGCTGTGCAGGAGGGAAAGAGTTGACTCAGCAGCATCATTCAATTTCTATCTGTAACTTCAGAGCTACAGTTTTAACACTGTCATAGCCTCTGCCAAATTAGCATCAGGGTTTGGCTGCTCAACCAAAAACTACTGCCAGTTTGGCAGTGACTATCACAGGGTTAAAATTAGCTGTGACACTGAAGGATGCACTCTGCCCCTCCCTTTTGGGCTGGGAGAGAAGCACAGACCACAACAGCAATATCACAGTGCTCCAATGTTTAATTCCAGTGCAAAAATCAGCTTCCTCACTTAAGATTCACACCCCAATTTTGGAGGGCTGATTTTTGGGAGGAAGGTACATATGGTGTACGACTAATTAAGTTAAGTAGGAGGGCCGCTGAGGGCCGCTCTCCCACCACCAAAAACATCCGCTAGTCCTGGTTTTTCTGTAACTCGAGTTTTGGGACTAAGATGGCAGCATGCAGGTGCCCAGGTGACCCCATTCCTTCTGAGGACTTACATAGCCATAGTGCAGCCTACTGGGCATGCTCCGAAAGGAGATGCAGGGCAAGCATAGCTATGTGTAATTCATCTGTGTGCTAAGTGCCAAGCATGTAGCTACTTGCCTACACAAGCGCCACTTAGCTGTTAGCTCTGTCTCCCTGTTTTCTCTCCACATTTGGACAGGCAGGTCCAAGAGACAGCCTCTAGAGTCAGCTATTTCAAAAATGTGTTTTCCTTCTGCCCCTTTGCACCTTGGTTCAGACTAGTCTAGCACCATTTTTGAGGCATCCATTCCCCAATCAGATATCCTGAATGAGGTTATATCAGTCAGCACCGAAGCAACACTGGAAGAATTGGAAAGATGCAAGCAACAAGAGTCATCTGACTCCTGTTGACTTAAGGGGAAATGAATACCTAACATATATTTGAAACACTCTCCCATACTTAGCAAAGTGTGTCATCGGGGTGAAAGAGAGTCTCTGTTCTTTAAACAGTAGCTGCTGCCTCTTTTGCCTTTTAGCATCATCATCTTCTTGTCCTTTGTCCCAGTCTGGAAATATTTGCTGTCTCCTTTTTGCACACCTAGCATTTAAAATTCCTTCCTTTGATATTTCCCATACCTGAAGGCCAGGATAACTGGTTAGTGTGTCACCGGTTCCTGGCAGAAGGCTGTAGACTGAGTCAAGCTTAGTTTATCTTTAAAGCATCAGGATTTGTATTTGTATTATCTGGATCATTTCTACTTACCGCAATGTCTACTTAACACCAAATGTGAATAAACGACACTTTAAAACAGTTCTGTCCTGTCAACCAAAACTCTTCATAATTGATTTGACACAAAGGAAGGAGAAGAAAAGGAGCTTCTGCAGCAAGGAGAAGGGGTAAAAACAAAGCTGGGGAAAATGCCCTCTTTGAAAATGAAGAGTGTGATTTTGATCTCCATGAAGTCAGGAATTGTGGTGCTGATTTCTATTGAAGCAAGAGCAGGCCCTTTGCAAATGCTTTTCTGATTTTTAGGGGGTCTAGGCAGCCCCCGAACTCTCCCCTGGAAGATTCAGTAAGGTTTTCTCAACAGCTTACAATTAAAGCCTTACAACATTGCCAAGTCTGTTGTCAGCAGATGATCTTTAAGTGGAAGATTGTCTGAAAGAATGTAAGTCTCTGTCCTTTCCTATTGGCTGAGCCATATTGGAAGTTAATGAGTATATTATAGCTGTTAGCTAAAGAATGTAGCCCTTTAGCTCCAACAGATGAGCCTCAATTTTCATGCTGAAGGTCACATGTTCAAATTCTGCTGACAGTCCAACCTTCACTGTTTATAGGCTTCATAAAGGAATGTATTTAGTGCAGAGTAAGCCTCTCCTTTTCAGGAGAGGGATTTTACTATATTTTAACTAAGAAATATTGCAGTTATGGCAGAAACATTTACCAAACCACTTCTAAATGCTGAAGTCAGTCATTTTGAGTCTCCTACCTTTGAGGTCTATGAGTTTTGAATGGGCTTACATTTTATGCACAAAGCTGGATGTTAGGAATGGACATGTGTATGGAAGCCATAGAGCACATAGACTGCACAAAAACTGCTTTAAAGGAACATAAAAGCATACAAAGTTAAAGAATCAGAGTTAGGAAATGCCGGATACAAAGATGTCTGAGAAGCCTTAATTCAGACTTTTTGTGCATGTGAATTGTAACAGGGTGTTTAATTACATGATTGGCCCTGTCCATAGGACTTGTATTGCTATCTTCTTGCCTAACTTGTCCCCATAACCACTTTTGAACAGCCTCTCTCCTAGGAGTTTCACCCAGTCTGTTCTGTCTGCTCCCGTTCTAATCCAGAACACCTTGTCCTTCCTTCAAACTGCTGGACTGGTACAAATTACAGTTCATCCAGTTTTGACTACCTACACCTAGGGCTTGCAATAGTGTAACTATGCTGGTGGCTAGCTCTTGATGGATGCACTTTGGAAAACTCCCAGCACAGACAGGCCTATTGTTGCTTGTGTTCCCTAGTGGGGATAACACCACTGACAGACAGAGTGCTGGGAGACTTGCTGCTCTTTCCTTCAGCCTATAT
Source organism: Crocodylus porosus (assembly GCF_001723895.1). Lineage (NCBI taxonomy): Eukaryota > Metazoa > Chordata > Crocodylia > Crocodylidae > Crocodylus > Crocodylus porosus. The sequence goes on from NW_017728948.1 coordinate 23,516,440, forward strand.
AACATGAAGTAATAATGAAGTTTACCAAAAAGGTGACAAGCAACAAATGTTGTGTCATTCCTCAGCTGGATCTCTCCTGCCCCCAACAGCTTGTTTTGTTTTGGTGCTGGACGGCATTTCTAGACAGTGTCACTCTGTCCAAAGATTATCATTTTAACAGACTGCAAATTAGCTAGACATTGCATTCAGTAAGACTCGAGCTGTGCTGAATAACACATGCGCTACAGCTGCAGTTGAAATCTGTTTCATATTTAGTGTAACAAATTATGCAAAGTACACCAAATAAGACCCATTTAAAATTCCAGTGGGCCTTTCTGAAAACATTGTAGAGAAATGTTTGCTTTTCTGTTTCCCTTCTGCTCTCATTAAAAAGGTGATTCACTAAAAGTAATTGTGTAACCATACAGAAAGACAATCAGTTTGGAAAGCAGCATGACAGGCCATATAAAACAAAATGAAAGTCTTCATTTTTCTTACACCAGTGAAAGTTTTACTGCATAATCCTAGATGGACACTTGGCTTAGACATTATACATCTCTGGCCAACAAGGAAAGTTCCAAATATTTCTCACCATAAAATATTTCAAACCGTTCTCCTACCACAGCCCTTCTGTGTCAAAAATGTCCTTTTCTTTACATGGAAAATAATACTAATGGGATTGAATGGCTCTAAAGACTGGTAACAAGAAACAAAAGGATTTTAACTCTTGATGTTTAAAAATACTTTCAGGAAGAGGGAGGGACAGATCATGTAGAAAGGTAAAATAAATGAGATAGATGCCTTTGATTCAAGTCAGACATTGGTTGGTGGATACCAAAACTTATTTTATATTTAATACAACCTATTTATTTAAAAAAAAAATGATACTTGGTACCAATTTAATAGTACCAGCCCTACATGTTAAAAAGAGAGAAAAGAATCATGATCTAGCCTTCAAATATCATGAGATCACTTTGAGATGATGAGATTTTTAAACATACCTTCTATGCCTGTATTTGTCATCTTGTATTTTAGCCTTTATATGTCACCTTTTCAAAACTCTTTTTCTATAGCCATAAGGCCTAGAAACTTTTGTAAATGAAATTGGAGATTGCCACATAATTACTCCAGAAGCTGGGACTTTGAAGAGAAGTACCAAATATCATGATCATGAAAAAAAGATCACAAAAACATATCACACTTTTAATTCATGGTTGGTGATGGGACTGGGTGTGAATGAACAGCCTTCTTGCTTTTGCCAGATGCATCCTTTCTTAGATGAAGCATATTGGTGAATTGATAAAAGAAAACTGTTATTCTGGCTGCATTTTGTATCGTATTAGCAACGTGCCATAAGCACTCATGTTCTCAAGATACCAGTCGCACGAGGTATTGACTCCTCATCTCTAGCTGGCTGTTGCATTGACATCAGAGCACAGATTTCTTTGAGATGATTGGCCCAGTGCTTCTAACTGGCTAGTTTTGTCAAGGTCTATGCTCTACCTATAACTGAGAAAGACTTGACATGCAGTACATTTCTAGTTACACAGTGCTTAATGCTGTTCTCACAATGGGTCCTCCTGCATGATTCCCTACCCCTGCCACCTCCCTCCCACACCCCTGCCACTGATACATTCATCCAAAGAGTATCTCTACAGCACCCTATTGCAGTATTTCTGAATGCTGTACTGAGGCACACTGTGCAGGCTGCACATTCTAGGTCTCAAACCTAAAGTAGTGCAATCACCTTAATGAGGCACAGTGCATATGCCAATAGGAGGCTGAGAGGCAGAGCCTACTAGCACACACACAACCTCACTAAGGCAACTTAACTACTTCTGGTTTGAAAGCACATGGGGTAGGGACAGAAGTTACACATAAACCAGTTTAATTGATCAGAAACTGGTTTAAACCTGAAACAGAACAGAAGTTCAGTGCACATAAACCAGTTTCAAAATGGCTAAAACTGGTTTAAGATAAACCTGGCTGAATGTAGTGTCAGACTTAACTGATTTTGGTCAAAGCAGTTTATGAAACTTCTGTCCCAGACCCCTTTCCAGTTCAACTTAAATCAGAGTCCCCCAGCATCCCAGCATGCTTTCCAGTCCTGGGCCAGCTGAGCTGAGCTGGGCTAGGCTGCCTGTCCAGCAGAGAAGGGTTGTGGGGGGTGGGAGGTGGGCAGGGACTGCTCCCCAGGCAATGCCCGGCTGGGGGAGTTAAATTAATTCCCAGGGAAGGGGGGTTAAACTCCTCTTTCCCTGAGTACAGAGCTACCCTGGTAAAAACTTACTGCTGGCTGTGACTCTGGACTACAAATCCCAGAGGCACCTAGAAGTAGGAAGAGGTAATGATGAGCAACCCTGCAGAGTCCTACTTCTGTGATTCTGGAATGCAAATCCCAGAGACCTTAGGGGCAGCAGGAAGAGGAAGTGAATGCAGCCTATGCTGGCTACATGCTAGAGAGTTGTGCTTTAGCACCCCGCAGCTTCTGGCCTGAGCACTACAGGTAGGCGGATGCATTTCCTGAATCAAAAGTGAATGTCTCTCCAGTTGTTTCTCAGTTTAATATCTGCAGCTTAAACTAACCTGCAAAAACTGAATCAATTTCAGCCTTGCACTTTTTAACTGTCTGTACTTAGACATGAAGTGCTAGTGTGGTATGTGTGGTGCTTCTGACCCAGCCACCACTGTTTTGCTCCACTACCCAGCTACCACGTGTGCAAATATCTTCGCTGCAGAAGCTCCCTGTCATCAAACTGTTGCCAACATATGCAGATCAGATAAAAATTGCTTGGTGGGCTGGATCTAGCCCATGGGCTGTTGGCTGCCAACTGCTGCCCTAGCAGACACGCACTCCCTCAAGCACAAGAAAGACAAATGAAAGGGCATTCCCTCTCTAACTTCACTAGGAGAGCTGTTTTTCCTTAACATAATTCCTGTTCTTTAGTCCTTCCTTTTTAACCAGGACCTTGAGTGTGGTGCTTTCTGGAAACCCTATCTTCAGTACAACTTCTTTATTGCAAAAAAAGATGCATTGTTATATTAAAAGAGTTCTTCAAAAAGTGAAGCACAGGCTTAGAGGCTGAAGATATTTCATTTCTTCAGGGTGGTCTGTATAAGATTTTCACATCATGGTGAGTTGTAGTAAAATGAGATTAAATATATATAGACAAAAGTCGGCTTAATAGAAGTGGTCTGCCTAACGTATTTAATTTAATACTCAGCAAAAGCCAGTCTAGGTAACTATTATTTGGATTCTCATCCTTGCTGTTCTTATATGGGCTTTGCCCAAACTGTACATCTTTCTGGCAGTGTAGTTTATAGACTGTAATATATGTTCAAGGCAGTCCTGCCAGAGCCCTACAGATTTTTGTTATTCTGTTCCTTAATATATATTCCATTATTTTCCTGCCCAGTGACACCTCTGTGGAAACTGATTTTTTGCTGACATATTGCATTACAAGCTTGCATGTTATATCTAATTTATTGAGCATTGTCCCCAACCCACAGCTTGTCTCTTCCTTTGCTGGCACTACTCCTTTCAAAGTAACTGTTAGTTATTAGAAGTGAATCACTCCCAACGAAGATCAGTACTATGAATTATTTTTTCCACCATGATGATCTTGGATTCTTCCCCACTGAAGTCTAACATCATATTTTCCCTGTGTTTCTAGCCTCAAGATCGCAGTGGGCATGTCTGCATGTGCCTCTGACTGCGCAGTCCCGGCAGCACACGGGTCATTTTCAGCCCTGTTGTTCAGTAGCAACAAACTGCTGTGCAGTAGCAGTGGCATCACAGTTAGTGCCTGCTGGCACTATGTTGCCATAATAATGACCTACATCACTGTAGCTCATCACTATGGTGACATAGCATTTCACGTAGATGCGCCCAGTGTCATATTTTTTTCCTCTGGTGGGGAGGGTTGGGGGGTAACTGCTGGTGGTATGTTTGGTGCTGTATAAAATATTGTCAAGAGGAAAAATCTTGTCCTGAAGAATTTACCCATTTCGATTTCAGTAAATTTCTTCCTACAGGCACTTAATAAAAATGTTAACTAAGACTTCAAACTATTGCCTTTGCCATTCCTTTAGACACCTCTGTCCCACTCAACCTTTATTTTCTCCTTTATCCACAGCCATTCAACTAATTTTCAGTCCATACAACAGTATTGCTTTCTACAAGAAAGCCAAACTAAATGAACTTTAAGGTATAAGATTTCATGAGAAACAATATCAAGCTTTTACTAGAATTCAAATATCTTCCCAGACTATTTTCATCATCTAACAACATTGTAATACTTTCCCATAAAAGAAAAGAAAAAACAAATAAACAAGCTGCCTGGCAAGGTTTACTCATTACAGAGCTTTATTGTTGATGGTTCAGTTAGCCTTTAAGGGCAGGGTTTTCAAAGGCACTCAGGGCTGGTCTAATTCTACTCCCATTGTAGTCAGTGGGAGCTTTACCATTTACCATTGGTCTGAATGGGACCAAAGTTAGGCTGTCATGGAGCGCTTTAGAAAATCCACAATAGACAGCCAAGTGATTTGGTAAAATTTCTTTACACGTTTGCTTTGCTATTTTACTAGGAATTGATTTAGGTTTACATGACATTCATTCTCAGTATTTTTCTTATTAAAGTCAGATTTAAAGACACTATCTCAGCCACTAAAAAAAATATTGCTAGTTTCCATCCTGCTTCTCATTTATGAACAACCCTTCTTTTTTTTAGTGTTCACATATTTTAAACACCTTATTTACTCCCTGCTGACAAGCAGAAAATTCACCATGATTTTCTACATCCCTACAAACTTTAATTGACCTTAGTTATCCTTGTTTGGTTGCTATCAATTTCTTCTTCTGTATTCTTAACAAAAAGACCCAATTACTCCTTATTCCTTTCATTTTTTATTTTCATAGGAATCATAGACACGCAGTACCTATGGTGGCTCAGACCATATGCCTGCACCTTAATGCAGGTTTGACATCCAGCTGCTACCTAGCTATTTAACAATGGTGTCACATATATCAGACAACTTGGGCGCCCAAGCTACTACAGTGACTGATGCATTAAAAATATCTCAGTAGCTATATAGGAAGAAGAGCTGCCCAACCTTAAACAGTCCTGAGCTTCTGCAGCTACCCCTGTGTTTATGGTAGCACATGGAGCTCAACACCTCTGAACACCAGAGTGTTTTGTAACCCTACCACCCACTCAAGCTGCTAGCATTGTACATGCATGCTTATGATACAGAGTGATCGTCTTACTTTAGGATCTCTTCCAGATAGCTATACTGACATTCCACTTAAAAATCCTGAGATTTAAGCTACTCTTTAGTTGGCTTTGCTTGGTTTGCAAGATGTACATATACACATATAAAAAATATGTGCTTTTCTTATTCTCCTTCATTATTTTGTGTCAGAACAACCCTTTCTGACACTTTACCTTGAAGTAAGTTGACTTAACAAAACCTTTCCTTGCCCACTATTTTCCTACTAATTTAAACCATAATTAATAAAATTTCAGGTTTTGGAAGTTGGAGGTTAATACTGTTGCTTAAAGTAAAGACCATCAAAAGAGGCTAATTTGAGAGTGGTCAGGCATTGGGATAGGTTCCCTAGAGAAGGTGTGAGTTGTCTATGCTCGGAAATTGTCAAGAGCAGTTCAGACAGACGCTTGGCAGGTTGGTTTATTCAGGGATGATCCTGCCTTATGCAGGGTGTTGGACTTGTGAGTTCCCTTCCAACCCTGCTTTCCTGTGATCGTATGATTGCAGAAGCCATTCAAATATAATGAAGCCAAGTCTTCCAGTCTACAGTAGCATAATTAAAATTACAATCTAGGACATTGCTTTTTTATAGCTTACATCCTTCTCCTTATTCTGCTACCTTGCCCCATGTCACCCAAGTAATATTCTAAGCTTCTTTATTAAGCCAAAATCTTATAGTATCAGCTGACTAAAATCACTCCCCTGAAAAAATATTTTTTCTGAGATGTGGGGAAATGAGTCTTATCAAAGTTGTTTTGTGGTGAAAAATCTGATGCTATTTGAACTATGTAAGATCACTGACTATTTTAAGTGTATTATATCTGTGCAGACTAAATATAATTAACTATCAAAGGCCTAAATAAAATAATATGAAAGGTAAGGAGAAGTATGCTAACTAAGGCATCTGAGCCAGTGAAATGCCCATGTATTTAACTAAACATGGGTATATTAAAAACTACGTTGTTCAGGAAAATGGTTTTTCAATACTGGGCCATCTGGTGATTTGATAAAAGTATGTCGTTTCTCAAGGCAATCTAAGTGTATACTCCCTAGGCGCCACCATTTATAGCTTAAATATGACTTGCATGTGGATTCAGCATTACAAATAGGAAACAGCAGCCTTTGGACTTGTACACTAATGTAGTCCTTTCATCACCCAGTTACCCTTAAGCATCTCCTTTCCTATTGTAATTTGGGCAAAATGCAAAGCATTAGTCCCATCAATAAAAACTAATGGTTCTACTTAAAAAAGAGAGGTCTATTTAAAATAAAGCAGATAAATAGCTTACTTTCCCTTCCCAATTTGACTGTGTCATATTGCGTTTAGAAGTCTCAGGAAGTTTGCTGGAGGTTGGATTGCAATTTTCAACTTCTGGACTATCAAAGCAGCGCGTCTTAGCACCACTGTTGCTAAGGATCAACCAGCATTTCCATTTTTAACTAGCTCTTCTAAGGGAGTTGTCAGTTATTAGCTACTGCATTCTGATTGAAATGAAAAGAGCAAAGCCATAATCTGGGGGCACTACAACATATTTTACAGATATATATATATATATATATATATATATGGTCTAGGTGAATATGAAGAACCTATTGATAAAAAGTGGAGTTAAACAGATGACCAGTGTGTGCTGCCAGGGTCTTTTGCAACTTATTATATTTGGAGAAGTATAGCATTAGCTCATATATTCTCTCATTTGAAAGCAGTTAAGTTAGTCACTAAGTGTAACTTTGATATTTCAGTTAATGTGACCCAGATCAAGCCCACAAAATTATTATGAGGAATCAAATATATATTAAATTAAATATGCCATATCCTAGCAAAGCAAGAGGCAAACCAGGCATAGTCAGACAGATCTTCAGCTGCTATAAATCAGGGTAAGTCTACTGAATTTCATAGAGCTATGTGGATTTACCCTAGATTTGTCTCCCATACACTGATGTTGGATGCCTACTCCAGCCCTTCTCACAAAACAGGGCTGCTAATTATGCATGTACCATTGCCTCTTTTTTATTAATCACCTCGGGGGATAGAATATTCACCTAGAATATGAGCCATCTGGGTTGAATCCCTCCTTTATGAGAATCTGCATATCCCACCTTTTTAACACTTTAACCACTAGCCTATATGGTATTGTGAGGGTCTTTGTGTCCTGTGGAAACTATTCCACTTTCCATGGCATAGTTAAAATCATTAGTCTAGAAAAAGAGATACTGCAGCCTATTAACCCTTTAGTTACCAGTTAAGCCGTTCACTGGGAGGAGAGATCTAGGTTCCAGACCCTGCTGGAATAAATAAGAAAGTAAAATACATTGGTATTCATTGGTGTAAATCCTAAAATCCTGGTGTCCCCTGTCCAAGACAATTGCACTAACAAGGAGGCTGTAGAATTATGTTCAGTCTCTCTTTAACACAACAAATATTTCATTTCATTATTAGATGCAAAATGTAAACTTCAGAAGGCAGGACTGAGAAAATGCCCATGTTCCAGAACAACCCACAGCCTGGTGATTAGAGCATTCACCTGGGTGATGAAAGTCGTAAGACAAGAATTGAACCTGGGTCTCCCACATGGTTTTCTATGCAGGACCTATTCTAGTTAGTGTGATCTGTTCAAGTCTGATCAACCCAAGCACAGTGAGCCAATAGTTTAGGGGCAGACAAAATACAGCCTGCAGGATGAATCCAGCCTGCTAGGCAATTTCATCCAACGTGTGAGAGGGCACCCACCAATTAATTATATCCTGGCGCACAGCTGCCCCTGCTGTACTCCACATGGGGCTGAGCCCTGCCCACTCCTAACAGAGCAGTGTGCTATGCTCCCATCCTCACCTGCAGGAGGGCCCTGGCTCCAGTCAGCGCTCACAGTTTCTGGGTGAGGCTCCTGCTGCCACTGCTGCAGCCACCCAGGGATCTGCTTTGCTCCCCCAGTCTGCAGTGGCTTGTCTTCCTGTCCCTGCTGCAGCACTCTGGGTTGAAGGTAGGGAAGTGGTGGTAGATGTGGGGAAACTGTAGCTGGGTGAGAGCCTGGACCACCAGGCCAGGGCTGGCAGGAGCCCAGAGTGCAGGGCTGGAGCCACCAGGAGCATGGAGTGTGGGGCCTACGCCAGGCAGGGCAGTGGGAGTGTGGAGCCCAGGTCAGTGGGAGCATGGGGCCCAGGCTGGCACGAGTGTAGGGCAAGCTCATTTTCATCATGCAGTGCTCCCCACAGCTCACATGCAGCTCCCAGGACTCAGCAGAAGCCGGATGCCAGGGGAAGACCCACACAGTAGAGCCGATGGCCTTCCCCACTTCCTGTCACCACATACAACTCCAGAGATTCTGCTGCGAGTGACAGGGAGCCCCATGCAATGGAGCCAGGCTGGCTTAGCCTCTCTTCTTGCTGCCCTGACCAAGTCTTAGAAGCTGCACGTGGCAGCATGGAGCAGGGCCAGGTTGCTGGCTCCATCATGTGGGGCTCCCCTCAGGTGGCCCATGGCTCTAGCCAACTCCTGGGAGCTGCACATGAGCCACAGGGAGCCCGATGAGATGAAACCAGGCCAGTCTGGCCCCACTCCCTGCCACCAAATGCAGCTCCCAGGACTTGGCCAGAGCCATGTGCCACACACTGCCAGGGGACTCTGCCTGTTTCAGTCATGCACACCCTGACGGCCTGCCTGCTGCTACTCCTGGTAATAGGGATGTGCGCCATGGGAGGAGCATGTGGGGAGGGCCCCCACACATATTCCCCTGCACCCCTACCCCCCAACACACCCACAACCCCCACAAACCTCACACAAACCCACAGATTCCATACCCACACACACACCTCCTCCCCACACACACCCTACACCTCACCCCACACCCCAACCATACCCCACACACATCCCACATACCCCCTACACACAATATAAGACTTTATTTTGTATTATAATGCAATCTCCTCTATATACACTACACAAGCACACTTCCAAGATGGCAACCCCCACTCCCCCAGAGGAGTATTTCCAGGGATAAGGGGAGGGACTTACAGTGGGAAAGGTTTGGGGGTTAGGGAGTGAGACTTCCAGTGACCGGGGGCGGGGCACCTGTCAAGGGGCAGGGCTACCCTTGCCCTCCACAGCTCACCAAAAGCTGCTCTCCAGCCAAAATAATTGTCCACTCCTGAGATAGTTGCTGGATCCCAGCAGGTGCCTAGCTGCTCAAGACAGGCAATCCTCAGCATGTCCAGAAATGAATGTGTAGGGTATGCTGCTTTAAAAAAGGTAGCAGCTAAAGAATTAGTTTTAGACTCTGGTGGTCAAGTCAGCCAATGATTTACTCCTAAGTGGCTAGGTACAGTTCACATAAGAAGTCTTTGGTAGAACAAAGATTGGAAGCCTGCTCTTCCAAATTACAGGCTAGTATCTGAATGCCTAGACCACCATCCCTTTTGTGACACACAAAAATTATTTATAGGGAATGCTCTTTGACCTGTAGCTATACTAAAAATTAAATTTACAGTGCATGCTATGTAAAAATATATTTTGCCTTTACATGATCCTTCTATGCACATAAAGTTGCAGAGTCCCAATCAGTTTTCATTACCTCTGCTGGTGTTCTTTTATTTAATTGCACATATGTCTGTTGGATGGTTTGCTTATCTGATTGCCAAATCTGAGTCCAGATGTTTGTTGTGATTACATGAAATGATCAAATTGCACTTGATTTTTTTCCATTTATATATTTAAATTTAGATATAAAAAACAACTGTCTCTATTTGTGGTGACATAAGACAAATTCTTTTTGCAATGTACTGCAACAGATAAAATACATCATTGCAACATGGAAATGATTCTCACAGTGATGAGAAGACTACACAGAACTTTCAGTTTAATGATGTGAGTGCCCAACTCCAGTGCTCTAAAGAAATGCACATAAAAGACTCTCATAGACAATGTGGTTGGGCCCATCAATAGCTAAATTTTCAAGACTACTATATGCTCCACTTGTGTGCATTTTCAGGGTGTAGCTCTGTGCTTATGTCCCTAAGAACTGTATATATAAGCATATAAACATTGTGTGTGTATGTATATATAACACATACATACACTCAGAAGTACAAAGGCTGTACAATAGTCATACAAAGTATGTTTAATTTTATATATAAAATTCCTGCAGGGAATAAATGCTGATGATCAAGATAACATATAAATATGGTTTTCATTCCTTTTCTTAAAGAAGCATATGTCATGCCTACTAATAAACTCTTATGAGTTTTTCTCAACATTTGTGATTGCAAAAAACATGGTAAATGTATTAATAAGATTTCCAGGAAAAGATGAGACCCAGTAGAATTTACCCTGTAGGCATGCGTAAGTTCTACTGAAATCTGGTTACCAATCATTCTAAAAGCCAGCTAACAGCTGTCTGACCATTGGATATGGCTATTTGCATGGTTAACAATTGGATGTCTATCTACTATTTGAATGGCCTGCTACAAGCTGTTTGTTTGGAGACTATTCATAATGGCACAGTCAAAAGTCTGCTGAAAGGCATACTCGTTTCCATTTCTGTTCTTTACCCCTCCAAAATTGGCAATTTATTACATCAAAAAATAGCAGTCAACCCAGAAAAGGACAAAATTGACACAGTTCCCTTTTGATCTTTCAGTTTTGAATAGGCACTTACCAATGAGCTTCCCAATGAATATTCATTGGATGCAAAAGAAGTATCCAGCATTTTTTAAATAGAATTTACTCTAAATATTTAATAAAAGGGATGACTCTTGGGTGCTTTAAATACTGTGGAACTCATTTACACATATCTTTAGAAAAAAGAGTGAGAATCTCTTTTCAAGCCTGTCTTACAAAGTCCTCCTTGCTTTCATATGTACCTTTTCCCTAGCTATACCCTATATTCCAGTCTTTGTGGGCAGGTTATTCTACAACTGCCTTCAAGAACTTTCTTATACCTTTCTCTTTAGTTGCTGATACTGGCTGTTGTCAGAAACAAAACTAAACTTGTTGGACAATGGGTCTGGTTCATAGCTATGACAATTCCTAAATTCTACTGAGCATCTGTAGTATAACTTAGAAGTTTGCAGTACAGTACCAGGAACTGTGAAATCTCAGCTGCTGCCAAAAGACCAGTTCCACCGTGTTATAACAGTGTAACCCTATTAATTTCAAGGTGGTTATTCAAGCTTACAGTGGAGTATTTAGAAGTCCAACACGATTAAAGGAGATACCATTGATTTGTTGTAAATGACCACAGAATAATACAGACCATATTAAAAATAGGCAAATGCAGCAAATAAACTTTGTTTATTCAAAGAAAGGACAAGGGAAGACACAGAAGACAGTTGGTCTTCTTGCGTGAAGAAGGCTCTAGATTAGGCCTGCTCTATTCTTTTGTTAGACCCTAAAGATTAAAGGAAAGAAGAGACTCTAAAGGCCTGAACTTATTCTCATTTATTTAAACTAAATTTCACTGTTGACTTCACCCATTGACTTCACTGTTGCCCAAATAATTGCTGCAGGATCAGGCCGTAAAATATATATATACATTTCAAACTACATGTTACAGGGTGTGTCTACATGTATGGTGGACTGCACAGTTATTATTGTGCAGTCATTTAGTACTTGCAAGTACTAAATGACTGCACAGTAACCAGCATGACTGCACAGTCCCATTGCAACACATTGTTATTTTTAGCTGCTACTGTACAGTAGCAATGAGCTACTGTAAAGTAGTGTCAGCATCACAATTCGTGCCTATCAACGCTGTGTTGCCATAGCAATGAGCTATAGTGCAGTAGCTCATTGCTATGGCAACATAGCATCTTGTGTAAACATGCCCTATAGTGTCATACTACTTAATAGTTGTGTTACTACATAATAGTCATCAGAAGTTCCTATATCAAAACCAATTAAACTGTCCAGCAAAGCTGGAATACTGTGTAATTTGGTTGCCATTCCACAAAATAAAGGATCAGTGTTCTGCTTGGGCTGTTTGATTGTTATTTAGGATGTACAAATAGCAAAGGCAATTACAAGTTTTAAAATGTGCAAAATTCCATTTCAGTATATTGACTTCCAAGGTGAACAATATACCAGGAGATGCATATAAGGAGCTGCTTCTCTGGCATGGAAACATGTTTTGCAAAAAAAAAAAATCTAAAAATTGGAATGAATGTTTTTTTCTATGGTTCTGGCAACTCGTATTTGTACATATGTACAAATCACAAGCAGGATAAATTGTTATACATTACCACAATGTTCCTGTTGTCAGCAATAGGGTTTTCACTTTAAACCATTTGTGTCACATGGAAATAAAGGAACAAACGAGAGTTCAGCAGCGACATTTTAACTGAACTTGGGTTCATTTTTCCCCCACACAGTCATGTCTTTTTTTCTTGGCTGACTGTATTACTATGCCACAATCTCAACACACTGCTCTTGAGAGTTGCTTGGAAGCTCCAGCTGGTGCAGGATGCAGTAGCCCAGTTGCTTAGTAGAACGGGCCATAAGAACAATGTTACTTAAGTGTTCCAGGAATAACATGCATTCCTGTTTCACTTCAGAGTGCAATTTAACATTAGTTTTGCTTTCACTTGCACCTTAGGGCATTTATACATGACCTCTGGGAGGCATTGGGGGGGGGGGAGGAAGGGGAGGAAGAGCACTTTAATTAGCCCAGCTCAGAGAGCTGCACCAATTAAAAGCGCCCAGAGTGTCACATGTGTCAGTGTCCCAGTGCTGAAAAATGGTTGTGGGGAGCTTTGAACTAAAGCTTGTTGAACAAGTTTCAGTTTAAAGCACCCAGCTGCCTTTTTCAGCACAGGGATACTGATACATGTGATGCCAGAGGCTGCTGGAGTGAGTTAATTTCCATGCTCCAGCAGACTCAATTAATCAAGCCTGCTCTGATATGCTGGAATTACAGTGCATTGGAGCAGCCTCACTGCATGTGTATAGGAGCCCTTAGAGATCAGTTCTTTCCCCATGTTTTGCCACAACATTTAATATCCAATGAGACAGTAAGGGCTAGTACTTCTCTAGTGTTGAGAGAAGAACATTTTCCATGCAATCCTCAACTCTGGAATTGTATCTCAATATAGTCCAGCAGACTTCAAGACTGTGCTCACACACAAAAGTTGTGCCACCTTAAATGTATACAAGTATAATTAAAGTGACGATGATCCTGCCAGTGCTGGAAACATCACATTGGTATCACAATATTGCTCTTTTGCTGAGAACCACAGGCAGAAGCTGCTTGCAGCTTAAGCTAGAGCTAAGACTGTTGACAGCAGCTGTAAGAACTCACATGCTGTAACAACTAACAACTTTCTGGGTTTGACACAGAGGGACCCATAAAAAACACTCACCAGTGGGTTACTGAAATAGTATATTCATATATGGCAAGGGAAATATATTTGCATAGTCATATAGGCCAAAAATGGACATCCACTGGATGCTAACTTTAAGGGCTGGTCACAGAGCCCACTTTTTCATTCATTCTGAAGTGGCGAGCTTTGTTCTAGAACTGCTAAACTAATGTACTAAGGACGTTGCTCTTGTAGCTTTGTTTTATTATAAGTAGTTGTAAACCTGAGCCAGTTGTAAACTTGTTGGAGGCATATCAAACTGGATTTAATGGTGTTTTAATGTGTAACTACCTGGAGGCTAAAATGGGGGAATCTGGTTTCATACACTGGATCCAATTTCAAATAAGCATGTAGGTTTGATTTGCATATAGAGTCTATTAATGTAAAACTGTAAGTGATTCTAAACCACTCAAAAGGCTTTGCAGTTCGCTTTGCAACTCAGACTGACTTCTTCTGGTTGAATACATTGTGGTGGTTTGAATAGACCCTAAAGCAAGAATAGGGGCGCTATTATGTTGCAGCTACTATAGACCATGAACTAGACTCCCTGCAATTTCAGGGTCCCCTCTAATTCCTCCACTGAATTACATTTTATTTGGTTAGTTCAATAAAATTTACTAAGTTACATTAAAGGTCATACATAGGAATCCATCAAAAGCCACTCCTGGAGTCTTTACTTGAGCAAACTTTTAGATGGCAGCAACCAGTTGTGGTTTATCAAGTCCAGAACAAGTACAGGCGGTCCTTGACTTATGCATTTCGACTTCTGGTGAGTTGCACTTGAGGCGCTCTGCCATTTACCCCCATGTTATTACTTACAGTGCTGGATCCTCACACTTACAACACTACCGGGAAATTTACAATGAGAAAAAGAGGGCAGCAAAACAAACATCCCTGGATCAGTTTCTCAATAAGCCATCAAGTGTCCCTAAGTCTCTCCAGAATCTCCCCAAAGAAGGGCTTCTGAATTCTATGACCCTGATGAAGGTGTTCCTTCACCTTCTGATTAAATAAAATTGTATGTGATTAGTTATTGTATTGCCCTGTTTAATCAATTTATATACAGTACACTTTAGAAAGCTTTGTACTATACAGTGTATATCTTTATAGTTGATTAAATAGTTGATTTAAATATGGTGTTTATGGTCATTCCTAAAAAAAAGTTGGACATCAGGCCCTTGGTCAGCATCATAACCTCCTATTATAACATTGTTTCTATGGGAAAATCAGATTCGACTTACATCGTTTCAACTTGCAGCGCCTTTTCCAGGAACATAACCCTGCTGTAAGTGTGAGGACTGCCTGTATGGCTCAGCCAACTGTAAGGAACACCTTAACCACTAGGCTAGGGACAGAAATTATACATAAATTGGTTTAAGTGATCAGAAAGTGGTTTAAACCTGTAACAGAACAGAGGAGGTTTTCAAAACCTTGGGGGTTTTCAAAGCATGGCTAGACAAAGTTTTGGCCAGGATGATCTAGTTAGGGATGGTCCTGCTTTGAGCAGGGGCTTGGACTAGATGACTTCCTGAGGTCCCTTCCAACCCTAAGTTTCTCTAAGAAGTTCAGTGCATATAAACCAGCTTCAAAATGTCTGAAACTGGTTTAATATAAACCTGGTTGAATGTAGTATCAGACCTAAATGATTTGGCTCAAACCAATTTATGGAACTTCTGTCCCAGACCCCTTCCTGATTTTAACTTAAATTAGAGTCCCCCAGCATCCCAGAATGCTTTTGAGCTTTACCGTCTGCTCCTGAGAGCAAGGCTGGCCCCATCCCTCTACTCTCAAGCCAGAGCAAGGAGAGGGGTGTGGCCAGATGCTGGCCTGCATGGCCCCCTAATGCAAAGGGGCAGCGAAGAGAAACCCTTTCCCTCCTCTCTACCCCTGCGGAACTAAAACCAGAGTCTGGCTTGCTGGGGCAGAACAGCCACTGTTAGGGTTCCTCCCATCTCCCCTTTCTGCTCCAGTGGCAGGGATGGGGCCTTGGCAGATGATTCCTTCATGCCCATGGCTATCTGGGCAGGCTTGGAGGTGCCAAAACCCAGCTGCCGCCACCACCACTGCACCCCCTGCGCAATGCCTGCTTGTCCATCTCACACGGCCGCTATAGACAGACAAGCAAGCACTGTGCAGGGGGCGTGGCAGCAGTGGTGGTAGCTGCAGGCACATGAGCCTCTGTAGCAGGTGGCTGCTGGGCTTTGGGCCTGCTGGCACCTCCAAACCAGCCCAGGCAGCAGCAGGCACAAAGGACTTGTCTCACATGGCCAGTCCAGCTGCCAAGGTGCCCTCCTGCAGCTGCAGTAATGTTGCCTCCACTGCCTGGCCAGCTGCCATCCATGCATGCTGAGCTGGGCTGTCACAGAACCACAGCTGGCTGAGAAGGGCCCTGCCCCTGTGGCCTGACCCAGTCTAGCCCTCCTATCCATCTACCTCACCCTGGGCTGAGCGAGGCTGGCTGTGGGTGCTGCTGAAGGTAGGTGCAGAGGGGCCAGGAGCAATCTGTATGCACAACTCCCGTAGCTGGCTGGGACACCTCCCCTGCACCCACCCTCAGCAGTGCCCTTGGACTGGCCCAGCTCAGCCCCACCCCGCCTCAGCCCCAGCCTCAGCCCCAAATGAGGTGGGAGGAGGATGGGGCCATACCAGCCAGTTCTGGTTATGCCCCTGCTGTGCAAGCAGCCAGCGGGGGAAAGCCAGGCAGACCCCAGCTGGGGTCCCTGTGCCCATGCCTGAGAGGGGAGACAGGGAGTTTAATCCCCCTCCCTGCCTCACCCTTTGCCTGAGGCTGCTGCCCTAGCTGGCTCTGGTCACACCCCCAGCATGCAAGCAGCCAGTGGAATGGAAAGACCCCAGATGGGGTTCCTGTGCCTATGGAAGAAAGGGGAGACAAGGGAGTTTAATCACTCTTCCTACTCCCCCTTTGCCTAAGTCATTGCCCTTGCCAGTGTCTGGCCATGCTCCCCCCTTGGGGACAGACCTGTGAAGGGCTGCTGCCACCTTCCCCCTCCAGGTACACCCCAGCTGGGGTCACTGCAGTCCAGGGCAGGGGTTTAAACCACTCCCCATTTATACTCTGTGGCCTGCTAAGGAGGTCAGCTTCCCTCCAGCCTTGTGGTTGCTGCCAAAGGGAAGGGATGGCTTGTTCTAGTACTCCCCAGCTTCTAGCCTGAGCCACTGCAGGCATGTGGCTGCATTTCTGGAATCAAAAGTGAATGTCTATTCATTAGCAGATTGGTGCAATCTATGCAGATTAGACTAGCCTGCAAAAATTGAATCAATTCAGGTTCGGGCTTTTTGAATGTTTGTATTTAGCCCTAGAGGTGGTTCAGTTTGCATCATCTACCTATACTGACAGCAAATATAGTTTATAGCATGGCGGACATTTGTTCACTAGCAAATGAAATTGTGCAGAGGTGAGTAATCTTTTCTAGATGTGGGCCAGAATAAGCCACCCTGAGTCAGAAGCAGGTATCTGGGTGGGTGCTAGGACCCAGTCACCACAACTACTTGTTTATGGTGGCACAGGAAGAGGACCCATAGCTGCCACTTCTTTTTGTGGCGGCATAGAGACACTGCCTACATTCAAAACCCCCTACCTCTGTTCTCATTCGGCCTTCAGCCACATCCCCCCATCTTGTCCTGAAAGTACACACTCCTTTCAGTACTTTTCCATTCCTCATCAATGTGTCTAGTGAATTGAGTTAAAATATCTTCAGCAATGGTATATTGTGCACTTAATGTGTGAATTACCCAGAAATAAAAGCCTAGAATTATTGTAAGGTGCAATTCTACAACTGCCACCTTCTATCTTAATTAAAATCTTGGCTTTTCTAACATCTTGTGGATGTCAAGCCATTTGCTAAAGCTGAAAATGAACAAAACTCTTTATATCCCCACCTGATTTCCCTCATTACCACCTTCTTGGTCACATCAGCATCCTGCCTGTAACTCAAGCCTGAAACCTGGATACCACTTTTGACTTGGGCCTCATTCATCTAAATTATGGACCAGATCCAATATTGCCCAGAGGCAACTACATTTAGGTGTTCCATTGCCTAAAATCAAGGCATTGTGGCCTGGAAAAGCAATCCAGTTTACCAGATTTAGGCACCTACAATTGCTTTTCAGTCAATGGGAAGATTTAAGTGCCTCTAAAAAATTTGACCAGGCTTTGACCAGGTTTAGGTATGACTATGCAGGTGTTCTATACAGAGAATGGCTATAAGCAGGTGCATCCAAGAGAAGTTCAGAATGCCTGAAGTTGCCTTAGGGGTGACCAGTAAGAAGCACTACAGCGCAAAACAGATGTTAGCTGTTGGATCAGGAGGGTGGGGAATCAAGCTCCAATTTGGAGCTGATCCAGTGAGAGAGGCTGCCTGTGTGCAACTTCTTCCCCGACCCTGCTCCCACACCATCTCTGGTGCTGTCTCAGGATAGGAGGGGGAAAACACAGGGTGGGGAGATCCATCCTAGGGTTTGCCCACTTGCACTGGAGTTGCAGGGCAGGTGGACAGCTTCAGTCCA
Organism: Crocodylus porosus; assembly: GCF_001723895.1. NCBI lineage: Eukaryota > Metazoa > Chordata > Crocodylia > Crocodylidae > Crocodylus > Crocodylus porosus. The sequence continues at coordinate 23,534,563 of NW_017728948.1, forward strand.
GCCACCAGAGCAGACAAGTTAATGAAGGCCCTCCACTTTGAAGCACCTTCATTTGAAGCCTCATAAAATGAGGGTTAATTTGTTGTGCTAGCTGAGTGCTCTGCAGCTGTGCTCTTCTGTTTGGAGATGGCTTCGGGCAGCCACTTCCAAATTACATGACAAATGTAATTCATGTCTGCACCTTCAGAGTTCACATTAGTTACATCTATTTACAAACAATCTACTATGCCTAGTTACACCTCTGAGGTTGATGCCCATCTTTAATTTAGTACTGAGAGCAATCACCCAGGATGAGGGAAACCTGGATTCTAGGCCTTATCCAGCCTGAAGGGATTTGAATACACATCTCCCACTTAGAGAGAACCATAATCATCATCACACTTTTAAATGGGTTGGGTGAAGAACCTCTCCAGTCTTCCTGTTGAAGTTGAGCCTCTGGGCAGTCAAGTGTCCAAGAATCATTAGGGAGCTTGACTCTGTAATACAGAAGTTATGGTCCTCTCCCGTGAGATGAGAGTCTCAGTTGGGTTATGGTCCCTACAGCTGGGTTATTTCCTGTATTTTTTAACCAATGATTGCCTCAGGTAAAATTCAGAAAGGTTCCTGAGAGCATCTCTCTAAAGCCCAATGATAACACCACTGTAGCAGGGGGCAGGGAATGAGGGATAGAACCCTGAAACTTAGCCCCAAAAGTCAGCCTATGGGTCAGGTTGCTATGGGAACTAACCAGCTGAAGGGAGGAGGCACCCAAGAAGCCAGCAGTGATAATGAGGGACACCTGGGCAGAGTAATGAGCAGCTTGTCCCATAAAGGCAGATGCAGGAACCAGAAGGGGAGAGGGAAAAGCTTCAGAATGGAGACAACTACTATCAGAGGAGTGTCTCTCCTGTGGTGGGGGAGCAGGAAGAGGTATAAGGCATTGTCCCAAAGCCAGTGGACTGGTGAAACAGCAGGAAGACTTGTAGCCTTAAAGAGACAGACAGTAAAGCCCAAGCACAGGGCTTAGAGACAGGGCATCATAGTTACCATGGGGAAGGGGAATATATTTTCATTTGTTGTGAGAGCTGTGGCAGCCTGATTTGGTTTATTTAGCCTGAAGGACCAGGAGGGACTAGAAAAGAGGTAAAAATGAGGCCCCTGCAAGAGCCAGAGCAGGCTCAGATACAAAGAACGAAAGCAATAGAATATGGAGGAGTATAGAAGACTGATGGATAGAAAATGATATTTAGAGGTTTGCTTTTGGGAACTGGCTTGTAGATCAAGTAGAAGATGTTTAGGATTGGGAATCCAGAAAAAAGATGAAACAGCTGATGTGGAAATACAAAGCACCTGGGCGAGGGACTAACAATGGAGGGATGGGGGAAAGAAGGGGAACGCAACTAGGTTACAGGCGATACAATGTTAGCCAACTAAGCCAGGGGGTGGGAGGATGTGGGAAGGGGGAAAGGGAGGGAGGGGGTTTGCGACGCTGAGAGAGAAAGGAGATAGATACACACAAACCCGTTACAATGGTCCGCAATGGTGGAGGAAGTGGCTCGGAGGAAGTGTCTCAGTCCATAAAGTCCAATCACGGGGGTCGTCTTTGGGTGGAACGGGGTCATCCATGGTGGAAGAATCCTCTCGAAGTGAAACAAATCGGGGGGTGCGGTTCAGGCGGTGCCCTCCGGGTCCGGTCCGGCTGCAGCTAGTCTGGTGGGGTCGGTGTACTGGCGGTGGCCCATGATGTGCTCCACGTAGATGTCATGGGACCAACGGATGGTGTCGGACACCATGAGGCAGCGCATCAGCTTGGCGTAGCGGCGGGAGATGCAGCAGGTGCAGAGGACGCTCTCATTGCTGGGGTCCCAGACTCCAAGCGTCCCCACAATGAGCGCATCGAACATCACGTCATAGCCGCAGCCCCTCAGGCTGTTGGCCAGTGGGATGTACTTCTCCTGCTTGCATTAGGACAATGGTCCAGAGCAATGACAAGGGTTAATTGGTTTCTAAAAGCCTGTTTTTGACAAAGTTTCCTTTAAGACCCACTGTGTCTGAAGCCAGCAGACATGCAGGCTGGGAAATTGAAGATATGTCCCATAGTGCAGGGCAGCTCCACAATTTTTTTGGGCCTCCTGCAAGAAATAGTTTTATGGCCCCCTGCCCCAAAGAAGCTGACAGAGGCAGCAGGACAGGTGGGGGTGGTAAGCGGCCGGATAAAGGGGGCCCCTTAGCTGTGGGGTCCCCTGCAGCTGTAGGTTTTGCAGCATAGGATGGGCCAGCCCTGCCACAGTGTTCCCTGAAAACCCCAAAACAGAGATTAGTGACTCTGCCACGTTGGCCAGGTCACAGTTACTAGCTGCAGAGCCCCTATGATTTCCAATTTTGGTGGATGGCCCAAATTAAGATGCTGGTAAATGATCAAATTAAGATATGCACATGTGATGGGTTTGTTGGAACAAAGGAATATGCTGACAGAACCGAAGTGGACAGCATGATGACCACAGGGAGACCAATCAAGGATACCCAGGAATGAAGAGTCATCAGAGGAGAGAAAGAATACAAAAGGAGGGATTTCAGAGCAGCAAGGGGTCCCCATGGGGGGAACCCAAGGCCACAAAGGACAGAGGGCACACCACCAGTCTCTCTCACCCACCCCAATGGTGGGGTGGGCCTTGGCATTTGACCTCCAGGCTGCTAACATCTGACCTTCAAGAAAGAACCACAGGATGAAGCTCGCGTACCAACCAGACATATCTTCCCTCTGTTACAGCCCTAGGACTGGTAGATATAGAATTGGCAGGGGGGAGGTTTATTTTGTTTGCCTTACCTGCATTATTCTCATCTACTATCACTGTGTATCAATAAAATTTCCCCATTATCAAATGGAGAAGTCATGGTCGGTCTGAGGGCTTGGGTCCACCTGAAACAAGGTATCTGGGTCATAAATCCAATGCCAACAATGAGAAGGGGTTCAGTGAGCACAGAGCCAGAGTGAGCCCAGAGAAGTGCAGGACATGCCAAGGTCCTGCTGAGAGAAACAAGAGTGCAGGAGGCAGTGGAGCAGAAAGGCTTAAGACCAGTTATCTGGACCAGGGGCAAGAAAACCAAAATTGAGAGACTATGGAGCACCACACGAACATCCATGTGACCTGTAGGAAGCCTCCCTTCTTAATTAACACCTAATAGGGTTTATATCACATGGTGGGTACTAGAAAGGACATGAACATTGTGTAAAATGAGATCCAGGGTGGGAAGAAAGAGCAGAGTGGTATCTGTCCTATGATAGCCACCTACCCCCTTGGAGATTCTAGTCTGCCGCAAAGACCTGCACCTAAATTACACTTAAGTTCCCCTCTGAACTCAACCTGAAATGGGCCTTTCATCCAATTCTTGTCAACTCTTCTTGACAAAGGCTGCAATCTCTCATCCAAGTCACAGTATCACATTACAGCGACACCCTCCTCCACCGCTCCACTCCATATCTGTCTAGAAATTTGCTGCAAAGAGCATTTTCCTGGTCTGTAACTTTGACCATTTCATCCCCTTTGCTGCACCTCTCCCTGGCTCCTTTTGCATCAGAACATACAGAAGCTACTGTCTTCACATTCATAGGCCTTTCTGACCTTTTCCCACCACACCCAGTGTAAGTATGGGTGGGTGACCAGGGCATGAGCTCTGGGCAATGGAGACCAAGGGTGTTTCTTCCTCCGCTCCAGCACACTGCACATTCTCAGCAGTGGCTCCAGCAGCAAGGGCAGAGCAACAGTTGTGATGTTTACACTGGCAATTTCTTTGCTTCTAGGAGAAGCTGCTGCTGTGATAGGAGGCAACAATATAGTCACAGGGTTCCTCTTGTCTCCTTTTTTGATGCCAGATTTTTGGCTTTTAAATTGCTGCTTTGCACACATTTTGGTGGTGTTAACCCCCCACAGGACAGCTTACACTGTGCATGAACTCTACCATACACCCTCGTCTCATTTAGTAACAAGAGGTCGACTCTTGCACATGTTACATTTCCAAACAAGCACCTCCATACTTTCTCCCATGCTGCACCTTTACGTTTGGGGGAGGGGGACTCCTCAGAAACATTACCAAGCTGCTTTCTTTAAATCTTGCTTTAAAAATTTCCTTTTCTATGATGTTAACAAAAGCTTGACAACAGTTGAGTGATTATATTGTGCTGAATTCACTAACCACCGTTCTGATCAATATTGCCTCATTGTTTCCTGCCACTGCCCTTTCTGTCTGCATCCATCTATTCCCTCTCATCATAGGTGAAGGAAAAAAATATGATTGGGAGGTGGGGGCTGAGCACTGGCAGCAGGATGCAGAGCCCAGCCTGCAGTGGCAGGATCTCCCCGTGCCCCTAGACAAGCTGCCTGGGCTCCAAGCATCCCATGACTCACCCCAGGGCCTTATTTACTCCCCTCCCCCACAGGGGCCTCACTCTGCCCTCCCCACACTCCTTCCCTCCCCCATGCCCCTTCCCATCCACACATTTACCTGATGAATACTGTTCCACACATGGCTGGGCCGGGCTGAGTTCCTGGCCACCTGCAGGCTCCAGCTGCTCATCTCTGTCTGTGCACACCCATCCCTCTGCTCTGCTTCAGTGTCCAGGCTGTCTGCATTTGTGAGGGCTAAGCCCCACTACCCTCAGCCCTCCACTGCCTATGCCTCACATCTTATATTTCGATGGTAAGCTTTTCTAGGGTACAGACTCCTTTTTTCTATTTAATGTAACTATAACATGTGTAACAGCAGGTGGAGCCAGGAGGCAATCTGCAGAGCTATGATGTCTGTTAATTTGGACTGCAACTCCCAAAAAATCCCAAGGAAAACAAAGCTTTTGATTGGAGTAAAGGAAAGAGAGAGTAACATGCACATGGAACCTGGTCAGCCCTGCACAGAGGAGTGCACAGTAGAGCTGGAGATTTCATTGGCTCAATTATCCAGGACTGTGAACTGAAGGGGGTAGACTCAGACTTGCTTCAGTTTGAGAACTTCAGGCTGCAGTTTGCATGCTCTAGAAACTAAAGGCTTGTTTGGGGACACCTCTAGAGGTGTGTGTGTAGCCGGGTGGGAAATTAAGGTGTTGAGTCTATGTTACCACAGTGTTGATGTTCTTTACCTTTTACCTGTTCCCTCCCTTTGGTCCACTGACTTGTGACCTTAACTTCTATGATTTTCTGTATAAAAGTGGGAACTCCACCTTCCTTCTTGTGCCAGTTTCTGGGGATTAAGTGTTGGAACACTATGTTTTTTCAGCATCTAGCACAGTGGAGTCTTTGTCCATGATAATGGGAGGACAGGTGCTACAGTTAGACAAATCATTAGAAATATATATTTGATTTACTTTAAAACCATTTCAGTGCCAGACAGGAATATCTACTACATCTCTAATGGTGTGTGTGTGTGAGAGAGAGAGATTTGTGGAAAGCACACAAAAAAGCATAAAGGGATCTATCTGCTAAAGGTAGAACAGTCTGTTGCTTTAAAATAATAATAGTTCTAGGTTTTTTGAACAGCTCAGGTGTCCTTCAGGTGCCCAAATAAAGTGCCCAGGTCTTCAAAAGTCTTTAAATACAGTTTTAGTTCTTTCAGAATTTGGGCCACTCTAAATAAAAGCTGAACTCTCCTGAATATTCCTTTGCACCTAGGATTATGAGCACTTTTGAAAATTTGGCATAATTTAATGCACTCTTGTTGCAACTATTTGGATTAAACTAAACAGCAACTACACAAAGGAATGAACTCTGATTGTAGCAGGACCCAGGCCAAGCAGCTACATCAAGATGGATCCTATGTGCTGCACGCAAAGTGGGTGTCACACTCTCTTGCTTTCAAATCTCACCCACCATGACTTACTGTAGTTGAAAAGAGATATAAGGAGGTAGTACCTACTCGTAGAGAGTTGGCTGAGGTTAGCGTTGATCAGCATCAGGGCTTGCTATGGGGCTCCTCCTCCCCTTCACCCCACCCTTTCCCACTCGGGGCTCTAGTTGGTGCTGGACAGTCACATCTGGCCATCCTGAGTGACTGCCTTGCAGCTCAGGTGGAGAAAGGAGCAGCCAGGTTGTCCAGAGTCAGTAGGTCACTGGGTTTTACTGAAAGTTCAAAGTCAGCTGGACATAACCCACATAGAAAACCAAATAACCTGGCTCAGCCCCTAAGGGAACTTGGCTTCTCCTGGCAGCATGGTGATCCAACATCCATTCAGAGAGCTCAGATGCTCCAGGTCCTGGGCTCCTTGTTCCCTGCATCCATGGGGAAACACAGTGAAAGCCCTGTCATCTGTCAATGCGTTTCCCTTGTCCTGGGATTGGTACCTCATTATATAGAGGTTTCCAGGCCAGCATGTCTGGCCTCTTGCTTACCTCCACATGCCTGGCTGCTGCCAACAGGTGTTAGGAGCCCCTGAGGGGCTCAGTATCCCATGCAGCTGTTGCCTCTGGGCCCCAGGTAGTGCTCCATGCACCAGCTGCCTGCTCTGGGCTGCAGTCTGAGCCTATGTGGGGATGAGATTCTGCCCCCTGTCCCAACCCAGGCATGGAGCTTAGGGAACGCTTATCACATGCTGGCTGCCTGTCCGGCAATGCAGCAGAGCCTGCTCTGGAAGAATGGGCTTGCTGTTTTCCCTTGAGTCTGGCTGGATCTCTGCTACACTCAAAGAAAAAATATAAAGAGCAGACACACATGCCATTAGGAGGGCATTTCTCATGGAGCAACTATGCTCTCTCTGACATCACTATCCCCGTGCTCAAGAGAAATCTACTTAACCCATTTAAAAAGTGAATTTAGGAAGAAAAATTCATAAGTTAGCTAGATACTAAGAACCAAGGTCTAAACACTGATGCCAGTTTTATGGCACATTATATTTGACTTGACTCTTGAATTCTTTCCACACATGAAAGGTGAAAATGACCCTCCTCCCTTTTAATAGATTTTGATTGCCCAGCCATCAGCTTCTTTTCTTCTGCTAATTTTGTCTGCTACCCCTGGGAATTTCTCACACTGACTCCCACTGCTAGTTTTCTACTATGTTGTGCCTGAGTCTTCTAGTCAGACCTAAGGAAGAATGTTTTGTGTTCAAAAGCTTGTCTAGATCTACTAAACGCTTGGTACAATAGAAGATATCACCCTAAGAAATCCTTGCCTCTTGCATAATTTCTGGATCATCAAATCTATATCACTCTTACACTACTAATTAAATAGCACTTTTTTTAAGGCAATGTTTGAAGATCAAATAACATCAGCCAAAAATGTTGAGTTGAAAAAAAGAATGTTAAATGGTTAAATTCAGTCTATGCCATTTGGAAGAACAGGACAAGACAAGAACAAACTACAAAGAGTAAAAAAAGGGTGTTTCAAGATTCTTTATGAAAGTCAAAATACAATGAATATGGAAAACAATAAAATACAAAATTGCAAGGGCCACAAATGCGTTTTCAAATTCAAGTCTGTAGAGAAACTGAATCATGGGTGACTGGTACCTCCTGAATCTGGGTGGGCAACAGATTGCTGATTGGGGAGTCCCCCAGTGCCTGACCGCTGACCAGGCAGGGGGTTCCCCAGCAGCCAATCACCAAGCCAGCAGTAAAACCTGAAGTGCATTCCCAGTGGTACTTCCAGCTTCATGGCTGGAGCTTCCAGGGGGTGCATAGCTGATTTCAGGGGGTGCATGTGCACCCCCTATCCCCCGCCAATCCAAACTAACATTTTCTCAAGAATTTCCTGGCATGGCCCACAAAATATATTTCAGACTAACTTAGGTAGAACTAGGATGCATACACGATTGATGCCTACTTGCATGTTGGTTAATTAGTTTAAAAACAATTCATTCTTATGTGAGATGTCTACCTATCTTATCTTTCTGACACAAAAATACCAACAAAATACCGTATTTTAAAATTCCTAAGAGGTTACTTTAATTTGCACCCTGGCCCAAACCCTAGCGTGTGTGTTTTATAGACTAATAAGTAGTTTTTCAGAATTCATTTTCCTTTTCTTTTTTTTAAGTTTCTCTACAATTTACATTCTTGTCGCTTACGGCCATTAAGCACCCACTGAAACTGATAGCAAAATTCTCCATGACTTACAGGGTAGAAGAGCAGAGTCCAAGAGCCTGGCTCTTCACAGGGTCTGAGTAGCCATTGATCTCAGCTAGAGTTAAGTGTGTGGATGGGACCAGATAAAGGATTGTTCGTGGCTGTAGTAACAATGGCACAGAATGGACAAAGTCCAAAAAGAGTTTGGCAGAAAAGTCTTAGGTCAATCTCAGTTTGTTGCTGGAGGGCTACGGAGATTGAAACTTTAGGTGTTCATAAAAAAAAGTGAACTAGAGTGCAGAGCAGGAAATCACTTCTCTTTGCTGCCCATGCAGTGGGAGCATTTGTAGCTCTCAGGATGTGGTGGTTTTAATAAGAAAGCATATACAAGGAGAAATAAGTAATACTATGAGGGTCTAAAGGCAACTTCTGAGAAAACCATGTCACTAACCACTCAGAGTGTCATACATCAAAATCATCATCTTTAAAATTTACCCAGAAATCTATCTGGAGTTGTTGCCTTGAAAGGGCTATGCCAAACTGAGGGTTTTGACACAGCTTGCTACAGAGAAAAATGCAAGTGAACCATATCACTCTTGTGAAGTCTTGTATCTCAAGGGGTAAAGGCATTGTACTATTTGGAGGGAGATGTCCATAAGACCTAACCTATGTAATTATAAAAAGGGCTAGTTCCAAACGGAAACAGACAGCTTGGCACAGAGACTTGCTTTTCTTTATAAATCCTCAGTAAGCCTAAGTCTCTTCCCTGCTCTGTAAAAAAAGCCTATGATAGATTTGTCACAGAATTAATGCATACAGTTAGGAGTTTCTTTGAGAACTATGTGTAAAATACCTGCAATTTACTGGAGAAAAACATACCGTTTTTGGTGCACAGCTGGGTAATTGTCCCCAGTATTTCCAAATGTCAAAATGCAATCCATGGCCAGTCTTTCACCTAGATCAAACAGGGAAAGCAGGCCCCTTTTACTGATGTGGATAACAATTTAGCTATAGTATTAAAAGACTGTACTCCATGGGGAGTGTAATTTGAGATATTAAGATCACAAGAAAACAGTATACAACTTGTGTTAAACTGTCTAGACTTACTAATACTATGATGGATAGTCAAGAAACCACTGAAGAGGTCCCAAAGGAATAAAATCCTGCATCTCTTACTTTTCCCAAGAATCAAAATGGTAAGAAGTAGAAAATAGTAATCCTTTAAAAGATACAGAAAACCCACATTGTGGGAATAAAATAAAATGTCTTCTTGTCTCAGAGTTCTCAGATTTATATACCACATATTTATATATTACATCACTTTATGAAATAAATGAATAAAGGTAAACTTAACTTGAGCAGATTTTCCAGTGGGCCTCAACAAATGCATTTAGAAAATTATTGAGCATATGCAAATCATTAACTAGAGAGGTTCCCTAAAAACTGAAGATATCTTTTTAAACTTTGATATCAAGTTGAAAAGCAGTCTGCTTACAGCTGTTGGGCCAAATATTACCTATACGTCTTACAACTCTACATTCCGGGAAGTTTAGAGCCACTCCAAAGCTGCTTCCATCTATAATTTTACTGTTTCAGCCTCCAAAGTGCTGTGTGCCAACTGAGTATTACTGTCATAGCACAGTCCAACCATGCTTACTTAAGTACCTATCATGCCCCTTATGTTGGGTTCAAGGAAAAATGTGATGAAAGACTTCATGTAGAAGCTTTATGATTTATCCTCATGCAAAGGAGAAATCTCCTTTATTTATACTGGGGCTCAGGACTGTCACTTGCATCTTGTAATACCACATACCAAAGGACCAGTGCACACAGACTGGCCTCCATTCAAAACTACATTTAATCAAAGTCAGTTCAGCTCTCATATGCAGAAAAAGTATTTCAATTACACTTTATAATGCAGTAATTGTACTCCAGCTACACTGTAGGACAATGTAATTATTCTATGATTATGCTTTCTAAAGCATGTGATTTAACATCCAATAATCCTCAGAACTAGGAGGTTTATAATGTAAATAAAATACAATTAATATAGTCAGATTTTTAAAAATACATGAATTAAATATGAAAGGAAAGGGCTCATTATCAGTAATCTAGTCACATAGTAAATTTTCAAGTCCTATGAATTACCCGTAGTTAGTGTAATTACACTGTAAAAGCAATGTAACTACAGCATGATTACAGTTGTTACAAAGCACAATGTTTCCTTATCATTGTTGCTTGATACTAAAATAATTCTGTATAATCAAAAAAACTTTCTTTTCTAATTAGACTGTTTCTTTTTCTAGTTCATGTCATTATATTGCTCTGCAGTGTTTAGCTATGGCATCATCATTTATTACCATGATAGGAAATTTGATGTCACAATATGAATTCATGGAATGACCAAATGAAGCAAGCTAAAATAATATGCATAATTCACTTTAAATAAAGTTGAAAACCAGAAATGAACAGTGGAATTCTACTCAAATAATGTAAAGAGAAGGGTGTTTCTTGCTTGTCTAGGCTGAGAGTAATTACTTTTTGGTGAGGCTTACTTTAAAGATGGAATTTCTTTTGATATATGTAGTGAAGTTGTACTCTTAAATCTATATTAATTCTATAGCAAGTACATCTATATTGACAATATAACCATCCTGGCAATATACCAGTAATTGAGAGCAGAAGTAATTTGACTATAATTTGATAAAGTCAGTGATAAAAGAATACATAAGCCTGCTCACTGTTAATGAACTGATTAAGCCTCATGATGCTCTCACTAAATGCTCAGACTGTGAAACTGAGGTGCCAGTTATTCAAGAAAACACAATAGAGGCCCTTTAAGTATGATGGTGATGAAAGACTGTCTAGCCAATAACTGCAGTGTATAAAAGTTGTCTATGCGTCACTTGTGCAATGGTCACAGCAGCAGAATCCACATACCCCGAGGAGGAGGAAAATACTGAAAGGCTTTGAAAGCACATTTCAAACACAGCACATGGTTCCAAAAGCCATGTGAAATTACACACGTGATAATTCACCCTTTTTCTTTACCATCATTATGGTGCTTAGTATCGTACATTACCATTAACACAAAAAAACTTCTCATTTATTGACAGAGCTTGTTATATTAGCTTCATATTAGTGATATTTTAAAAATCAGAACTTCACATGGTTTCATTTAATTAACTCCATCATGTTTAACGCAATTCAACATTAAAATTGATCCTGATAACTGTTCTTTACATGCAAATGAATCAGCTTACTAATTTGATGAGTAACCAACAAATAGCACCTGCATAATGTCTGTGGTGTTTCTAAACAAGCTGCCCTTTTATTGTGAATAGAAGAAATATCATATTTGGTTGAAATGTAATCTAAGGAAGCATATGATCATAGAATATTTTATTTGACAAGTATCATCAGGGCCTTGGGCATTTAAAATAGGTCTCCATAGGCATTTATATGACCTCCCATTAGCACAGCATCTAAGCACCTCATATTCTTTGATGCATCATCCCCTAGGAGATAAGAAAATGCTGTTCTCCCCATTTTACAGGTGGGGAGATGAGGTACTTAGATACCTAAATTTCTCTATGCTACACAGGGTAGAACAGGGTAAGGAATTGTACCTGGGACTCCCAAAACCACTAATCACTGGAGCAGCCTTTGCCTTTCCTCTCAACTTCTAATTCCAAAGACTACATGTAATAATGGACCTGATGGTACAAACAAAGGGCTGTATAATGATGTGCCCCAGATCTGAGTATAGGTGAATATCGCTAATGAAACGAGGTAAGAACAACCACACAATCACATCTCCTTGTTTACATATCTGCATAACAGCGATTAAAAAAGAACTTTCAATTGTCTTCTTCCTGTATATAAAGATTCTTCACTTGCTGCCTTCAGCCCCTCCTGAAAACCTGCAAGGTGCAGTGAATGCCCATTCTCCCTCGCTGTTTTGCCTTTTTGTTTTCATTTAGATTGTTCCATGATAAGGAAGTCTGACTACATGTTCCTACAATGTCATTCATGAAAGCACCACATTCTATGTGTAATTCAATAAATTATATCGGTGGTGGCCTGGTAATTAAGCCAAGCCATGGAATTCTAGCAGTAATTGTTACTACTGTATATTCATACAAAACATGATTGTCCTCATCTGGCCTTTACCCATCACTTGATGCTGCACAATGTCTGATGTCACAGTTCTGTCACCCAACACTGAGCTACTCCTACAGCAGCAAGGAGTGAGGAGAGAAAAGGGACAGGAACTTCTGATGGCTCAGTTCCATCCACCAGGGCTGCCTCCAGGGTACCAGCTAGTTTTAAATATTACTGAAGTGCTCACTTTGATTGTAATATCAGAATCACACATCTTGCAGCATCACTGGACAAAGATTAAATGTTAGAAGAGACCAGTTTTGCACGCTGTTTAAAATAAAACTCTCTGTACCTTATTGGAGTAGACAAGGCTTGGCAATTCATGGCCATCAGATTGATGAAGGGAATTTTATTGAATTACTGAAGCTTCACAGAAATGACAATGAGACCCTGGGAAGCTAGCTGAAGAGAAAACAAGATTACACAAGTCCAACAATTCAGAATGAAATCATCAGTCTAATGAGCCATGAAGTTATCCACACTATTGTAAAGGAAATTAATTGTGATTCACAATACCATTCTGTCATAGCTGATGGAACTCAGGATTACATAGATATGGCATGCAGGGGAAAAGTGTTAGTCTTCACCATGTAGATCCTGGCATACAGCCTTGAGGAGAATCTATTGTATTTTGCCAGTGACCAGATAGTTCTGTGAATTCACTAGGAAAAAAAGTTATAAATGCTGTTGTTCACATTCTATTATTTATGTATTAATAGGGCACAGTGATGATACATAAACCAAAACAAGAGTGTTCTGTGGGTGCACAGATGCTCATCATTTCATATATTTTAAGGTAAGAATAAGCCATTAAATCATTTCCTCTCACCCTTTTCATAAAAGGATGGCTTTGTTAGAAGTTATTATCCAGTCATATGTCATATGGCAAAGGAAATTACATGGGGAGATGTAAAAACAAAAGCTAGCAGCCTCTGAATAGGCGACTGCAACTGTAAATGTGTTTGCTTTAATGTCCCTCCCTCATAAAACCCTTGACAAGTCAGGAATAAAAGTTTACAAGAGATCCAAAGCACAATAAAGAGCAGGGTATGTCAAGAAAACTTTGTCAAAGAAAAGTTAATGAGGCAAAGAAGTGATTCAACTGTGTCTATTATTAAATAAGCAGAAGAAATTGTCTAAACCCTGGACTTGGATCTAATGGCACCTCCATAGCCCAGAGCTTCCTATCCCATTGTGCTGCTAGAAGAGAGAGCAACTTTATATAATAAAGAGAAAAGAATTTTTCAGAGCACAGGACTTCAAAGAAACTGATGTGCCCTTTGTATAGCAGAAAAACCAATTCCTGTAGCCTGAATTGAATGAATATCTGAAATTGGAAGGAATGCTTCATGCTGACGTGAATGAGGAATTTGCTGGCTGTGAACTTGAGAGAAAAAGATACATGACTAAAGAAATATTCCCTACTAGAACTGAATGCTTGCAATGCAGCTAGAGATGTTTGCACACAAGAACTGCTGTTATGAACACACTGCTTGGGAACTGTCATAGCAGACCTCTGTCCCTTTAGTGTGAGTGACAACTACATAGACTTTTGCCAAGGAAGGTTGAATCTGCAGAGCTCTACAAATGATCAGTCTGTAGATTAGAATTGTACAGGTAAATTTGTTTCCTTTTTCCAGAGGTCTTGCACCTAATGCTTGTTATTTTATTCACCAGCAGAAAAATTTATAGCACATGCTGTTCCCTCACTGTTATAAATTAATCAGCTTGCAAGACTCTACTAGCATTATACCACCAAGCCACTTCAGAGTTAAAGATCCTTTAGCAACGCCCTTGTGAATCATACAGAGTTGTACATGGATCCAGAAAGAAAAAACAGTTTTGGATAACCTGCTTAATACACACAGCCCAATTTTTCACTTAGTGATGTGTTAGAGGACGGTCAAGAAACCCTTCTTAAAATTTTGCCACAGTGCTAACAGGAATTGAGATAATTTCCCTACCTCTGATGGAACTCACTCCCACACTCGATATTTTTAAATAATCCTTTCCAAACATCCGAAATTTCAGGGGTCTCAAGCTGACTTGCCACCCTGGAATGGGCCCAGATGATGGGGCTTCTTGCAAGCCACACCTGGACCCATATCCAGTGCTAAGTAAGTGTAGTGGAAGCAGCATCAGGGAGCTTCAGGGGATTAACACGGCCATCACTTGGCCCCCACCATGGAGTGGTGCATCCCCAATGAAGCTCTGTACCCTGGATTTGGTGGAGGGCCTCTACCCCACCCACCCTGGCCCCAAATTTCCAACCTGTCTAGGAGCCCTGTGGGTCAAATGACATGACTCCATAGGTTGAATGTACCCTATGGTTCATGTTTGACATCCCAGGGTTACTGCAGATCAAAAGACCACAGTTGGTGGCTTTGGAAGGTCTACATTAGGGAGGCAAATCACCCCTTTCTTGCTAAGAGTTCAGCAAGTAAAGAAGATAAAATAGTACCATACAGTTACAGTGAGACCAAGAACAATGTACAAAGGCAGCAGAAAAAGAACAGGGAAAATTCAAAACTGGTGTAAGTGGGCATGACTCCATCTATGGATTTCCACAGGGAAATCCAAGTCTAAATCTGTCACACAGTTTTTACATAGTGCTAAAATGCAATGGTCAGAAGTTTCATAGTTGGTCGGATCAGAAGGGACCTGAGCAGGTCATCAAGTCCGACCCCCTGCCATGGCAGGAAAGAGTACTGGGGTCA
>NW_017728948.1:23549852-23555624 GCF_001723895.1 Crocodylus porosus
GAGGATCACCTCCTTGGATCTGCTCGAGATGCATCTGTGGATGCATGACAAGGTGCAGTTGGCCTTCCTGACTGCATCCCCACACTGCCGACCCATGTTCATCTTGGCATCAATGATGACTCCAAGATCCCTTTCTGCCTCTGCACTGATGAGAAGAGAGTTCCCCAGCCTGTAGGTATGGTGCTGGTTCTTCCTCCCCAGGTGCATCACCTTGCGCTTGTCAGTGTTGAATCCCATCCTATTCTCATCTGCCCACCCTTGTAACCTGTCTAGGTCTGATTGCAGCCTATTCCTCCCATGATTATTGGTTTGCAAGACTAGTTTGTGATCCACTGTACCTGTGGTAAAGTTTTACTCTTTTAATACCATGGACTCAGTATTCGTTGCTGGGAATGTATGGCCTATGAAGGGTATTTAGGGAGGTGTAATTTATTCTAGGCATAGCATAAAGATCAGGGGCATAAGAGAGTGTTATTTTTTAGGTCTTCAGAAGGAACCTGAGCCATGCGTAGACAAAACGAGAGGTGTGTTTGCACAACACTTTAAAGGGGGTCTAAATGCTTTTGCACCACTTTAATGGTGTCTGTGTTTACACGCCTCAGTGGCATATTGTGCATTAATTCCAGCCACTGTAGGAAATTCAGTGGCGTAACGCAGATTAAATGACTTGGGGTGCAACAAGCTAAAACTCCTTGGCTCACAGTACTGCAATCTTGGTGATATGCAGGCCCCAGTGCTACCTGCACAGGATGCAACCCCTGGCTACTGAGTTATTCAACAGCCCTGCTGTAGATGATTGAACCTGAGCCTGTTGCTGACAGTAGGACCTGGTGGAATCGTCAGCCCCAGTAACAGTTCCATTCCCCACTCATACTTCCCTGCAGCAGCCAATACATATCAGACCTCCATAAGGGTCTCCTATTATCTACCTATCCCTACAGCCCCACCTCCCACTACATATCTGTTTGTTCATGTGCTCCTACCCCATCCACACACCAGCTCTGCAGTCCTTGACTGTTCTACCATATTCAGTATGAAATACTAATATTGAAAGTAATATTCAAACATAATTCATAAAATAGTATGCATATTTATAAGTGACAGTGCATAGCAGCATTAAAACTGAGTGGGTATATGGGAGGAGCATGTTGAAGAGTTGGGAGCTGAGAGGGGGACTGAAAGAAGAAGGCCTAAGAGCACAGGAAATATTAAGGAAGGAAGAAAAGATTCAAACTATCAGGACAAATAGGACATCGAGGCTTCTGAGGCAGGCATACGGACACAAGCAGTGAAAGCTATAGAGCTGAATAATTATCAGCACTGCCACATCATTTTAGAAAGCTGGTGGTTTCCCCCAAAAAAACAAAAAGAAACCTCTATTAACTTTCAGCAACTCTGGCTGGACTGTAAATCCTACCAAGGTAAACTGTTAAAAGAAAGGAAATAAGCCAGTGAGAAATTCCACACGCCATGTATGCTTCATGAATCAGTTCCCCTTCTCGGTCTCTAATACCCCCCCTTCCTCCAGCCTGGCACAGCCCACATACCTCCAGCCACAACCTGGACAACCAACCTTAACATTAAGTTCTTAGGTGTGACACACAAATTTGTGGGTTTCAATACGATAATTTCCTCCCAAAAATTAATACCAAATGTAGAACAATTGCCAGCAACATAGATCATCCATTCACAGACATTTCCCTAAACATTAGAGAAGTATAACATACAGCTACCTACCATTCACAGTGTGACACGATATCTCACTTATTTATACACCCCAATAGAAAACCACATGCAGACTAACTTGGAGTGTAATTCATGAAAGCCACACCGACCCTAGAGTAATCATTAAAACACAGAAACGTATAACCAACAAACATGGTCACAGTACAAGGGTGCATGCTGGTTGTTCTGGATTGAGGGTGGAAATATGTGGGCTGTGGTGGTGGAAGGGAAACAGCTGGGGCTGAGAAGAGAAATTGGTGAGTGGACTCTAAATGGGGTGTGGAATGACTTAACTGCTTGTTTGTTTTCTTTTGTGGACTGTGCAGTCTAGCAACCTTCACACAAAGGTCATGAAGATTTGGGAGTATGTGTCTATAATATACAATTAAATATACCCACACATTTCAACACAACATTTTCCCAGCCATGGAGGTAAATGAAAAGCCTTGTTCTGACACTGGAATACATGTGATGTAATTTCATTGAAAAGTTATGGACTACACCAATATAAAACTGAGTAGAGACAAGAATGAGAGCCCTAAAATATAAATATGCTATTCAAGTCCAATGTTTTGCTGAAAGATTGTATAGCCACCATTAAAGGTGAGATACAACAGGATCTAAAAGCCCCCTCTTGTGTTTGTCTTGAAAACTGCACGTCTGCAGTATTTTGATACCGTGGTAGTACAACTGTTTGCTAAGTCCCTTAAAGCAATGCACTTCTATGACAATTTTCTTCCATTTAATATATTCCAATATAAAAAAAGGATCTTCTGTTCTAATACACTCTATATTCGGACTTCATTTGCAAAGCCAAGCTAGTCCAACAGCATTTAAAAGTTCTTGCAAAATGAACTTTATGTATATTTTTTAAAATGTTACACTTAATAGAAAATATAAAATTGTCAAGTCTTGACCAAGTTTTTACTTAAGCTAAAATCTCAGTGCTATTTTGAAGATTTAAAGTGCTATGCATGAGCTAAATATTATCATTAAAACAAAACACTCAACAGGCAAAACTGTAAAATGATATTTTGTTGAAAGAAACTTATAACAAAGCCTTGGGATCATGGCAAAAGAAAAGTCAAAGTGTATATAAGAACTTAGTTTGAAAGAAAAAAAAAAGATCTGTAGGGCATTTTCTGTTTCTTTCAAAACAAACCAGAATCACTCAAGTTTGAGACTCCACATTCTGTCTGGAAATTTGACAACTATGAAAGTGCAGTATATTTTGTTAAAAATTTACAACTTGTGGCTTGAAAGTGCTAATATTAAGTACATGAACTTTTAAGTCAAAGAAAGAGCTGTTTTGGCACATAATTTTATAGCCTGCATGCTTGAGGTTTATTTAAACTGTGATCCACGAACAACTCTGGTGCAGGCTTACATGTTTGGAGCCAGTAGCGCTATTGTTTGTGCACCAGTCTAGTTTGCCAAATCAAGTAAATATGTGCATAAAGAACCAATCATTTTTGTGCCAGAAAATATGGCTTTACTGATATTTTCTGTCATGAAACATAAAACATATTCTTTACAGTCAAGGAGAGGTAGGTGGCAGGATGGTGGAATGACAGAATGATTCTGGGACATTAATGTAGTAATGTTGTAATGTTGTTCAGGGAATACTTGAGAAGTAGGATTGGTGTGGTGAGGTAACATCTTTTATTAGAGTAACTGTGTCATTGGCACAGATGTAGGACAAGCTTTTGGGCACAATATGTCCTTCTTCTAGGTCACCTTGGTAAGCTAAAGAGGAGCATTTTACTCAAAATTTTGTCTAACATCTCTCGCAATTATACAATAGGACCAATCATGAATGGGTCATGGCAGCATCCAGAGCGCAGTAGCTTGAGCGGCGGGAGCCAGTGGTGGTAAGAGGGGAGCTCTCCCAGCTGCCACCTATGCTGTCAGTGGCAGGAGGGGGCGATGGTGAGCACCAACCAAGGGTCAGCGACCACCCACAGCCATGGCCGGCACCAGCAGCAGTGGTCAGCAAGAATCACGGGCCACCACGCTCAGTGGGTGCACATGCACCAGCATGCATTCCCTATGTGTTGCCCCTGGGACCAATAAAAGAAAATATTGCACCTCAGTTTAGGTTCTATCATCTTAATCACGTGCCTTACCCACTCAAGTCATTAGACTTACACTACATATTAAAATATTTTGTTCAGTATAGACTTTCATACAATTCCCTATTAGATCTTCTTCTCCTCATATAATTCTCCCTGAGTGGCACAAATACTTTTTTAAAGATATGTAGCTATTTTTGTCTTTATCAACAAGTATTCAAGTCTTACATCTATATAAAACAATAGGCCTCGTAATGCTTGAACTGTGTTTTTCTCAGTGGTTGTTTGGAGCTGAATAACTGCAGAGAAACTAACAGGCATACTTAACTCTGTACCTATGCATCCATTACTTCCCTTACCAAATTTTTTTAGTCGTTAATACGCATAGGGAAAGCCCAAGTGATGTTCAAAAAGCAGTTTTAGAAATAGCATGCTGAATTATTTTGATTGAGATATATGTCCTTTGTCACATTACACTAGCTTCCATTTTTCATTTCTCTTTTTCCTTTCCATTGCCTAAAAACCAAGGTTTTAGAACTCAAATTTCAGTTCTATTGCTATTTCAAGTATCAAAGCATATATATATTAGTTTTTCTTGCAGACATTGGCCTAGAAAAATCTTTCTAGAGCTTCCATAGTGTTTTTTTCTCTTGTTGATGACCACTGAGTTACACAATTCAAATACTGTATATTGCTTCCAGATTAGTATGAAAATTTCACATACAAACAATAGTTTTATTACATTCTACCAATATTAACATTAAAAAAATCAACTCCTCTCATATTTCATTCCATACCAAAGGAGGAACATAATATGGTATAAAATTAGCCTTAAATCATGTAAATATCCCCTAATTCCTTTAGCCTCCGGCAAAAGATGGTATCTCTGAAAGAGAAGATTTTTAAAGCTTAAAGACTCTTATTTTGCATCCAAGCAGTAACAGCCACTAAAGTATTGCTGTTACCTTTGTATTACTATTTGTGAAGAACAAAGGCCTTTCTAACCACTGAAGAGCATATTGGTGCAATTAAGGTCTGCTAATAACAATTGAAAGTATTTTCATAAGCCAGTGCAAACTGGGGTTTTGATCTTTGATGAAAAGATTTAATCAGGAATTTCTAACACACCGTAATTGCTGTAAAAACTGCTAACTCGGGGAAGAGTTAAAAAGAGAATTTACATCCTGTTGATCTGTCTGTACTCTTCAAGTCTAGCATTACCCCATGAGCTCACTCTTTATCTTTGGCTTTAATTACATTCTAATCCTGGTTTTACTGTCCTATAGAACTCAATATGGTCACAACTTGTGTCAAGTCTTAAAATTAGTTGTGGAAAAATCCTATTTGCAAGTGTATTGTGTTTTAAATGAAAGTCATTTAAATGTACTATGTAAACATATACCAGAAGAGATGCAAATGAAGATCATTTAAATGCACAATATAATCATATACCAGAAGAGATACAAAACAAGATCCAGACAGTAACTCAGTAACAACATGAGAAGGGCAGAGAGATTTTTAGCACAGTTACATACAAGAATTCTCTATACCATAAGTATTACTAATATAATCAAGAACTTAGGAAATGTGGTAGATCTGCAGCAGCACATAGCAATATTTGTACAATCAATTCATAAGTTGAATGAATGCCAACATAAGAAAGGTGTTTCTACTTCAAGTTCCTTTAACAGTAGTAACCCTGCACATTGCAAGTCGCTGAAAAAGCACCATATAATTTGCTTGTTTTATTCACTACCTAAAAAAGGCAACGGCTTTCTATCAGCAAGATCCTCCACTGGAGAAGGCACTTCCCACAGGATTTAAACAAGGGGTGTCATAGTTTCATAGTTTCATAGTAGCTAGAGTCGGAAGGGACCTAGGAAGATCATCTAGTCCGACCCCCTGCCTTGGCAGGAAAGAGCACCGGGGTCAGATGACCCTGGCAAGGTGCTCATCTAACTTCCTTTTAAAAATC
>NW_017728948.1:23556244-23558214 GCF_001723895.1 Crocodylus porosus
TTGAACAGGGTGCTTTCTACCCCCTCATCCAAGTCACTGATGAAGATGTTGAACAGTGCGGGCCCGAGGACCGAGCCCTGTGGAACCCTACTGCCCACGTCCTTCCAGTGTCAAACGCATACTGGCCCATAGGACTGATAAATGGCATGCGATCGGTCCATGGGCCAGATCCAGCCCATAGGCCTCCTTCCTTTATGTTTCCCCTCTCCCAGCACACCTGATGCAGCTGCTGCTTCAGCTTGTCTGAGACCCATGCTGCATGCAACGTGGATCCTGGAGTGGCTGGATGGGGCACCACCTGAGGCACAGTCCTGCATGGGCAGCCACTATGTGGAGCTCAGCTGCTGATCTAGCAAGACATCGCACCCCAGGTGGCATCCCTTCCAGCCACACCAGGATCCACAACATACATGACACAAGTACCAGACTGGCGGGCACACCAATCAGATAAGGATGCTGAGACAGGGAGAGGGAGATGGCGTCTGTGGGCCATATCCAGTCTTCAGATTGGCTCTGCATTACAGACACACACCATGTGGGTCTGCTCAGATCCAGGGGTAGTGCCAGGGGCCAGATGGCAAGGGTCTGTGGGTCAAAGGCAGCCCACAGGCCGTATATTTGACACCTTTAATTTAAACAAAGCCTGAACTTGCTAACCATCACATCATTGTATGAGTCCTGCTTTTTCTTCCATGGGTTTCTAAGCTCAAGGATATGAATAGGTAAATATATTTTCCCATATAAAATTATCCTTCTTTTAGCCTGTCTTTTTTGAAAGTAAAAATTTGGGGGCAATGACTACCTGTGATTATGGACCTGAACCAAAGTATATTTGTTCAGACTGGGGACTGACTAAGCAGCAGGTCTATAGAAAAGGACCTGAGGTCTACAGTGGACAGTAAATATGAGCCAACAGTGTGCCCTTGTTGCAAAGAAGGCTAACGGCATAGTGGGCTGAATTAGTAGGAGCGTTGTCAGCAGATCAAGGGAAGTGATTACTTCCCTCTATTCAGCACCAGTGAGGCCACATCTGGAGTTCTGTGTCCAGTTTTGGGCCCCCCACTACGGATGGGACAAATTGGACAAATTGGAGAGAGTTCAGGGGAGGGCAAAAAAATGGTTAGGGGACTGATGAACATGACTTTTGAGGAGAGGCAAAGGGGGCTGGGCTTATTTTGTCTGGAGATGAGAAGACTGAAGAGGGGATTTAATAGCAGCCTCCAACTACCTAAAGTGTGGTTCCAGAGAGGATGTAGCTAAACTGTTCTTAATGCTGGCAGATGGGAGAACAAGAAGCACTGGTCTAAAGTTGCAACAGCCAAAGTTTAGGTAAGATATTAAGAAAAAACTTTCTCACTAACAGCATAGTAAAGTACTGGAACAGAGATGTTGCAGAATCTCCATCCTTAGCAGTGTTTAAGACCTGGCTAGACAAAACCTTAGCTAGAATGATGTAGAGTGCATACAGACATTCAGGAAGGTTAGGGTCAGGTTAAATCATTTTAAAAATAGCCACCTGATCTAACTTAGTTCACTCGGTTACAGACCTTACACTTAGATCCTTAGTTAAGTTGATTTAAGTGCAAACTGTACAGAAGATCAGGAAGTTTAGATCAGTCTAAAAATGGCAGATCCAATCTAAGTTAACCCTATTTCCAAGGTAGTCTAACTTTGACTGCATTGACCATTTTTAGCCCAACCTAACTGTACTGAATTTCTGTACAGTTCCCAGCACAACCCCCCCCGCATGGACCAGCCAGGCCCCCACTGAGCCTGCCAAACCCCCATCTTGTAATCTCCTCCCAGTGCCAGTTTTACTGGTGTTTTCCCATGCCAGGAGCTGAGAAAATACGCTGGGGTAGGGAGAGGTTGGTTCACTGTGGCTATTGTTCAACTGGAGGGGGTGAGAGGGCTAAAAATAGCCCCTGGTTCTGGTGGGTGGGGGAGAGAGCCCCCTGCATCCCCCCAAC
>NW_017728948.1:23558314-23586453 GCF_001723895.1 Crocodylus porosus
TGAGCCCAATAAACTCTCCTGGACACCACCCCCCCTCCCCGAAAACCACATTCTCCCTGATCCCCCCACAGACCCAGCCATTTTAAACTCAATCTAACCTCCCCAAATGTCTATGCAGTCACAGCTTGGGATGGTCCTGCTTTGAGCAGGGGGTTGGATTAGTTGACCTACTGAGGTCCCTTCAAACCCTAATTTTATATGCTTCTATGATTCTATATTGAAGTCAGTGGAAAAACTCCAACTGACTTCAGTAAGCTTTGCATCAGGTCATGTCTGTGTGTGTGTGTGTGCGCGCGCGCGCGCGCGTGCATGCGTGCGTGCATGTGTGTATGTGTATGTGTGCGTGTGTGTACATACTCAGGGATATATCTGTTTTGTATGTCCTGATACTGTAATTCTATACTGAGTTCTGTTTTGTACTTAAAGTAAAAATTTATGTTCTCTGTTTTATATGACCTACTCAGCACATCCTCCCAGGTACAGACCACAGTTGTTCTGAGAACTAGGAAATCCATTAACTTCAAACTCATTACAAAATGTGCCTTTTAAAAATTTAGCCTCTGTGTCAGTCTATTCATTGATTAAGCTTACACACAATAGAAATCCAAACATATTTAAGATGATAAATGCACAGTATGACTCCTAAATAGCCTTAACTCTGCTATGAAACAATGCTATATAATCTACTGGTTAAAAAAACAAACACAAAAAAACAGTTTAATATCATATAGAGCCACAAAATATTAAATGCCTTCATCATAATCACAGAATTATTGTATTGTGTTTCCATAGGGCACTATTAAAGGTGTTTAAATGTCCAAACTGTGCATTCTTTATCTTGCTGGGTTTTTGGTTGTAGCCATCCTTAGACATAGGCAGGCCAGGTTCTTTGGGTAGATGTGATATCTTTTATTAAACCAACTACATAGTTAGAAAAATGTTATTTGTAAGCTTTCAGGCACAGTGGGTAATTGTGCCCGAAAGCTTGCAAAGGACTTTTTTTTCCAACTACTCAGTTGGTCTAATAAAAGATATCACATCTACCCAAAGAATGTGGCCTGCCTACATTCTTTATATTAGCATGTGAGGATTACTTTTAAGTTTAAGCTGAACTCTAGATTTTCTGAGTTCATAATTTGCTTTGGGTATAATTAAAACATCATTTAGCTTTCTGTAGTCTCAACCTAAACTCCATTTTAATTTTTGTTTCTTGTAATATATATTAAGTTGTATTTATAGAATTAGCAGACATAAGCCAAGATCAATGGAAATATGATTTTTTTGAAAAAGAGAAATATATAAGTATACCAAATGGTACTTACTTAACTGTGGTAGGTATTAAATACTGTAACACTAGATGTATGGAGAAATGACATTGAGTTATAGCAATAAATGGAGATTTCTTGTGAAGCAAATATCATTTAAAAAATAAAAAACAGTTCAATATACATGGATTTTTTCTGTGATACTCCATTTACAAACAGAGGGTGAAAACTGATGATGCTGAAGTTAATTGAAGAACTCCCATTGATTAGAATGGGATTTGGAATCATATATTTCATTAAATAGGTACAACAATGCAAACAACATGAAAAGCAAGTGCTGTCACATGCTCATATGTTTTTATCGTAGAAGAACATGACCTACCATCTTGATAGGTTTGTTCCTGAGTATTTTATCCAGCGGTACAAATTACTCTGTCAATAAATGCCCATTATTGAAATCTGGGGAAGAGCTTAGATTACTATACCTGGGCCATTCAAGGAAAGGAGTTGATAGAGCACAGATAAAAGCTAACCACTGTTTTGAGATCTGGAATATAACTGAAAGCGGAGATACACAGAAGTTGTTTGTGTCCTGTGTTTTTTTGAAAAAATGAGATCACAAAGCCAGAAACACTAAGTTGAGAGTGTATATTTTATATGGTATGGTCACAAATATTATCTTAACTTATAATCTCTAATGATTAAAGACAAAAACAGTGCTGTTTTGCAAAGGTTGTAAATTAGAGAAGAACTTTTTAGGACAATTACTTGAAAGATTTATGTGTAGAGCTGCTCTAATTATACATCTCTCTTTGAGTCATAAGTAGGTCTAGACCTGAAAGATAATAGTAATACCTATATTTGTAGGACCACAGTTTAAATAAAAAAAAAAAGAAAACTTATGGCCTGACCCTGTAAGAGGCTGAGAACACAAAATTCCTGCTGCAGTCAAGAGGTGTTGATCAGTCACGCAGTCAGCCTGTTAGTGTGAAGATAGCTAGTCACTGCTAAAAACTCATCTCTAGTTTGTTACATTAGTTGTACACTAAATATCATGAATGCTATCTCTGGAGAACTGAAGCCATTAGCAAAATCCTGAAGAACTAACTGGCATTTTAAAAGCAAATCTTCTCCCTAGCTAGATTTTTAAACTTTAGTTATGATGATCTTTTCACACTGATCTCTACTTAACTGAAAGCTAGATTTTACCTTTGATGGCTGGTTAGGATCTCATGCCACAGGTTGTCTTATTGCCTTAGGAAAAGACTCAAATGCTTTGTTCTAACAAAGCACTGAAGTCAATGGTACAACTCATATGTGTTAAGTTAATTTTGTGCTTTAAATGCTGTGCTGAATTCAGACCAAAGTTAGGAGAAAGAGACAAAGGAAATATGAAGGAGAGACCAGAGTAGAGAAAATTCATAATTTTCCCTTCCGACTTTGCAAACTAAAATTTGCAAATCTTAATAGTAACACTTAATTTGGATATGAGCAGTTTATACGTAACTGAATCTAGGAGTTGTCATTCCAGTTTTAATGACAGTTGGCTCTGTTCACTTTTTTTATACTCCACCTTTTTTTTCAGTTTGTTGATTTAATTTTAGATTTTTTTAGGTCCATTATTTTTCTATGGCGATTGAAACTACCACACTTGAGGCCCCGGGGATTCTAGGAGGGGTTTCCTTGGCACTCATGGTGCTTTTTTAAGGGAACAAAAGTAGAGTGGCTAAAGCACTAATGGATTCAGAAGTGTGAGTCTGAATCTTACCCTGGATTCTCAAAAAAGGCTGCTCTGCAGGGCTGTGGAAAACAGCACCATCTCGTTTCTACTGCTGTTTCATTGTTTCAGTGAGATAGTGTTTCATGTCAAATTTCTTCTTATTTCAAAACCACTGTTACATTTCATTTCGTTGAAACTGTTTCGCTGTTTCAACATTTTGCCCATAGGCTATAATGGGGAAGCACAAAACTGCCTATAACTTTGTCATTTTTTGCCTAATTCAGATGAAACTTACTGGGGTGGTAGCCCTTTCTGAGGCCATGAATCCTGCCAGCTTTCAAGGAGATAGGTGCAGGGGTTTCTGGGAAACTGCACTTCAGGCTGCTGACAAGCAAAACTTGTGACATGTGTGACTGTGTGCATGTGTTAAGGCGTACTGGGGTGAAAACTGCAGGGATGGTAGACCCTGCTGAGGCCATGAAGCCTGTCAGCTTTCAAAAAGACAGGTGCAGGGTTTTCTGGGAAACTACACCTCAAGCTGCTGACAAGTAAAACTTGTGACATGTGAGGCATGGCATGTGTGTTAAGGCATGCCCTCACTGGTGCTAAGGCCTCAGTATGACACAGTAGTTTGCCGCAGTGAGGTCTCTTCCTCCCCTACAGCCTCAGCTTGGTCCACCAATTTAAATAACAACACATAAAAAAAAAATAACATAGTAAGCAGCACAGTAGCACCAGCAGCATCTCAGGCAGCCAAACTGTCACATACCAGAGCCTTTCTTTCCTCTCCTGCAGGAGCGTCTTCTCCGAGACCTGCCGGAGAACTCTCCCTGCCAGCCCCAGCCCTGGGGCTTAGATGTGCCCAGGGCCCTGCATCCTTTCGGTCAGGTGCTAGGGCTGTTGGTCTAAAGACATGGCACTGGCAGACAAGGTCCATTGGGTCAGTCTAATTTGGTATCTTTCAGCAGATCAACTGAATAATTACAGCAATATATCTTAGCAAGCTTTCAGATTGAAAAACCCTTCGTCAGGCTACAGAACCACCTGCAGTTGGTGTGTGTGCTGTTTCTGGATGGAAGGAATAGTAAAGAAGCCAGAGGCTGGCATGCAATGCAGGAAAGAAAGCCATTCAGTGAAAATGGAAATGGAGGCATTGGAGGTAAAGAGCAGGCTGGGGTAGGGGAAGGGGGGATGTAGCAGTTCAGGTAAAAGTGGAGAGGTACCTGGGGAGTCAGATGTCCAGCAGGTTATAGTGTGTCAGAAATCCAGTGTCTGTACTGAGTCCATGAGTTTCTGTACCTAGGAGGTTGATGAAGTACAGTTCGTAGCCTTGTCTGTGAAAAGTCATTTGTAAATTCCCTTTGAGGATCAGGCCTCAGAGATCGGAGACTGGTGGCGTTCTGTTGTTGTCTTTGATAGATTTTTGGTGTGTGCTCATTCTGGTGCACAGTTATGGCTTGGTGTCTCCACGTATTTTCCATCAGGGCACTTGATTTCACCTCCCCCCATGCCTTCACACTTACAAGTGACACAAGTTTTCTTTCAAGACTTTCAGGCGCAGTTTCCCAGAAATCCCTGCATCTATCTACTTGAAACCTGGCAGGCTTCATGCCCTCAGAAGGAGCTACCATCCCTTTTGTTTTCATCCAAATCTGCCAAAAAATGTCAAAGTTATAGGCAGTTTTGTGCTTCCCCATTATATCCTATGGGCAAAATGTTGAAACAGTTTTGATGAGATAACATGGAAAAATCCTTTTGATGAAGTCCAGTTCATAGGCTTGTTTGTGAAAAGGCATTTGTAAATTCAAACATGCACTGACCCTTGCTAAGCTCAGCACCAGAAGCTAACTTCCTACAGCCCATAACACACTGAATAGATCCAGGCTATGGCATGACAAGACACGCAAAACCTGCCCAAAATACCTCCAGTATACAGCTACCTTCACAAATACAATACTGTGAAAAAGACTTACCACAG
Organism: Crocodylus porosus; assembly: GCF_001723895.1. Classification (NCBI taxonomy): domain Eukaryota; kingdom Metazoa; phylum Chordata; order Crocodylia; family Crocodylidae; genus Crocodylus; species Crocodylus porosus. The sequence continues at coordinate 23,563,278 of NW_017728948.1, forward strand.
CTTTTACCTCTGCATGGGACCCTTGTCAAGACAATTGATGATCGGGATCCAAAACCTGTTGCGCCACAAGGCAACTTAAGTGGGGGGATATGTGGAAAAGACTTACCACAGCTGGGCAAAGAGTGAAGCTGGCGAGATGCCGCACCAGAACAGGAACACAGCAAAAGTGAAACCACGGTAGACGGGGCTGCCATGGTAAATGAAAAAAATGAAAGAAGTGGCAAAGCCAGGAGGAGCCAGGAGGAGCTCCCACGTCAGCATAGGCATGCTTTATAGCAGCACGCTGGGGCCAATTAGCTGCCTGGACCCCAGAGGCCGGGATAAAAAGCCCGGCAGAAGACCAGCAAAGGAAACCAGAAGAGAGGCCCCAGAGAGGTCCTCTATGCTCCCAGCATAGAGGAGCCAGAGCTGGAGCAGGAGCAGAGCCCCTCTGCAGGGATGTGGTGGTTGCCCCAGGGAGGGGTTTTCTCAAAGGGCCAGAGCCAGGGAAGGCTCAATAACTTACCTGAAGAAATACCATGGAGGGCAGACATCAACAAGTCAGACTGGGTCCTGGCAGGGTGAGATAGGACAAGGATGGATGCATGTCTGACCCATGGCAAGTATCAAACTGGAAGTGAGAGAGGGACGCCAGGGGACAGTACTGTCTGGGGTCTAGAAGATGCATAGACAAGATAAGCGTGTGGTAGGGAACACTCAGACAAAGCAACATCCAGATCCCACAGTCGTAAATTAAGAAGGCCAAAACACTGAACTGCATGCAATACCAGTACTAGCGGCCCAGGAAGCAATACCTTTGGTTGGTGTCAAATGGGTTGTAGCGGAGTCGGAGCCCAAAACAAGAAGGACAATCAGGACAACTGAAGGAAGGCACTACGGGAGGCAGGCTAGACCATCTTCCTCCCAATTAAAACAATTTCCAACAAAGATGTGGCAGGCAAGACCCTGTGGGAGACTGACCAAAAGTCATCCCATTAACAAACCTGTGTCTTTCCTAAACAACAGCAAAACCAGAAAAGACCTACAGACTCGACAAACAGGTGAACAGCATAGGATATTACAAATACATATCTCCATCAGGTCACCAAGTGCCTTGATGGAAAATACATGGAGACAGCAAGCAACAACTGCTCACCAGAATCTATCAAAGACAAGAACAGAACACCACCTGCAGAAACTGCACAACAAAAATCTATCAAAGACAAGAACAGAACACCACCTGTCTCCAGTCTCTCAGGCCTGATCCTCAAAGGGAATTTACAAACCACTTTTCACAGACAAACCTATGAACTGCATTTCATCAACCTTCTACGTACAGAAACTTGTGAACTCAACATAGACACTGGATTTATGACACACTACAACCAGCCAGGCACCTGATTTCCCAGGTTCCTCTCCACTTTTACCTGCACTGCTACATCCCCCTTCCCCCCAACCCCAGCCTGTCCCTCACTCCCTGATGCCTCCATTTCCATTTTCACTGAATGGCTTTCTTGCCTGCATTGCATGCCAGCCTCTGGCTTCTTTACTATTCTTTCCATCCAGGAACAGTACACACACACAAACTGCAGGTGCTTTCTCAGCCCAAAGAAGGGTTTTTCAGCTCAAAAGCTGGCATCCCAGGCAGCTAAGCTGAGCTCACCTGGGGCCTCAGAAATCCACTGGAACGAGCACACGTCAGGCCTGTCAAAGACGTGACAGGTTTGGGCTTTCCCCAGCCAGGACTGTGTGCATGCATGTGGTAGCTAGAGGCTATGGCACCTCCTACCCACCTTTCACCAGGGGGATCCTCAGTCCTGGCTTTTCCCGGGGTTGCTGGACTGCCAGCATTCCCCCCCAGACCCCCCCAACCCTGGTAGAGTGTGATTTTAGTGGTCATGCCCAGGACCTGGGGCCTTCTTATGCCCATGATCTGGGACATTCATTCCATCTGCACCTGGAACTTGGGGAACCCAAGCAGCAAGAGGTTCACCTTGAGGAACACCAGCTACTCCACCAAACCAGGATCCAAGCAGGGGTGGTGGGGTGTCACTATATCCCCAGAAATGCTGAACACCCTCTCACTCAGAACACTGGTCAGTGGACAGGAGAGGTGTTCCTGGGCAACTGTGGCCAGACCCAGCCACATCTGGCTGTGGCTTGCCCGGTAGACCATGGAGTCGTACAGCAGCAGCTCCACATCCTCAGCAAGATAGGCAGCCACCAACGCCTGAGTGCTACCTGCCTGATGGTAGGGTCTTGTCCCTCTGGACCCCACCATGGAAGCCATGCTCTTGGTCCACATTGGCAGTGCCCTTGGCCCACATTGGAGACTGGCTGGTAGATGGTGTGCTAGCATGGAATAGTGGATCCCCCTCTTCCACATCCCCCTGCCTCTGCCATTCTGCTTCACTGACTTTATTCACCAGAACCTCTGTCCACTGATCCAGGGTTTGGCTGCTGCATACACTGCCCTTCACCCTCAGGTCACACATGGCGGCCAGCATGTGGACCAAACTAGACTGCAAGGGATCAAGCTGTTTCCTGATGCCTTCCTTCAGCCATCTCACCAGTGCCTGCACATTTGGTGACAGCAGCTTGCTCCAGCCCGGAACACTGATCCCCTGGAAGCTCTCTATTTGGCTCTGAAGTTCCCTCACTACAGGGATCACCTGGCTAAGGAGGGCATCACCAGCACTGAGGGTCTCAGTGGCCTCGAGGAAGGGCTTGAGGACCACTAAGATCTGGGAAATGGCATCCCATTCAGCTCTGTTAAGGGAGCTGCTGATCCCAATCTCCCTGAGCAAGACCATCTACTGGATGGCCTTCTGTTGCTCCACCAGCCTCTCAAACATCAGGTAAGTAGAGTTCCACCGAGTCTCCACATCATGCATGATTTTGTGCTGTGGGATGTTCAGCTCTGCTTGTTTGTCCCACAACATCTTGCCCCGCCCTTGATGCTCCAGTGGAAGTAGCCTGCCACCTTCCTGCATCTGGAAATGAGCTTCCTGGTGGTGCTGGTGCTGTCACCGGCAGCCCTGTCCCCCTCCAAGGCATCCCTCCCTGTAAGGTGGAACCTGTGTGCCACACAGCGGATGCCAACAAAATTGGCATCATGGCCCACCTTGACCATATTGGCCCCATTGTTGGTGGCCATGAACCCATGAGTGAGCCCATCCTGCCCAATGAGCCAACCCTGCACCAACCAGTTCATGGCCCCCGTGATCTCGGTTGCTGTGTGGGAAACCTTCTGAAATGTTTTGGCTGCCTTTCTTTCATTTCGAAGCCCTTCGTTTCATTTTGATTTTGCTGTTTTGAGCTCAAAATGATTCGAAACAGCATCAAAACAAAACAGCCAGCGAAATTTCATGCAGCCCTACTGCTCTTAGTCAACTCAGCTGCAAATAGCTTATCTGAGCTTAAGAGTCAAATGCAGATGGATATCAAGCTAACCACAGAAACTGGTCTTTCTTAACCATGATAGATGAGTGAGCCACATACACTGAAGATGCCTTTTGACCTATGATGATTTTGTTGACTGAGCACTGGAAACTGTTGTGTACTGCATGATCTGCATGTACCAGGAAAGGGTATCCAATAAGGTCAAGTTAAAGCTTCTGGCTAAAGCCTGAACTTATGCTCCAAGCCAAATTCATGATCAAAGCCCTTTGCAAGCATATAAAAAGAGATGGCCCATGCCTTCAAAGAGTTTTCAGTCTACACTGGATAGTTATATGAGCATTCATGAAACAGCAACAAAACTAAGAATGTGTATATTAAAGAATGTTTTCTGTGAAGTATCAAAAAAGTTCTGATTTCTAGTCTATACTGTTTGAAAATAGTAAACACATTATCAAGGCTTTCAAAATGAAAGTCAAGTAGGGTATTTACCTTTAGAGTTCAGAAAACAAAAATAAGAAGCAACCTAAAAATATATATATATCAACACTAAAACAGTAGCTAAGCATCAATACTTTGCGCTAAAAACTGCAACAGTACCTGATTATTTGGTTATAGCTATATCAGTCAGTCTCTTATTGTCTCCTAAGAGGATGCAATCCAAATGTGGGGGAGCAACAAAAGTGCAGCTTTAGCTTCTCTCAAAGAGGCCCTGGTGCAATAGACCACAAGAAGGTTGCCATGACCATTCTTTGACCACCCAGACCATTCTTTGCACTCCAGCCTAGTAGCCACAAGCCAGAAAACCAACTACCAGCTGAAGTCTTGGAACCTATTCTCTGCTCAGGCCAATAAGCTTATCAGACATGCAGATGACATATCACCTATAGCATGGACCGCTCATCAGTGGAGCAGGAAATACGCTGTACAAGAATTGCAGCTGAAGAACTTCATCCCTAACAACAGCTTCCTTATCTCAGGATGGTAGCTGCCCTGCAGGGCCTGGACTGCTCTTAACCAAATCAGAACAGGCATTCAACAGTTTAAGGCAAGCCTGAACTCCCGGGCCTCTCCAACAATGCCAGCTACAGCTGTGGTGCTCAAGCTGAGACAGCTGACCACATCATCTACGACCGCCCTTATGGCCCTAGTTCAGGTGTCCAAGGTCTTATTGACATTGACCATTCTACCAGTTGCTGGCTTTCTGGCCCTCATGCTTCTAATATATGAGTGTGGCGACATTCATTTATCATCAACATCATCATCCTAAGTGAATGGTTTGCATGGCTGAGCATACGGAGTGAAACCCTGGCACCACAAATTCCAGACTCTAGATCCCCAAATTAGAATCCTGATCAGTGTGCCCAAAAATCAGTTCTACTCAGAAAAATAATCAGATTGTAACAGGGGAAACTGGCAGCCAAGCTTCTACATGCTAAACCTCTCTTCTGTGTACAAATCCCACTTCATCCTAGGAGTAAGGCCTACAGCCTCTGTTGTATCATTTCTCTTCCCAAATCTGTGGAGGGCCTATTGGGACCATAGGTCCACAGGCTGTGTGATAGTGTGGTCTGGGAGATGTATACTATTGTGTTTTCTCCACCAGAAGCCAGGGATAAATCTGCCAAAAAGTTGGTATAACTTAAGAGTGCTTTAATGCTAACAGAAACCACCTCTATGCCTTGGAATCCCTCTTTAAGGGTCCTCTAGGTACAGCTGTTAGCTGAGGAATTCCTGACAGTGCAGATGACGAACTGTAATGCTACGGATCCAGAATAGGGGGCATGGCATATTCCTTTTCAGGTGATATGTTTCTGGGGTTTGAAATTTAAAGAAATATGGGCCTGACCCAAATCTCATGAAGATCTAATATGAATACCATATTTTCTCCCATACCATATACCCCCAAATAAGACAAAGACCTTGTTTTTAGAAGGCAGAATGTAGAAAAAACTTTTTTCCAGAGTAATGGCTCTTTGTGACACAAAGAAGGTCTCTTGGAAACATAGTAAGTGCCTGTAGATGTGTGGGGAGGCTGCTTCAACATGCTGTAATTACAGCACAGCAGAGCAGACTCAACTAATCAAGGCTGCTGAAGTGTGCTACTTAGTGCACTCCAGCAGCCTCTTTATGTCATGTATCAGTGTTCCCATGCCTCACAATAGTGGCAGAGGTGTTTTAACTAAAGCTTGAACGTGTTTGAACACGTTTGAACATTGAACAAGCTTTAGTTAAAGTGCCCCCGTTGCCATTTTGAAGTACAGGGGTGGTGATTCATGAGACATTGCAGGCACTTTAATAATTAGAACAGCATTCAGAGTTACTCTAATTAAAGTGCCCCATCCCCACCCCTGGAGCACATATAAAATCACTCAGTGTGTCTAGGAATTGTAGCATCCCCAGGAGACAACCTGGGTGAGGCAGCAGGAATTCCCTGGTCTGGCAGGAGAGCAAGTCTAGACCCAAGATCCCTACTACAGCAGCAGCAAGACTTCTTTACAGTAAAAAGTTCCTTATATAAGTTTCTGTAAACAATAAAGTGCTGCTTCCACACCATGAGCTTCATTAAGATACTACAGACTGCATGCAGCAACTCACTTGCTCTAAGCCAGCTCAGCCCTTTAGGCACAAACTATGTGCTCAGCCAATGGCTCTAGTTGTGAGAGGGTTAACACAGGACTCTACCCTTCTCCTTGCTTTGGCCAGAGACAAGAGCAGCCATCCTGGTAGCATTAGACCCCAGTGTCAACATACCTCTATTCGTGCAAAAAAAATATTAGATTCCCTGTTTAAGACACACACTCCAAATTTGGAGGACTAATTTTAGTGGGGAAAGTGTGGGTAGTATGTGAATATTTATAGTATTTGGATGCATTATCCTTCTTCACAAGAATGGTTGTATTAGCCCAAATGATGAACAACTCTACTTTGCTATAGTTAGTTACCTCTTTGTCCAAGGGATATAAACTGTCCTTTCCATTTGAATCAAAGTTTCATTCTGACATTTCTGTCCTCACACAGGGCATGTTTCTACATTGTGTTTATTTCCCTTTAAATACCTTTTTTTCTTGATTGTTTTCTATACATGCTATATAAAAATAGACATGACTGCAAAGAATTGCCAGTCACCTTGCTTATATCCTATTCTAGAGCCAGTTTTGTCACCTGCAAATTGTAAGAGCCTCTCTAATACAAGGTCAATCTATCTCAGCAAATCTCCTGTCATTTTCTTAATGCTGTTTCAGTTTGTCAGAATTACCAAAGATGATGGTTTAGCCTTTTATTCATTGTAAGTCAGTGAATAGTTTTGTGTTCTCCTTACCTTCTACAATCAGGTTTAATAGTATTTCAAAGGCTATAGCTCTCTGGGTGAAAGGACTAGCCCTGTAATAGTATAATTTTAAAGAGCTGTGTAAACAGCCCTTTCACTTAGGCTTAGCCACATGATAACCTCCCTAGAAATATCCAGTGCAGCCAACACTCATTTTTATAGTGAATACTGCAATATGCAGAACTCAGCTTATTTAAATCATCAGAGATCTAATTTGTATATGTGAAGGTATTTCAAAATCACCAATAAGGAATGGTCTAAACAATTGTTAAAGTGAGGGTAAAGGGAGGAATTTTAAATTTTATCCGGTTATTAGCCAAAGGTCACAGGGAGAAAAAGGATCTACAATGAGTGTCAGGAATAGGTCTAAAATATTGAGAGAAACGATAAAATACAAACTGTGTTTAGAGCTCTGTTTTGCCTTTTTATTGTGTGCCACATTTTCTTACATTCAAAATGCACCTTCCCTCCCCCCCCAATCAATCCCCACCCAAAGTGGGGTACACATATTAAGCAGGGAAACTGTCTTCTTCACTGGAAAAAGAAGCATGCTTGGATGCATGGTGCATGCCATGCCACCGTCACAAAGGCTGCTGCTTATGTCCAACTTCACAAGATAAAGGGGCAGAATGTTAACCCTTTCACAGCTATAGTTATTGGCTGAGGGGAAGTGTAGGAGTGGGGGAGGAGAGCTTTCCCTGCACTCCTGCCAGATCCATACAGCTGAGAGCTGTGCCCATGTCACTGCATCACTGCTTCTCCCAGTCCCCTACTCCCTAGCTGTGGTGCAAGCCAGATTGTGGCTGTGCCAGGGCCAGAATGAGGTTGGGGCAGGGATAGGAAGAAGTGGGAGTAACGTGGAAGCACCTTCCAGCTCCCTAGCCTTGGCACAGATGCCATCTGGATGGGAGCTGTGCCCATGCCACTGGCACTTCTCCCAGCCCCCCACTTCCTGGCTGTGGTGCAAGTGTAGCTTCCAATGGACCAGTGCTGGGCCAGAGAGCTGGAAGCTGCGCCCTCACTGCTGCCACACCAGAAAGTTCTTGCTGCCTGCCACCTTACCCAGACTGTCTCCTGGGATGCCACACTTCCCAGACAGTCTGTGTTTCCATGAAGACTTACTCTATGGCACATACTTGGCCATGATTCTAAAACAATCTTTATTTCTACTTTCTACCTTCCTAATACAAGGTGCATGGGGTTTTTTTGGTGGATGTGTTGTATACAAGAAAATATGTATTGTAAGTATAACAACAATTTGGCTAAACCTAATTTTTGACAAGTTCTTTCTCATTTTGAATTGCTATCTTTTTATTTATTTAGAATATTATACTAAAGCAGGGGCAAGCAATTCTTTCAGCTGGAGAGCTGCTTAATGAGTTATGGTGAGCTGTTGAGGGCCACAAGGGTAGCCCCTTGACAGGGCCCCTGGCCCCTGGTCACTATCTTGAGACCGGAAGTCCCACTCCTAACCCCTGATCTTTGCCACTGGAAGTCCCTCCTCTTGCCCCAGAAGTACTCCTTTTGGGAGGAGGGTGATCTTAAAACTGGAACAAAAACAAATCATATTCTAAAATAATCAAACATCTACTATAACATATTTTAAGTTTATTTTTAAAAATATTTCTCCTAATTTATGTGTGTTTGTGTAGTCTATCCAGGAGTGATTGCATAAAAGCTCAAAATACAGTCTTACTCTTGTATATTGTAGAGGTAAGGGGATGTATGTGGGGCTTGTGTCATTGGGGAGTGGGACTGTGTGTATGATGTGGCATGGGGGTGTGTATGTGGGGTGTGGGTATGCTGAGGTGGTGGGTGTGGAGGGGTGTGGGGTATGTGGTTAGGGTGGGGGTTGTGGGAAGGTGTGGGTGTGTATGGGTATGGTGGAGGGTGGGAATGTGTGGGAGGATTGTGTGGATGTGTTTGGGGATATGATCAGGGCAGTGTGTGTGTGTGTGTGTGTGTGTGTGTGTGTGTGTGTGTGTGTGTGTGTGTTTGGAGGGGGTGTTTGGAGGCAGTTCCTAGCTGCACATGGCAGCACCATGTGGGGCCACCCCACACAGCCCAGTAGTGCTCCCGCCTGAGTCCCCAGCCATTTGTGGTGGTAGTGAGTTGGGCCATCCCCACACAGCCCCATAGTGTGCAGCTATTGCACTCCCACCCAAGACTCCAGCTGCATGTGGTGGCAGCAAGCAGGGCCAGCCCAACCCAGCTGCATAGCAGATGGCTCCTGTGCTCCTGCAGTGTGCAGAGCCAGCCCGACCTGACCCCATTGCATACAGCTGCTGTGCTCCCATCCCAGTCCCCAGCTGCACATGGTGGCAGCGAGCAGGGCCAGCCCCACCTGGCCCCATAGTATACAGCTCCTGCACTCCCGCCCCAGTCCCTGGCCACATGTGGTGGCAATGTGTTGGACCAGCCACACCCAGCCCCATAGCGCACAGCTCTCCATGCTCCCAGCCCCTCTACCCCTAGTGGGAGTCCCTGGCTCTGGCCCTGGCCTGATTGGGCCCTTACCTGCATTTCCAGTCTTGCAGGCTGGGAACAGCCACAGGGTCACCAGTAAAAGCCTGTTAGGCAGGGGCTTCTTGTTGCTAGCACTTCCTGGCATGGGGCTGAAGAGGGTCAGGCCAGGCTGGGGTGGGAGGTAGTTGCTTAGCAACCAGAACCACACATCTTGCAGGGATGCACCAGTTTGCAGAGATGCAGCCCAGGGCTTACAAAAGGATGATGGAGGGGCCCTGCGGGCCACATGGAATTGTCTGGCAACCCATATCTGGCCCACGGGTCATATTTTGCCTGCCCCTGTTCTAAAGGGATCTGGTTTTGAGTCACTGATTCAAATAAATGTCTGGGTGTAATTAATTTCTGAAGGGAAATATATGTGTAAAGTCATGAAGTGCCAGGTTTTTGAGCCTAAGGAGATTCTGTGATTATTAAAAGAAGAGATGGTGCATAAATTCAGAGCATATTATAAATAGCTGAGACAGTTCTAACTGTACACAAGTTGTGGACTAGAAACAGATAGCTTCATGATATACTTTTATATGCCTGATTTTTATACTGAATAATACATTTCTTTCCTCTTAACTTCAAATATACGTGATATAAAAATGACTCAAATGTATCTAATCCTACCTGCCTAACAGAGACAATTATATTGTTAATTCTTTTCTTCTCCACGCAAACATTTTTCAGTTTTCCTCAAAATTTTCTCTAACTGTAACCCTCTAGGGGACTCTGTTTTCATCTCTTCTATATACAGTTCACTCCTGGTATTATGTGCTGATTATTAGATGAACCTGGTAGTTCACGTTCAATGACACTTTGGCCTCACAGAGACAGCAAATTAAGTCTATCCAGTAAATAAAAAAATGTATCTTCCAAATTCACCAGGATCATAGTATGTGGCTTTTTAATACCTCCTGGAGTAAGTGAAAGCTAAACCACCATAATTTATCCTTCTTTCATTGATGGCTAAGTTACCACATTTTAGCTTCTATTTAGGATGAAATATTAGTGTGCACAGATGTAGTTCTTGTGGAGCAGTTTATACACCATGCAGGCACGTGCACTCCCACCTTTCAAATAGGAAGCAATCACACCATAAGAACTACTCACTGGGCACATCTACACATGCACCAGACTCTGCAGTTTTCACTGTGCACTCATTTAGTACCTGTGCTTTATCTTTAGCATGTATTTTATTTTGTGCTTTAGCAAGTACTAAATGACTGCGCAGTAACCGCTGTTATTGTGCAGTCTCGGCAGCACACGGATCATTTCAGACCATGCTGTGCAGTAGCAACAAGGAACTACTCAGTAGCTTGTTGCTACTGTGCAGTAGTGTTGGCATCATGGTTCATGCCCACTGATGCTACGTTACGGTAGCTTGTCGCTACAGCAATGTAGCATCTCATGTAGATTTACCCACTGTGAGCTTTTGCCCCCTGAAGGTGCATTCTAGGAAGATGTTCTGGAAAAGCCCTGGTTTTTTAAGTGGTCAATGAAGTAGGCCCACTGGGATGAGTACTTGTGGAGCAAAGTAGAGGATAACTTGGGTCATCAATGCTTTCAACACAAGTGGGGAAAGAACAATAACTGGCAGTGCTGTTCTCCAAGAAGACTCACAGCAAATAAGTTTTTAGGGGCGGGATCAGAAGTGCCAGGAAGTGTCAGGTCAATGAAGCTTTCTCTACAATTACTTGTTGGGCCATAGTGGGAAGGTAGACAGTAACAGATGGTACAGATAGCTTGAGAGCAGAGGCCTAACAAGCAGGTTCTTTACTTTGGTAGCAGAAGCAGTGGCAGCAGCTGCACCTGCAGCAGTTGGGTAAGCAGTAGTAGCAGATGACATTCTTGCAACCCCACTAAGTCAATGCCAGAGCTGGTGTCTCAGTCACACTGCTGATCAGGAGGACAAGTATATATAGCTCAGGCTACCAGTACACTTTAGCAGGCAAAGGTTGACATTATGCTTTCTAGCTACTTAAATGGTTAAATAAGCAAACCTTCAGCTGACTATATCATAGCTGAATCCACAGAGTATTTCCCAATGAAAAAATGACTATTGTGAAACCTATCAGTTCTCACTTGAGTGGGAACTACACAAGAGGCTCATAAAAGAGGAAGAATAATTTGTGAGGTGAAATGCCTGCAGGGGGATGGATGCTCTGGCATTTTAAGACTTAGCAGTTACAATGATATCCATAGCTGAAAATATTACCACCTCAGTGTTACTACATTTCGTATTTATGGTGTTTGCATTTTCCACTTGGTCCATTCCAATAAAAAAAGTAACTTCAGGGAATTTTCCTTAGAAATATGACTATTTTGTATGGAAACATATTTTTTATCTTGAGCTGAAAATACTTTTAAAAGTTTGACTTACAAAATCAATATATACATGCCCTTTTTCTGCATGACACATGAAAACTGAAAATGTGGATGTGATGTTAGAAATGTTTTGTGACAAGATGTTGGATAGAGAGTCCCATTATGGATTTCCCTCCTAGGCTTGTGTACATTGATTAGAGGTGGGAAGGTTCTGGAATAGCTTGTCTTTCAATAATGATGATATCAATAACCCACTTTCCATCTGGGGGCATGCGCAGTTGCCTCTTTGGTTCATTGTAGTGCCACGTGCTAGACCTGAGTGCCAGATGTACCCTATTATGGGTGTTGTATGCACATGGGCATGATTGGTTGGAGGATGATTGACAAATGGAGCGGTTCTGTTGGTATAAAAGGAATACTGTGAGGATTTTGGGTGTGCGATAGGGAATGATTGGTGCATGTGAGTTGAGGACTTGGGTCTGGGGGGCATGATTTAGTTGGCTGGTTTATTGATTGATGATTGATTTTGAGAGGGCTTGTTGAGTTTGGATTGCTTGTGATAGTGTGTGTGAGGGATGACTTATTGGATTATTTGGACTATTTGATTGAAGACTTTACTCATTTGGGACCTCAGTCATCAGTTGGAGTTTGGCAAATATTAGGGGTGTATGAAACAGGCTGTATTTGATTTGGATTCAGATTCAGCCCAAATCAGGGACAGTTGATTCAGATCACTGTCCTGATTCGATTTGGCCGAATCCGAAACTGTAGATTCGATGCTGATTTGGAGAATCAGCAATTCGGACATAGATACAGCTTTAAATGTTTTTTCTACATATCTTGAGGTACCAGGCGTGGCTCAGGCATGCTGAGATGGTGGGGCAGATGGAGTGTCCCACAGGAGCACAGGGCCCCCTCCCCCCACGTGCTCAGCTGCAAATCCAGAAGTGGACCAGAAGTACTTCCAGTCCACTTCTGAGTCCCCTGGGGAGCACGTCGCCCCCCACCCCAGAGCCCCCTCAGCTCGGCAATCAGCCACAGGGGGACCCTAGGTGCCCCTCCAGACCCAGAAAGCACCAGTCACTGAGCCAAAGGGCATGGGCAAGGGCCCCCACACACTTCCCACCAGACCCAGAAGTGGACTGGTAGTGCTTCTGGTCCACTTCCAGGTCAGCTGCCGAGCGCACTGGGCCCCTCCCTACCCCCCAACACTCCTGTGGGACGTTCCATGCGCCCCAGCATCACAGCATTCTTGAGCCACCTGGTACCTTGAGGTATGTAGAAAAAACATGTATAGCTGTGTCTACCTCTGAATCGTCGAATCTTTCTGAATCTCTCTGAACCGATTCAGAGAGATTAAAGGGTCTCCTGATTAGATTCTCATTCAGAGATTGAGCCAGCGAATTGGGCCGAAACTTTGCCGAATCGAATCAACAACCAAAGCTTCACACAGCCCTAGTAAATACCCTTCCCTTCACTCTGGGTCTGAGTACACGGTATGGAAAAGACTGAGGGCTTGGCTGTCACAGTGGTTCAGTGAGCCTTGAAAAGGCCCTGACGCTGCCCCCTACAGAGCCCTTTGGCAGTCTTGCTTATAGTGTTCATTATAGTCAAACCAGTGTATATAATTGTTGTACTATTCTCACTTGTTCATGTTCTTATCTTTGTTGTATTTGTGATTTTACAATATGCTTATAAAACTTACCTGAGTCTCCACAATAGTTTTATTACATGGTGAATGGGGGTGGGCTGTTGTCCTATGTGCATTCCTGGTCCCAAAACCCACTTCCATCACCAAAGGAGGACTAACAACCCTCCACCCTATTAGGTTCAGCATAAGTGATCAGTGTCATGGGCAGACACTACAGTGTCTGCCTTTCAAAGAAAAATTGGACAAGTGGGGCTATTAAATTTATTTAAGTACATCCATTATACTTTCATATACTCCCAAATGTAGAACCAACAGAACTAAGTCAAAGAAAAGAGAAGTCCTACCCATGGAGAAATGCAGGTGTGGGGGGGAAGGGAGGAGGGTGCTTAAGAGTTTTGAAAGTTTGTCCTATCAAAGATCATTTGAAATGGTGAAGACATTTCAGTCAACTCTAAATCAAGCATAAAAGAAAAAAAAGACACTTGCATAACAACAAAAGCAGTAAATAAACCTAGCTTTAATGTACTAAAGACAGTTCAAAACAATTACCGGATGACGTGTTTTACATGAATGTGTAAGTGTTAAAAAAACCTGATTTAATTTGCTCTTGTAAATAAAGAATGCCATTCAAGCATGCATGTTTATCTCCTTGGAAAAGATAAAAGCGTTCCATCTGCCAGTAGCCTCTGCCTACAAGGCTGGGTTTTATCTGTATTGCATATATTCCAGATCTGGTAATCAGTAGTGATCTTTCCCATGTGGAACTGTTTTGGCATTCAGACTTCATTCTAATCTTATTTTCAGTTATCTATAATTGTACTTTCACATATTACTGATTCATAAACAGTAAAATTGGACTGCAAGGGTTGGGATCTGGTGGTCAGTGCTATGGCGCCTACTTTCCTATGCTAGTGATTCAAATAAATCACTGCTGCCACAATGGAATTTAGTGTTAATAATCACCTGTTCAGCCCCCTTCCCCTTATCTTCTTGTGCCCAGGCCAGCAAGGATCAAAGCTATCAAAGCTAAAGAAGGTGAGAAAAACCTGGCTGTATAATAAACCAAGAAATTTTATGTGCTTGTTACACTGTTCAAGCTGGAAGCCTGTATGAAACCCATTTATGATAGCATTTCTGTGAAGAAATATGATCAAACACTTCATTATGCAAGTTGTGTTTTCACTTAACCTCTGTATTTCATTGTACATATTTGGTATTTTTTTACTACAAATTTAATCAATTTAAACAACTCTGAACTTCCTGGCCACCACTGTCCTACACTGGTATGTAGATGTTTGGAACTTCAATAGCTAGAGATAACTTATACAGCCTGTTGTTACTACCTTTGCTACTTATGCTTTAATCCAGTATAAAGCAAATAAACTTTCATCTTCTAGGCACTTAAGCTAATTACATTTAGTCAAAATTTAAAATCCTGAAATCAGTTCTATATACAGCCATTATAAAGCCAAACATCATAAAATCCAGATGCAAAAACCATGGCAACTTAGTCTAACAAATTTTCTTTGTCATGAAGCACAAACAAAACCACATCAACCACTGAACCACTTCAGATAGCAAACTGTTAAGCAGGCATTATATATATATATATGTGTGTGTGTATATATATAATTTGTTTATTTTTTATTATTAAAAAATGTGAACTTTCCGTGCAAGCTTTATGAAATGTTAATCATAATCCACATTTAAAAGATCCATGTATTTTGTTGCCCATTTTTTTTCCATTGAAAGAATTTCCTATAGATGTTTTCTTTTCTTTTTCTACAAACAAACAAGCTATCATATATTGCGTTAGTAACAGTAACTGCTAGAACTCTTTCCCTGATTAATCAAACTTTTAATGCATTATTTAATATAATCCTATAACTTGCTTCACAGCTCATACTAAATAGCTTTAAAAATTGGAACCAAAAAGTATAATTAATAGGTGACCAATAAGAAAGCAGGGATACTTCCTCATATGAGTTTACTTCTATGTCAAGTTGTGTAATATATTAACCACTACTTTGCACAAGTCTAAGTGTAATTTGATGTGTTAGCATTTTACATCCACCCTGCATAGGAGTGTCTGACTTAAACAGGACCAGTTGTCTTTGTATTCATTTGTTATAAATCAGAAATCTAAATTACAGAAAGATCAGTTCAGCTATAAAAGGCATAGAAGGACTTCTCTTACTTGCACCAGTGCAAACCTGGCATAAAACTAGAATTATTCTCATGATCTTAAGTTTTCATGCCACCACCCATCATAATAGCATTGAAACACTTCCACACAAAGTAAAGTAACAAGGAAGCACCAAATAGACACCATGACTGAAAACTGTACCCTGCTGGGAAAGGATGGCCTGGTGGGCCTACCCATGGTGGGGAAACTGCCCAGAAATGCCAGGCCAGTTGCCTCCCCAGTGAAAGGCAGGGAGGAGTGCTTTGTAACCCTAGTCCCCTCATCCTGGTGGATCCCTCAGGCTTAGGGACAGGCACAGGGGCCAGGCACATCTTTGGACACATGAGCCCCACAGGTGTGTAAGACCCCAGAGACCCCAGTGAGGGGTCAGTACATGACCCGGAGAGAAAGGGCAGGAGAATGGCCCCAGAGAGGGGGCAGTAACATATGGTGGGCCTGCACAGAGTAGGGGGTGTCGTTACAACCTTAAGTACTGTGCACAAGCAAAGTGTAGAGTAGGACTGAAGACTAGTCTGAAGGGCTGCACCGGAGGTGTGTTGACTAGGGCTGAAGGACAGCCTGAAGGGCAGCACATGGGCCAACCCCCATGGGTATGTAAAAGTTGAAAGTCACCCAGTGAGGGGCAATGGGCAGAATCAGCCCAGTGTTAGGCACAGGGAGTGGAGTGGAAGAGGCCCCAGTGAGAGGAGGGTGGTATAAATGTGGCCCAGAAAGGAGCAATGTGTGAGAGGCTCAACAGTGGACTGAGTTTGGCCTGGCTTTAAGCTGGAGCAGTAATAATAATCTGAATGCCATCTGCAAGGCACGGGACACAGTGTAGGGATGGTGCGGAGCTATGGACAGCGCCCCCTATCATGTGGGCAGCCTCCCATATTTTACACCAGTTTATGGAACAACAAGCCAAGACAGATGAGCCTGCCCTACATAGACAGAGGGGCAAGCTAACTTGAGGCCCAGCCTTGAGCATGCCCCCTGTTACCTCCATTAATTTACTTTTATTTTAAGGGACTTGGGGGTGGAGGAGTGGACTTTGAGGCAAGGTTTGCGTAAAATGTTTTGAGTTTTATGCTTATGTTAGAAAAGTCTTCTTGAAGACTTTCTAGCATTTCCTAAGCATAGCAAGAGTGGTTCTGCCTAACTGTGAACCAATGAGCATGTGAAACAAATATGAAAAATAAAAACAGGTGGAATTTTTCTAAGTAGTTTTTTATGGGAAGATATCAATTTGTCAATTCTGAAATTTTTCTGGAAACTGGGTGGTAGTTTGATGAAGATGGAATTTCTGGTCAAAATGAAAGACCCACACTATAACAAAGAATAATCCCTTGATTAGAACCCTCAGCTGTGTTCAGATCTACACCAATGAATGTTTTGTGATCCATATAACTTGAAACAGCTGCCACAGAGACCTATCTGAACAACTGGATAGTTTGCACTGTCACCTGAGAGGTGGGACACTGATGTTCAAGTCCAAGGTCTGAATCAGAGTAGGACTGAACTTTGGCCTTTGTATATTCCAGGAAAGTAATTTTACTGTTGGCTGGGGGGTTTTTTGGGGGGGAGCGGGGAGGGGTAGGTATTTATTTTTTTTTCTTGTGAGAGATAGGAAACTGCTTCCCAATCAGGCCTAATGATCATGAGAATTAGGAGCTACTGTGGTATGTGAAAGAGAAAAAACTAGAACAGATTAACTGTCTGAATCCCTAGGTCAGAGCCCTTTATATTAACGCATGTTTTACATAAGAACAGACTTCAAAAATTCAGTTTTTATATATGGACTACTCCATCATAGTAGTATCTGAGCTGCGCTAACTTAACTGTCATACTAGATTTAATAAACTTATATAAAGGAGTGCAGAGAATACCACAAATGAAACTGTGTCATATTTTATTTCCTCCTTTAAATGGCTAAGGAGCAAATTAAGAAAAGAGAAAATAACCACCTCTGAATTAACCTAGGTTTTGTTGGTTAAGGCAGAACCTTAACATCTTAATGTATTTTTTGTATGCAATAAAATTGTATTTTGTCTAGCTAAACACATTCCCTCCTTTATATGTTCCTAAACCTGACTTTATCAGCAAGGTTTTTATATTGTTTACTTTTTTGTGAGGGACTATAACTGCTGGTATGAGTTGATAACACAATCAGTTCTTGAAAGGAAATTATCCCATGAAGACAAAAAAAAATATTAAGTCATCAGAAAGAACATAATACTGTTTTTAAAGAGCAAATACCACATAGGTTATACTTTAGTTTACTTGCAAGGGATTGCCAAGTCTTGCTGGCATTTAAAGGGATTCTTTCTTTAATCCAAATGAGCAATAAACCAGTGATGCCATTTCCATAGTGTAATGTCACTAGTCCAGGGATTCCTGGTAGCTGTTTATCTATGTGAACTCTCCAGGTTGTCAACTTCAACTTTTACAGAGCAAGCAGGGGAAAATGACAGAGGTAGTATCTTAAAGGAAGTCTAAGCTAATGTAGCTTTCCTCCTCTAGTGTAACATACTACACATTACCTTAGACTCCATCTAACCAAGAGCCTTGTTAATACTTACCTAGCCTTGTTGTCATAAATTCTCCTACTGAGCAGTTACCAAGGCATATGCACACCCATGTCCTTCTGGAAGCTCTTCATTGCTCCACAACTGTACCACCAGAGCACAAAGTGCATTCTGGGAAGGCACCAGCTGCTGAAGGGACTATAGCAGACACCAAAGGAAACAGGTGTGTCCACAGGTGCCTTATGCCAGCTGTCAGATGTCAGCAGAAGTCACACTCCCCTCAGCAGAGGTACAGTAACTCTACTGCCACAAAGGAGGGTTCTGCGATTCCAGAGAAGCTTTGGGTGTGGATACACTCATGGTGCTGCTGGTTGAACTAGAGTTCTGCCTGCAAAAAGTTTAGAAGAAACGGGGCTCAGTTTAGAGCTCAATTCTCTCCCCTGTTATATGCTAACTGCAGTAATTCAAATAATAGACAATTCTTAGAGTCAGTGGTGATAAAATCAATGGAAGTAGCACTTACACCTCATTATAACCACACAGTTTAACCCCCTACTTACGTATTACCTATGAATTTGGTCATGTAAATCTGAGCATAAGTGAATCTAAGGAAGTTTAAAGCATAATGGGCCTGTCTACATCTGTGCTTTGCTGCACAGTAAAGCATCATCATCTACACATGCGTGGCAATTAGGCCAGTGTAGACTAATTCACTGCATCATTAGATAGTCCTGTCAGACACCAATACTGTCTGACAGTGGAGTAAATTACTGCATTTAAATGCACATATAGACAGTGACGTATGAATTAGTTTACTCCACCTCAAATTGAGATTTATTCAGTCACATTTATTCAGTCACATTAATTGCATGTGCAGACATGCCCAATCTGTAGCAGAAAAGTGCACTGGTTTAACAAAAATTATTTATTAATCAATCTAGTTACACTAGAGTGGGCATGTCTACACGAGATAACCACTGTGCAGTTGTTACTTAGTGAATAACCAAGTACTAAATGACTGCACAGCAACCAGCATTAATGTGCAGTAGCGTTTTGGCACTGTTGCCTAGTGATGCTTACTGCACAGTAGTTCATTACTACTGAACTTGTTACTATTGCGCAGTAGCATTACATCATGGTTCATGCCCAGCGATGCTACTGCACAGTGCACAGTAGGCATCTCATGTAGATGCAGCCAGTATGTCTTCAATGTAGAATCATTTCAACATTGTTTAGATAGCTTTAGTTTGCAGGATTACATTTAAATTATATTTCCATTTCATTATCTCACAGAACAGGGACCTGAGACAGTTGAAGCATCTAGGGCCTATCTCAGTATGAATGTATAATGATGATGATAGCATCAACAACATTTGTACGTAGTAGTAGTCATAGTATTAGTATTATTATTATCACTAGTCGCAGTAGTAGTATTGTTGCTTGTCTTCTTACTAGTATTTCTACTGTGTAATTTTTGCACTGCTTATAGCATAGCTATAGCTTTCAAAAAGAATTCTCAATTGATATAGCAGTCCCTTTAATCTCTCCTTTTCCAAAGGGATCAAAAGGTACCTAAAATACTTGATATTAAAACCAGGCAAGAATTTTCTATGAGTTGATATTCTACAGAAAATGCAACTTCTGCTAAATTGAATTTTTTGCCACAACATTTAGATTTTGACTTTTTTACTTTCTCCATTTTATTCTATTAGGAAAATCCAAACTTTTTTTTATTACAGGTTGAGTCAACCGGAATCTAAATATTTGGTTTGTCTAAGTGAATTGGAGCCTCATAAATTTATGAACAAGATTATATAAAGTGATTGCTTGCAACAGTAAGAGACCATATTCCTAGAAACAGAAAATCTCTTCCAGTCCCATGTTTTGTTTCAAGTCATTTTTAAATTAATTTCTAATTTCTGAACTGTGGTAATCATTCAGGTAAGTTATATTTTGTGCTTTATTGTCTCCTGTGGTCCAAACTCTCTGGGTAGACTACACAGGGTTGCCAATCCAAGAATTTTCTTTTTACTGAAAATCTTCAGACTTTTTACTGACAACCAAACATTTTTACTGATATACGTTTTACATGCAAATGTAACTCTTCTGGCTGGCTGTGCCCTGTAACTAGGCCCCATTTAGTAGAGCTGAATTCAAATTTAGTTTAAAAAAAAATTGATCTTCAAAAAGGATGCAGTAAAAAAAAATCTTGCATTGGCAATCCAGTTTACACCCTAGTGACCCCCACTGCACCCTGCAGCATGCTGCCATCCACAGCCTACCTCCAAACTTTACCCCCAAAGAAGCTTACCTGTTACCCAGCAGTGTAGGCAGCTGAAAAAATTGGCAGCAGTAGCACATGGCTTAGGGAAGGAGTCTACAAAGCCCTGTGAAAAGCTCCCTCCCAAGTACTGCAGTTCAGCTTAGGCACCAGGTGGCAATGCAGTGCTTCATTTGTGCTTCCACACTGTGTCCAACTGCTATCCCACCACAAATCTTCAATCAGCTCTGGCTGCTTAAAATGTTTACAGATAGCCCAAAGTTTTTACAGATTTTATGCCATTTTTAGCCTGATTTTTTTGACTATCTGTAAATTTACAGACAATTGGAAACTCTGGGTCTACAACTTCATGATGCACTACAATTGCCCTCTGATTGACCATGAAAGTTCTGTGATCATGGGGCATTCAAGGGACATCTTGGAAGTAAACATATAGAAGAAAATGGGATATACGGTACTCAAACGACCACTTCCAAGAAACGGTGTAGCAGCTCAGTGGAACACAGATTAAAGTCATACCAAAACAAAATAAGACATTTTTACATTTTTCTATTTTAACTTTTGTCCCAATTTAGGATAAAGGGAGAATTTCAAAATATTTGCATTTCTAGAGAACAGAAATTCTGATTTCTGATGACAGGTCGATCTGTCATGTAACAAGTATACCTGTTGGTTCAACGTTCCTTTCCCCAAAAGCCAATAAGTAGGCCAAGTAAAACCTAAATACAACCAACTACTGAGTACAGAAAGTGCTATAATTAGAATCACAAAGAGGACTTTTTAAGCATGATTTTTAAAAAAAGAACAAAAATGGGATCAAGGTTTATAATATCCACGGGAGTAACTTTGATAATAAATCATAAGGTAGCATTTCTGCCTCTTTGGCAACTTTCCTACTCTGAACTACTTCTGAAAATGACTTCTAATTTTGGTTGCCCTTGATTTCTGAGTACCCATATTCTGTAGCTTTAGGCCAGAGATGCTGTATGGTCTCTGATACCATTGACTTCAACTGGATTTTTGTTTGTCTAGTTTTGAAAATCCACTTCATGGTTTGCAAAATTAGAAGATACCTTTAACATTTGGGTACTGGTGACATTTTAGCTGAAATGCTCCAAACAAAGGTCCTGCTTTTCTACTGGCATTTCTAGAGATCTCACACTTACATGTTGTTAGGTACAGTGATGACAGGTGCCATACAGATATGCATATACAGGCTAGATTAGCCAGAGTTGACAGTAATTTGTTCGCTGCTAACTCATAATCTTATATGTAATGTAACAGTTAACATACTTCAAGGTATCTTGCAACTAAATAGTCCCAGGGAATCAAAGAGTTAAGAACTTCATGAACCATAGCATTCTTCAAAATAATACCAATGACAGACTAAACAGTATCCTGTCTTGGGATTTTTGGAACAGGCTACTATCATTTTGCTATTTTGCCACTGACTTAATTACATATACACTATATTTGCTCAAGTCCAGAATGAAGGTCTTTATTTTTCCCCATCCAATCTGGGGGAAAGAAAAGTTTTATCTTAGATTAGAGTACCAGCCTGGAGCTGCTACATATTCAGCCCTGATCCAGGCCCAGGCTGAGGGACAGAGCTGCAGCTGCCACCAGCCCCTTGCCAGGGCTGGAGCTGGGGCTCAGGCTGTCACCACTGCTACTACCTAGCTGGGGCCATCATGGCTGAAGATGACTTGTGTATTGGTAAAGAAGACACATGATAGAGGGAAGTGGGGGGTATGCGGGGAGAAGGCACTTGGGAGGAAAATGACAGGGGGTCAGATGTGGGGGTGGGGAAAGGTGTGTGGGTCAAGCTGCTTGCCCCGTCACTGCTTTTCCCAACACAGTGGTGGGGACAACAAATTTAAGATGGCCCTCCAATAATTAGTGTCTATAAATGGAAAATTATAACAAGCATAATTTTTCATTTATAGAATCTAATTATTGAGGGGGGGTCATCTTAAATTCAAAATCATGGTCTTAGATTCAGGTAAAAATTATAAGTTCCAGAGGTAGTGAGAAAATCTCCAGGTGACTATTTAAGGCAGGTATGTAGTCCATTTGTGCTGCTAGACCTGTGGAAAACTTGACTTAGGTGGAGTTGTGCAGATTTGCACCAGCTGAAGCTCTTACTCCATATTTAGGTACCTACCTAATTCAGGGCAGCTGCCTCCCAATTTCACAGTCCTGGTACCATTTTCATGGTGGAGCTCAGTAAACCCTCGTGCCTCTGATTGGCCGAGGGGCACTGAAAGTCCCACTCCTCCCTGAAGATTGACAGATGCCCTAAACTGGGGCTTGCTTATTAACAGGGCAATTAATGGTTTCCCCAGGCTTTATCAGGGGATTAAGCCTATGGAAGCCATTAATTTCCATGCTATTAAGCAGGTTAGGATGCAGTTAATGGCTTTACTGGGTTTGATCAGGGGATCAAGCACAGGGAAGCCATTAACCGGGTCCTAGACCGCTTGATAATGAGTCAATTAATGCCTTCCCTGGGCTTGATCAGGGGATTGCCATGTTAGCAAGCAGTCTAGAATGTGTTTTAATGGCTTTCCCAGGCTTGATCCTCTGATAGAAAGCCATTAATTGCCACATTAGCAATCAGTCTAGGAAGCGCTTAATGGCTTTCCATGGCAGGAAAGCTCATGGAAGCCATTAATTACTGCATTATTATTAAACAGTCTAAGCACCTAGTTAATATGTAAAGTGAAATATCCTATTAAAATAAATCAATGGAGACCATGAATTGCAAGTAATATCAACTATATACACTTTATTAAATTTCATAGATTTCATAGACATTAGGGCTGGAAGGGACCTCGGGAGAACATCGAGTCCAGTCCCTTGCCCAAAGGGCAGGAAGTCAGCTGGGGTCATAGGATCCCAGCAAGATAAGCATCCAATTTATTCTTGAAGGTGTTCAATGTAGGTGCTTGAACCACCTCCGCTGGCAGACTGTTCCAGACCTTGGGGG
>NW_017728948.1:23586464-23597089 GCF_001723895.1 Crocodylus porosus
GGTCATCCCCCGTAGCCAGTACCAGGTCAAGCAGCGCTTTGCCTCTCATTGGCCCATAGACTTCTTGGGTCAGGTAGAGGTCATCCACGCACGAGAGAAAGCTTTGCGCCCGCTCAGATTTAGCTGAGTGATCTTCCCACGAGATGTCCAGGTAATTGAAGTCACCCATGGCAACCAAGGTCCTGGAGCAAGCAGCCTCAGTCAGTCAAATAATACTATCAAAGCACTTAAATCAAACTCTAACCTGAAACAGCTTATGAAAACAAAGCTGTACTGTACACAACATGAATTGTAACTAATACCAACTATATACACTATATTAAAGGACATTATAAAAAGGACTTTCCTGAAACTGAACATTAACTATTAAATGCAAGCATGGTGCACCCAGCCACAGTGGCTGGAGGCATTCTCTCCCTTTGTGGGGTGACTACACTGAAATTGCATGCTCAGCATCCACCTAGTTCATTGGAATGATAAGGCAGCATCCTGCCAGGGCCCAGGGCATAAAACTGTGGAAACCAGTCCCAGAGTCCCACAACACAGGCACGGACACAGACATCTGGCACTCTTTGACAAAGTTCATGTAGACAGCAAGTTCATTGTCATGGTCTTTCTCCCATCATGGGACTGCTTTCAGCAACTGAGGGTCACAACTCAGCCGAGGCACCTGGTTGGGGTCCAAAATGTGAACAGTACTAAGGAAGGGGACAGCAGCTATCTGAACCATGGTGGCAGTGATGGGTCATATCTGTAGTAATGGTTCAACTTCACAGTTATTGCCTAGAAGAACTCCCTACTGTGTTGGTTTTCATGAAGGCAATTTGACAATTTTTTGATGCCCTGTCTTTGACTCAGCTTATCGAGTCCATCACCTTGTTGTGTCTGTGGTGGATCACAGGCTCCCAGGCTTCAAACCAGGTCAGGAGCTCTGGATGGCATTGTCAGCCACAAATGTCACTTGTTCTTGAATGTCACCTCACTCCAGAAGATTGCGAAGCTTGAGCATGCACGGTGTGCTAGGTGTGATTTCCAGGGCATTTTTACACATTCTCCAAAGGTGGGGAGGGAGGTATTCTAATTAAAGCACCTGCAGTGTCTTATGTATTGGCATCCCTATGCTTCAAAATGGCAACAGGGACTCTTTAACTACAGCTCAAACAAGCTTTAGTTAAAGCACCCCCGCCACCATTTTAAAATGTGGGGACACTGATACACAAGATGCAGAGGCTGCTGGAGCATGCTAATTAGTCTGCTCTGACACACGCAATTACAAGTGCGTTGGAGTAGCCCCCCTGCAACCTCACTCACAATCTGCTGATAGTACTGCATGTGCTCGGTGTGGTAACAGACTGTGCTGAATCAGGAATTCCACTGTGTGAGCACAGACTCTGGTGGCAGCAGTACAGTGGCACATGAGTCCTCATTTTGACTGGTGATGGCCTACCTGTACTGGACCTTATGACTTGGACAGTGTTTGAAGGTTTTCTTGAAAGAAGGCACCAGGCTATCCACCTCAAAAAACTGTGTGCACCAAATATTACTTACTAGGGACAGAATGTGTGCATTGCAAGTGACACGAACAGCATTGGGCAGCATTCCTTGGGGCACATAGGAGAAGGCCTTGCACACAGAATCACAGAATCATAGTGTGACAGGGTCAGACCTAGAGGTGCCGTAAACTCCCCTAGCGCCCCCTACCATGCCAAGTTGGTGTCACCGCACCCTCACCATCTTGTCTGCCACATCTTTGATGTTAGTAGTGTTTAAGGGAGGCTGCCTTTTTGTCCTCTTTGACATGGTGCCCTGATGCATCCCAGTCGGTGCTCTGTCTTAGGTGAGTTGGTGCACTAAAGCCTTAGGAGCTACGCGTGGCTCCAACCACCCCTGTACCACACCCCAAGCCTCGCAGATGTACCAGATGTTGTTTGGTCAATCCCTTCCTGCGCCCTCACAGATGCACAGTGGGTCCTTCCCTCGCAACTGTGCCCGCACTGGGGCCTTCCCTAGCGACCGTGCTCGCACTGGGGCTGGGGATGATACACCCCTAAACGCTGCGCTGTCTCTGGTGCCAGGGTCCCCACACTACCGTGGAGCCCCTATGAGGCCTCCTCCAACTCCTAATAGCCTCACCTGGTCCTCCGATGGATGAAACTACAAATGGAAGCAATACCACCAGCCAAATCAGCTCTAACGCAAATCTAAGCCTCCTGGCTATAACATAAAGCTAAACCGTACAGTCAGAACAATGTGCAATCCCTACCGGGAAACCCTCCAACCCATGGCAGCAACCAGGAGATGCTCATGCGGTCTAGCTTCTTCTCTCTCTCTACACTGGCCGAGCTCCCCCTTCCCTGGCCACCAGACGGGAACTGCCCTCCTGGCCTCAGTCCTGGGCTTAAGAAGAGCCAAGCCCTGCCCCTTCCTGTCAGCTGGTATTCACTGGTTGTCCTAGCAACCAGCACCTGTGCTGCCCTGGTGACTGGCAGCTAAGCCTCCCCCTTCTCGCCACTAGGGGTCTCTCCCGAGCCATTTCCACTTTCAGACGCAGGGCACCTAAGTGCTCTGTGACACACCTCCCCGCCTTTAACTCCAAACTCACAGAGCCAAGTCTTCATTCTTGCCCATGGTACCTTCCATAGATCTCTCAGGCCTGTGTTCTCGTTCTTGGATCATCTCAACTTGCAGTGGCAGAGGTTTTAAGGTGCCTCCTACCTGCCTTTTACCCAAGGTGCACCATGTGGGACTTTCTGGAATTTGCCCCACCGCGGGCAGTCCCCCCCACACTAGCTGACCTTGGTACATCACCTCCTTTGCTGGTCAAGACCCAGCTTTATCCCCGGGGGTCTTCTCTCTCTCGCTCCCTCTTTCCTCGGGGCCGTCCACTTTCCCTTCATACACCCCCAGGTCTCTTCCTCTGAGCAAGCTGTAGGTTCTTCTGTCTCTCTCCGGCTCCTTGGAGGTCTTGGAGCCTTCCCCATATCTCCCACTGCCTCCTCAACACCTTCTGGGCATATTTCTCTTTCCAAAATTCAATCCTCCCCTGGATTGTGGGTCTTCCTACCGATCCCTTGTAGTTCTTAATGTGGGCTACTCCTCCAACTTTTTCCTCAACGATGCTTCTCAGCCTCCACCAGGTGACCTGCCTAGGGATATTGTTTACATAGACCCGAGGTCTTTTCTCAGGCCAGGATCCCTTTCCAGCTGGTTGTACCCTCCTCCTTATCTCCTGTCCCTGGGTACCAGCTAATTCACTGGGCTCAACCGACTCCCCTCCTTCCTGACCTACCTTGGGCTCTGATTGCCCTCAGCATCAGGCCGTTTGCGCCTCATCCAGGCTAATTAAGCAGTAGGCCTCACTTTCTGGGGGAACTTGTTCCTCCATCCTTGTCACCTTTACATCTCCCACATCTACCCATATTAGTTGCTCCTGAGTGGGACCTGTGCTTCCTCTTTCAACTTGCAGTCAAAACCATTCCCTTAGTTGTTGCCT
The DNA here is from genome assembly GCF_001723895.1 of Crocodylus porosus. NCBI lineage: Eukaryota > Metazoa > Chordata > Crocodylia > Crocodylidae > Crocodylus > Crocodylus porosus. The sequence goes on from NW_017728948.1 coordinate 23,589,958, forward strand.
TAGCTGGCTCATCTAGTTCCTGTATCCCCTCTGCCACTGGTTCCATTTCTGGTCCCAGTATTCTAGGAGAGCTGACAGGGTCTCTTTTCGTAAGACCCCAGTTTCTCCTCTGTGGGACTCCCCTCCCTAATACTTTTCCCCAATTGCCCTGGCCCAGCTTCCTCTTTAAGACCTTCTGGACTCCTGGCACTGGGAAACTGCTCTGGCTGTTCCTTTGCTGCTGTTAGCGTTATTTCTTTAGCCAGGCTGTCTTCCTGGCAGATTTCAAAGGATGGGACTCGTCTCACCAGCTGTTCTTTTTCTCCCTCTACCCTCTGTAGCTGGGTACATAACTCATGGTTTTGCTGCGGATCCTCTGAACCTTGGTCTCTGGGGAACTTTGCTGGCTCTGGATGGTGCAGCATCCTAGCCCGGGCAACTTCTAGGAGAATCTCTACTCCCTTCAAAGCCTCCTTCGATACTTCTAGCTCTCGGTATTGCCCTTGGTGTTCTGCCTCGGCGGCCCCCACATACTCCGCTAGTTGATTCCCCAGTACCTCCAACCTTCCCCGCATTATGTCTGCGGTGGCTATGGTTTGAGGTCCCTGTTCTTCTTCTACCCGGTTCATCACCTTCTCTTCTGGCCCCTCAAACCTCCCCAGGTCTTGCATCTTCACAGCCATCTGGATATTTGCCTCTCATAGTATCCTATTTTCAGTTTCCAGCCCCTGGATCTCTCTCTGTCTATTTTGTACTTCCATCTGTAACTGTTCCTTTCCCACATTCATCTCTACCTCCTTAGCCTGGCTATCTGCTAAGCAGGTTTCAAGGGATTGTACTTGATGCACCAACTTTTCTCTTTCTATCTCCACCTTCTGCAATTGGGTGCATGTCTCCTCCTTTTCTCTATGACTTTTAGATCTCCCTCCAGGGACAGCCGATGTTTTTCCAACATTTCATAGCTTGCTTTGAACATCTTAATCTGTTCCACCTCTTACAAGAGCAGTTTGTTGGTCTCTGCTGCTCATGCATGACTCTCCTGCAGCTTATCCTCGGCCTGTACTCTCATAGCTTTTTCGACTTCCAACTCCCATTCTAACCGGTCTATTTTGTCTTCCAGTTATTCTCTCCCTCTTTGTTCAGCAAAGCGGCCAGGTCTCTGATCTCCCCTGCTCTTTGCCTGCATCGTCCTTATCTTGGCCCTCCCATCCCCAGGTCGTCCTCAGTTTTTGTTCTCAAAATCCGGGCAATGGGTATAATCACCTCAGACCACCCTATCGACCCATGGTCCCCCTACCTTACTAGCAAACTGTCCGTCCCCAATTACAGCCCCTGGATTTGCTCTCGCTCCTGATTCAATGCACGGCCAAGTGTTTCCCGGCCAATGCACCACTGTGACAGGGTGAGACCTAGCGGTGCCGTGAACTCCCCTAGTGCCCCCTACCATGCCAAGTTGGTGTCAATGCACCCTCACCATCTCGCCCACTACATCTTGGATGTTATGTTAGTAGTGTTTAAGGGAGCCCGTTTCCACTTTCAGGCGCAGTGCACCTAAGTGCTCTGCAACACATAGAAAATTAGGGTTGGAAGGGACCTCAGGAGAACGTCTAGTCCAACCCCTGCTCAAAGCAGGACCATCCCCAACTAAATCAGTCCATTCAGGACTTAAAAACCTCCAAGGATTGAGATTCTACAGCCTCTCTAGGTTTGTCACCTGTTTCAGTGCTTCACAACCCTCCTAGTGAGAAAGTTTTCCCCAATATCCAACTGAAATCTTCCATGCTGCAACTTGAAACCATTGCTTCTTGTTTTGTCATCTGCCGCCACTGAAAACAGTCTAGTTCCATCCTCTTTGTAACCACTCTTCAGGTGAAGGCTGTTATTAAATCCTCTCTGTTGTCTCTTCTCCAGACTAGATGAGCCCAGTTCCCTCAATCTCTCCCCAGATGTCATGTGCCCCAGCCCTCTAATCATTTTCATTGCCCTCCACTGGATTCTCTCCAACTTGTCCACATCTTTTGTAAAGTGGGGGGTCCCTGTGAACGAGCCTATCGCTCACCTGTCGGTTCGGTCCCAGTGTCCGTTCTTTTCTTATAACCAGCCCCTCCTCTGTTCAGTCTGAGCGCGCCACGCTCTCCTGCCATGACTTTGATGTTTTTCCTGGTCCAGTTGGATTTTTGTGCGGCACATGCAGAAGTGTCCGGAATTGAGACTGGTGGTCTGTGGGAGTTCTGAGAGCTCCTCCTCCCCTAAACCCTCACCCAGTCCTCCGGGATGAGCGTCCTTATTGCTCTTCTAAGAAATCTCAGTCCTCCCTCACCAGAGGTGTTGAGGGATAAGGTCCCCGGTACTTCGGACCTTCGTCTACGAAGTTCCGTCCGTTTCCTCCACCCGGTCTGCTCCTCTCCCTGTAGCTTTTCCAGGGGAAGCTTGCTGGCACATGGAAAATTGCCAGCAGTGGGCAGATTTTGTTTCAGGTAGTCCTTTAACTTGGGGTTATCATGTTTCTCCAGCGGGATGTTGGCTGTCACAAAAGTCTCCACAGGGGAAAATGCTGCCTCTTATTTTGTCAAGTTGCTTTCATGGTCCATTTAAACAGGGAGGACATGGTTTCTTGCTTCCTGATCTGACCTTCAGCCCATGCAGCAGACTTTCTTTCATGCATACCTTGGACTCCAAGTGACAATCGACGATGGTTTTCTTGGACACATCCAGTTACATTGCAGGACTTACAAAAGAGTCTGCCTCTGTCTACATGCAAGGTCCCTGCAGGATATGGTCCATAGCAGAAACGTATTTGATGATCATAGAAGTCTTCTTGGTGATCATGTCTGCTCTTTCTTTCTTAGACAGAAGCAAGCAGGCATGCTGCAGGAGTATGCCTGCAGGCATTTTAAAAGTGAGCGCCAAAACCTGCCCCCAGCTTCCCTGGCTGGCCCCTGACTGGCTCCTGGACTGAGCCTATGTCAGGGCCTTAGCTTCTGATTTGCTCCCTCTCCTCCCCCTCCTCCCCTCTAACTCCCCCCATGCTCCAGGACACAAGGGCTTCCTGCTGTTTTCTGTTTCAGCTGCCTTTTTTCCCCAACTCACGCACTGGCTGTTTCCTGCTTTTTCGTGGTTTTCCTGCACTTTTTCTCAGGGAACAGGCTTTTTCATGGGGGACCTACTGATTTCAGTTTCCATGAAAATCACAAAATGGCAATTTTGGTAGGTGCTTAAACATATTGTCTTAGACTCCTACACTCCTAATTCTTATTTCATAAATAATGTAATTTTGATGTCATCATAGTAGCTAGGGTCTGTTACAAGCAGCAGTTTCTTTGTAAGAAAGGAGCCTTTTTTCTCGTCTTCTTTTCCCATTTGGGGGTGTCATTTAGGGCTGTTTCTCTAAGGATTGTCTTTATTTCAACCTGTTTTTGGACTGAGCCCTTTGTGAGGGATGATATGTGGTTTTCCATTTTGAAGAAGAGGAGTTTTGTGACCCATTAAAAAAAAAACAGTTAAATTTGTTAGTAGTGCATTCCACACTTTTACGACTAAGCCTGTGGCACATGTCTGTGTAACTGGTACATAACATGATGCTAAATCAGCCTACATAAATAAATTGCAACATATTATTGCATTTAATCACTAATAAAATCTGTACATGCACCTTGAGTGTTTTTAATTATGTGTTTATTATTAAAGCATGTTTTGTCTACTCTTCCTATAAAGTTTTAATGTAAGAAATAATTTGTGAATCTAAATTTAAGCTTAATTGTATTACTGAAGACATCTTTGCATCTGGCAAATTGCTGTGAATGTTCATTACAACCCTACTTGATGTTCATGGTAATAATTGAACACTTGCAGTAACAGAAAGGCCACTTTTAAGAGATTGAAAACAGAAAAAAAGATGTTGATTATAAGTGTGGCCTCCTGCAAGAGGAAACTAACTGGTTAACTTCAAAGATATTTCTCCCTGATCCTTTCTCATACAAGAGAGGAATAATTCCATTGAGTTGATTAATAAACCAGTGGAAACACTTTAGGACGGGCAGGAGTTTGCATGAGGGCAAGACATTTTTATGGGGAATCCATGCTGACCCTTTGCTCCTGAAGCATCTTCACTGTCCCTACAACTTTGTTTTCAGTAAAGCAGTGATTGCCAAGAGGGCTCCTACTCCACTATGAGAGTGCATTTCACCATGCCTGCATTGGTATTAAGCTATCTAACTTGGGTACTAGTAGCACTTTAACCACAGTATCATGTAGCTCAGAGGGGGCTAATTTACTCTGATTCTTCAGCATATATTACAGCCTACCCTAGGTTCCCTACTGGCCACACTGGTGAACAGAGCTAGTTCACCTCAGAAAGGGCAATAAAGAACTCTAGTCTAAAAGGTGGTCCAGAAACCATGTTTCTTTCTGTATTTCAGAGAGGTCCAAGAATGACTGTGAATGGTGAGTTTCCCACCCAATATATTTCCACTGGGGCACAATAGGTTCTTACCACCCTGATGTAAGGCTGGGCTTTGGAAATATAAGTGAAACTTAAGTAGAGGTAATTGCTAATTCACAGATATATTTGAAGTCTATGACCCTTAAGTTTGTAGTAGCGGGTTAAAATCCTCAGATGAAACACAATATAAACCACAAAAGATATGTTCCAGTCCTGCAATTCTTTCCATAAGAGAAGTCCTTAGTCACACTTTTAAAATACATAAATATTCCTCAGTTGCTGTGACTCCAGTTTCTGACAGTTACTTGGTCTTTTCCAGAATTATCTATCATGCCAGATCATTCAGTTTTCCCTCAGCCTTACCACAACTATTGTAACAGAACTGATGACTTTACAAGTTCACATCTCTTCTGAACCCTCTCTGACTTGCCATCTCTTCCTTTTTTACATTGATATGATGGTTTTGCTCTATGATTCACTGTCCTTCACACTTAACTCTTTTGATCCTCATTTGCTCTCCTCCTCTAATCTTCCATTTCCCTCAGTAAGTCCATCAGCTACCCTGATCATTAGGGCTGTGCGAAACTTCAGTCCCTGATTCAATTCAATCCGAATCAAATCAGAGGACCCTTTAATCTCTCCAAATTGAATTGGAACCCTTTGAATTGATTCAGAAAGATTCAGAGATTTGGACATAGACGCAGCTTTAAATGTTTTTTTTATGTATCTCTAGGTAGCAGGCAGCTTGTGAATGCTGCAAAGCTGGGGTCCATGGAGCTGAGTCCAAGCACTTCCAGTTCACTTTCGGGTCTGCTGGGGACTGCGTGGGGGGCCCCCCAACAAACCCCCCGGCTCAGCAACTGGTGCCTCCTGGGTCTCGGGGTGGGACATGCAGGGTCCCCCCCGGCTGATCGCCGAGCCAGGGAGATGGAAGGGGGACCCCCTGTGCACTCCCTGGTGGATCCAGAAGTAGACCCGGGGTTCACCACCAAGCACGTGGAGGACCCCTCACAGTCCTGCTTTTTTCCTTTCATATTACAAACATATCTTAGTTTCTGCCATCTTAAAGAATATAATTATTGATCCCTTTGCCCCTCCAGCTACTGCCCCATTTCACTTCTCTGTTTCATCTCTGAATTCACTGAATATACCATTTAAAATCATTATTGGGAATTCCTCTTCTTCAGTTCCATTCTAGACCCTTTCCATGCCAGATTCTCTTGCACTCTGATGAAACCGTGCTTGCCAAAGTCTCTTAAGACTTCTTCCTAGCCAAAGCTAAGAACCAGTACTCCATCCCTTCACCTTTCTTGGCCCCTCATTCATCTTTGATACTATCAAACATGATCTTCTTTGAAAACTTGTCTTCCCCTGGTTTCTATGACTCTGTCATTGCTAGGTTCTCCCCTTACCCTACTAATGTTCCTCTCAATTGGCCTTCAGAAATCCTCCTTCTTTTTGAACTTCGTTAGGGTGGGGGAGACGGGAGGAGAAAAGGGGGATCCCCAAGTCTCTGTACTTTGATTCTTTAATGTTCTCCCTAACCCCAGGAGAACATTCATAATTTCTCACAAATTCAACTCCTATATGTATGGTGACAATGAATAACTAATAAATCTATATCTTTATTATAGGCTAATTCCTTGCTCAATTAGTATGAGCACTATCATCCTACCCTTCCCTCAAGCAAAAAATTAGGGCATCTTCAACTTGGATGTCTATGTCTTCACATCCAATCTATGTCTAAATCCAGTATATTCTTTATTCATAATATCCTGTTCATTCCATTTCATCCAAGGCCTCATCACTGTCTTATTACTGCCTCACAGATGTATTCTTGCACCACTCATAGCCATCTAGACTACTGTATCCAGAGTATAATGGTGCTATGTGAATTATAGTTGATGGAAAAAAGGTTCATAAATTGGAAACAAGTGGCTCAACAAAAATGTTCAAGATATCATTCAAGAAAACAGATAATTGGATTCTAGAATCTGTGGACCCATAGATTTTGACTTAACCACTTTATATCACTGCATCTGAAATTAGCATAGCACCTCTAAGAGAAATCACTGAATGGATGAAGCATGCCACAATTATGCTAATTATGAAAAATAAGAGCATGGATCATGAAATAGTTTTGAGCTACTGATCAATCACTTCTCCTACCCATGAGGAGATTATTAAGATCAATCATAGTAGATCAGAACTATTATGACTCATAATAGGAACATAAAAGAAGGAAATAAAATAAAATAAAAGTAGTACCAAAGAGCAATTGCTCCCTGGGAGGAGGCGGCTGCATGGAGCCGGGCCGGGTCAAGCCCCCGCCCAGGCCCCTACTTGGCCCAGCCCCTCAGGGAGTCATGCGACCGGAGCCGCGTGAACAGGCTGCGTAAACAGGCACTTGAGTTAGCACAGGAGAGGGCGCGGGAGGGCACGAGACCCTGCCTGCAAACCCCCCAGAGTAGTCAGTCCCAGCCATAGCCAGTCTATCAGCGACATGACACGGATGGGCACGTGCCACACCCCGAGGGTCCCCTCGGGCTCTGCGGCCCCCCCATTGGGCACCTCAGAGATGGCCACCCAGACGGAGCCCATGGTTCCGGGCTCCATGCAGACAGAGCCCCTGGCTCTTGGCTGCGGGGGCTGCCTGTCCCTTTTTCAGGCTCTGGGCAAGAAGGCACAGCAGCCCCCCTGGCTCTCCAAGGA
>NW_017728948.1:23597100-23603969 GCF_001723895.1 Crocodylus porosus
TGACCCCAGCTGACTTCCTGCCCTTTGGGCAGGGGGCTGGACTCGATGTTCTCCCGAGGTCCCTTCCAGCCCTGATGTCTATGAAATCTATGAAATCTATGAACTGACAAGCTGGTCATGAAGACTGCCAAATGAAGAAAAATACTCTCAGCGTAATATAGATTGATTACTAAAAGGTTTTTGATTCAGTCCCACATTCATGGACATGGAAAACATTAGGAATATATAGCATAATGAAAAACTCCATTAAATGTGCAGATTTGGTTCTGACCATGTAGAAGACCTGCCTCACCATCCAATACTGCAGTTCAGCCACTGTTAATATACACTGAATAATCCTCCAAGGAACTTCTTGGCCATTCCTGCTTTTAATCATTTGCCTCCTGGCACTATTCACCACTTGGAAGAAAATGTCACCAATTCCACAAGCAAATATTAGTATCAGCATCTGCTTGGGGCAGAGTAGAGCCAGCTGCTGCAGAATATGAATGCCCTCTGGAGAAGTACAGGGGAGCAGGGGCACGCGCTAGGGCTGTGTGAAATGGCACCATTCCATTTCGACTTGTGTTTCGCTGTTTCAACAGAGCAGCGCTTCATTTTGAATTTTGTTTTGATTTGAAACCGCTATTCCATTTCATTTCGTTGAAACAGTTTTGCTGTTTCAACGTTTCACCCATAGGCTATAATGGGGAAGCTCAAAACAGCCTATAAATTTGTCATTTCTGGCCTGAATTGGATGAAACTTGCAGGAATGGTAGCCCCTTCTGAGGACATGATGTCTGCCATGTTTCAAGGAGATAGGTGCAGGGGTTTCAGGGAAACTGCACCTCTAGCTGCTGACAGGCGAAACTCATGACATGGGTGGGTGACACTGTGTGTGTGTTAAGGTGCGCCCTCACACAACTGACACCAAAGCAGGAAGCAGGGCAGTTCAAACAATGCTGCCTTTTATGCTGTTTTTCCATCCCTCCCCCAGAGCACTGGGATTGGAAGGGACCTCAGGAAAGGATGACAGTCACTGGCCAGCTACAAAGTCAATAATGGGAGCACTCCTTCCTCCCTCTCCTTACTTTAGTTTCTGTTTCCCTGCAGGCAAGTCCAGCTTGAGCTTCAGAATTTGAAATATTTAAAAAATTTCGAAACATTTTGACTTGCCTCATTTCGTTTCGAGGCTGTTTCAAAGCTCTCTGTTTCATTTTGATTTTGCTGTTTTGAGCTTGAAACACATCAAAACAGCATCAAAATGAAACTGCCGGACAAATTTTGCACAGCCCTAGCACAGACCTCCGCAGGACAGAATGGGACTGGCCACCAGAGGCATTTTAGAGGCATATAGGATTTAAGTCTTTGTGTCTTGCTCTTTCTGCATATCTCAAAGAACACCCTATACTAGCTCTACAATGAGTGGGTAAAAAAAGAACTATGAAAAAAGCCTGAAGCAAACCTAAGCAGAATGCAAGGCCATTTTAAGAGTTAGGGTGAAAAGCCTGCATGGAAAATGCATGACACTTCTTAAGAATGTTGATGAATGTTGATGTCCACTTAAAGCCATCACTTGCACCCCTCATTATATCTACATAAGTCTTCACACAAACTGGCTGGGATACCAGTTTGAAAACAGGTTAAACCAGAGACAAATACAGAAGATGCACCACACGTCGAGATTTCTCCTCATGTCTCTACACCTGATTTGACCATTTTGTTACACATGCTTATGCTAGTTTATTGTGCTTGGCAAGGTCTTTCATTGTACATGTGCCTTTAAGCAGTGGGCATTGCAGCAGGTGTTGCATAGTCTGAGGCTCTGAGCCAATGAACCAATGGTATAGCCCCACTTCTTCATTAGTTCCTTAGAGTGTCCCTCTCCAGTGTGTAGACAGTTGAGGCATAACTACCTGTGCCATAGTTTGTAAGACTTTGGTGGGAAAGACTCAGATGCTGGAAAGTCCATTTTTTCTCTGTCAGGTATTTTCTTCAGCCTCTCATTCCATATCTGTAGTTGTGTCTCCTTGAGTGTGGCATCAAGAGGTTAGGTGCTGGTGAGGAAGCTCCTACATGATTTCAGACATTTGTGTGTTGTGGGATGGTCATATAACAGATGCTCACATCTTTAGTTTGTCTCAATCGTTCTATTCTTCTGGCTATTGCTTTTCTGTTGTCAGGCAAAGCAATGCTAGCCAACAGGTACATACTGTTTAGGCTGATAGGCTTCAACATCTTGGCCACATCTACATGAGACACTGACTGTGCAGTAGCCTAATACGTCACAAAACGGTGTTCGCCAGTGCTACTGCACAGTAACTCAGGTTACTGCACAGTCATTTAGTACTTGTTTATATAACATCTCTTGTAGATGTGGTCTCTGTGATACATTAGCAGCTATCATTCAGGATGGGACCAACATGCTTAGCATGTACAGATCTCTCCCATACAGGGCAAACATACTCAGCAGAGGAAAAGCTGAGAGTCAAAGTAGTGGTTTGGATAGCTGAAGGGCTAGCTCCCCATTTCGTGTTGGGGAGCTTCTATTAAATGTTGCCCTTACCTTTGCTTTTGTCTTCATGGTATGTTCTTTGTATGAGAGGGTTCAATCAAGGGTGAATCGAAGGTAAACTGGAATTGGATAGTGGGATACTGGGGTCCCGTACCATGTAATGTTGAGCTGGCAGTTAGCCTCATGGTTTTGCAGAGCAAAGACACATACTTGAGTTTTCCCTGGGTTGGCATGTAATTGGTTTTCAATGGAGTATGAGGGATGCCTCACTTAGGGATTTTTCAACATGGTCAAAACCAGTGTTTGGCCTGTTATGCAAAGGTCATCTGCATAGATTAAACATTTTGTTTCCAAATCAGTTGGTTGGTCATTTGTATAGATGTTCTGTAATAGCAGTGCAAGTACACTTCCTTGGCGGAGGCCATTAATCTGCCTCCTCCATCTGCTTCACTTCCCATCCAGTGTGTCAAAAAAATGTCTGCTTTCAAGCAGGGTTCATATCAGCTCTGTAACGTGTAGATCTGTTGTCATTTCCAAGGTCTTGTGGAGGACTTGTCAGTGGTTAACTGTATTGTAAGCAGCTGTTAGGTTGATGAACACAGCTCCAGTGATTTGGCTTCTTTGAAAATCATTCTTAATATGCTGAGTTAGGTTAAGCAGCTGGCTTGTTATTGATTTTCCAGGATAAAAGCTACCCTGTTTGGAGATTAGGTATTTATCCATGTATGGGGCTGTCACGGGGGCACTAGGGTGCCCTGTGCCTTGAAGAAAATAAAGAGAGCTGCCAATCACCAGGGCAGCTCAGGTGCCGGTTTCTGGGGCAACCAGGCAGGTCAGGTGACCTGAAGGGAGCAGGGCCGGGCCTTTATAAACAGCCCAGGCCAGAGCCAGAGTAACAGTTCCCTTCTGGCTGCCGCTGGAGCTGGAGCTGGAGCTGGAGCTGGAGCTGGAGCTGGAGCTGGAGCTCTGCGGGGAAGCTGAGCAGCCTGAGTCGATGGTTGTGGCCTGACTGGCTGCAATGATGCGGGCAAGTGAACCCTATAAGAGACTGTGACTAAGGAGCCGAGTGAGTGTTGTGTTATAAGCCAGTAGGAGGCTTGTTTGTGTTGCAGCTGCTTGGCTCATGGTTTTGTTATGGTCAAACCAGAGGACCGGGTGAGGCTGTAGGGCTGTGAGGAGGCCTCACGGGAGCTTCTCAATAATCTGGGGGTTCCTGGTGCCCAGCAGGGCACAACTAGCGGTCCTGGGAGGGCACAGCTGTTTGCGCCAGTGGCGTGTGTGTTGAGGGGTGTTGACCCCACCCTGTGGGGCGAGACAAGAGAGAAGCCCTAGTAGGGCAAGGGACCGAGACGGTGGTCCTGGGGGCCAGGCACGGCTGTGGCTACCTGAGCCCCGACCAGGAGAGAGTCCCGGAGGGCTCCATAGTGTTGGGAACTCTAGTGCCACAGTGGGCATGGCGAGCGAGCACCGTAGAGGCGCTCGGTGTATAGGGGTTGAGGCCCCAGCCCGAGAGGGTGAGGGAGCACGGGAAGCATGAGACCGAGGCCCCAGAGCGGGCGAGGGAGCATGAGAGGCACAGCACAGGCCCCAGGAGCGGGGGCAAGTAATTGCCAGACACCCAGTGGGGTGTGGACTAGAGAGGACCCCAAAAGGTTAAGGGGGCCAGGTAAGGCTCAGGCAGCCTGAGCCCGATTGGAAGATTATTGCTAGCAGGTCCGAGAGGGCCAGCAAGTGCAGGGGTGCCAGAGAAGGGGCGCTGGGTGTGAGACAAGCCCAGGGGCGCCAGAGAGGGACGCCGAAGGGCAAGGACCCAAGAATGTCTGGGAACAGCTGTGAGGTTTGGGGCATGCTGAAGGGGCGGCAGGAGGCATGCACTGCCCATAAGGCTGGGGTGAGAGCACCCTACTAGGAACGGAGGTAACATCGGCGCAGTGTCAAAGGTGCAAGTAGGCAGCCTCCCATAACTGAACTCATAAGATCAAAGATGTGGTGGGCGAGTCGAGGGTGCTGGATCACCTTAATTGACATGGCAGGGGACACTAGGGAGCTTCACGGCTGCTCCCAGGTCCCACTCCATGACAGGGGCAACCAGTTTAATATCAGTTGTTCATACAATCTTTATGTGTGGTATAGCAGGGAGATAGGTCTGAAGATCTTTGGGTTGAATGGCTCTTTCCCTGGCTTTAGAAGTGCCACTACCTGAGTATGTTGCCATATCTTTGGAATTTTTTGACTTGCTGTGCATGGATTATATAGGCAAAGGAGCCATTCTCAAATCTGGAGCCCAAATGTCTTGATTTGCTCTGTGAGTATGTCATCAAGGCTGGCTGCTGTCCTGGTCTTCAGTGTGTTAACACCAGCATTCAACTCGGTCATTAGGAAGGAGCTTGTAAAACCCAGGTTTTTAGGGTATTTCAACCTTTCCAGTCTGAGAAGTTTGGTTTGGTTTTGTGGCTTTTTCCATTGAAAAGCATTTGGTGAGCAACGACATTATGATGTTGATCTACCTTTTGTGGGTTGTTGCTTAGTTTATGTATTGTTGTCCATTCCTTTTTACTATTATAAGTAAAAATAATAGCAAGGGGTCATATCAGAAGTATTCGTGTTGTGAGCTCTATCAGGTAATACCTGTGAATTCTGCTAACACTTCAAACCACTGTTCTGACCCTACAGATTGTTCAATTATAATGCCTTGTGACTGAAGTAGACATGAGCCCTCCTTAGGGTCAGCATTGACTGCTTTCCATAAGCCTTGAAGGCTTTTCAACAACAAAAAGGAACTAATGTGAAGACTAATAATAAATATTATCAGCAGTTCAACTCTGTCATCCAGTATGTACTGGGGAAAACATAAGTCACCAATGCCCTTACCTAGGATCTGTGCAGGCAAAACTTTTCCCTATCTGAGAGGGTCAGAAAGGGTAACAACACAAACATGATCAAGTAATAGCAAATGATAAAATGAAGCAAGCTCCTTTAGAAATTTATCTTTTTACTGGATAGACCACTGGAAACCAGGAATCTAGAGGTCTGACTGATTGTAATGACTCAGAATAATACCATGATAAATCACCATTTAGAGATTGCTTGACCATGGAATGAGAATCAGGCCAAGAAGAAAGAAAAGATGATCACCACAAAGGAAACATTAAGAACAAACTAGAAAGAATATGGACAAGACTGTGTTATGAATAAATAAAATGAATTTAATTTCAACTGTAGCCAGATACCTGAAATTGTTAGCATGTCTGATTTCTGTTATACGGTAAATTAATTACATTCAAAACATTTTCCATAATTAATTTTAAAGGTAGAAAGAATGGTATTATTGCTGCTCTCAGCCAGAAAATGATCATGGTCTTACAGGTTATTTCTATAGGAGTCATTGATGATAGAGTCAAATGTCTTCCATGTGATTCCATTTATTTACATGAAAACTCGACAATCTACTTTCTTGAGCACAAGAGGAAACAAACAACCACAGACAGTTTCCATTCTCACAGCTTCAAGCCTCTGTCAGCCAAAATCCCTACTGAGCAGCCCATTCTATAGATTTCTCCTGGGGCCACATGAACTGGCGTTCTTTCTTCTCAGTTTATGAGCGAGCTCTGTCTCTGCTTCTCCACATGAATTGTCTCTCCTGTGTGCCTGTACATTCAGGTCTCTCTTTATGCAAGGGTTGCATTCCAAAATAGTTGGCATAAAGTGAATTTGCATAAAGAAAATCCATTATTACATGTAATTACTAGGACTGTGTGAAGCTTCAGTCCGTGATTCAACTTGGAATAGATTCAGCCCAATCAGTGGCCAAATCTCTGAATCCGAATTGAATCAGAAGACCCTTTAATCTCTCCGAATCAAATCTAACCCTCCGATTTGATTCGGAAAGATTCGGACATAGACACAGCTTTAAATGTTTTTTCTACATACCTCTAGACTTTGCGATGGTGGGGCGGACACAGCATCCCACAGGAGCTTGGGGGGCTCCCCAGCACACTCAGTAGCATACCTGGAAGTGGACCAGAAGCACTTCCGGATCTGCTGGGGAGCATCCTGGCAGGGCCCCCCATACCCAAGCTCAGTGACTGGTGCCTCCTGGGTCTCAGGGGGCACCTGGAGTCCCCCTGTTGCTGATTGCCAAGGTTGGGGGGGGGGGCCCAGTGCACTCCCCATCCTGTGTACTTCCAGTCCACTTCCGGGTTTGCCACCAAGCCTGTGCAAGGTCCCACCATGCTCCTGTGGGACACTCCACCTGCCCCAGCATTGCAGCATTCATGAGCCACACCTGGTACTTGGAGGTATGTAGAAAAAACATTTAAAGCTCTGTCTGGCCAAATTGCTGATTGTCTGAATCAGCATTGAATCTTCAAATTCG
>NW_017728948.1:23604499-23613926 GCF_001723895.1 Crocodylus porosus
TGCCCTGTGCAGCAGTGGCACATGGGGCAGCATCAGTAGCTGAGCTGGTGGTGATGGTGGCAGCAGCCAAGCTAACAGCACACGTGATGTTATTTTTGTGTGCTCTCCCCAAAGTCAGTGCCCAGGGCTGATGCTCTAGTTGCCCCCTTCCTTATGCTTTTGGCACATCCAAAATAATATTTAGAAATGGTCCTCTGCTACTTTTGTTATGGGTAGAGACATCTGCCTTGTGTTTTAAGTTTGGAAGTTTTAGTAATTTCAACTTTTTACTTCCTTAAAGGACCTTGATGCTCTCCCAAAACTATCTCAACTAAAGGGTGGCATTAAACCCAGCAGTTGCAACAAGCTTCAAAGAAACCCACTACAACATTGCTTATATTAAGCTGAGATTTCCTGTAAAAAATACTAGGTCAAAATACTCTACGTTCCTTGATAAGATTTAAAGACCTTATGGAAGAATACAACTTGTTGCATCAAAACCTTGTAAGCCTGCAGAGAAAAGGAAATGGTTTATTTGAAAATATAATAGATTTTTTGTTGACCATTGGAAATGCAGCATTTTGAATTAAGAACACAACTCTAAATTAGAGCCATATAACCAGGTTTTTGGTTTTTTGCTTTTGTATATTCCATTTAGCAGTACATATAATAAGTTATTTTTAAAATTTCTGTGAGAACCTCTTACCGTGCTCTGCTTGAAAAGTTACTATAACCAGCCGTAGTATCTGCATGTAGCTTGGACTCGTATTCAATGAAGAGTGTTATTTGGGACCAAGTTATGATCTCTTCATAGTGTGGTGTAATAAGCAAAAGACTTATCAGATACCTTATTAAAAACTGCAAATAATATAATGTAAACACTGTTAAACTGTATATGAAAGGTTTTAGTTTCACCACCATGTCAGCTCACTATGCTGCAGAACACATTTGTACATGCACTCAAAAATTCATGCAGACACAAGTGACTTCAATGGAACTACTTGTGTAAGAACTCACCAGCATGATTAGGAGTTGTACAAATGCAACCTCAAATGTATACATGCAAGTTAATATGTTCTCATCAAAATAAAAGTTAATTTTTATTCAGCCTCATTAAAATAGCATCAAAGTAGATTTTTCACGATTATAAACCTCAGACTTTCAATACTAATAGTCATAAATATGCTTTAAATACAGTAATTATTTGGTCAGAACAATTGTCATTCCTCTTATACTATATAACTTTTATATAATGTTTTTCATTCATAGATCACAAATCACTTTGTAAAGGAAATCAGTATCATTATCCCCAATTAATTAGCTGGTTTCATTTACTTACGCTGTGTTGTCTTGATTTGCAAAATATATACAAAACTCTTTATGTTCCCCTTTTTAGATCTAATGTGAAATGGCAGCTATATTCACTCTAGCATGAGAGGGTGCTTTCTGCCTTTCACATCCTCCAGCCCCTACGCATACAGACCCCTCTATTTTTTCTGACTGAGTGGTTTTGCAGAGCAGAGATCAAAAGGGAATTTATCAGTATCTGTCTCCCTTCAGACCATTGAAGCCAGACTTCTGACAACTGCGTAGCTGAAAAAGGCACCAAGAACAGGGGGGGAAAAAGAGAGAAAGAAAAGCCCCATGACTACATTGTAATTGTCAGATTATGGAGGAGGAAATTGCTGTGTGAGCACCCACAGCTGCTTTGAAGGTGGGGTGGCAGAGCCTGGGGACTGTGGCCTCTGTTGATTGTTGGTTTGTCCAGCCCAAAAGGCTTCAAGGGTCACAGGTTCCTGAAGACCCTTGAGCTTATAGCTCTGAAGTTGAAACAGCATCCTCTTATGTTATAGAAACTTGTGGTTAAAGCTTGTGGTTAAAGGTGAACTGAAATGCTTTAAACATACAACAAGAAGATCCCAGATCACTAACAGAACACATATGTAGATTAGAAGTTACAAATACAGCACTGCTTTAAATGCAGCTTAAAATCAGTCATTTAAAATTAGTTCATCCTTCATGAAGCTACCCAGGCTGAAACAAGAGAGTTCGGAGTGTTGTTAGTGACTGGGTCCTTCTGTAAAAAATGATATTGTAACGGTTAGGCGATAAGGACCACAATCAATCACTAGCATCCAAACCCGTTAGAGATTGCTCTGAGCTGTAAAATTTGGTTCCGGATCTAAACTTTACAGATTTCAAGAGATTTTTACTTGAAATTGTGAGCAGTTCCTTCCCTGACTACTCAGCCAAACTCTTAGGTCATGATATTAGGCAGCACAGACCCCATTTAGCTAGACCAAAGCCAGAGAGCCAGTTATAAGGGCCTTGTCTGTATCAAATGTGTTTTGTATTTCCTCGACAGCCTACAGTATATGCCATATTGCAGTCTTTCGCTTCTGAAAGCAGTTGTTGCTTATTCAAGCTTATGCCTTTCTGAATGAGTTATTCTTTGCCCAGCTCTTTGCCTGAAAACCCTGAAAAAGATAACACTCCTGCATGATCACAGTAGTGATAGGATTATTTGTTGCACGGGAAACACAAATCCCTGAGCTCAGAACTTGAAAAATAGAAACTAGTGTTGAATGTATCCTCCATGTTGTGAATTCAATCAAGTTCAGGTACAGAATTAAATGGGAACGTGCTTATCCAAACTTCAACCCAAGCAAACTATCCAGAACAATTAGATCTGTAATACTGGGACTTGAGCCAGTTCCCTTTAAAAGCAATGAACAGGCTCCCACTGATTGTTGCAGGAAGGACTAAGGCTAGGAGCTGGGATTCTCAAGAAAGCCTGCTTTCTTGCAAGATTTATGGTTGTTTTTGCATTTGGTTGAGAACATGCTAGACAGAACACTCAAGCTTTGGGCAGTTGTGCATTTAGTCTCAGCTACAGTGAAAGGGGACAGAAGCAAAAGTAACTGCAAAATATATAACACCAGTAGAAATAATGGCTGTTTAACTTAAGAAAAGATTTGATTTAATTTGCCTTTGTGGCAAAGGTTTAGACCAGTTTCAATTTTACTTGAATTGGTAAACCACCCACTAGTTAGAAGCTCACCATTTCTTTATGAATAGGTAATTATTTAAAACTTTTTGTCTAAATATTTATTTTATTTATGAGATGAGATCGCAAAGGACTTTTTAAAAATCATTTACATCTACCTTTAACTAAAATATCTGCAGTACACACCGCACATTCTCCATCCGCGGCAAAGGAACTCTTTAGAGGTTCCATATGGGAACTGGCACCAAACAAAAGGAAGCTGGCCAAAGAGGTTAATTAACAGGGACACGTCCCCTCCAACATTTCACACCATGTTATTACTATCCAGATATTCAACAGGATGTGGTTACATTTCTTCTCCATGGCATTTCAGAAATGCGTTTGAGACTGCCCTGTGGAGCCTTTTTCAGATTTAAAATCTGTCATTCCTAATACTTCCGTGTGACAGTGTAAATGAGAAAAGGATATTTGGTTATAGAGAGGTTTTCAACATAACACTCATTTACTTAAGGAAAGCGAGGAAGGGGATGTTGTTCCCTCTATTGCTAATGACTAGATTTTGTTTAAAAATAAAAATAAAAATAAAAGAAGGGCTCCCCCCAGGTTATTTTCAAAGCAAACAAAAATAACCAAAATTAAATTTAATTTCTAATAGACAATTTTATTCTAGTTTGATTTTAATCAGTTTTTGAAAAAACAAAAAAACTGCCTTGAAATTAAATAATTTCCTTTGTGTTCTTAGAATTTTCCCAGAAAAATAGAGTTTCCATCAAATTGTTTTCCTGAAAGAACTAAACTTGTGTTTTGATTAAGATTTTTGCCAGGAAAAACATTGTGGTAAAAAATTTTCAACCAACTCCACTAATGCTATCTTGGGTTTTCCAGACTATGGGCTAAATCCTTGTTGTCTTTGGTTTCCTTTCCAAATTGGCATCATTGTTAGAATACAGGGGAAGAAAGAGCACAAGGAAGCTTTGTGTCCCATATGCAATAGCTGGGCATAGACCCAATTCAATTTAGTGGTTTCTAGGACTCAAGTAACCCCAAAGGCAACAGGGAGGGGCAGTGAGGGAGGTGGAGCTGGGGTGTCCCACTATGGTGGTGCAATGATACACCGTTTCTATTGCAGACATTAAGCCTTACAGCAATGATTGCTGTGTTAATGGTGTGACCACAATGGCCCCATGAACAACCCCTCTGTGTAAATTACTTCTTCCAGGAGCATGAGTCACTCTCACAGAACAGGGTAAATGAGGCCAGACCAGCGTCCTTACATACTAAAATATACATTCCTGGCTGTTAGTTTCTACCATGAAAAGCTGCTTCTTGAGCTTCTGCAGAGAGCCTGTGATGTGGTCCTTCTGAAGGGAACTAGGCTTAAAGTGTTTCCTTATGCAAACAGACACAAATGCCAGCCAAAATTTGGCCTAAAGTGTTCTTTTAAAATCTAATTTTTCTTTCAGTGCCTCCGCTTTTAGTAAAATGCCAATTGAAAACAGAGTAGTTAACAGCATGTGTTTTAATAACCACTTTCAGGTTTGCTTCATAAACTGGTTCACAGACATTCGCAATGTTTCCTAGATTCACCAAAGTGGATGGACATTTCAAACACAAAACATTTTTCATTATGAGAACAAATCATGACAACGTTTCCAATCATATTGTCATTTCAAAATCCCTCTTCATAAAATGGAGCTTGGGGCCAACTAGAAGAGTCCTTGTAAGAGTGAAAATACAGTCTGAGAAGAAATGTTCTTCTACATTTGTAGTAAGATATTATTCCTGAAAGTGACAGCGAACTCTGAATTTCACTGGGTTTAGTGGGCAGTTATGATCATTTCCTGACATCTGTGCTTATTCCTCATTCAGCCAAAAGTTCCCCTGAAGAACTTCATATTGTAAGTTCTTAAGACAAGATTTAGGCTTAACATTTCACATAAAAAGGCTCCTCAAGCCAGTCTAAGGGATGGCACATAGATGCACTACACCAGGAATAATCCAGAGATGAAATAGTGACTTGATTTATATTTCTTTGGGCATGTCTACATCTGCATTTATGAGCGCCTAAACTTAATACACATTTGCCTAATGCACATTAAAGCGTGCACGTGTCTACACATAAAGTTAGTCCCAAGTCAGTCGACATACACAGTATTAATGTGTCTTAGCACATCTATACGTGCATTAAGGTGCGAACAGCCTAAAATCACCCTTTTAAGGTGCATTAAGGGCGCACACATGTAGACTCACACTCTTAATGTGCCTTAAAAATGGCTAATGTGCCTTAAATAGATACATGTAGATGCACTCTTTTACTGGTTACTCTCTTGTTCTAGCACATAAAAAATCTGTAACTGTCCCATATTAGTAGAAAACTGCTTACTCTCGTTGGTTATTAGTTTACTGAGGTACAATGTAGATAGTTTGTGAGAGGACAAAGCATAAATGACAAGAACCATGTGAACTACAGGTATGTAATACGTCTTTTGTTTCACTGTATCTCTTCATGAATGAACAAGCAAAAAATTCCAGTCAGCTTGAGGGATGGGAGCAGAAAATCTTTATTGAAAGACTCAATATGGTAGACTTCGTGTCATTATTAACATCATAGCAAAATTACATGGTACTGTGTCAGAACTTTACTTAGGAACCCTTCACAAAATTATGGGAATAAAAATAAGAGCAGTTCCTTCTCAAGAGAGCTAAAGATCTGGGACTTCATTAGCAGAAGACAAAAATGAAGATAGATCCAATAAAGTCTATATTTGACTACATAAATAGCCCTATACTCTGGGTATCCATCCCTGGATCACAGAGTACATAGGTTCAGATTTAGAATGGTTTATGTGGTGAAAAGCAGAATTCAAACCCAAACTTTCCCAGGTTTGCCCATTTCTCATGATACTTGCTACTACAAGTTACAATGCAACTTCAAGCTACATATAAATCATTTTGATGTATGTTCTGTTCGCTACTGATCAAAACTACACTGCTTATAGAAAACCATGTAATTTCTACTGATTCTGCCTCAGGCTTTTTAAATGTCTGTACCTAGTGCCATTGAAGAGAATAATCTTGAAATGGTGAAGAGATGGCAAGGATGACCTAATAAATCTTTTCCATTGCTAAACTCAGTAGCTAAGTACAAACATTCAAAAAGCTTGAGCCTGAATTGATTCAATCTTTTCAGGTTAGTCTAACCTGTATAGATTGAACCAATAGTTACAAAAGAAAAGACTTCTACACCGGGCATAGACATTACACTTTCACCGGTACAAGTGACCGGAAACAAGTCTATACCCATAAGAGAACAGAAGTTTGGCGCACATAGACTGCTTTAAAAATGGAGGAATCCCACTCCCTACCATCAGAGCGGTCAGCTCTTCCAGCTTCTAGCCTGGAGGAGGGAGTGTCTGGGCAACAAGCTTTGACTTTGTACTTAAGCTGCTGTACCCTTGGCTTACGCTGCTACTGGTACTCTGTCAGATTCTCTGGATACCCAACCTGGCTTGTCCACAAACCCTGAGTGTGGCCAGACCCCTCTGGCTCCCTGACCCAAATGGTTTGATCCCCTGGATACCAGACCTGGCTAGCCTCCTGACAGACTCATGCTCTGACAGACTCTCTAGATGTCTGACTCAGTTCCCAAAATTGATCTCTTGGCTTTTCTGTACTCAGATTCTGTACATTCCCTTGGATCTTGATGCTTCTTCTGATCCTGGGTGACCCCCAGACCTGCCCCCTGCCCAATGGCCCATTCAGGTGGTCCGCAGAAAAGTTGCGGAACAATCGAGAATATCTGTACTTGTAAGGTAAGACTACTGATACTAAATTATGAGTTGTGTACTTTGACTTGTAGGACAAAAAAAGTGTAAGTCGTCCACTGAGATCCTCAGCAATTTTCAAGTGTTCCACAAAAAAAAAGTTTGAGAACCACTGGCTTAGTTTCGCTTTTTGTGGAATAACAAGGGCCAGATTTTCAAGAGTCTAATATATGCTTCAAAATCTTATCATAAGCATCACAATAAGAACTTGTGTGTGCATGGGTAGATGTAGGATTTTGTAGGGGTAGTATATGGATGATGTGGTGCTTTATCGCTTATAAAGCAATGCTTTATCAAATGAAAAAGAAATAAACTTTTACTAATAAGCTAATGCCCTTTGGCTATATAACTCAGAGCAAAACAAATATGAATGGGATTTACATTAAATTGTAATACCATATATTATGTTAAAAAACACAACAAGGCAGGCAAAAATAATCAAAAGGTGTTGTTTCATTAGTCCTGCAGTCGGTAGAATTAAACAGACATCTCTTTTTCAGATTAATACAACCACAATCTAGCCTTCTTGAGCATCTTGACAGTGCACTCAGTGTTTCACTGGGTGTGTCTATACGTGTATTTACGTGTGCCTAAACTTAATGTGCCTTTGCTTAAGATGATTTAGGCGTGCATCTACAAATGGACATGCTAATGCACATTATGATGCATTAAATTTAGGTGAAAATAGCTACGTCACATTAGTGCACGTGCATATGCACTAATGCCCATTAAAGTGGTGGCTATCCATTGACGCACACCATGTTAATGCGCATTAGCACATCTACACGTTTGCTAATGTGACTTAGCTATTTGCGCATACATTTGATGTCTGCTTTATGCAGGTACCAAATTTAGGCTCAAATAGCCTAAAATTGCCATTTTAAATGTACATTAAGGGCACACACATGTAGATACGCATCCTTAATGCACCTGAAATTGGACTAATGCGCATTAAATGCACGTGTGTAGACTCACCCACTGACAGTTATTTCCACACCTCAGTTAATGTGTTTAGCTAGAGTTACAAGCAATCTGAAGGGCTGTGAAATAGGAGCTGCAGTACCAGGAGCAGCAAATAGGCAGGTGAATTGAAGAAGAAAGGCTATCTTGATTAAGGAAACATCAAAACTATTAAAAAAGAAGACAGAGTCATTAACACCTGTGGAAAAGTTCTGAAGGAATCAGATAGATTATAATGAGCTATGAAGTCAATTTACTCCACCACTCCTGCCTGAATAGGAATTCTGCTGCCACTTCTAGGCAGTTGGTTTTAAACTATGGGTGGACCAGGAATCAAATGGGAATGCAACCGTGCCACTGTACCTCCCCTCCCACCCCATGGATCCACCTCTAGCTATGTGCCAAACACTTTTAAAAAACTAGGCCTTTTTTAAATGCCTAAGTAGTACTAAACTTTGTTGGAAATCTGGCTACATCGTATTTCAGAAATACAGGGGACAGGAAAACTTAAGAGACTAGCATTAGTGGCTCTTACAGTTTAAAATCCTGCCCACTTAGTCGGGATAAAGTACAGATAGTCTGTCCTCACAAACTCAGCTCTGTATTATTTTACCTAAAGAGACTGCCTGCAGACATTTAAAAAAAAAAAAAAAAAAGCAGCCCTTTACTTTAAACTCGGCGTGCCCCCACACTGATCCCATCACATGTCTAGGAGAGTCAGCATCTTAGTTGGACCCAGCTCTGCAGTATCTGTATAGAACAAGCGCTTTAGCAGGGCTTTTTGGAACTTTTATGTAATAGCAGATTGAATCAGCTTGAGCTAAAAGTGCCCAAAAGCCACAATGAAGCAGCCGATCTACACAGATGCTGCAGAGCCACGTCAAAGTAACACACTTCTTCCAGTATTTTTTTTTAATGTCTGTAAGCAGCCAGAAATATCTGCTAGCTCTGGATACTATTAAAGATTTTTTTTTTCTTTTTGGGTAGAATACTACTAGCAGGCAACTACCTCTAAGATAACTAGGACATTAAGCAGAAGGGTGTGTACAGCAACCTATATACTGCACCTCCAAAACTGTTTTCAGCTTTTCTCTCTGGCCTCTATGCTGCCTAGATGTGCCCTCCTCATGTTGTTTTTGCACCTTCACTCTTCCATGGAGGTGCCCTCCTCCATGTTTTGCTTCAGCCTTGAAAATACTGTGCAGCTAACTTATGCCTAATTCCAGTCAGGATCCAGAAGCTAGATGCTCTTTAAGCTACCTTCCCTGATAGGCTTGATAATCTTTTCATGTTCTGAGAACACCTACTGTATACCTACAACCTTGAGTGCAGTATAAAATGAAGTGGCAGCCACTGCTTTCTTTTATACGATACCTTTGTGGTTAGTACACTCAGCCAAGTTATTGTTGGTGTCACTGGGCATATCCCTAGGTAACTCAGAGGGATGGAAGACCATGAGTGTCGATGAAGCCCCTCTGCTCTAGGCCCAGGCGAGCCAGGCCCCCCCCCCCCGAACCTTTGTAACCCTTTCTTTGAACTTTTGTAACCTCCTGTAATACTGGAAAACAGGATGAGTAGCAAGCAAGCTGAAACTCCCTAAAAACTGTTATCTGTGGAATGCAAGGGCACCGCTCAGAGAGAGAGAGAAGGGAGGAGG
>NW_017728948.1:23615223-23652350 GCF_001723895.1 Crocodylus porosus
GGCGAGTTTTTAATTGCTCACCAGTTTTACATAAAAACAGGCAAGCAACTTTCTGTGTGCCCATTTCAGTGTTAAGTGTTAACTGACCTGCTTTATGAAAAGTGGGTCAGTTGTGTCAGTATTCATTCCCTCACTGGCTATAGAAAAACTGTGAGCAGGAACTGGTGTCTTCACACATGGGTCACTGGTGGGTAGCATTCTGTTGCGCAGTGCCCTGAAAGGGACCCTGTGGGTGCCCATCATGAGCCTAGACGTCAGTACATGGCTCATTGATTAGGTACACTTGGCTGATATTTCTAGTGCCAAATCTTGCAAAAAACATTCCAGAACATTTGCCAACATGGCATCAGCATGTCTGGTGTCCATACTTTGTGTACCAAAAATAGGGTTCGATGTGGGGGAAGTGTTTATCTCAAGACTTATAAATTGAGGGCACAGCTCCCCTGGTACTCCTTATTGATCTGAGATGTCTGAGGCTGGGGAGAGAAGAGACCAGACCAGGGCCCATAGAACCACTTAGTCCTACACAGAAACCAAGAGCCTGGTGCAAGTGCTGGGGGAAGCCTTTAGTATTGTGCCAGTTTATCAACAGCCTGCGAAAGAATGGGCACATTTACCTTGATGTGTCCAGGAGACTTGCCTAGGGGCACAAGATGGTGGCCTCGTGCTGGGTCACTGCCAAGATTCTGCAGGCAGCTTTCTGCCATGATGTTACAAGAGCACAGCAGAAGGGCACCCCAGTGTGTGACATATTGTATTACAAGTGCCTCCATCCACTAATGGAGGTACTCAGCTGGTCTGAACAGACACAGACAGAGATCTCCATGGCATCCTCTGCTGCAGAGACCTCACCGACCATGGCTGAGACTTGAGCTGACTCAAGCGACAAAGATAGCAGCAGGGTACCAGTCATGGCTGCTATCCTGTGGATTCTTCAGAGAAGGAAAGACCTGTAACCTTGACCTCCACACATGGTATGTGAAGTCCTCTAGGGACCCTTTAAGTCACCTGTCACGTAAACTGACACTGGTGGGTGATTAGGCTGGGCTATTAGGTAAAGGGGGTGGGGGAGAATTGGGTTGGCATAAGGCACATTTTTAAAGACCCCGTGAGTTAGTTGGTAATGCAGGGAGATGCAGGGCAATGCACAGCAGATGCCGTGATGGACAATGGTTTGTAGCCACCCAGGGCCTGCAACCACCCATGGTCAAGCAACTCCTTCTCAGTCATTTTTGCTCGAACACTACTTACCCTCTCGCAAGATTCACTGAGCGCGGAGGTCTCAAAGAAGACTCTAGTTCCAGCATTTCTTTATTTTTATCTCCTTTTGGTACACCACCACTGAGCAGATGCAGGCCAGATAGGCATGCTGTCAATGATGCCCAGAGAGAAAGGATCATCAATGCCATCAATACCTGTGCTGTATGGCTCATACCTGTCTGTCCTCTGCTGCGGAGACCTTGCCTACCATGGCTGAGACTCGAGCTGACTCAAGCGACAAAGCAGCAGGGTACCAGTCATGGCACCTGTGGATTCCTCAGAGGAGGTCAGACAGGTACCAGCATCTGCATTTTGGAGGTATTCCCACACAAGTAGGAGAGAATAGGAGTCAAGCTTGGAAACCAGGAGGTATTCCTGTACAAGGGGGGAAGAACAGGAGTCAAGTTCAGAAATTTAGAATTCTTATTGCTTAGCTGTTATAAAAGTTTTTGATCTTTACTTATTGCTTGTTGTTACAGAAGTTGTTGATTATTGCTTATTGCTTGTTATAAAATTTGTTGATTATTTCTCATTGCCTATTGTTACCTGGTAATGCTGTATTGGGGTGAATTACTAAATTATGGAAATCATGCTTAATATAACAATTGCATTTAATTATGTAAATAAAGGTTTCTATGTGCTTGACTTCTTGTTCCATGTGTACAGGGCAAGGGAATTGATGCACATGCATTTGTTTTAGTGTGGGCATTTAGCAGATCCTCAAGCCAGGCTGCCTGGCTTTGTTCTCCTCACAGCCAAATCAACAGCAGTTGACAAAGGGACCCATAGAGTGGCTGGTAATCCTGGTAAAACAGGGCCAGGGGGTGCTGTAGACAGGGATTGGCAGAGAGACCGCCTTGATAGGTGCCCAACACCCAGTTATGCCTAACAACTCTAGCCTTCCTGGAGCTGGGGACTCCTGGGACTGTGTGGCCACCATTTGCTTTGAACAGCAAATGAAACCACTCAAGCAGTTATTAATTCCTACCAAAAACTAGGGGCAGATTATAGGCCGATGGTACTGCTGGGCAGCCAGGGGAAACATGGCCCAGGCACACACCCCAGCTGCAGGCATATGGGGTGGAGGTGGAGGGGTGGAGGTGGTAGCTTGGTGTGGCTCTTAGGACCTGGCAGGTGCCCTTTCCTGTGACCGGCAAATAAAGGTGCACTTAGGGGCCAATGGTAGGAAT
This sequence comes from Crocodylus porosus, assembly GCF_001723895.1. Lineage (NCBI taxonomy): Eukaryota > Metazoa > Chordata > Crocodylia > Crocodylidae > Crocodylus > Crocodylus porosus. The sequence goes on from NW_017728948.1 coordinate 23,617,674, forward strand.
CCAAGTGGTTATCAATTCCGACCAAGAACTAGGGGTGGATTATGGGCTGATGGTGCCATCTGTAATCAGGGTCCCCCTTGGGGAGCCAGAGGCAGCATGGCATAGGCAGGAATCCTGGATGCAGCCATCTATGGCATCTACAGGGGTCCCTGCAGGTGGCAGCAGCTTTCTAAGGATGTCTGCTGCCAGGAGGCACCATGAGCAGCCCTGCTCCTGCGCCCTGCCATTTGTAGTCAAACACCCCCCTACCCTCAGTCCATAAGACAGCCATCTTTCATTACTGCAATGTGCCTGAAGCAAGCCAGGATATGTTTGGCTTATCCCCCACAACCCCAAAACCTGGTATGTACAGTCCTCCCCATGACATCAGGCAGACATGAATGAAAATTCCTTTTCATTTGACCAAAGCAGTTACCTTATTGACAATAACGTAAGCAGACCCAAAATAATGCAGGATGCCCACTCTCTAATTTCCTACAGAAGCAGCAGAATTAGCACTAAGAACCCCTCACCAGCAGCATTAGATGAACAGCAGCAGCATTACCTGAACACCGGAAGCATTAACCTGAACCCATGCATCATATGTTCTTCTTTCCCAGCCATGCATCCTCTGTCTGACCCTCCCCTTCTTCCCTAAAACATAGTGGCACTCTCCTGGCCCTGTCTGCTGGAGTCGGGGTGGTCCTCACTCACACACAATGTGGGTATTCCTGAGGTTGTTGCTGGGGAGGGGGAAGGGCCAGTGGTCTCACTGAAGGTCACCTCCTGGATAGAAGCAAACTTACTGGTTCTCACATGCTTGGTCCCAGGTGGGAGCCACTTACAATTTGAGGTATTGGTCATGTGCCTAACAATCTCCATTATAAACATTTTTTTGTGAGTGGTAGGTGTCTTCAAGACTGACATGGCATCATGAGGCCCGCTCATGGAATTGTTTTATGCTGCCTATGATATCTTTTCAGAATTCACTTTGCTGGCCATGCTTTCTCTAAGTACCTCCCTGGTTTTGTCCCACCAGTCATCCATCGTATTCCCTCACAATTCCACAGCTGCCACCAAAGCCTCCAGCCCACTCTCACTGGAGCGTCACTGTCTTCAGTGGAATTCATGCATTCAGTCAACTCCAAGGTGAGCTGGTTCCGTGGTTTGGGTGCACATCCCCGGCTTACATCAGGTGCGGTAGCTGGTAACAGGAATGGGAAAACAAAGAGTTTGAAGTCAAAGATCTCATCCCCACTCACTAAATGAAGTAAAGGTTAATGCCCACCTAAGCAACTTGCAGAACACTTGCAGAAAACCCACAGCATGTCATAGATTTCATAGACATTAGGGCTGGAAGGGGCCTTGAAGATCATCAAGTCCAGTCCCCTGCCCCAAGAGCAGGAAGTCAGCTAGGGTCAAAGGATCCCAGCAAGATAAGCATCCAAACATTTCTTGAAAGAGTCCAGAGTAGGTGGCTGCACCACTTCAGGAGGAAATCTATTCCAAGCCTTGGGGGCCCAGACAGTAAATAACTTTTTCCTTATGTCCAGCTTAAAACGATCTTGGAGGAGTTTATGACCGTTGACCCTTGTTATCCCTTGGGGTGCTCTGGTGAACAGATGTTCTCCCAGATCTTGATGTACACCCCTTATGTACTTATAGGCCAGGTCACCCCTGAGCCTGCACTTTTCCAGGCTGAAGAATCCCATGGCTCTCAGCCTCTCTTCATAAGGCCTATTCTCTTGCGCTGATCATGCACGTGGCTCTCCTCTGAACTCTCTCAAGCTTCTCAACATCCTTCTTGAATTGTGGAGCCCAGAATTGCATGTTGTACTCCAGCTGCAGCCTCACCAAGGCCGAGTACAGCGGGAGGATGACATCCTAAGATTTACTTGAGAAGCATCTATGGATGCTAGCCAGAGTTTTGTTTGTTTTACCAGTTGTGACATTGCATTGGTGACTTGTGGTCAATCATGACCCCGAAGTCTCTTTCAGCCATGGTGCTAGTGAGCGTAGCACTTCCAAGCCTATAAGCATGCTGTGGGTTTTTATTCCCCCGAGGTGGAGTACCTTGTATTTTTCAGTATTGAAAGTCATCAGGTTTATATCCGCCCACTTACTAAGCATATCCAAGTCAGCCTTGATCACTAACCTATCCTCAGGTGTGGACACTATGCCCCAAAGTTTAGTGTCATCAGCGAACTTGGCCAGTGCACTTCTAACACCAATGCCCACATCATTGATAAAGATGTTAAAGAGAACCGGTCCAAGGACAGAGCCTTGGGGGACACCACTGGTCACAGAGCACCATAATGATTCGCTTCCATTGACTACTACTCTCTGGGTCTGACCTCAGAGCCAATTTCCCAGCCATCAGACTGTGGTGTAGCCGAGGCCACAGCTGGCCAATTTTTCCATGGGGAGATCATAGGGTACCAAATCAAATGCTTTTTTAAAGTCCATATATATGATGTCAATCTCTTCTCCTTTGTCCTAGTGATATGTCACCCGGTCATAGAAGGAGATGAGATTGGTCAAGCAAGACCTACCCACGACAAACCCATGCTGGCTGTCTCTCAGGATGTTGCCATCAGCCAGCTTATCAAGAAAGGTCTCTTTGATAATTTTTTCCAAAATCTTACCAGGGATTAAGGTTAAGCTGATTGGCCTGTAATTCCTGGGATCTACTTTCCGCCCTTTCTTGAAGATGGGTACTACATTGGCCTTCTTCCAGTCTTCAGGTACTTCACCTGAGCGCCATGAGTTTTCAAATATTTTTGCCAATGGTTGGGCTATGACACCTGCCAGCTCCTTGAGTACTCTAGGTAATTTGTCAGGACCAGATGACTTGAAGGTGTCCAGCCTCTCAAGATGTTCCTTTACAAGATCTACACCAATGCTGGGTATAAATACACCCTCACCCTGGTCAACCCACATCATGCTAAGCAGGACGGTCCCTTTGGGCTCATGAAAGGCTGACACGAAGTACCCATTAAGCTTTTTCCTGGGTATTGGTTATCCACTGACATGCAAAACATTGAGTGCTTGCTAGTCCCACAAATTGATATAATGCCCCTTCCCCAAAACTTACAAGTCCCTAGGTATGGATCCTCTGGCATCTCTGGCACTAAAACCTATCTTTGAGTCTCTGGAACTTCTCCCATGTCACATGAGTCTGTGGGGGGGAAGGGGGGAAACAGTACCAGAGCTGCATCTAATGTGTTCTCCTCCTCCTCCTCCATGTTCTGCAGCCAAGTCAGGGGAGGTTATTCCATGGTCAGGATAACTGAATCTGGGGTGTCCCTATCCCCAAGGTCCTGTGAGGAGTCACTCCATGCCTCTGACATGTTTCCTGGAGGAGAGGCAGGACAATCTGTGGACTCTTGGCTAGGTGTGGACTCTGGAAAACCTGTTGTCCCAAACAAATGTAGACAAGTCTTATCTGCATCCTTGGTGAGAATGACAGACAGCTGGTCATAGAATTGTACATCCTGACCCAGAAAGAGAGTTCTCATCCTTGGCCCAATGAAAAGCACATTTCAGGGCCTTGATCTTGCTGTGACACTGTGTCTAGTCCTGGTTGTGCCTGCACGCCTTCATTTCTTTGGCAATGGCACTATAGACTGGCTTATTTTGTCTATTTTCCAGATGCTCAATGATCTTTCCTTCTAACCAAATCTTTAAGTTATTCCTGGGTCCAATTGGGGCCCCAGTTTATAGATGTATCTGGCTTTGGCTCCGAACCCTGCAGACTTGACTTGTTCTTCAGTATCACCATTGAGTATTTATTTGTGGCCAAAATTAGTCACGAGAGGTCTCACTTTGTTGCGCACAGTTGTGCGATGCTTGCTGACAAAGGGTAAGGACAGTTATATAGACATGTGTTTAAAGAGCCTTTTCTGAAATTCCATGTACGCATACCTATGAAGGTGTGACCTGTGTCTCCGTACTGGCAGTCAGGGGAGTGTGCTCAAGTGGCCTTCCCCAACAAAACACCTGTGATATCCATAACCTGCCCTAAATTGACCCCTACTGTCCAGAAGAATAGATTCATAGATCATAATGGCTCTCAGCCAATCACACCCAGAAGTCTTTGCATGGCAGCTTGTCCTTCACACGCACACACCCCTTCCCACAATGTCCCACCTATCAATCATGCAACTGTTCTGTGGGTCTATTTTATCTGATGTGGAGTGGGGGGAATTGGGGTTTGTCCATTGAGTGTTTAGCTCAGCACCCCCCTTGATGGATTTCAGGGGGTATCACCAAGAACAATAAAAGCCCAAGTTTTGGGAGGAGGTCCTGTTAGAGGACACTGGTGTGTTTAGGAACTTAAATGGAACAGGGATGTTAATGCTGCTGTATTTCAAAATGGGGTTGTAACAGGAGTGCCATTTTCGGAGCCTCTCCAGACATGTGGCTCCGCCCTCCTGCAATGGGCCGATCGCTCGCTTACTCTCGCTGATCACCCACCTGCCATGCCTTGATCTGACTTATAATTGATGGATGATTGGAATTAGCGGGAAGCTGCCCATTTTTGTGCGCCCCGATGGCAGGGGGTGCTGTCTGCGGCTCCTCTTCCTCCCCTGCACCGCAGCCCAAGCCTCGCAGATGGTGCTGGTGTGCTTTATCTTGGGCCATGTTACTATGTCACAGCCCCTTTGTTTGCCTCCAGGGCTCCTCGCCACCCCTTCTCACTCTTGGGGCTCCTCATCGCCCCTTCTCACTCTTGGGGCCCCTCACTGCCCCCTAACTCTGAGCTCCTCACTGCCCCCCAATGCCGGGGCTCCTCACAGACCCTAACTCCAGGGCTGCTCACTTCCCCCTAGCTCTGGGGCTCCTCACTGCCCCCTAGTCAGGGCTCTTCACTGTCCCCTTGCTCCGGGGCTGGGCCACTGCGCCCCCAAACAAAGCTGCGCCCTCTCTGGCACCACTCGCTGTGCCCACTGGGCACCAGGAGCCCCCAGATTATTGGGGAGCTCCCGTGAGGCCTCCTCGCACCCCTACAGCCTCACCCAGTCGTCTGGTGAAACAAAACACAAAGCCTCCGGGCTACAACATAAAAACTAGACCATTCTGGTCAAAATAGAAATCTCTCCTTACCGAAGAGAGAGAGAGCTCATCAACCCCCAGCAGGGACCAGGGGGTGTTCCCACCACCAGAGTTCTCCCCTTGCTCAGGCTGAGTTCCTCCTCCCTCGGCTGCTGGGGAGGAACTGCCCTCCTGGCATTCTGCTTGGGCTTAAGAAGGGCTAAGCTCTGCCCCTTCCTGGCTCTAGGCTTCCCTGGTTGTTAGGGCAACCAGCACCTGAGCAGTCCTGGTGACTGGCAGCTGTGCTTCCCCTTTCCTGCCACCAGGGGTCTCTCCCAAGCCATTTCTGCGCTCAGTTGCAGAGCACCTAAGAGCCCTGAGACAGGGGTGTAGGGCGATTTCGGACCATGTGAGTGCAAAACTATTTGATAGTTCTGGTGCCTCTATGCCTGGCATAGGTGTTGATATAGGTAGCTAGTTATTAAAAAATAGTGCTGGCACCACAAACCCACATTTCTTCCCTGGCATATTCCGCGGTGGGTATATTGATGGGTGAAACTTCTTGGTGGGCCTAATCATTGGTCTGGTAAACACCATTATCTGCTCCCCTGGGTGTATGATGATTTTCTAGGGTCATCCTACAACCCAAGTTCTTTGAGGATGTGCAGGACATGCCCTGCTCCATGCGTCTCTCTCTGCAAGACAAATGCTCTGCTGAGGCAACACCCAACCCAAGGCCTCATGAGCGGTGTATGAATTGAAGTGTAAATAGTATGGCTGTTATATTGCTAATAGATTTTATTCAAAAGCCCTACCTATTCAACCCCTATCGCCCCCCTTAGTGCACTTTGGTGGTGCTGTGAGCAAACAGCTACCTATAAGCAGCTTCTATGAACCCTGGTGGACTGAGAGAGTAGAACCAAATGCTGTTGGATGCCCTGCAGATGTCCAACCACAGAATGGAGGCAATCAATAATGCAGAGATCCTGCTACTGACCACAGTGCTAGGTATGATGAACCTTCTACAAAGTTGCAAAGATACACCAGAACCTAATCACGCCAAACTATACCAGGTAATTGCCTGTGCTGTAGAGTGGCAGAATTGAGAGGCAGCCATGGAAACTGCAGCTGAGTGACAGGGCTCTGTGGATCAATCTGAAGAGCAACGATCGCAGGGTCTGGACCCATGTAAGCAGCTGACTTGTGGGAATGAATTGTACTGTTGACCTGGGACGAACAACAGCGGCTGAAGATGTTCTGCATGAGCAGGGAGACATTTCAGCACATAGTCTCGATGCTGGGCTGCAGATTGTGAGGCAGCAGACTGTCATGTATCAGCCCATTGTACTGGACAAGAGGGCAGCCATGGCTATCATGAAACTGGCCACCCCCACCAGCCTCCACTACATTGGGAACCAGTTTGGCCTAGCTCCTCATACAGCCGGGGTGGCAATACATGAGGTATGCAGCTGCTGCAGAATGTTGCAGCAAACAACATTATTTGCCTCCATAACCCCATGGAAATTGCTGAAGGCTTCAAGGCCATGGTGTTATCCCCATTGCAGGCAATCTGATCATTCACAAACAGGAAGGGATTTGCTTCAGTGATCCTCCAAGCCATAGTGGATCACCAGGACTGTTTCACTAACATTTATACAGTCTGGGCAGGCAGCGCACATGATATGTGCACAAGTCTTTACAAACTTGCCACTGCTTCATATGTTGAAGAAAGGACACTACTGTATGGATCTGGGGTGCCTAATGCAGTGATCTGGGGTGTTGCTGTACCCCACTTATCATAGCAGACATGGATTAACCCCTCTGGCCCTGGGTCATGAAGCCATATGGAGGACACATTAGTAACACACAGAAAATGGCATTCAACTATCATCTCAGCAAATGCAGGATGACTGTTGAATGCACCTTTGGCCACCTGAAATCATAGTGGAAGTCACTGAACTATAGGCTCGAGGTGCAGCCTGAAAGCATAATGACTTTCATTGTGGCAGCCTGCATGCTCCACAATATTTGCAAGACCAGGGAGGAGGTATTCAGTGAGTTTTGGGTTGAGGAATCACAGGAGGCAGTGGGCAAACAGAGACATGGGTGGGTAGTGCATAGCGCCCCCCACCATCAGCTTGCAGATGCTGGTTGGGCAGCTATTGTGTAGAATTGCCTGGCTGCATATATTATGGCTCCTACAGAAAGAGGCTGTTCTATCTAGGCCCATGGATATGTTACTGTTACCATGGAGTGTTTCTATGAATAAAAATAAAATTTTCATTGCAACACAACACTTCTTTCTGTCTCATAAGTACATTGTCTGTGGTGGCAGGGATGAGGCTGAGGTGACAGTGGAAGAGGTGGGGGAGGGGCAGTCATGGGTCTCCCTGTGGGCAGCTGCAGCTTCCCATGCTTACTTGAACTCTGAACGGCTGCCGCTGTGACTAAGGCAGGACTAAGGAATGAAACTGTTCCTGGCCACCTGTGTAAAGCAGGCAGGCAGTTTTATGTTCCTTGCATGAAGCAGGGTCAGATTATGGGGTGATGATGCCCCTGGCAATCAAGGCACTCCTTGAGAAGCCAGGGGTAACACAGTTCAGATGGGCACCCTGGCCAGGACCATGCTTGATGTGGGGTGGGGTGTCCATGTAGGCAGCAGCCACTTTCTAGGGCTGCCTGCGTTTGCTTTTTACCAGGAAATGCAACCACTCCTGGACATCTACATAAAATGGCCAGGTAGTTTTATATTCCTTGCATGAAACAGGGGTGGATAATGGGGCAACGGTGACCCTGACAATCAAGGAACCATGGGCAACATGATACCCTGGCCACGACCATCTCGGGCGGGCAGTGGGCATCTCCTCCTCTCCAGCCAGCCTGGGCCAAGGCCTCGGGGCAGGCTTGGGGCTCCCTGTGGGCAGCTGTGGTTTCGGTGGTATGCATTCCGGGAATTAGGGGTCTAGCGGTTTGCTGGTGCCCCCTGCTGTAATTGTGTACCAAAGAGATCAGCAGGGTGGATTGTTATGTTATGCCCCCTGCTGTAATTTACTGTGAATAGGGCACTGAGCTTTATTTCATTTAAAAGCTGTCACCTGTACACAGTGACGGAACATATTAAAACACACCATACCAATTTTAATAAACCTGATTAGTTTAGTCAAGATTAAAACCCGTGAACAGGTACCTTATGAATTCAATTCCTTCCTTTGCCTGAAGGAATTCAAAACCCACTGCTCCCACTTCCCTGGAGAGTGACCAAACCAGGGGGTATTCTTGGGGAGACAGTGGGGAGAGAAGCACTCTCCACCCCTTCTGTTGAACCTTTCTTTCTATGTGAAAAAGAGTTCAAAATGTAATAAGCTGGAGAGTGAAAGGAAGAAGGAGCATGACCCTGTAGTCTACGAAGAAAGTACTTCGTTGGAAGGGGGGAATCACGGCTTCTGGTCCATGCTCCAAGGTCTGTGTATTCATTTCACCCTTGGCTATTTTATGCAAAATACATGAAAACTCTGTGGAAAAAAAATGGCCAATGCTCCCAGACTATGGAAGTATGAAGGCACCTTCCCAGAGCTGAAAGTAAGGCTTTAGAAAACAGAGGAACTGAAAATACACCCGATCCTCATTATTTTATGTTCCCTAGATCAATGCAGCATCCCATTAGCACTCTTCTTTCTGCTAATATATGGGCGCTTTCCACTCAGGATGCTGGCTGTTTCCGGTACATTTTGAGTAGTGGTCTACTTAAATCATAGGCAGATTTACCAATTTTTGTGGGTTGATTGCAGCATAAGAAACAAATTCTGTGGACATTTTGGGGATGTGCTCTGGCAACCCCACCCCTCGGCACTGATTGACAGAGAGGCCCCAGGGTGGGAGGAGGAAGGAGGGGCTGGCCCCTCCTGACTTCTGGCTGCCCTTTGTACAGCCCTGCTCCTTGGCATTGATTGCCACTGGCAGTGTCTCCACCACCACTGTCTCCACCACTAAGGGAGAGGAGGGATGAGGGAGCAGTGACCATCTTTTCTGCTGCCCTTCATGTCACTCCCCGCCAGCTGACACCTTCCCTTCCTGGGAAGACTGCAAGGCTGGGCCACAGCAGCAGTGAGGACTCTTGGCTCCCACTGGGGATCCAGCATTCGATTTTTATTAAGTTTCTTTTTTTTTTTTGGTTGATTTCATGGACGAGCACAGATTTCAGTTTCTACAAAATCCGCGAAACCACAATTTAAATAGATCCCTAATTATGACCCTCTCCCCATGCACTGTACATACACTGTACATGGAGCCTAGATACTTCACTCAGTATTCTGGATTCCACTCCAGGGCACAGGCATTAAAAGCAGCACCATGGCACTTAAGCCTCTTTTTGCTGCAGCCTCCAGTGTTTTGTAGCTGAAGTCTCAGTAGGAAAGGCTGCAGGTGAGACTTAAAATACAATTAAACTGTCATTATTAAAACAGAGTCAAGATTTGTAATGGAAAAGAGAGTCCATGTTTATAAGTACTGGTTTTTCTTTTTTTAAAAAAAACCCAAACAAACCTTTTTCTTCACAACATGAGAATTCCAGATGAGCACTGTCTTAGCTGATCCTGACAGGTTATGAGCATAGCCAAGAAAAGCTGAGTCTCACACTGTGCATTCATCCAGTGGTGGGCTTTGACAGGTGATAGGGCAGTGCTCTGAGCTTTGTCACCAAAGAATGGACACTAAAGGTGGTGTTACAGGTTAGCTTTAAACTAGGGGTAGGCAACCAACCATGGGTGCCAGAGCTTGGCATGTGAAGGCATTTTGCTTGGCATATGCACCTCAGAGTGGACAGCGGGGAAGGGGCTGAGGCTGCACTTCTTTCTGCCCTCATAATTCCAGCTGCCACTGCCAGTGTCTCCACCATCACTGCCTCCACCACCGCCACCACTGCCGCCAGACCTGGCCCCATTGCCCAGGCACCCCAGCCCATTCACCCCATACCCACAACCAGGGACACTGGACAGAGAGAGCAGGCAGATGAGATCTCCATGGAGACTGCTGGCCCATGACCCCCATGGACAGGGCACACTTGGCCAGGCAGATGGGATGGGGCCACAGGTAGGTAGGGAGCAGCATCCCAGGAGTGAGATGGGTGGGTGAGGCCAGGGCCAGGGCTGGGATCTCAGGGCAGTTACAGTGCAGGGCTTGGGGCCCAAGACAGAGCCACAATCAGCTCCCCACACATCCCTCTAGGGGCTGGCCACTGCCCATAGAGCTGGTGCCATTGTAGGGACGTGCAGGGAGCTGACTGTGGCTCTGCCCCAGGCCTTGTGCTGTCTCTGCCCTGAGATCCCAGTCCTGCCCATCCATCCCACTCCCAAACACTGCTCCCTGCCTGCCCACAGCCTCATCCCATCTGCCCAACTGAGCATACCCTGCCCATGGAGGTCACAGACAAGTCTCCATGAAGACCCCATTCACCCACCCCCTGCATCTAGTGCCCTGGTAATGGGTGCAGGGTGGATGGGCCCAGGGCCAGATAGACCTCTCCCTCCTCACTGTGCTAGGTGGTGGAAACAGACATGACAGGGACCAAAGGCCAGGTCAGCACCTTCTTGCCTGACCCTCAAACGCTCACCAGAGCTCCTTAAGTGGCCCTCCAACCTAAATAATTGCCCACCCCTGTTCTAGGGCACCTTTAACCAGCACTAAATCAGCCAGATAAAAAGCATTCTCCTTGCTGAGGCTCCCTGCTTCCTTCACTTTCCTCTTCTCCGCTTCCAAGCTACAATGCCATCCCCACCCCCTACTCCAGAGTCCTGGCTCTTGTCCACGCCTCCACTCACCAGCCCTCTAATGGCAAGTCATTAGTTGTGTGCAGGTCTGAGAAGGCATTAAGCTTTAATCTGTGACTTCTCTGAAACTGTTCTAACATTAACAACCTAACATTCCACATCACGTAAAGGTAACCTGTACCAGCACCCTAACACGGTATAACTGTGCTCAAAGGACAGATGAACCACTGCAGCTTTATTGCCTGCCCGTCCTATCTACACTAAACTGAAATGGCAGTAGTGCTTATCAGCCTTGCTCAGTTCTAATGTAACTGTAGCAGAACCTAGAATACTTGCAAAGCATTTGGATCATTTGTACTTGTTAGCACAAGGTCTGTAACAAATGCCTGAAGTCCTGAGGGAATTATTCTGCAAGATCTTGAGTGCTCTCAGCAACTACTGACTTCAAAGCAACATAGGTAGGTCACAAAAAATGAATGTAATTTTCCATTATTGTCAGATATGCTTGTGTACAACAGTAGGAGCAGCTGTCATTGAAAATCAGGCAATTCTGCTGTTGACCTATAGGTACTCAAATCCACTAAGGCAATTATACCTAGAGAGAAACCACGCTAGCAATGATCAAATGCATAACATCACCCAAAGAGAATCAGAGTTTAGACTCCTGTAATTTCCATCAACTGTGCATTTAAAATCTCTGTTGGTTCTTATAGTAGCTACATTCCAGTAATATCAGTTACCATTTAACATGCAGAATTGCTCCACAGAATAACACAACAAACATATAGTCCTTTGTGAAGAACTGAAACTACTGAAATTATGGACAGATCTTTGCAAAGAGAGCTGGTGTACTCAAGTCTAGTGGTCTAAAAGCAGTGGCCAATGTTAAATTTCTGTGAGTGAAAACTTTGCATATGCTCCTTTTTAAATTCTCCAAGTAGAAAGTTTAGAGCTTGCTGAGGTCTCCAGCCAAGAGCTAACTCTGTTCTCATTAGAAAGTCCTCAGGACACTGCCAGAGGCACCTTGAAGGACTGGATTGCATCTGAGCATTTGCTTAGAATTATCCTTTATAACCTTTTCTGAAAATATCCATCCTATTTTTTTAAAGCAGCTTTATTTACTTTTTTATAGCCCCTGAATGTGATTACAGTCTTGGGGCACTCCCACAATAATACAGATCAGTTCTTAATCGGTATTGGTTGGGTGTACATTGTTTGTGCATTGTGACATTGTGGACTTTACAGTGCCAGCAGCAGACTCTGCAGGCGTGCCTTTCTTCAGCTGCCAAAAGGAACTGTAAGCAGTTTGTCAGTTCTTTTAGCGGCTCGTTTTGTTCTTTGTTTGACAACAACCAATATGAAAGTCACTTTTAATATTGTTAACAAAAGAATACCAGCAAAGAAATCCTCTCTCTTCTGGCAGAGGTAGTAAGCAACAGGAGAACACGATGAGTTTCCATGCTCACTTTGGTTAATGCAAACTGTAAACAGAGCACAAAAGGTCAATGGAAAATAATAAAATATCCATCAGGAAAGATGGATGGAAGTGGTAAGGATCTAGAATAGGTAAGTCAGTGCTGATTAATATAACAACTTAGTCTACAACACTTTGCAAATATATAGATAATAAATCCCTTTCCTGAGGATTTTGCAGTCTAAGAACAAGACAATGATAATAGGTCATGGTCAGATTCACTACTTAACAATAATTTTATGCCAGTCTTAGTGGAGTCGTACTGATGTAATACTGGTGCAACAGCACAGAATGATGCCCAAGTTCTTTATACCTGAAGGAAACTTATGCTGAGCCTGCGTACAATGTTATGAATTCTCATCCTTCCCATTACCCAGCATAGTTACAAACTCACACAGTTAAAATTCCTTCTTAAAAAGTCTTCCTTCTCTTAAATAAGGTGAAAAGGTTAATTCCCAAGGGACTAATCCTGAAAGATGCCAAGCACACTCAGCTCCCACCGACTTCAAAGCTAAATATTTGGTTCACATGAAAGCCTCTTTAATTCCCCATTACTGTAAGGTATACTTGTATACAACAGTGGGAGCAGTTGTCATTATAAATCAGACAATTTATCAGGAGAGCTATTCTCTCAGGCAGAGCAGATTCTAACGCACCACGACATACTTTATTTGTAAGCCTCAATTCCACAGGAATTTTATTCAGGCAGACACCTCAAGGCATGCATGTTTTCAAAGTGTTTAGGCAGGAAGCGAAATTCAAATTAGATACAGTCACGATGCAAATGCATTATTATTTAGCTCAAAACGACTGAGACTGACGGGTTGTAAATCCTGCCATAAAGAGATCCTTCAATTACATTCTGTTCAGTGAATCAGAGAAGAGGAACTCTTTCCCTGGCTTTTTCATGCAGAACAAATTTGACTCCCAAACAAATATCAATCAGCATAAAACTTCTGTGCTAGATATTTTCGCCTCTAGATAACCTAAAACCAAGGCTTTTTTTAAATATGACCTTGTCTTTTCTAAAGATAACACCAGACCAAACCCTTGCATCTCCTTGAGGAGACTGAAAACTGAATTTTATTCTAAACTTTGATAATAGCCCTCATCTTTTCAAAAGGAAGCAAATCTCCAGAATGTAGGATGCTTGAAATCTGGATCCAGATCTAGATCTGAATTTTGCAGATCAGGCCATTTTTCTTCCTCAACTCCTTCCTCCCTGACTATTTACATCTAAGCCATGTTTAAATCTTATCACTTCTTTTTCTCTAACATTCCTAAGTGCTGACTTTTTCTTGCTCTTCAGGCCTTTGTGGGCGTGTCCCCATGGACACACACGTGCAGGGGCACACGTTTCCTGCAAGATATTTAGTACTGGCACACATTTGTGCTGCTGCTATTTGTCCCCAGGCACACCTCTGCATGTGGGCTCCAAAGTGACCTGGGTTAGGTACGGGTGGCTGGGGCCAGCACCCAGCAGTCTTACCTGGAGGCCTGGAGGGCAGCAGCAGTGCCAAGCCAGCTGCTTGGAGCATGGCTCTGGCTGGCCAGGCTCTCTTTCAGGTGGTGCACATAGCTACCATGTTCACAGCACTGCTTTTTTCAGCAATTTTTTTTTTACATTGGGATCTGCCGGTGTCAAAAAACACTGCTACACTGCAAATTAGCAGTGCGGTGAATGAGTGCACATGAACCACATGCAGTTTGTGGCACCTCAAGCTGATCTGAGGTGCCACAAACTGCACGTGCACACTTGTCGGGACACTCCCTATAAGTCTCAGCCCAGCCCACATCAGCTTTCTGATTGACTGATCTGTCCTTCCCAACACCCCTATCAACTTCTGGTTCTTGTAGCCTAAGATCAGGTGTAGTACTGCACTGGTCTGTCGCACCAGCTGAAATCACTTTAGACTGGCATTGCATAGTAGAGAGTGCAGACCTCTCCAGTGCACCTGTGACAGGACAGTTTATGACAGCCTACCAGAGCTTGCCAATGGGAGGATATCAGCACCATGCCTACTTTATGGAAATGGGGGACCTCTCACTAGCTTGCTCCTTTGGCCTTTTAGCTAAGTGCAAGCATGACGCAGGCGCATCCAAACCCCAAGACCTCTGGGCTTGAGCTTGCACTAGGATGCCCACCATGGATTTCAGAGTATCTGAAGCCCCAGGCTGAAGAGTCTGGGACAGAGGATACTTGTCAGTAGTGGCACCATATGGACTTGAACAACGGAGTTCTTTTCAGTCAATAGGATTTGGAATTGATTTGGATAATTTTACCTGGAACACAAAATTTATTTAAAAAAATAAAATAAACTTCCCATTCTTCCTCCAAGTCCATTCAACAATGATGTGAGAGCCATTACCCACCATACTGATGGAATTAACCCCACCTCACATATGCATCACTTTGAATCCCTCCATTAGCTGCCCCTTTCCTACAGCATAAAATTCAGGCTTCAAAACCCTTCAAAACTCAGGCCTTCCATACTCAAGTGCTTTTATCTCATTGTCCTGTAGCTCTCCACTTTCCACTCTGTTAATCATGCCAGTCTTCAGCAGGGTAACTAAGGGTGGGTGATTGGCCACGGGTCTTGGGTGACCTTTCTCTTCATTCTTCAGAATGACTTCACTCTTCAGCGTGACCTTTCTCTTCATTGTTCTTAATACACACACTACTTTATGGTGCTTCGGGTGAGAAGGATGGGATTCTCAGGAATTATGAAGGAAAGAGAAGTAGTTAGCCATGTCTGTAAGGTGCATGTCTACTCTGCCTTTTGCCTATTTATGTAGTGTTTAGGATGGTGGGAAGGTTTAAAACTTGACACTTCCTGGATTATACTCCCAGTCTTTAGGCTTTGCATATCATGCTACCTTCTTCCCATAGTACACTGTACTGTGGTAATTCTAATACTTTGTATGATGCCAGGGGCAACACTGTCTACTCAGTTACATTCATTCATCCAGGCCATACCTCACAACTGGCTTACTCCCTAAAACAAACTAAACCAAAGCCTTAGGTTCCAAAAACTCCTTCCCTTCAACAAAAATGTTGAGATCTTTATCAAAATCTGACTCTGCAACTTTCAGTTTAAGAATGCAGTTTATAACAATTCACTGATTTCACCAATATTTCTAGTGTGTATGAAAATGCACATGCATAGCAATCCTTTCAAACTGCAAGTTATATTTGATATTCATCAGGCCTTCTAACAGACTCATGTTAAAGAGAAGTGCAAAACATACTGCATTCAGTGAAACAATATTTATTCATGGCTTTTTAGGAAAGCTTGTTACTAAAGCTGGGTTATATCACTGTAAGCATGTGCTCCAGTTTTACACATATATTTTCTGACATGCAGGAGACGCCCTGGATATGGTACCCTAGAAATAAATTCAGTGTTTTCAAAATATTAAAAGTTACAGTGTCCATTTAAAATATAATTATATGAGTACAGTGCTGGTGCAAGATGCCAAATTAAGAAATTATAAGTTTGAAGATTTTAATGAGCTTGAATGGGCCAAAGGCCATTAACTTAAATGGCCTACTAGAGGACTGGGTTAAGATACTTAACTAAGAGATCTGGCTTCTGTTACCCACTCTGCCAGATTTGTTGATTAACCTCAGGCAAGTTAAACTTAGCACTGTAACTTGGTTTCCCCATCAGTAAAAAGGGATAATAATTCCTATCTACTTCATAGTAAAATTATTAGGTTTATTTCATAAAGTTTGCAAAATGGTGTGAGATCTTAACACAGGAGGCTAAAGATAGGAAAAACATGTTTTTATCTACAGCTGTCTGAGGGACAGAGCAAGCGCTCACGTACTGCTCCACCAATGAGATTCATCTCGGACAGGGAACTCTGTAATTCTGCTAACTCAGTTCTTCTTTTCTTTTTGGTCTATACCTGTCCATTTTACTGAAGTAGTTCTTCTTGAGTCAAAACACAGAGGTTCAAAGGAATATAATCTGCATATTAGTCATTTTCTTCTTTTCATTTCTGCCAACAGGGTGGGGGAGGAAGGGAGGGGGAAATTGCACCTTATTCTAATTAACTGAAAAATCAGTTTTCATGTAAATTACCTGTTATTGTAAATATGTAGATATGTAAATGAGACTTAAAGAGTGGTGCCAAAAGATATATGCAATAACAGAATGACATAGACCACAATGCTGCACTTTCAAAGATAATATCATTGAGCATTGAAAATGTGCAGGCTATTCCTAATTAGGCCTTTAGCTACATTTCCACTATCTAAACAAAAGCTTATCTTTGTTTGCTAGTCTTATCTTGTTCATCAATTGATCGTATGTTGAGCGAGTCAATGAACAAGGCTCAAATGAATGCGGTCATTTATGTATAGTTTGTTTGAATCAGATTAAATTGGAAACGAAGTAAAAGTGAGAGACAGTGAAAGTAGCATGCACCTTCAAGTAAGTAGTGGAGGTCAAAATTAATTAATAAAACCTTTATTTGAAGTTCATGTCCAGCAGAAATTCGGTAAATCATGTTAACTTGAAATACCTTCTTTAGTTTGGTAATATAAGAAAAAATCTGGAATATATAGTAATATTTTCCCTCTTTGGGTAAAATTTTTTAAAAATCTAACACCATAATGATTAACATAGCTTCCTTTTATAGACTACTGTCTGCTAACAATTGTCCTAGATATAGCTATTGGTATCTGCTGTACTATGCAGTTCTCAATGTGGCTTCACTGTACAGCTGTACCAGTGAAAGTCTTTGGGACTGATCCTACATTTCCTTCCACTTTCTAGTAAGGATTTATTCTTGGAAGAGAGGGTCTAGCAGTAGGCCTTTGCTGTTATTACTCATTTGTGTTACATAGCACTTCTATGTGAGATTGAGGCTCGTCTGCATTGTTGCTGTGTAGATCTAGTCCATGCTCTTGTCCATTCTGTATGGACAAAAATCAAATACAAGGGAACCAGAAATATGTAGGTATAACTTGTCCAAGATCTCAAAGGAAGTTAGTGGCGAAACTAGAATTCCTGAGTTCTATCCATTGCCATATTCAAACTGCCAATATAGAAGCCTCCTAATTTCCCTTGAGTCCCTTTTAACTATCCTTGCTCATAGTAAGGCCAGCAGAGACCATTGCAATCTGACCTCCTTAACGAAACAGGACACAGAGTTTCTCCAAAAGTTTTCCTTCATCAAGACAATATCTTCTGCTTATCTTTTTAGAAAGTTGTCTAATCTTGTTTTAGTAAGTTAATACCTACAAGTGAATAAGAATCACCATATCCCTAAAGAAACTACTCCAATTAATTATTCTTCCTCTAAAAATATGTCTTGATATCTGTTCTGAATTTGTCCAGTTTTAGCTTCCTGCCATTGGATCTTGTTAGGCCTTTGTCTGACATATCAGAATTTTTCTACCTTTGTAGATACATACAGACCATATACTTGCCACCTAATAACATTCTCTTAGATAAATGAAATAGATTGAATGTCTATCCTCTCTCAGTAAGGTTTCCAGAACTCAAAGAATTCTTGCAGCTCTTTTCCAATTTGCCTGCTTTCCTTTTGAAGTGTTGAGCCCAAAACAGATATTATATTCCAGTTGTGCTTTCATTCCTATCTCCAAAATACAGTTCCCAGCCTGTAAGCATAACCTATCTTCTTAGATGTTGGATGTATAATCCTGTTCTTAGCTAAACTCACATTGTTCAAGTGAGCCTCAGGACTCCTCCACAGCATTGTTGACTTTCCACCACCAAATTATACATCCATTATGACCTCCCACCCCAAGGCTGCTTGCAGATGTTAAAAAAAACAAAACAAAATGGCACTGTACTTTGAACTCAGCACACTTCCGCACCAAGCCCAGCTCAGGCCCAGAAGAGGCAGTGCATTAGTTGGACCCAGCTCACTCAACATCTGTATAAATCAGGCACCTTAGTGGGGCTTTTTTGGTGCTTTTATTTAATAGCTGATTGACTCAGCTTTAGATAAAAGCACAAAAAACCTTGCTGAAGTGTCCAGCCTATACAGACACTGTGAAGCCATATTGAAGTAACACTCTGCTTCTTTCATTAAAATTCTTTTTTTTAAGATCTACGAGCAGCAATTTACTAAGTCTGTCAATTCCAGGTCCCCTCACACAACATCTGCATCTCCCACTCTTTCTACCAATGCCCAACTTATTTCTTCCTTCTAATTCCATAAGTCTCCAACTAAACCCCACAAGATAATCCTGCCAGGGAACTTCCCTTCCCAATTATGAATTTCTCCAACAGAACATATCCAGCACAAATCAACCCCCTGCTCCTAAGTCTGAGAAGTAGGTACTGATCCAAATTGGAAGAATCTGACCCCTTTTACCCTCCTTTCCCAAAAGCCTTTTATTCCTGATGGGAAAAAGGGAAGGACTTAAGGAGAAGCCCTTGTTCTGTTGTATCCACTGGTGACAGGATAAGAAGTAATGGATTTAAATTGCAATAAGAGAGGTTTAGGTTAGAAATTATGAAGAATTTCCTAACTTTGAAGGAGATTAAGCATTGATACAATTTATTTAGAAGAGCTATAGTTTCACTTATAAGGGTTATAGAATCTCTGTCACTGGAAGTGTTTAAGTGTATGGTCCAAAAACATTTGTCTGGTATGGTTTAGACAGGGATGATTCTGCCTTGAGTAGGATGTTGGACTAGATGACTTTTTTATATGATTTTAGCCATAATTTTCTGTGATTCCATGATTCAGAGTCAATAATACAAGTGGGTATGAGTGACTGGTACTTCCTGAATCTGAACTTCTAAAGAAATGGTAACATTTCAGTACTGGATGAAATGTTTCTCATAAGGGTCTCATTCCTAATTTATCTCACAGGGACATTCAGAGGTTTAAGTTTTATGGCTGTCATATTTAACCTGAATACCTTAGGGCTGAAGGTCCTCATAAAAGTGCAAATCATTATTAATATTCTATTACTTATTAATCTAGATCTGTATACAAATGATAAAAGAGAAGTCTCTAATTCTAAGTGCCCTGCCATGATTAATAACAAACAGAAATAAAATTAAAAAGTCAGCAAAACCCAAAACACCTCTTCATTACAGTCACATCAGCCCCATAGAAAACCTCATTTCTCCTGCCATGACTCAGATTCAAACCAAAGTTGCTGCAGCCACAATACAGAGTACTAACCACTACATGATCATGGCAAGCCACTAGAAAATGTACTTGCCTTCAGGGACTTGGGGGTCATAATTGACCATAAAATGAATATGAGCTACCAGTGTGATGCTAGAGTTAGGACAGCAAACAATAAGCTGGCATGCATCAACTGATGCACCTCAAGCAAAACTGAGGAAGTGATTCTCCCACTCTGCTTGGCATTGGTGTGGCCGCAGCTGGAGTACGGCGTCCAGGTCTGGACACCGCACTTCAAAAGGGATGTGGAGAAGCTTGAGAGAATCCAGAGAAGAGCCACTTGTATGATTAGAGGCCTGAAGAGCAAGCCATACAAGGGAAGGCTGACAGATATGGGACTGACTGTCCAGCCTAGAAAAGAGAAGACTTTGGGGAGATTTCATGGCAGCTTACAAATACATCAGAGGAGAGCATCAGGGGCTAGGGGAACAACTATTCACCAAAGCGACCTAGGGGAAAACCAGGAGCAACAGTCATAAACTCCTAAAAGAAGGTTCCAGACTGGATATAAAGAAATACTTTTTCATGGTTCCTGTGAGCAGCAGCAGTGGTGCAGACACCTACCCTGGAGATATTCAAAAGGAGACTGGACACGCACTTTGCTAGGGTTATTTGACCCCAGCAGTCTTTCCTGCCCAGAGCAGGGGGGCTGGACCCGATAATGTCATGATGTCCCTTCTAGCCCTAAACTTCTGTGAATCTGTGAATCTACATCCACAGAAATCTACAGGAAAAAAATATGCTTTGCAGTATGTCCTAAAAGTCTGTTTTGGACTATGGCAGCCAGAGGTAAATTTAGTTCCAGTAAGAAGGACCTATTCTGGAGCAGTTTTTACCATCAGCACTTTTTCTTTTAAATTTCAGAGGATCCTTCCTGACCTCCTGTCCCAATTGCAAATGCAGTAAAAAAAAAAGATATTATATCTCATTTCCTAAGAACAATTATTAAAATATGAAAAAGAATTTATCATTTCCTTTCTCGTTTACTATAACCTGTGTGCAGCAGAATTAAAATGTGCTACCAAGCAGGCTACTCCTGAATAGAAGGTTGCATTGTGGGAATGCACCTGGAGGAAGGTGCCCACTGGGACAGGTATGTGTGCATCCCCAATGCGGCTGTGCATCAGAGAACTCTACTGTCAAGAGGCTTATATCACTCCATAAAGAGGAATAGCTATAACTGCTGAAAAGAGTGGAGGGTTTGTTGGCAAGAAACAAAACAACATGTGGATACCAGATACGCTGTGCTAAGTATTGCCAGAGATGATTTTCTAGTATAGGCGACTCTTTAACTCTTACAAATGTGACTTTTCAAACTGTGAGCTAGGTAGAATTCTGTTTACAGGTCTAAGATCCTGTCAGCTCAGAATATAAGCCTACATTACAACTCAGTTTATTTTTCACCCAGAAACTGGTACAAGTTCTTTAGTTCTCCATTACAAAGTTTTACTGCTTCCTCTGTCCATGAAACCCATCACCATACACTTGAAAGACAGACTTATACAAACAAATATTTTATGTAGCTGTTATGATTATTGTGAGTAACTGTCCCCATTGTTCACAAGGAGGAATTCCTTTGGTCTCATAAATACTAAACCGAGTCCTTTTTCTCCCCTCTTTAACTGTCAGATAATTACACAGTTGGCTTTAGAGTTTAACTTGTCAAAGGAGTTTCATTACTTTGTTCCTTTTGGGCAGCTTCCCCTATTGTGCTCTCTGAACACTAAACAGAACCTATATTAACTGTCAGTTAATTACACACCGTTTTTCTTCAGTATTTACCAGTCAAAGGGGCAGGTAGGCTGCAATCGTATCATCTCAATCACTGTCTCTGCTCACAAAAGAATCAATAAAGATGAGTCACTTAGTGTCACCCAGTGTCTGATACTCAAAGCCACCCATTCCTAATTGCCTTTAGAGATGGATGATAATACAAACTTTGAAGTGATAATCAGCCTAATGAGTGGCCTTGCTGAGAGGGTAGATCATGTGTCAGAACAGTTTGCAGATGCTTAGGGGCAAACAAAGCCAGCTTTCCTTTTAGAGCTGAGAGGACCATGGCAAGTCTGGTACCCAGAGCCCAGCACAATGGCAGAGACTGGAGCACAGCAGGACACTGTAGCCTGCTGATCACAACTGACTCCATCCATCTTGCTCTTTGCCTTTAATCAGCACAGTCAGAACAAGTCCTCCGATCTCTGCATGTTTGTGCTGGATGTTTAGGCAATAACTGTATAAAAGATAAATTCTTTAATTCTAAATCACTCGGTTTAAATAATAATGATTGGATTTGATAGGTAGTGGTTGTGGAGACTGGCTAAAACTATTGAGTAACTATAATTACATGCAATCGGGTGCAGCCATTCAGGCAAAGGCAGAGACTATAAAAGGGTCATTCAGACAGCAATGAAAACAAACAACATCAGCAACAAAAACAAAGCCTGTGTTTGGTTTGCTAATAAGAGCATGATCCAAGGCCTGTTCTACATTCAGGTTTTGCACTGATTTGGCCAGATTGTTAGGGGGTGGGGAAGAACTACTGAGCTGGAGCAATCCCCAACTGGATACAGTTATATATTTGTTTTGTTATACCTAGGCTATACCAGATAGAATCAGCTATGATTAGCTAAGCTATGAACACCTTTATATCAGTATAATTTAATAATTGAATAAAAGAGAGGTTTGCTAATCTAACATCATTTTCTCTGTCTGTTGAGTTAAATTCTTGAAAGAACTGAACGTGGACAAGCTTTCAAAAACATCCAAATGCAAAGGTTGCTTATTTAGATGACCTAAGGGTTAATTTGGCTTTAAAATAAAAAGGTATTACTGTGACTGAATGGGTTGGCTAACATGATGCTCAATGCATCTACTCTAAAAAAAAAGCCCCTGGGTCTAATCCTGAAACCTATACCCAGTTCTTTAAAGTATAATTTTCACTGAGTCAATGGGAGTTTTAATGAGGGAGGAAAGAAGAAAAGTTGAACAAGTACTTCTGAATTGGCCCTACAGTTTTCAGCATTTTTCAGCCATGATTTAGGCCAAGTAGATTATCAAGATCTGGTAAATCAGCCAGATGCTAGAATAACTACGCATAATCATCTGAATTTCTAAAGCCTAGCATACCAATGAAGATTTATTCAGGGAAACTGGATGAGAAACAGGAACAATGGAAGCTAGTTCTCCTTCCATTGAAGTAAAGAGCAAAATTACCACTGGCTTTGGTAACAGAATTAGACCTGAAAACCCACTATCTATTCATGTCCATTGTGTATCTCTCATTGACCTAAAGAAATGAATAATTTTCATAATTTGAATAGATTGGTAGATTTTTATATCATGTTATTCTATTTTAACCTAATTAAAGGGCAGAATAAGGCTTCCAGTATTATCCAAGGTGTGATAGAAATCCAAGGTGTGATTTTAACAATGAGGTAGTATTGCCTAATAACTAAAGTCTAGTAAAACTTTCTTTCATGTTTGTGAAATGCACACATAAATAAGGAAACCACATGCTACTAATATTATATCTTGATAATCCCATCCCACCCTCCTTATTGAGAGTAGAGAGCTAAATTAAAAAAAACATATTGTGGGGAGGGGGAAGAAAGGCAGGGAATTACTGTGAAATTTACCTTTCAACTCAGAGAACAGACCTAAAGATATTACTGAAGTTATGTACCTCATCCTCACACACAACTTCACTTTCAATAACCAACACTTCCTCCAGACCATGAGCAAAGCTATGGCCACCAAAACGGTCCCACAATATGCCAACATTTTTATGAGCAACCTGGAAGAAGAATCTCTCGAGAACTGCATCATGTTATACTGTTATACTTTAGATACATAAATGACATCTTCATCATTTGGACCGAAAACCTGTAATCTCTGATTGATTTCCATCACAAATTCAATAATCATCACCTCTCCAACAGTCTGTCTCTTGAACACTCCAGCACTAACATTTCCTTTTTAGACACTATGATCAATATCCAGAATTGTAAAATACAAACCACCATATATAAGAAACCCACGGACCAACTTACATATCAGCACAGAACCAGTAACCACCCTAAACACACCAAGAAAACTGTAATATACAGCCAAACCTTCTGATAGCATTGAATTTGCACTGAAAAGAATATCTGTGATTGTCACCTCACAAACCTCAAAAATAAGTGCACTGATTAAGATTTTCTTGGCCTATACCAATGGCTGATTATTAACCAGCCATATCGACCGATACTGACCCAATAGCCAATTTACAGGAATGCAGCTGGGCAGCTTGGAGAGCAGTGTCCTGTCAATAAGACTGTGGGGGGAAAGGGCACGGGGGAGGGAAGGGATGTGGGGGGCCCCCACAGTGAGGGAGGGACTAGGGCAGGGGTAGAAACAGGGGCAGGCACTGCCTAGCTGAGGCGATGAATGTGACCCTGCTAGGAGCAAGATGGAGCCATGGGTGGCTCATCCATGGGGTGCAGGGGGTTCCAGAGGGGAGATGGTTCCCCACCACTGCATGCACCCCTGTGGGTGGCATTGGGGGCATGTGCCTCCCCAGATTTGTGCACAGGACAGGGGCGGTCTGGCCTCAGGGCCAGAGGCTGTGCTGGCCTGTTCCTGGCAGGGGGGCTGGGCCAAGACTGTACTCAAGACAGGCAGGGGAAAGTGAAGTTGATGGCAGCAGCACTAGGAAGGGTGGCTATGGGGTATAGCCACCCCAAAATTGGCTGTAGCCACCCTTCCTAGCACTGCCGCCACCTGCCCTACCCTCACCCACCCCAAGAGAAGCCCTGGCCCAGCCCCACTGCTGGGAAGAAGCTGGCACAGCCCCTGGCTGAGGCCTGCAGTGAGGAGCCCACCCCTGCCCTGTACACAAATCTGGGGGGTCATATGCCCCCCCATGCCTCCCTGGGGGGTGTGCACAGTGGTGGGGAGCCACCATCTCCCTCTTCCCACCCCTCCACTATCCTCCGATGAGCTACCCACTGCTTGATTCCACTCCCAGCAGGGTTGCATTCATTGCCTGACCCTGCATCTGCCCCTGCCCCACTCACTCCCTCACCACAGTGGTCTCAATCTGCCTCCACCATGCCTTTTCCTCCCCCACACCCCTTTCCCTCTACAGACTTACTGGCCGGACACTGCTTTCCAAGCTTCTGGGCTGCATTATCAGCTACACCAGCGAAAAAAAGCCAATTGTTGATAATGTTAATTTTCCTATTATCAGTGCTGATCTGACACGCAACTGATATATCAGTACACCCTCTACTCAAAAGGGCTTTCACTCAACAAGAACACTCCTCCAGAGAGATAGATCACACTTTTGAAAGAGCCATCCAGATACCACATGAAGAATTGGTGCAATACAAAATAAAAATCCCCACAAATCTCACACCATTAGTTATGACATACAATCCCTCCCTTGAACCTACGGGAAAATCCTTAAACAATTGCAGCCCATACTAGAAGACCCAATTCTTAAAGAGATTTTCCAAGAACTAACCATCCTAGCCTTTGGGTGGTGGGCCACATAATGAGTTTTGGTGGCCTGTCAAGAGCCATAGCTCCCTCCCTCTCCTGCTCCCTCACTCTTTCTCTCTTCCCGTCCCTCCCTCCCAGGGATGTATGGAAGCCTGAAACCTCCCACAGCTTTAGCTTGCCCCCCTTGGGCACATCCATATATGCAAGCACGTGCACTTGCAGCAGCTCAAATACAAGCGGTGCAAATTTGAATTGGGGCTTTTGGCCTCAGCTCATGTGCTTGGACATGCACTTCATTGTGGAGCAATTCAGTGCAGTTCTGGGTGCCACACTTCTAGAGAGATGTGGCTAACTTTGAGAGGGTCCAAAGAAGAGCCACTCACATGGTCAGGGGGCAGCAAGCCAGGCCCTATGAAGATAGACTAAAGGGCCTGAATCTATTCAGCCTCCACAAGAGAAGACTGAGAGGGGATCTGGTGGCCATCTATAAACTCACAAGGGGCGACCAGTGGAAAATAGGTGAGGCTCTGTTCCCCCGGGCATCACCTGGGATAACAAGGAATATTGGCCACAAATTGATTGAGAGCAGGTTCAGGTTTGATATCAGGAGGCATTACTTTACGGTTAGGGCTGCCAGGTTCTGGAATGGGCTCCCAAGAGAGGTGGTGCTCTTCCTTACCTTGAGGGGTCTTCAAGAGGAAGTTCAATAGTTATCTGGCTGGGATATTATGATCCCAGAACTCATTCCTGCCCAGGGCAGGGGGTCAGACTTGATGATCTGTTCAGGTCCCTTCTGACCCTAAAACTATGAAATTGTGCTACTTGGAGCAAAATAACCCTGCCTGGCTCCTCCTGGATCTGCAGCAAGGGGGAGCTAAAGCCCGGGGCCAGCACCTATGCTGTCCCCAGCAGTATAAAAAGCTATCCCGTCCCGGCCCCATCAGTACAAAAAGCTGCCCTGGCAAGTAGCTCGGGACTATTTGCTCTCAGGAGCTTCTGAGGCCCAGCCAATTGGTACCTGGGGACACTACCCCTTGTGCCAGCTGGACTGCTGAAGCAGCCCTGAGAGTTTCCTGCTCCCTTTACTCACTGCAGCCATCTGGCAGTGGGGGCTGCTGCCTGCCTGTGACCTGCTGTGCATCTGCCAGACCCCAAAGAGGCATCTGCCTCCTTGGCCAGCTGCCAGTGGGCTGTGGCTGGAGAGTTGGCCTTTGTGTAGCACTACTGCCTTGTGTGCCCCTGGCCCAGCCATTTGGGCAGCTATTACCCAAAAGATGTTCCAGGTGTGGTGGCCTGCTTTGAACTGTCAAAGCACATCCTCCTGGCCCCAGCTGGCCAGGAGGTCAGCCACAGCCAGCTGGGTCCAAGGTGCCAGCTCTGAGCAGGCAGGGTCCTGCCACTGGCCTTCCTAGCAGGAATTCTTGTGTTCCCTACTGGAAAACTGAAAAATCCCAGATAAAAAAATCCCAAAGTCACTCTGTGAAATACCCCAAAATCCATGTTCCTCTACAATTAAAACAACAGACCACTATAAAGAGAGAGAGAAAGAGTAAGACAGAGAGACAGCAATCAGTTGGACAATGTTTTATTGATATATCTACAGTGTTAAAGCAATTTGGAAAACTACCAGTGTCACTAGCATAATACTAAAGTGAACTCTAAATAAATGTTTCCTGAATTCATGAATACATGAATATATATTTTGCTGCCCCCACAACAGGGGCTACAGCCCTTTGCAGGGACCACATGCCCCGCCCCGTCTCTGCTTGGTCCCCCAGCCTCCTAGATTGCTGCCCTGCCTGGTCCCAGCCCCCGCCAGCTACTGCAGCTACTGCAGCTTACCTCTCTCCCCATGGCTGCTTTGAGTAGGCAGTTAGATTAGATCAGGGGTCGTAAAATACAGATCCAGCCCACCAGGCACTTTCATCTGGTCCATGGTGCCCCCCAATGAATTATACCTTGCCCAGCCCTTCCACCTGCAAGGGCGAGAGCAGGCCACTGACATCTGCCACCAACATTATGCCTTGCTTCCATCCTTGTGGACAGAAAAGCCTGGCCAGTCAGCACGGGGAGGGGCTTCTGCTGCACACTTCCCTGGCATCCCACTCCCTCCACGCAGCAGGTAGGGAAGTGGGCAGGCCAGGGCATGGCTGCAGCTGGGCAGGAGCACAGAGCGTGGGGCTGGGGCTGGTGGCAGTGAGAAGTCTGTGCCCAGAGGGCAGGGGCAGTGAGTAGCTCAGCCAGGCAGGGTGTGGGTGTGAGGGGCAGTGCAGGGCTCAGCTGACCCTTCACACTTCCCCCATGGCGTGCAGCCCTGGCAAGGAGCAGAGGCAGCAGCAAGGGGGTGCTTGTGCTCAGAGCTGATGCCTGGCTTCAGCCAGCACTGCACAGCATGGTGAGGAATACAGCTCCCATTGGGCTGTTTGTATCACTGGCACTCTTTGAACTGGTGCGGCTCAGATGGGAAGCCCCAGGCATGGGAGGGAAGCCCCAAGCACTGGAGCTGGCTGGGGTGGGGAAGGCAGCTAACTCTAGCACCTAGGGCTTCCCTCCCATGCCATGCATGATGGGAAGCTCTGGACTTTTAAACATCTAGTGAAATCATTTGAGTTTACATCAGATTGTAATCTGTATAAGTTATATGTAATCTTCAACTAGGTGCCCCAAAACTGAGGCAGTCACAATCACTAGTGACACTTGAAAATACAGGTCTTTGTGCATATATATCATGTGCCAGACACTTTGCTGTTGCTTTCCACATACATAAAAATAAACAAACAACATGATAAATGTTAATCTTAACTAAAGCAATTATTCTGAGTTTTCCTGTTAGGCTGAGGAGGAAGAAAGTTATAATGGCTCTAAAAGAGCATGAGTTAAGACTCACTGCTAAAACAGTTTATTGAAAGTATGACTGTGGCTTACATTTACAAGAAATTATTTAAATTGGAATCTATTTTGTGTTTCTATCATGTTTTTCACCCAAGTAGCTTACAGTATGTTACTAACCCCAACTAGTTGTGTTCCATAAACTGGCTGCAATAAGGAATCACTGCATTTAACACTGAAATACAGGCACTTCTCAGGTGGAACACAGCAGGGGTAAAAATGCATGGCAACAGTACACAATTGTGTAAGACAGAAAGTGAGGAAGAATACCAGAAATAACTGAAACCACAGGAAGAATTTAAAGCAATTACTAGAGCTGGAATTTGGCCAGGACACTATGGGGAATATCTGTATCCATATCAAAAGTCCTATGGAATTTTTAATGACTAACAGTAGTTAGAAATTCCTTGGGTATGTCTGCATCACAGTGGCAACATGTCCTGACATGAAGTTCCTTGAGCACATCCTGCCACCCGCTTCCAATTTCGTATTATACTTGGAAGTATGTAGATGAGGGTACTCTTGGGCAACTGCCTGCAGTCACTCTCAAGACCTTAGTCTGCTTAAGAGCAGCCACTGGGGATGATCCAGAAGCAGATTCATCAGTGTTTTTTTGGTTTGGGAACATGCAAGCGTGAGTGGACAGGTGGGTTATGGGTCAAGAATGTCCCAGCCAGATGCTGTTGCTGTTGTGCTGTAGGCATACCTCAATGTCTCATGTGAAAGACACCATTGGGAGCACAACACCTTTTAACACCATGCAAAGTCTTTGTTCAATACCAATTTAGGTCCACCCTTCTATTGAAGTCAATCATAATTTTATCATTGATTCTAATGAGGGTAGAACAGGATTGGACTCTTGATGAAAAATGTCACTGGATAAATTACTAAGTCCATGTTATCTACATCAAACATTGACTGAACCCAGTCCAGTTTTGTATGATGTGGCCCCATCAGGTATCACAAACTGTCATGGCAGCTGATATATATAATTAAACATATCTTGAACATGCTTTTTAAATGCATACAATGTAGTTAACAATGTAGTTATGATTTTTCATCCAATAAAGTATGTAGCAAGAATATCACAAAAAAGTTGCCTGGTTTGCAATGACTTTTCTTTCCTTTGTGCTTTCTTGTTCATAGAATATATTGGTGTGTTAAAACAGAACCTGATTCAGTAAAGTGCTGCGCTCCCTTTGCTCCCATTGACTTCATAATTAACAGGATCAGGGTGGGTGTTTGTAATTGTTGATGAAGAGACATACCGATATATTCTGATCAGTAAGTACAGAATCTTTTATGTGCTTCAATTCAAGCTAAGGTCAAAAATGAAAAGAGTTTCCTTTAAAAAGCCAAACTCCACTTAGCTGTTATCCCACTGACTCAAAACATAGTTTATTTCATTTTTTAAGTCTTTATTACAATTAAAATCTAGCAACTAAATTGATGCAGAAGAGCACAAGGGTGGAAGGGACCTCCTAGGTCAAGTAGGCTCTTTTCTATTGCAGGCAACCATGTCATATAATCCCTGTCATAAATTTATAAAGCTTCATTTTAAGGGCATATACAGTTTTATTGCCCCCACTATTCCTGTTGTGCCGTTGTATTTCTTCCAGTCTGGGTTACAGATTCTTAGATTATAAATCCAAAGGGACAATTGTGACCATGTAGCCTGACCTCCTATATAACACAAACTATAGAACTTCCCTGAATTATTTCATGAAGCCAGTGATATCATAGCCATGAAGTTACTGGGAAAGGACTGCAAGAGCCATGCTATCGATGTTAGTTAGACTGATGGGATTAATCAGCTCATGTTAACACACTGATTGTCATATAGTAAAGGGGAATGTTTCAAAAGAATACTCCACTCTGAGAATGTAAAGTGAAATCATTTGGACTTCTAGAGAGGTCATGGTTGAATTATCACAAAACTCTCTTTACTCAAAGCAGATGCTTATTAAGATTAATTTAGTGTGAAAAGTGAACCAGAATGCATATAAAAGACAATGTCTCCTCAATTATGTAATAAGACACCTCCTCATTATATTCTGTTCACTGAAGATGATTGTATTTTCCTAGGGGATGTATAACTACAGTTTGCCAAAGTCCACTTACGATTCCTCTTCTCTATTTTAGATGAAATATCAGACTGTAGAGAATGAAGCCAAGTGAGCAGAAACAAGAGAACTCAAATAAACATCAATTTAAACGAAAAGGGCATTTCTTGCTGTTTCTATTATGTGTATATTCTAAATGTACATGTTCTAACTAGCAAGCTCTAAAGATGTCAAGATACAAATATAGAAAAAACCCAGAAATGAACTAATATCAATGTTTAGCAGAGCCACTTATTTACTATGTTTTTTTCTTTGAAATAGTTATGGGGCCTGTAGAATTAAGTGGGGTACTTCATCCCCACATATCCACACAATTTTAAACAGCTCCACTTGTCTCCTTTTAAACCCTTCCTCCTGACTCTTTCTATTAGCTCCCTCCAGTGTTCTCAAGTATGTACTGAATGATTTAATTTCTGCTTTATTCTATTAAGCAGACAAATCTATGGGGACTAAGGGACTTAGTCCAGGCCAGTGGTTGCCTTGATTTAGTTCTGTGCAGTATGTTCTCAAAAGGATATTGCAATAGTGTAACTGCATCAGTTACCCTGGTGCCGATTTCTCTAATGTAGACACCTACATTTTATGGTCTGCTCAGGTGATTGGGACAGAACTACAAGCACCTACAAAAGTACAGACCTCCCACCTGCATGGCTTGAGGATCTACAAAGATCTTTGAAAAATGTGAAATTTAGTATCTGTATCAACCATTTCTTCCACAAAGAAGCAAGAAACAAATCTTGTCCCTTTCTAAACCCCAACACTGGAAACACTATGACCTGACGCAGTTTCCTGGCCTCTGCACTGATATCACTGTGTAAGTATGAGTGGGCCATCAGTTAGGACTCATTATTAAAGAGTCAGATTTTCAGTTAAAATTTCATATTTTTAAAAAAACAAGGACCTTGACTGTGGTATGGGTAGTTTTCAGGAAGATGGATGTACCTCTACAGAACCCCATTGAAATCAATAAGTCTCCAAGTGAAAGCTTAGCAGCTCACTTGAATGCTGTCAACCATAGACAAAGATTTTAGAAGGTGATATCTTTTATTGGACCAACTGCATGGTTGGGATAAGTTAGACAAGGTTTGAATGCAAAGTATTCTTCGTTAGGTCAAAAGTAGAAACAGAGCCTGAGTTATTCCACGGGGAATTTTAAGCTTCTAATTTTTTCCCTCTCATCTTATTTTTGTTTGAAATTTAATAGTATAAAGCATGAAGCAATGCACTTAAGGTCTAATAAGAAGTATTTCCACTCTTAGCAAAGGATCCATCATTAATGGAAATAACATAAGAGGTGAAAGACCTAGGTGGTCACAGGATAGGTGGGTATGAGTAACCATTGTGATGCAGCTGTAAAAAAGGCACATGAGATCCTAAGCTGTGTCACATAAGTTATTTTTTAGCAGAGATGGAGAAACATTAATACCATTGCACAAAGGATTGGTAAAACCTATTTGGAATACTTTTTATAATTCTGGTCATTCATGATCCAGGATGCATTCAGGCTGGAACACTACTATAATGATGAGGGGAACAGAGAACTTCCTTCACAAGAGGAGGCTAATAGAGTTTCACTGGGGGCAACTGGAGTTCAACATAAAGGACAGAATAAATACCTTTGTGCTGCTTTGCAACCCTTAGACCAATGGTTTTCAACCAGGGTGCTGTGGCAGCCTGGGATGCCTTGAGATCCTTTCAAGGGTGTCATGAGATGCCTCATAACAAAGATCTACTGATGCTAAACATGATTCAAAAGATTAACTCAGAGATTTCAGATAGGAACTCACAGTGTTTAAAACATTCTGAACTGTAGTGGTCCTTCTGAGCTTTTTGCAACTGAAGAATTGCTTTCCTTTGCAGCTGAGCCTTCAATGTGATGCTGCAGCTAGTAAAGGGAGAAAAACGCTGGCTTGCATCCATAGATGCTTCTCGAGCAAATCCCGGGATGTTATTCTTCCCTTGTACTCAGCCTTGGTGAGGCTGCAGCTGGAGTACTGCATTCAGTTTTGGGCTCCACAATTCAAAAAGGATGTGGAGAAGCTTGAGAGGGTGCAGAGGAGAGCCACGCGCATGATCAGAGGTCAGGAAAACAGACCTTATGATGAGTGGCTGAGAGCCATGGGGCTCTTCAGCTTGGAAAAGTGTAGGCTCAGGGGTGATCTGATGGCCACCTATACATTTATCAGGGGTGCTCATCAGGATCTGGGGGAACATCTGTTCACCAGAGCACTCCAAGGGATGACAAGATCGAACAGTCACAAACTCCACCGTGACGGATTCAGTCTGGATATAAGACAGAACTTCTTCACTGTCCGAGCCCCCAAGTTTTGGAATAGATTGCCGCTGGAAGCAGTTCAAGCACCCACTTTGAATGCCTTCAAGACACATTTGGATGCTTATCTTGCTGACCAAATGTCTATGAAATCTAATCTGTAGTCAAAAAGCAAGTGAAAACGAAGACCTTGCATTTTCTGATGTGTGCCTTGAGTTTAAAAGTTGAGAACCACTGCCTCAAACTCTACTCTCCACACTTCCCTAGTGTCAGCCTCCCTCAAACTCTCTTCACATTGTGAAGCTTCAGTATTGTTTTATTTAAAGAATTTCTGCAGCACATCTTGCTCAGCGCCTCTTCTCTCATGCATACTATGAGCAAACCAGACCTTGATCTGTTTCGTGCTCCAGACAGGACACGAAGGAAGGCTGAGGATACTGAAGATCTGGCACTCGCTTCTCCTCAAAACAGATGCCTCCTTTCTGAGTCTCACCTGCTTGTAGAAATGGAGGGTGACATATGGGCCTTTACATTTTCACAGGTATCCCATTCTGGTCTGAATTCAAATACTTGACTGCCATATAGACAGTACTGTATTAGTGTTGTAACAGTCTTGCATAGGAAAAGTAATGATAACTTTATTCTGTTTGCTAATAGTACAGTATTATGCCTCATTGTAAAGAACCCCTGCTGATGCTAGTGTGTTGGCTACCACTTAAACTAGAAGTTCTTGTTTGTCTAAATAGAGAATTTAATTCACAAGTTTGGGTGCAAACTTATGGGACAGAGACAAGGATTTGTGTGGGTAATATGCTTTATTGGACCAGCTGCATAGGTGGAATAGATTTAGATAAGTTTAGACGAGCTCAGACATGAAGAAGAATGCTTTACATTCTGTCTCAACCATGCAGTGTCATAGTGCTCAACCTTCTGGCCCCATGGGACAGACTATAATGAGGACAGGCCAGAAGCCTGCACCCAGCTGGACCCAATCAAGAGAGTGGGGCAAGTCTCCCGCTGAGCAGGCACCACCTGCAGTAAGCCCAGAACAGCACCCTGGTCCCAGCTGGACTGAGGAAGGCAATCAGGGCAGCCAGTCCCTTGAAGCCACAGGCAGCAGGCCCCACCTAGTCCAGTCCTTAAAAGCCAGACACAGCCTACAATTTCTTTTTCTGGGCAAAGGTTCCTAATCCTCCATGCATCTGACTGGTTTCCAGTGCTGGTAAAAACCTTGACATCCCTGATTCTGGTTCCCTGCTTATAAATCTGGTTTTACCTTTGGCTCTGGCTTTTACCCACTGATCCTGGTTAACCCTTGGCTTACCTTGTCTCCAGCTTTTGTTTCTGACTCCCACTTGTTCTGATTTAGGCAATAGCTTCCAAACTCAGTTCTGACATCAGACCCCTCCAGACTCCAGCTCCCTAGGGAATCAGTCTAGACTGCACCCAAGCTAAGGGTAACTGACTCCTATCCAAGACTGCCCATGCCCCAGTGCATAATACATGAGTGGTGCAGGGCTGGTCTGCATGCTGGATCAAGCTCTGTGTACCTCCACCTAGCCCTACACACCTCAATAGAATCCTGCACAGCCTTGGGTGGCCCCTCACATGCCCAGATCAGGCCCTGGACTGACCTGTATGCTTGATCTAGTAAAGTTACAGGGTCCAGGGCTCCCCAGGGGTCTGGAAATCTGGCAGGAGAATAACTGTGCCACTGATCCCCTACTGCCAAATATTTGAACCCATGAAGAGCCCTGCTGGCCAATGACAAGGTATTAGTGGCTGGAATCTGGCTTGCAGGCTGGGATTGAAGCACCCCTGATGCAGTTGGTCCAATAAAAAATATCACTCACACAAATCCTTTCCTGTCACATAGGACATCTTTATACATGCTCTGGGGAGGGAGATGGGGGGCTTTAACTACAGTGGCTTTTGCAAGCTGCTCTAATTAAAGCACCTGCAGCATCTCATGTATTGAGCATCCCGAGCTTCACAATGGCTGCAGGAGTGCTTTAACTAAAGTTTGCCAAATGAGCTTTAGTTAAAGTGCTCCTGCTGCCAGTTTGAAGTGCAGGGATGCTGAATACATGTGATGCCAAGGCTGTTGGAGCATGCTAATTAATCAAGTCTATTCCAACATGTGCTAATTAGCACACAGAGCGGGTATCAAGTACATGTATAGATGCCTCCTGAACCATCATAACTAGAACATCACTCTAACACTACACCAATTTACAGTACAACTACTCTGAGCTAACAATATGAGTATATGGTTACCTTCAGTGCTTTTGTGTGAGAGAGCTTACTTACATTGGAAAATGAATGAAAAGTGGAGTAATCATAGGCAGAGGGAGAAAATATTATTTGGGAGGGCTGAGTAAAACTTAAACTTGAAAGATATTTCTATTGCGCTGCTACACAGACACTCTCCAGCAGGTAAGTGTGTGAGGGGGAAGGGGCGGGGGAGGACAGGGG
>NW_017728948.1:23652450-23662658 GCF_001723895.1 Crocodylus porosus
AGGGGCTGGGGTTAATGGAGCCCCGTGGCAGGTTGTGGGATGGTCA
Organism: Crocodylus porosus; assembly: GCF_001723895.1. Classification (NCBI taxonomy): domain Eukaryota; kingdom Metazoa; phylum Chordata; order Crocodylia; family Crocodylidae; genus Crocodylus; species Crocodylus porosus. The sequence continues at coordinate 23,652,497 of NW_017728948.1, forward strand.
GAGCCCTGGGTGGCTCATCCACGGGCACGGGGGGATCCTGCTGCTGCATGCACCCCAGGGGAGCCATGGGGCACATGGCTCCCCAGATCTGTGCATGGGGTGGAGGTGGGCTTCCACTGTGAGCTGAGCTCTGCGCCCTGCTGCCATTGTTGTGGGAGACCCATGCTGGCTGCGCCATGTCCCCTGCCTGCCTGGCAGCAGGAGGCACGTGACGTTGCATGGCTCCCAAGGAAACAGTAGCAGGGCACAGAGGCCAGTGCACAGTGGCACATCATATCCTCTCCACCCTGCACACAGATCCAGGAAACATATTCCCCCTGCACCTCCCCCAGGATGCACACAGTGGCAGGAACTCCCCCTCCCCACCCCGGACAAGCCACCCAGGGCTCTGATTGTCTCATAACCTGCTCCAGAGCCCCATACACCCCTACCCCTGCCATTGCCCCACCCTCTCCCTCACTGTGGAGGCCGCAATCTGCCCTCCACCATGCCTCTTCCCTCTCCCGTGCTCCTTCCCCCTCACAGACTTACCTGCTGGGTGCTGTTCCACATGAAGCTGGACTGCATTCCTAGCCTCCTGCAGCAAGCTGCAGCTGCATGTCTGTGTTTATGTGCACCCCTCCCTCTGCTGCTGCAAATGCCCAGAGCTTGTTCCCAGGCTGCCCTGCAGTCCTCTACACTGCCATCACTGCCCTGCGTTTGTGGGGCTTAAGCCCCATTAGCCCTGGCCTTCTGCCGCCTATGAGTAACCTCCCTTCCATTTCCTGTGAAATAGAACAGCGGTTCTCACCTGAGCGTCTGCACCCCCTGAGGGACTGCAAGCAGATTTCAGAAGGGTTGCGGGGGCTGCAGATCTGGCAGGATCATGATCTCTGAGGTCAGTTGGGGCAGCTCACACTTAGGCTTAGCCTGCTGCTGCTGACACGCTTCATGGAAAAACACATTTTTTTCATCTTTAAAGGAGAAAAACAGGGAAACCACAGGTTTTCCTTTGCAAGGGGATGCTTGGGGGCAGTGGGGGGAATGGGAGGAGGCCAATATGGCAGGGACCACTATGTGCATGTGTGCATACACATGGCAGCCAGGCAGCAGTGGAAAGCAGCTCCTGCAGTTCTCTGCAGGTAAGTTGGGGTTGGGGCAGCATAGACAATGCATTGGGGGCCAGGGCGGCACATGCCTCTCCTGACTTCTGCATCCATGGCAAGCACAGGGCTGCAGCCTGGCTGGAGTGGTCTGTGGGGCAGCAAGACTCACCAACTGTACCACCAGTGGGAGGAAAAACAGACTGGGGGGCCTTGCTGACCTCAGCTCCTCCCACTGCCAGAAGGGGTGTGGGGTGGGGGCAGCCTGAGGTGAGCTGCAGTGGCCAGGTCATGCTCCCCCTGCCCCACACCCCCTCCCACTGCTGCTGTGGGTTGGGAGCATGGGGCACCAGCAGGGCGGGGGCACTGTGTGTTGGGAGTGAGGGGCATTAACAGGGCCAGGGGGTTGCAAGTCAGGACTGAGAGGCACTGGCAGGGTTGGGGGCTGAGGGTTTGTGGGTTGGGAATGAGGGGCATCAGAAGAGCCAGGGGGCTGTGGGTCAGCGCTAAGGGGCACCAGCAGGGCTGAGTGGTCGGGGGCTGCAGGTCAGGAGTGAGGGGCAGTAACCAAGGTAGGGGGCCTTGAATCCAAAAAGCTTGATCCACTGCACTAAGGGCACCTATACACAAGCACCAGTGCTGCAACACCGTGCTTGAATTCGAGCATGTCAGAGCAGACTCGATTAATTGGAGCATGGTAATTATCACATTGTTCCAGCAGCCTCCTGCATCTTATATATCAGCATTAGGGCTGTGAGAAGCTTCAGGTGGTGACTCGATTCAGAGGAGAATCAGCTTGATTTGGTGACCGAATCTCTGAATCCAAACTGAAACAGGGGACCAATTAAAAGGTCCGAATAATTTGAAGCTCTCCAAATTTTTCCAAAGATTTGGAGAGCTTCAGATTGATTTGGACAGTCCCTGGTGGCTGCAGCAGGGAGATGCAGCCAGACTATGAGCTGGTAAGTAGGGGTAGGTGAGGGGAGAATGAGGAGAGGGGGAGGGGACCATGAGGTCCCCTCCCTGCCAGCCCCTGTCCCCCTACCAGCCTCATCCCCTGCCTGCTCCCCCAGCCTCCCTGACCCCTGCCCACACCCCCAGCCCCCGCATGACTGTCCCACCCAAACTAGCTACGGCCCTGTAAGAAAAAAAAAACAAAGAAGAAAAACCCCAGGACTCACCACTCCTGCAGCAGCCTCAGGGCTTCAGGGGGCTTGTGGAAGAGCCCCCCCCCATGGTGCGGGGCAGCAGGGATTGCCTCCCGCCAGCAGGAACAGTGAGTGTAGGGTTTTTCTCAGGTTTTTTTTCTTAAAGGGTCAGAGCTGGAGCAGGCAGTGTAGCTGGGGGGGTGAGGCAGGGTTGGGAGGCTTGTGCAGACCGCCCCACACAACGTGGGGCAGCATGGGGCAGTAGGGATCACTCCCCTGCCTGGCAGTGAGTTGGGGCTTTTTTTCCTAAGTACTGGGAGCTGTGGCAGGTGGGGCAACCATTGCTGGGCTGGGAGAGCGGGCAGGGGATGGGCCTGGCCTGGGTAATTCAGAGATTTGGCTGAATCAATTTGGGACAGTGATTCGAATCACCAAATTGAATCACTGTCCCCCAAATCGGCCAAATCCAAAACAAATACTAGCTGCTTTGCACAGGCCTAATCGGCATCCCCACACTTAAAAATGGTGGCAAGGGTGCTTGAATTAAAGCTCATGTTCCCCACCCCCCCTTCCCGCACCACCATTTTTAAGTGTGGAGATGCTGATACAGGAGACATGGTGGCACTTTAATTAGAGTGGTTCTTGGAGCCACTCTGCTTAGAGCACTGACCCTCCATCCCCAGAGCCCATATAAAAGTGCCCCAGGAGACTAAAAACAGACCTAGAGTTTATCCTGACTTTGACTGTCCCAGGCTCTGACTCCCATCAAAAAAGGCCTGGGGCACTCATTTCAACAGGCAGCTTCAATAGCAGTTAACTGTCCATTTGAGTGGGCGAGTGTTATCTTGTTAAAGCGAGACAATGGGCTTGTACAGTTTGTAGGATCCCAGAATAAAAGGCTTTGCCCCTGGAGATATCCACCTTTTTAGCTTGTGCCCATGTGGGAAGTGCTAAGCAGCTAATGTCTTGTCAGTTCACATATCCACTAACTACCTAAGTCAGAGGTATCTAACTTGTCTGGCCTGACAGACTGGATGAGTGGTGTGGACAGGGCAGAATAGCCCGTTTCTCCTTCCTCCGCCATGCCAGATCCAGCTTACACAGCTCATGCTCCAGCTGGTTCAAAATAATGCTGCACATGGCGTGCTGCACTGCTCTAGCCAGCACCCTAGGAGATCTAGTAGAAACTTTTAGGCAAAAAATGTCTCTGCTATTCATGTCAGTACAAGGACTAGGCATTTAGATGGATTAGAACATAGTGATTATAAGATAGGATAATAAATAACAATTAAGGTTGAGTTATGAAGTGTCCAAATGACAGTCAGTGGTTCCTATGTTTCTAAGTCACTTTGTTTTGGAAAATCCCACACTAAAACACAAGAGACAAACACTCTCCTGTGCTGGGATAAAGAAATCACTCGCTAACGGGCAGGAAGAAACTTTCTCCTACACTGTTGAAGACAGGCTACTGAACTGGATAGACCACACAATGACAGGTTCAGTGTTTCTACGTAATATGGTTTCTTGTACATCCACTGGTCACCCCCTAGCAAAGAAGGTTCAGTGAACCAAATCATGTCCAGTTAGTAGAAGACTATCATTGATTTCAATGGGCTTTGAATCATGCCCATCAATCTCATTCTCACAGAAATCTCATTCTGGTGTTTGGAGAAGGAAGTATTGTCTGTATGGTAGACTCCTGAACTTGGTAGTATGGTACTCAGAGGATCTGGATCTAAAAGTACAATCAGGACCGAGAAAGAATCTTAAGATTTGATTCAGTTATGTCTATAGCTTCTAGGTTTTCATCACTTTTGAAAATAATCCCATTCATTTAGGTGTTAAACTAAATGTGGATTTAGTTTAATTTTAAGCACCTGCTTTGATTATCTTGGCCATCGTATCAACAGACTATGCTGGCAGAAACTGTTTTCCTCTCTATCTACAACTTTAAACTTCTTTGTATATATCATTATTAACAGGCTGTAGATAATGAGTCTATTTGCAAAACCAGGATTTGGTCATGAATGTTGTATTCCTATGTGTAGAAGCCAAAATTTAGTCTCCATAATTCTGATTATGCTACAGTAAAAAAGATTTGATTGTATTGTGTAATCTATCATGACAACAGTTACACAACAGTTGCCTTCTGATACAGCTTAATATGGTTTCATTTACAAGGAACTAATCAAGTCCTTGAACACTGCAAAAACACATTGTAATTTTTCTGTAGATCCATACTCAGATTTAAATGTCTTCCTAGACATCAAATATCACAAAAGATTTTAGGACATAATCTATTTTTAAACTTGGTTTTAAAGGTGTTGTTCTATTATTTCTGGTGTGGATACTGGTGGTCTGGATTCAAAGGAAACTGTGTAACCTTGATGTTATTGCCAATACCATCAGTTTCTAGCTGTCTAAATTTGTTGCCACAGACAATACAACTTGCTTATAACCATGCTATTCAGATCCATTCTTTCCATACAACTGTGTATAACTGTATACACTGAACATACTTTTGGCGAGCTTTTTGTACACAGTTTGTACTTTTTTCCAAGTTTACTTTTAAACCCTGAAGATTTCTTTACACATCCATAAAGTTGTTGAGTGTATTTTGAATTTGGGCCAGTGAGCATGTATGCTATTGGCTCACTGATTTAAACAATCATCAAATTCAATTTCTCCCCTTTTGATTTGCCTTGATTACAAATGTGCATTGTAAGCAAATTACCTTCCTTTTGATATGTTGATTAAGCTTTCAACATTAACATCATATAAAGGAAGTGACTGTTTCTATGCCAGAAAAAAATAGAAAACATAAAATGCATTGAATAGATGGCTGTTTTTTTATTATTGTTATGGCAAAATTCTGGCTGTTCCAATATGAGTAGTCCATCCACTGGAAGGGACTGGTCTCTTCCTGGGGTTGAACTCTACTTACTCTTGTGTAACAGTCGGATCCCTTGCTTTCCCCAGGGCAGCTATGACTCCTCCCCATTTGCCTCCCCCATTCCTCTCCACATCCTTATGCCAGCAAGACTATCTTGGGAGAGCACTGGATACACAGATGCAGTGAGTCTTAATGTCCACCATGCTCTCCTTACACTGCCTACAAATTCATCACACCCTGTGAAGTCCTAATGTCCTCAGGCAGAGCTCCCCTCCCCAACATGCTTCTAGAGGCATAACTGAGCACACAAGGCACACATTTTTTACATATTTACCTGCAGTACTTATGGAAAGACTGTAGTTCTTTGTGTGTGTTTAGGAAATTTACTCCAACCTTAAAATCTTAAATTTCAAGGTTAGTCTTTTTAGCAATTACAGGAAGCTGCGGCATGTACTATTGAAACTTATCTGCCACAAACTAAGCTTTAAACTTTCAAAACAAGGTGCCTGTGGAAGTGCAAGTAACCACTGAGTAGATGCAGTTACAGTATACAGGAAGCTAGGATCAAGTTCAAATAAAAGGTCTGGGCACCAGTTCTTAGCAACAGATTCTAAAGTAGTTGTAATCTTCAAAGCTATCTATTTATCTCTATGGAGGAGGCCCAGGGGTATTATATACCTAATGAGTTAGACCACTTAAGCAACTGCCTCTTCAGGTCAAAAAAATATTTTAACTTATTCCTCTACCAGATTAGTTGCTTGATCCACTTTTGACACACTAGATCAACTATATTATACTTCTGCTTATTTCTCTGTACCTGCAGTGGAAGTTTTACAGTGTTTGAGACTGGGCTCTGCTCTTTTATCTTAAAGTAATGTTTTAGTTATAGTTAGTACATTGATTGAAACAAATCCAGTTCGTCATCCTCAAATTATTATTTTTGAACATACAAAGGTATGCAAAGATATCACAAACACAAATAGAAATACTACCCTGACTTGTGGGAATTTACAATTATAGTTTTTAGAGTGAAAAAATCTCAACCCTGAAAAAGCTTATTTTCCTATCTTTGAGCCATATGTATTTCCATTGTCCCCCCATGGAAATATCTGCCGTGCACAAAGTTATGTACATGCATAATTCTTTTCAGTGTCAGGGCCTAAATTATATGATGCCTTTTAAAACCTATTTTGCCTTTGGTTGTTGAAACCCACTTTGCCAGTTTCTGTTTCCATCATTGCCAAGACCTTCTATGACTTAGCTTCTACATCTATTAGAATTTCTCAAATAACAGCCAGTTGTCAGCAGTAATAGATAAGCTTCATTCCAATCACATACACTATACCATTTATTGAAAAGTACCTAATAAAGAAAAGCAGTGATTATAGCTTTGGCTATAATGTAAGTACCAGTAAGATGCTGTTTCTGAACACAGGATGGTCTTTACATTTCCACAGTCTAAAAGCATAAAAGATGCAGCTTAATAACATAAATAGCAACAGGTCTTATTCAAAGCCTGCTGATATCAGTGGAAAGGATGACTTCCTTGAGCTTTGGATCAAACTCCAGAAGCATAAGAAAAATCCACAGAAAAATAGGGCCCATTTCTATTATTTATCTTTTCAGTAATACCTTAATGTCGGTTAAAGTACAAATGTCTCCTCTATAGTGCTGAGCAGTTACTCACACAAGTAACCCCAGTCTGTGATAGGATTATCTTTTGTGAAAATTCTTCTACAAGAGCAAAACAAAGTTCTTTGGGTAAATGTGGTATCTTTTATTAGACCAACTAAATACAGTAAAAGCTTTGTTATCTGGCATGAGTGGGGTAAGGAGGGTGTCGGTTATCTAAAAAGTACGGTTATCTAGGCTTGCACATGGCGGTGGCAGCAGCGTGGGATAGTGGATGGCAGTGGTGGCCGCCACATACAAACTTCTCCTCACCCTCACGTCTAGCCATCCAGATGGCACCTGTGCGGCCTGCAGAGGGGAGCTGCTACCCTTGCCCCCACTCAAGAAATATCTGATGCTCATGGCAGATAATAGATTATTCCAGCAAGTAAAATGCCAGTTAATGCAATTTTACTATAGTTTGAAAAATTGTTCTTTACAAGCTTTTGGGCACAAACACCCTTCTTCAGGCATAGGGAGAGTCTACTGGTGTTTGTGTGCTCTCTAAACCAATATTTCCTTACAATAATAATATTAATATGCTAATATGTCTATAAATAGTGTGGCCCAATGTAATCTGTTCTGCTCATTTTAATGGGGCTTTTGTGTAGGGAGGCACAATTTAGTGAAAGAGTGGCAGAAATTATGGCCCATTAGAAGCATCTTAACTCTTGGCAACAGAAGATTTGTGTGTCAAAAATGTCTAGAAAGAGTTCCGTCCTGGGGGTGACAGTATGATCAATGAGACATGTCTGGAATTCCATTAAGTATGCTTATTTTATTCTTAGCAAAGCAAAGGAAGGTGGAAACAGGCAATTTTAAAGGACCATACCTGAAAATGGCTAATATACCATGTGTGAATTCCAGGCGTTATTAAATACATATTTTGCTAAAGTATCCCCATACTATATTACTCTTAAAGGCATTTGGCTGCTAGTTCACCAGTGGCATTCATGGAATGATAAATCTAGTCTCCCTTGGCGCCCACCTGATTAATAACTTAAATATTTTCTCACTATAAATCCAGCACCGAGGACAGTGACTTTAACTGCATATTCTTTTTTTACTGAAAATACTTATTAGTGTCACACTAAACACTCCATCTAGAATGACAAATAGAGTAATAAGTAAAACAACATGAATGAAAAGTAAAATAGCTAAAATTACTAATAGCATAATTATGGAGGAGGCACTAATGATGCTCTAGTTAGGGTTATGTTGAACTTTTAAACTAAAGCAGGATTGTAATTAGTAACAGAAAAACCCCTGACTCTTTTTATGCAGCTACAGAGAGCCTGGATTAAGTTCAGTTTTACTATGGAGAGAGGCAGTATTTTGACACCTGTGTTGAAGTTTTACACTTAGGAGACTCCCTGTGGGACTGTGTCAGAAGTGGTCTGGGGAATGAGAGCTGAATTTAAAGAACACATACAGATTCCAGCCAATACACCACTTCCACACTCCCTTCTCTCTTCAGTGTAAAAACATTGCTTGGAGGCTGGAACTACAAAAACCCCATAGCCTGCTAGTAAAGTTGATATTAAGGGTGAAAACCAAGGTGAAGGCAAAGGAGATCTCTAACCAGGCTGTTACTGCAAGTCATCCAATGACTGGGTGGGAAGGGAGGAGGGGCAAATGGCACAGCCTTTGCTCTGGACTCCCATGAGTCTATGTGGCAGCTAGGTAAGAATCCATATGGCTCTAGGCCTAGAAGATCCTCATATACAAAGCATAGCTATTTGTTCATGTGGTGGTAGGAATGAATTTGCTCCAGCAAGATTAATAATAACAAAGGTTATTTAAAGCAGTCTTCTGACTACCCACTAAATTGCTGTAAACACTATATTGCAATTCACGGGGCATTTTACTTTTGCACCATGCTGATACCAACATCACTCTTTTGTTGAATGCTAACGGATCTCCAGATCAGATTTTCAGGTCAGTCCAGTCCAGTGGATTCTGGAAATATTCTAAATGTAACATATTTCTCAGCTACATTCATAGTCCTGGTCAAAGAGCATGCATACAATTCCTTCTTCCAAGACCAGCTCAACACCAATGCCTGGTTCCCAAGTATTAATTCTACCATAATGGACTAATCCAGAGGTATTCAACCCTGGCTTGTGGGCCAGCCCTGGCCTGGTGCTGTGCCATCTGGCCTCTGCGGCTCCCCATGGATCTGGAAATTTGGTGATGTGGAAATGGTGCCTACTCCCTTGCTGTCAAATTTCTGAACCCATGGGAGGCTCCACAGTCCTACACACTAGATCGGGGATGCAGGATAATGTGTGTCCTGATCCTGACACCCAGGAGTGATGTGGGGTCCAATACCAGTGCGTGAGGTTGGGCAGTTGGCATGAAGCGCCAGCGTGTACAAGGCTCAATTCCAGCATGCAAATTAGAGGTGCACTGATACACTGGTCCAATATCAGATCAGCATCGATATAAAGAAAATTGAGTGCATCAGAAATTGGCCTGATGTGGCTGATAATTTGGCTGATACATACCCATGCATGCGCGCAGCTACAGTGCAGCACATAGGCAGCCAGGAGCACAGCTCGGCAGCTTGGAGAGCTGCATGAATCTGGTAAGTCTGTTGTGGTGGAAGGGGTGGGGGAGGGAAGAGGTGCAGGGGTGGGGGCAGATCAAGGCCCCAGTGATGAGGGAGGGAGGGAAGCTGGGGCTCGGGCAGGGGCTGCCCAGCCAGGGCAGGACAGGGTGTAGGGCAGAGCTGGGGTCTATCCATGTTGACACTGGATTTGGACCCAGCACCTATACCTTTGTTCTGGGTGGGCACACCCCTCAGAACAACCACACCACCTGCCAGTTGATAACAGGCTAATGTATTGTTACAGAGTAAGAACAAAAAAGCAACAATTCCAACAATCAAACAATTCTATATTTACCAATCTTAGGGCTGTCATCAAAGTACGTCTGCTCAGCATGCAGGCCCTACTCTGAGGCTTTCTTTCTTGGGTGTCAGCAGTCTGCAGGTGGGATGCCAAGGCTCACAGCCCCCCTCCAGTGGGGTGCATGAGATGGGCTACTGGTATGCCCTCAGTCCGTGGTGGCCTCGGGGACCCTTCCTGGGAGACAGGGATGGGAACCCCTCCCAGGGAGCAAAACAGGGAGGGATGGCACAAAGGGAGGGACCTGTTGTTAATCTCAAGTCTCTGCTTTTGTATTCCCCTTCCCCCTTGATGACTCCTCATGACACTTCATTTGTTGAACACCACTGAAGTAATCAACACTAATCCAGGTATATCCCCAACACTGAAGGTTGTACTTGTTCACAAGCTAAGAAAAAGGACTGGGAAGACTATATCCAACAGCGCCACCTGGTGCTGTCTGCCATAAGCAAATAGGCT
>NW_017728948.1:23663817-23665854 GCF_001723895.1 Crocodylus porosus
CGCGCCCGCGACGTGGTGAGTGCGGTGAAGGCCCTCGCGGGCCCCCCGGCGCGGTGGGAATGGGGGACGTGGCCCCTTTAAGCCCGACCCCGCCCCTAGCGCGGAGGCCACCAGGCTCGGAGGGGCGCGAGGTGGCAACGTCACCGCGGCGGCCTGGCCGCCTCCCCGCCAGGTGTGCACGAAACCTCACCACGCACGCTGCTTGCCGTGCACACGCAGACATGCACAGAACCTCACCACGCACCCTGCCTGCCGCACATCCCCACCCCGCTGTACACGCACACACCCAGAACCCTGCAACACATGCACACACACACGCACAAAACCCCACCACACGCCCTGCCTGCCAAACACAAACACCCTGCTGCATGCATACTCTGCCACACACGCACATGCCGCCACACAAAATCCTGCCCCACACACACATGCACAGAACCCTGCCCCACATGCGTGCGCACACACACACCCAGCCACACGCACAAGGCCCTGCGCACATGTACATGCACACACACAAACACAAACCCTGCCATGTGTGCGCACACACACCCCACCACAGATACACATCCCCCACACCCTGCCACATACGCACATGCACACACACAGACAAGCACAAAACCGTGCTGCACACGCATACACCCTGCCACACACATGCACAAAACCTGCCACACACGGACACGCGCGCATATACAGACATGCACAAAACCCTGGTACTTCTGCACATGCGCACACAGATGCACACAAAACCCTGCCACATGTATATACACACATGCACAAAACCCTACCACACACTCACCCTGTCACACTCACCTTCCCATCCACCTATCCACCCTTGCAAAGCAAATCATCACAAATGATTGGATTGCTGGTGTCTGTGCAAGCCTGGTGTGCGCCTCCCCCCCCATGTGCTCTGCAATCGCATGCTTCTTCCCATGTGACTCTACCTTGGTCATGGCACTGAAGGGAGCATGCCTCGGGTCTACCATGTGGTTCCTGCTGTATTTATTGCACGAGTCAAATCCTGTGTTAAAGATGGAATGATTAATTCCCTCATTAGCTTTGTTTTTTGCTGCTTGCTCTCACAGTATCTGAATGCAAGGACAAAGCATTAACACATGAAGGTATTATCCTCATTTAAAGGCAAGGAACTGAGGTATAAAAAGATGAAGGGCCTAAAAATATACTAATTTTGGGTATATTAGATATCTGCTTTTTCAAGTCAGGCTGCCATAACATGGAGATTACAAAATCGGGGGCCACCTGTAAAAGGTTGGTTTAAATTAGGGCAGTCAATTAATCATGATTAATGCATTAATTGTTTGTGTTAATTTTTTTTAATGTGTTAATCGTGCATGTGGTTTCGGAGCCTGCACCCTGGCTCCACTCTGGTGCCATCACCACCGCCACTGAATCGCCCCCTGGGCAGTGGTGGCAGAGCAGAGGACCACAGGGCAGCTGCAGCGGGGGAGAGGAGCACACACAGACATGCAGCCACAGCCTGCACACGGCCAGGAAAGCAGCTTGGTGATGTGTGGAGTAGCTCCTACACATAGAGTGGAGTAGCACCCAGCAGGCAAGTCTGTGAAGGGGGAGAGTTGGGGGGGAGGAGAGGGGCAGATTGGGACCCCCATGGTGAGGGAGAGAGTGGGGCAGGGGTGGGGGTGAATGGGGCCCTGAGGCTGGGTCATGGGACAGAGTCATGGCTCGTCCATGGGAACTGGGGGAAGGGGGGACTCCTGCTGCTGCAATCACCCTGGGGGAGACAAAGGGGCCAGTGCCCCCTGGATTTGTGTGTGGGGTGGAGGTGGGCTGCTGCTGCAGATTGGGGCTCCGCACCCTGCTGCCTTTGCCCCAGAAGCCACGCACTGGTGGTGCTGTCCCGTACCTGACTGGCGGCTGGGGGCACAGCTTGGTGTCTCATGGCTCCCAGGATAATGGCAGCAGAGCATGGAGCGCAGCACATAGCAACAGCCCACCTCCACCCCACCCACAAATCCAGGGGGTATGTGCCTCCCATGCCTCCCCCAGGGGTGCGCACAG
>NW_017728948.1:23666279-23675873 GCF_001723895.1 Crocodylus porosus
GATTAATTGCAACTAATTTTTTTAATCGTGCAACTAATCATGATCAAATTTTTAATCATTTGATAAATATCTTGCTTGGCATCACATGGGAGTTCCTCGGGACAATTCATTTTTTCCAGAACAGCATTTTAGTGACTAGGTGACTTAACCATGAAACCAGCCTCTCTCTTCCTGCAGTGTTTGCTGTACGCTTTCCCACTTGTGCAGCACATGAGGCAAGGCTTCAGGAACAGTCTCTTTTACTATAATTTATATCCCTCAAGTAGAGCCACCTTCATCTTCTGTTAACACATTTTTTGTGTGTACATTCTTAGGCTTTTTTTTTTTTTATAGCAAGCTAGAACACAGAAGTCCATAATGTGTTGTTATACTGACATCCTCATGTTTAATTTTTAAATCTACCATTCAGGCCTCTGCCACTTGAGGCAACGGTAATTGATAGCTGTAGCAGGTGGTTGTGTTCTTTGTGGGCCTACAGTGTTGGGGATGGGACACTGTTGGAGGATTTCAAGGTTTTTTTTGCTGACAAGAGAGAGAAGACGAAGCTAGTTCAATGTATGTACTACTGATGGTCTCAGCTTTTTCCCAAGCTTGAACCTTTCTGCCAGGTTACTTTCAAACCTGTTGTCAATTCGGTCTTGTCTACAACCTACCACTTGCTTTTTGTTCCACTCTTCACCAGGTCAGTGCATCTCTCCACACCTCGGGTTTCGTATTGCAGTTTGCTTTTGCTGTAAATCCTAGTCTCATGCCTCTAGACTACTCCCAGTTTTTCCCCTATCTCTTACCTGTTAGCTGCAGCCACGTTGCCTGTGCACATTACCTGCCCCCAAGTGCTTCATAGCAGTTCTTCCTGCCTAGGCTTCTTATCCACCTTCAGTGTGTTTGCCTCACTCATCCCTTTGTCTTGGTCACTGCATGCGATCTGTCTTCCTTTTATCTTCCCTCCCCACTGATTCCTAGTTCCAGTGCTCTTACCCTGTCCCTTTGTTTTCCTGCCCTGGCTACTCATCCGGTTTTAGTTTTTCTCTCATGCACTGACTCACTATCTCCTTTAATTCTGTTTCCTTCATATTCTTCCAGACCAAGTCTCCTTGCCCAGTCAGTCCCAATCAGTACCTTCCAGACTACTTGTCCTAACCAAATCTGGCATTCATCTGCAGTGGCTTTGGTCTTGTGCTAGTCCCCCCATCTGCTGAATCAGTTAGTTTCCTCCACACCCACTAGGAATTGTGAGCTCTTCTGAATTCAAGCTTTAGTTTTTTCTAAAGGCTCATAGTTGGCTAAATTTGGTTAGATTTGCACACAGACGGCAAAAGGCACCTCCTTACACAAGGACCATCCTATTTCAAGTCCCAGATAACATCAGCCCAATTTCAAGCCTTTGCATCAAAGCATAAGAGTGCTCAAGTGTTAGAGTGTATCAGAGAAAAAATAATCAGAATTTCAGTAACATTTAAAAAGGTTGTATTCCCCTTCCTCCTCCCTCCCACCTACCTGCCCTGCTGCCTTCGGGCTCCTGCTAGGGCACCGCATGGCTTTCTTGCCCCAATTCCTTGCCTGACTGTGTCCAGCCTTATGCTAAGCAATAACTGGTAAGATAACTGGTTATCACTGGGCTCATGGATTAAATGATTAATTGTTTAACCCTTCACTTCCCTATCACGTAGGTATGTATGTATGTATGCCAACAATCAAGCACTCTGAATAGCTTTAAAGAAATGGCAGCTTTTTTAATTAACTTGCCAGAGCAGCCAAAGAATTTCCTCTCTGAAATTGCAGTGTTTTAAAATCAATAGGGCAGTTGTGCTCAATTTTTTAGCCCTGTGGGCCAGAAGAGTGGTGAGTAGGGTTGCCAACCCTCCCAGATTGAAATAGCATTTCCTCTCCCCATAACTATTGAAAGCAATCCAGGAGATTTTAATAGGATATTTTAAGGAAAAAAAAATCACCCAGAATAGCTTCAGTCAGAGTTGGCAACCCTAGTGGTAAGGAGCTGGTCTGTAGGCTGGATTGGGCCCCCTGCACCGGGATTGGGTCCTGTGCCTCCCCTGCCTGGCTTCCGGTACTGGGATTGGGTGGTCCTGGGGCACTGTGCTGCTCCTGCCCTGCCCCATGTGCTGGGATAAGGCCTTGCACTACAGGATGAGACTCTAGAGCCCTGTGCTACCCCCACCCAATCCCGTACTCTGGGATCAGGTCCTGTGCCATCCTGTGTGCAGGGCCCTGCTATCAGGCCCATAGGGCTTACCATGGATCTGGAAATTTGGCAGCAGGGGAGTGATGCTACTGCTCCTCTACCATTAAATTTGGCACTGGTGGGGAGCCCTATGGGTCACATGACACTATGTTGGGGCCTGTAAACCAAAGGTTGTATACTCCTGTAATAGGGAAATTCAGTCCTGATTTACATATTGAAGTCAGTGGAGTTATAGCTGCATCTACCAAAGATGACCTAAACTATTAAAATTTTTGTTTTTCTATAATATAGTTGTTACAAAACAGAAATCTAAATTTTTACCAGAAGTATTGAGTTGCATCTTTCAGCCATCTTTCATAGGAATATTTTACTATTAACATTACTTGGGACTTGCAAAGCAGTGGGTTGCAAGTTAGGAAAGAGAAGCTTTTTAAAAAAATAACTGTATAGAAAGGTACTAATAGTTTATTTGTATGCTGAGCTTTGGTCACTGCATTATGTTAGGAAGGACAGCATACAGAGTAATATTGTTAGAGGTCCCATTCCTAGAAACTGTTGTGTTAGCAAATACATGTGTGCTGGCAGTAATTTACTTTCCTGTGTCTAAGTTTCTAATGTTGATAAATTAATCTCACATTAAGAATCATTCCAGGCTAAAACCATGAGCACAGTCTAGGAAACACTAACACTGACTTTCTGGGCATGAGGAAGAGCGGGGAAGTGAGAGTGTCATTTACCTACCTGCCAGACAAGGATAGGGGGATGGCTGAGAGTGGGCTGCTTGGTAGAAATGAAGCAAAGTGCTTTAGTGGATTAACAGCTGCTAGTTTGAGAAAAGGGAGGTGATGGGCTTCCCTGATATCATCCACATCAGCAGTCTCTGGAGAAAAGTACTGCTCAGCATACCTGAGCCTAACACCTGGTTTGAACAAGATGCCTATTAGTAATCTGATCAGTGCTCTCTGGAGACAAGGAGAGGAAGAAGTTATATTTGGGTTTATCGGCTAGTCATGTAGTTCAAAGGGTTTTTTTGCCAAACTAGGAAACTAGAATGTAATGTTCCAGCCAAAGCCTATGTAACAACTTTGAGAACAGTTCAAACTTGCTAATGGCTGTTTCCGCAAGAAATTTTGATTTTAACAGGGAAAGCAGTACTTGTAAAATTCAAGCTGCTGTCAGTGGCAGTTATTTTAGCTGGGAAAACAAGAGAAAGTTTGTTCTGCCACCTAAGTCAGGGAAGACCTTGTAAAATAAGTTATAATTTAATTGCTTGCTTCTGTACAACACGGTTCGATTATGTGTGAGAGAGGACCTCTCTAATACTTGGGTTACAAACTTGTAATTACATATTTAGCAGCTTCTACAAATTTAAGCTGTTTAACTTACAAATATCTTGTTTACACATTAATTCTTAAACACATTTATATAAAAGCTGAATGCATGCATGCTTGGTTGAGAGAGAGAGGCAATCAGTTACCCAAAGAATGTCCAAACCCTCACATGCAGCTACAAGGCACATTATCTGAAACACCAATATTACCCTATAACATTGTAGCTAATGGCAGGGGAGCTGGACACTGCCAATGCTTTGCCACTGCAAAAACAAAGTAGTTGGTCAACATGCTAAGAAGATCCTAGGAAAAGGATTATACCCTCTACTATAGAAGGAGGCAAAACACCCAATAGTCCTTGCCAATCTGATGTTAGGGTAGAATTCTTTTCTTTCCCCAGACTAGGCAATCCTATACTAACTGCAGGGAGAACATCAAGAGCCTCAAGCTGGGAACAAGTACTGGCAGAAGTTTGCCCCAGTCAAAAACCCCTAACCTCTGCTGTATTCAGCATTGCAGTACTTCAGCGGAAAGGCAACCTCCATCTTCCCCCTAGGGCTAGGGACAGACATCCAGAAAGCCTGAGCTGAATTGATTTAATGTTTGCAGGTTAGTCTAATCTGGCTAAGCTGAATCAGTTTGTAACCGTATAGACATCCCCAATGGACTTAAGAAATACAGGCGCATGCCTGCAGTGGCTCAGGTTAGAAGCCAGGGGATGCTAGAGCAGCCCTCCCTTCCCTTTGACAGTGCTGAGCTGAGGGGGTGAGCCTGGCCAGGACCCAGCAGGACTCTGATTAGGGAGGGGTTCCACTCCACCCCTCACTGTTCCTGACCAAGGAGGGAGCCAGCACAGTAGAGAGTTGATAACAGAGAATTTAGTTACACAGCAGGGAGTTGATAGCATTTAGCACCCCATCAGAAAACAAAAGCCTCTTTCATTACTTCTAGCCCTTTTTAAACAACTTTTTCCAAGGAAGGAAGGAAGGAGGGGCATTATTAGCTACTTATTGATTAGCTCTAGAAAGCCCTAAGCTGACTCTGGCCTTTCTGCCTTTGTCCTGTCTCCCATAGCACAGACCGTAGCCAGCATGTGATATGCTAGCTAATGCTGAGAGATGTGTATGTGTAAGGCAGAGGGGAGGAGGGAATTCCTGCTTGACCAGGGAGTGGTGAGGGAGCGTGGGGAGCACAAGGAAGCCAGGCAGATGTGGCTGTTCCTGCAGTTTCTGCTGGAGCTGCAGCCAGGAAGCAGGGGGCCTGGGTCAGCCCTGCTGGGCTGGAGAAGAGAGTAGAGCCCTGCCCAGAGTTGCAAAGCATCTGGGATGCTTGGGCACTCTAGTTTAACTTAAACCAGGAAGGGGCCTGGGACAGACATTGCATTAACTGGTTTGATCTAAATCAGTTAAGTCTGATACTACGTTCAACCAGATTTATCTCAAACTGGTTTCATCCATTTTCAAACTGTTTTATATGCACTGAACATTTGTTCTGTTACAGGTTCAAACCCATTTCTCATCTTTTAAACCAGTATCTGTGTAATATCTGTCCCTAGCCTAGAAGTTAGTCGCTTTCATGAGTGGAGTGGGGGGTGCAGAAGTTTCTTTTGGGCCCTAACTGGTGACCTGCAAAAGGCGTGGGATTACCAGTATTGCTGGCACAAGTGTCACTGTTGTTTTACTGTTCTGGTAATGGCAGCATTTGGGTATTCCATAGGTCTGGCAAGAAAATTGATCCTTGTGGGATTCCACCAACAAGTCTTGTAGCAAAGATATGGTATCATGTGCGATATGAGACCTCTTCAGGCAGTTGTAAGGTTTGCCTTTAACCACCCTCAGCTATATCCCTCTCCATCTGCTTTACCTTGCTATGACAGCATGCAGGAAGCATGGAAGGAGAAATGACAGACTTACTTATTCCTAGAACAAAATGAATAGGAAACCTAAATAAAACCCTTCAAGGAATCTTAGGATCATAGATAATTAGGTTTGGGAGGCACCTCAGGCGGTCATCTAGTTTAAATCCCTGCTCAAAGCAGGACCAACCCCAGCTATGTCATCCCAGCCAAGGCTTTGCCTACCTGGGCCTTAAAAACATCTAGGATGGAGATTCCAAAACCTTTGGGTAGCCTGTTCCAGTGCTCTAGTACTGTTATAGTGAGAGAGGTTTTCCTAATACCCAATCTAAATGTCCCTTGCTGCAACTTTAGATCGGTGCTTCTTGTTCTGTCATCTGCCACCACTGACAACAGTCTAGCTCCATCTTCTTTGGAACCACCCTCCAGGTAATTAAAGGCTGTTATTAAATCCCCTCTGTCTTCTCTTTTCCTGACTAAATAAGCCCAGATCCCTAGGCTCTCCTCAGAAGTCATGTGCCCCAGCCCTCTAACCATTTTAATTACCCTCCACTGGACTTTTTGCAATTTGTCCTTATACTTTCTACAGTGGGAGGCCCAAAACTGGACACAGTACTCCAGATGTGGCTTCATTAGTGCCAGATAGAGGGGAATAATCAGTTCCCTCGTTCTTCTGGCAATGCTCCTACTATGCAGCTCAGTATACCATTAGCTTTCTTGCCAACAAGAGCACACTGTTGGCTTATATTGAGCTTATTGTTCACTGTAACCCCGAGGTCCTTTTCTGCAGAGATGCTGCTTAACCAGTTGGTCCCTAGCCTGTAATGGTGCATGGAATTGTTCTGTCCAAAGTACAGGACTTTGCACTTCTTATTGAACCTCATGAGATTTCTTTTGGTCCATTCTCCAATTTGTCAAAGTCTCATTGAATCCTAGCCCTACCCTCCAGTGTATCTGTTACTGCCTTCAGTTTAGTGTTGCCTGGAGCCTTGCTGAGGATGCACTCCATCCCATCATCCAGGTCATTGATGAAGATGTTGAACAAAACCAGTCACAGGACTGATGTCTGGGGCTCTCCACTTGATACTGGCTGCCAAGTAGACATCGAGCCATGATTACTGCCCTTTGAGCCCAATGATCCAGCCAGTTTTCTATCCATGTTATAGTCTATTCATCCAACCCAGCCTTCCTTAGCTTGCTTGTCAGAATGTGGAAGACCGTATCTTACTAAAATCAAAGTCCATCACATCCACTGGTCTCCCCACAGCCACAGAGCGAGTTGTCTCTTTATAGAAGGCATTCGCGTTACTCAGGCATGATTTACCTTTGATAAATTCATGCTGGTTGTTGGTAATCATCTTCTTCTCCTCCACCTGCTTAGAATTGCCCTCAGCTTCTGGTCCTGACTTCTGAGATTCGGTCTAATTACAGGCAGTAGAGATAGGTACTGGGCATAAAATGGCTGGTGGCAGATTTCTTGCATTTACATCAATGGCACTTGTGGCTGCTTCTCTAGGGACTGCTGTTGCCTTCACTCCCTTGTTGCAGAGACAGCTGTGCGTTACAACCCAGCTCAACCCTTCCATTCCTCCCATGCTCCTGGGGATCACACAAGGGCATATAGGGGTGGTTGCTAGAGTGCGAGACCCTCTAGGACCAGCTTTAACAGTGGGAGCTGCCCTTGCTCCTCAAGTACAGATGTGGGATGGGAAAGGACAAACAGAAAAGATCCAGGCGCAGCACGTTGAGGTCCTGCCACTACTGTCTTTTACGTGGACCAGCTAGATTAGTGATTCACAACTCTTTTAGCTTCATGGCCTCCCTCCTGAATTTAGATCTAGCTCAGTGTTTTTCAGCTGGTAAAATTCAGCAAAGTTATAGAGAGGGGTTTGAGGCTAAAACAGTCAATAGCCACTGGTAAAGAGATGAGTCTTTTGCTTAAGGAAAGATGCATTCGGTGTAATTTTTTTTTAACAATACCACTCAGCACTGATATGATTCCCTCTGGCAGGGGGATGGTATATATTATATATCCCTTTTCAGGTATAAGAGGGAAGTGTGTTGCCAGTTTTAAACTTCCCATGTATCAGAAGTTCAGGAAACACTGGCTTACACCTTTCTGTGTAGGGGGAGTTTTGGATATGCTGTAGGAAGGGGAAGCAAGCTAGGTGAAGGTTGATTTTGGGCCCTGATACTCAGGAGAGCTGCTGGGCTGGATGCTGCTGGGAGGGAAACTAAGGGGTTTATAATTAAATGGTTAGTAGGTTTGGGCTAAAGTGCAGGCCTGGGGATAGGACTTAAGCAGCAGTGTAGCTATACCTGTAGAGTTAACTACTAGGGCTGTGCATGGCAAGTAATATTCGATTCGACAGCCATGTCGAATATTAAACTGGGTTCCACTTCGATTTGCCGTCCGCTTCGACTCAAGGTCGAAACTCAGTCGAATATTTGAGCTGCTTCGACTTCCCCATAGGCTATAATGGGGAAGCTCGAAGCAGGCTATAACTTGGCATTTCTTGTCTGATCTTGATGAAACTTGCTGGAATGGTAGCTCCCGAGGAGCCCACAAAGCGCGCCAACTTTCAACAAGATAGGTTTAGGGGGTGCAGAGAAACAGCACCCCAAATTCTTGAGAGAGAACCTCCTGTGGCTTCTGTGTGGAAAGCCAAAGGGAGCTCAAAACTGCAGGCTTGCTAGCCCCTGAGGAGCCCACAAAGCCTGCCAACTTTCATGATGATAGGTGCAGGGGTTTGGGGGAAACTGCACCTTAGGCTGCTGACAGACAAAACTCGTGATCCAGGCGGAGCAAGGAGTGCGGCGTTCGCTCCGTCTGCACCCGGCGCTCGGGGGCCCCGGCAGCGGGAGGTTCACCTTGAGGAACACCAGCTGCTCCCCCAAACCAGGATCCAAGCAGGTGCGGTGGGGTGTCACAACATCCACAGCCACGCTGAATACCCTCTCGCTTGGCACGCTGGTTGGTGGACAGGACAGGTATTCCCGGGCAACTGTGGCCAGATCCAGCCACATTGGGCCGCGGGTTGCCCGGTAGGCCAAGGAGTCACAGTCCAGGGGCTCCACAGGCTCAGCAAGATAGGCAGACACCACGGTGTGAAAGCTGTCTGCCTGATCCTGGGGTCTGGTGGGTCTGGACCCCCTAATGTTTGCCATGGCCTTAGCCCATCTTGGCAGCACCAGTGGTGGAGGGGAAGACTGGCTCGTGGATGGCAGGCTGGGTGAGGCAGTGGGTCCCCCTGTTCCATTTCCCCTGCCTCCGCCGCTCCGCCTCCATCACTTTCTCCCTCCAGTGACTCTGTCTCGCTGCCACATATGGTGCCCTTCACCCTTGGGTCACAGATGGCGGCCAGCATATGCACTGTGTTGAACCCCAAGGGTTCAGGCTTTTTCCTAACGCCCTCCTTCAGCCGCCTCACCAGTGCCTGTACATCTGGTGAAAGCAGCCTGTCCCAGCCAGAAACCAAATTGGCCCCCAGGAAGCTCTCCATTTGGCTGCGGAGCTCCTTCACTATAGGGACCACCTGGCTGAGGCAGGCATCAGCAGCACTGAGGGTCTCAGTGGCCTCAAGGAAGGGCTTGAGGACCAGCAAGATCTGGGAGATGGCATCCCACTCAGCTTTGGTCAGGGGGCTGCTGACCCCAATCTCCCCAAGCAAGGCCAGCTCATGGATGGCCTTCTGTTGCTCCCCCAGCCTCTTGAGCATCAGGTATGTGGAGGTCCACCGAGTCTCCACATCCTGGATGATTCTGTGCTGCAGGACATTTATTTCTGCTTGTTTGTCCCGCAGCATCTTGCCCCCTTTGATGCTCCAGTGGAAGTAGCCTGCCACCTTCCTGCATCTGGAAGCGAGCCGGCTGGTATTGCTGGTGCCATCACCGGCAGCCCTGTCCCCCTCCAAGCCATTCCTCACAATCAGATGTAAATTGTGTGTCACACAGCGAATACCAGCAAAGATGCGGTTCATGGGCCCCCTTATCTCTGCTGCTGTGTGGGACTCATCCATCACCTTGGCGTGAAGAGCCCACTGACGGCCTGACTGGCCGCACCAATGCCCTGTGAGGAAGAGGTACACATGATCTCCACCCCAGCTGCTCCAGATGTCCGAGGTGAAGTGTACGGTCACCTGTGGACCTGCCGTGTGCAGCTCCTCCCTCAAGTGCTCTCTGCATGCTTCATATAGGGAGGGCACCAC
>NW_017728948.1:23678193-23737873 GCF_001723895.1 Crocodylus porosus
CCCCCCCCGGGAATCCAGTACAGGCAAGTCAAATATTCGACCCACACTGTTAATATTAGACTTCCGGTATTCGATGTGACAGCTGTTCGACCAGCTGGTATTCGACTCGACTTTCACTTTTCAAGGTCAAATATGTTGAATATTTGTCGACTCGAATATTAAGTTGAAGCTTTGCACAGCCCTATTAACTACATATATGTCTGTATGTGACTGATGTTTTGCAGCAAGTAAAATGAAAGTAGCAAATGTGTAATTTTGTCAATAAGAAGTTAGGAGATTGTTCCACCCAAGTGCAACGTAAGAAAATCTAGAAGTTTGCTCCTTGCTAAGCAGCATTGCATATTCGTACAGTTATTAAATAGGATGTAAGTTTGTGGTTTATTAATGTTCTTGTTAATGGATCCAGTGACAGGTTTGTGGCTTGAGTAGGAGATGATGTACATACAGTTTATGTAGTATATAAAACCTTGTTCTCTCTTTATTGGTACTGTAGATTTGGAATCTGGTAGCTTCACAGAAAATTAGAACAGCTGTAGAAATTGTGGGGAAAAAAGGAAAAAAGTTCATATTGAAATGATTTTGCCTTGAATTTTGATGGGCCGTTGAACTGTTGCATAAGACAAGCTTAGATTCTACTTCTTCGCCGCAATCTCAGACCTGCTAGCTTAGATAGATATTTAAAGTTTACCTATTTTGGAAGAAATTATTAAATAGTTTTATTTCAGTCTCAAAGGAAAAAACAGGTTCAACTTTACTTGCCTCATAACTTGTTAGGCAATTGGAAGCTGTTTGGAGAGGGATTTGACAAATATGTTCCACTGTTAATTAGGTCGACATGGTGAAGGAATGAAAATTTATGATCATGTGGATGTTGTTTGTTTGGTCCATGTTGCAGAAATGACAGTAGGCCTGTTATATCCCAATTAGGAGGAATAAGGAGAACACAATAGACAGACAAATGATGCTTTGACTTTGATAAGATTAATTACCAATGTGAATGAAATTTCTTACTTTTTGGGAGATTTTTTGAAGCTTTGCAAAAGCTAGAAAAGGCCCACCAAAAGCACAACTTGGTGAAAAACTAGCCAAGCCTTTATATGTGAAAATGTATGCCTAGGAATAGCAAATTTGAAAGGGTAAATGTTTCTGGGTCTTTAGATGTAAGACTGCAGAATAATCAAATTCTTATGTTTGAAACTCATTGAACATACAGATTGCAGATTCATGAGCAACTGTTGTTCACGTGGTTCTGTGCATTGACTGTATATGATGATCTGCTCATATTTAAAGGAATTGCCTTATGGGCAAATGTTAGGATCAAGAATATGCTATACTGCTTTGCTCAGGTACTGAGTGAGGAGGAAAGGAAAATATCCAGTATCAGTCATTTGCCTCTGTAATTATATACCATCAAGGCCACAACATGACCATGATAGTCCATATACACATTTAATAAAGCTTTTGTCAGCTCACCTGGGAGGCTGCTGTTGCAGCCCTAACACTCCCTCCAGGATCCCTGCTGTGCCACTGCCTCTCAGGAATGCCCTGAGGCCATGCTCACCACGGGAGGGATGGGCGGCAACCCCTCAGACCCAGGGTCTCCTGCTCCAGCTTGTGTGGTACCTCCTTGAGCTGAGCCAGCCAAATGCTTACCCCATCTCGGGGCTGGGCCAGGCCCTGCTGCTCCAGGAGGGCCAGGCAGACCCACCATGGGGGCTAGAAGTCTCACTGCTGCAGTCAAAAGACTCTGCCTGACCCCTGTGAGGGGCCCAGCACTTCCCTCCCCATGGTGGCAAGATTCAGGTACAGGCAGAGTCTGTAGTCCCAGCTCTGTCTGCAGCCCCAGCCTCTCTGTGGGGGTGAAGGGAAGCAGCGGATCTGCAGCTGTGCAATGCCCCTTAGTGGCTTAGCCATGCCGGCTCTCTGCCAGCAGCCTGGGGCCCACACAGTGCTGAGCACACAGTGAAGACACAAGAGGCCAAGGCCATTTCTGCCGAAGGTCACTGAACAGTAAGTGGTAAATGGTTTAAATATACTTGTCGCTTAACCATTTACATCCGTATTTTGTAGATGCCATTACAAAACATGGCCAACAGCAAGCACAAGTAAGAAAAACACTGGACTGGATATTTGGTGAGCCATCATCCACAATACAATAATAATGGTACATAATAAGTTAGCTTAATCAGGCAGAATGAGTGCACTTGTGCAAGGGAGTCTTTAATTCAAAGCTTGTATATCTGTTCCATTGAATTATGCCCTTGAATAAGTCACTTCAGTGTTCCACTTCAGTTATTCCATTTGCAAAAAGGTAGTTAGCCCTGTTAGTCTGCAGTCAGGCAGAAGGTAGGGAAAGGTGGCGTAGTAGAGATGAATTGGTTCAGAGGCATGAGCTTTCATAGGCAGCAACCTACACTCAGCTAAATAAAATGGGCTGCAAGCAGTTTTTTTAAGTACAGTAGGTTGTTGCCTGTGAAACCTCATGTTCCTCTGAACCAGTTAATTTCTTAAGATGCTACCCTGGCCTACATTCTGCCAGTTATTCCATTTGTAGAAACAAGGTCAATGAAAATTGTATCTCTGTATCACAAAGGTGGCATAATGGGAAGTTAATGCCTGCCCATTGTTTTGAAAATGTAAAGCAATAAATAAATACTAATATTAATATTAAAATAAGCCTTTACTTGAACATGAAATAGATTCAAAAGTCTGTTTTGAGTCAGTCACAAGCTGGTGGTTGAGAGTGGACAACTTTCATTAAACTGAAGGCAAAAACTAATGATGCAAGACTACGCTAGAGTCAGAAATACTAAAAATGGAGGAGGAAAAATGGGGACTGCTAGCCCAAACGAGAGTAAGTAGAATGCAGAGAGAAATGTCTATGGATAGCCACAACAGCAACAATATTTAATTTTAGTTAACTTGTGAAAGTGAGACCGTAGCCTGAGAAGAACAACTACATTTTCTTATCTACAACCACACTAAGTTTTAGTTCACTGTGCACAAATGATCCGAATATAACAGTATACTGGAGGATTAAATGCCAAATCAGTTATTAGTCCCCATGTGACTGATTCTGGTTTCAGCCGGAACTTATTTCACTAATAGTGAGGAAGGACAGCTTTTGGAGGCTGTAGTTACAGTCTTTCCTTAATTTGGGGGATCTTTTAAAGTGTCAGTGCAAACCCAGCTACCTTTTTTTTCTTTTTTAAAGTAAACTCCTAGCTCCATTTGTAGAAGTTATTTTCTGAATATACATTAAACAACACATTGAAAATTCCTGAATTGCTCATTATTTTTGCTGCTGTGACTAATTAGGCATCATGTGATGCTGAGGAATCCAAAAGAATTCCAAGACCGCCACTTAATATTAGGAAGACGTATTTCCTCTATAATGAAAGAGGTCTGTTCTTCCTTATGCACTGAGTTCCAGAGCTAAAATGTAATGCTTATAGGTTCTTCATGGATTCTCAGAAGTTGTTTACTGATTTCTGGTTATTGGAGGAACTGCTTTAGCTTCTGGTAACAGTATTAGAACCACTATAAACTCTTCTCAGCAGCTGGCTGGCAACTGAATTAGCCTCTTCTCTGAGTTGCTGATCAGACAACTTCCCCACCTCATGGAGGGATAGCTTGCATGACTGAAGCACTGTCATGGATGAGTACAGGAGGGACAGGCAGGGAGAAGAGGAGGAGGGGTTGTAGTTTATGTAAAAGTGGTGTATGATTGCTCAGAGCTCTAGTACAAAATTAGAGCTAAGCCATTGAAAGTGTCTGGATTAGAGTCAGAGGGGAGAGCAACAAGGGTGATGTTGTGGTGGGTGTCTGCCATAGACCACCAGACCAAGAGGATGAGGTACATGAGGCTTTCTTGAAACATCTAACAGAAACTTCCTGATCACAGGCCCTGGTTCTCATGGGAAACTTCAGTCAAGCTGACATTTGCCAGGAGGGCAATACAGCAATTCACAGGCAATCCTGGAAGTTTTTGGAGAGTGTTGGGGGCTACTTCCTAGTGCAGGTGTTAGAGAGGCCAACTAAGGGCCATGCTCTTGACCTGCTGCTCACAAAAAGGGAAGAATTGGTGGGGAATGTAGAAGTGGATGACAGCTTAGGCAGCAGTTATCACAAGATGATTGAGTTCATGATCTTGAGGAAAGGAAGGAGAACAACTGAGTAAGGACCCTGAACTTCAGAAAAGCAGACTTTGACACACTCAGGTAATTGATGGGCAGGATCCCTTGGGAAGCCAGTCTGAAAGAGAAAGGAGTCCAGGAGAGCTGGTTGTATTTTAGAGAAGCCTTACTAAGGGCTCAAGAACAAACCATCCTGATGCTCAGAAAGACTAGCAAGTATGGCAAAAGACCAGCTTGGCATGGCAGGGAACTCTTTAGTTGTCTAGTGGGAATTTTTTTGCCAAATGTTGGCAGACATGATAAGAACCTTAGCTCTGTTTTTCCTGCAGGTAAGAAGGAAGATAGAGAATTTAAGAATCTCATTTCTCTCTTCCTTCTTTAAAATAAGCCAATTAATATAGGGAAAGAGATTGTTTTGGCTCTCCTCGTATGTCACAGGGGTTTTTTGTGCGTATGTATGGCATATGTTTTGCATTTTAGTTTTATGCAATGTTATTTTTTAATAAATATTATGAATGAGTAGGGAGGCATCCTCCGTATATCTTAGATGCTTAAGGAATGCCGCTGGTAGTTCCTTTAGAATCTGCGGAATAGCGAGGCAGGTATAACTGGTTTTCTTTCTCTGACTCATGTTAGCTAGCACAATTTCCAAAACAGTTTAGCAACTTTGTAGTCTATAACTTACTGTACTATTAGGAAGCAAAATAACACATAACGGTTGTGCTGTACAACAACTGAGTCACTTCTAGCTTTAACATGCTCTATTTTGAACAAAAAATGTTCAAAGTTCAAATGTACAGTGTTCTCAAATCTCTAAACACAGGTATGTAGGCAAGTGATCAAGAAATATATCAAGCAAATAATTAAACATTTAGTCAAAGATAAAACACTACTTGCAAGTTGTGTATAAAACACTACTTACAAATCTTTACTTAGTGTTTTCAGGTATATTCAGTGGCAGTATCCTTGATCCTGTTCTGGTGTGTGGTTTGGTCACTATGATTAGGTATTAGAGTAATATATCACTGTCAAATGTGATATTTGGCACTTGGCTATTAATTTGTCTTTATTTGAGCATTGCTGAAGAGAAATTGCATGTCAGTTAAATGTGCCAGTACACCTGTCAGTATTCTTCAAGGTGGAGAATAGGAGCATGTCAGGAAGTGGAATGATAGTTCAGTAGTTAGAGCAATTAAAGGGTGAAAACTGGGGGTGGGAATTGTTGCTAACAATTTTGGAAAAACATTCCTAATGTCTAAAATATTATAGTTTGATATAATTGCTCAGAATTGTAAATTATGGACACTTTACTGAAAACGTAACTTTCCTGGCTTCAAGGAGTAGTGGCAAACCTTTTTGTCTGCCAAAAATGACACTTTAAAGCTGTCAGATGCCAACTTTAGAGGTGTTTATGTTGTCCCTTCTTACCCTTTCCTTCTGACTTAGTTTTCTTCTTTCCCTTTGACAGAAAGCAAGGAGATCTGTATAATGGAAACACACATGTATATCATGTGTTTGAAATAAGTCTCTGCCTTCTGTTGTTTCCACAAATATTCTGTCTTGCATTTTAGAAACAAATGATTAAATGTAACTCAACCCCCTCCAACGTATCCCTTTCCTACCATTAACAGTTAAAGAAAATCCTCATTATGAAGTTCCCAATTGCTGGAATTAAAAAAAAATGTTTTCCCAGTTAAGAATTTTTAATAGATACTTAGGTGATAGGGGATTTTATGTGCCTAGATTTCTTTTAATATGTAAGTCCCATGTACAAAATCACTGTTTGACATTTTCCTCTGGTATTCCTTGGTAGTTCCTTTATTTATTTTTTGGTTGACTGTGTTACTCCTTTGGGCATTGTTTGTTGTGGATTTAATCCTATTGATCCCAGATTCCATGGTTCACTTCTGTGGTATTTGAGGCAATTGACTGGTGTGCCCTAACTTAATATTAAGTTTGTCAATCAGACTGATGAGGAACTAGAGTATCGTTTTTTATTGTGAGCAGGTCTAGAAACTTAGAGCATCAGACAAGCTTGTTAAGATCAAGAGCACAAGGGGTTGTTGTTGTTGTGATCATTAAGAATTGAAATTTGGAAATGTAAGTCTAAGAGCCAAGCAAGAAACAGAATTTCACTCCCATGAAAGATGTTGATGTTTTAAAAACTTTAAAAGTCTTAAAAGGTTCTTCCTCTAGAATTGGGAGAAGAGTGTAGATCCTCAGTGCTTTGTGGAAGTGAATCTTTTCAGTATTTTGGTTTTCAAATACTGAAATATACCTAGTACAGAAATATTCTGGAGTTTCCACTATGGAATATGTTCCCAGAGGTCTGGAAGTCCTGCTTGGCTCTAGGGGAACTTGGAAACTGGCCCACAAACCTTGATAGCCTACTGATAAGCTAGAGATGTAGGTGACCAGTATGGCAGGAAACAAAGTTGGTTCCTTTTGGAACTGTGGAAATAAGTATGATTCTTCAGAAACTTTTGTTTTTAATGAATATTTGTCAACAATAATAATTTAAAAAAAAAAACCCCTTGGAATATGCTTCCACTTGGAACATTTCTGACTTGCTCTAAGAATGTTTCAGACTGTCTGGTTGTTTTCAGGTTGGCACTTCGCATGCAGTGAAAGTTGTTAGGGTGATGACATTCAGTGTATATGTCTGGTTTGGAACTTTGTGTAAAGTTAAACTTAACATGGAATTTCCAGGCTTTCTAATGTTTCTGTTTTGAGGAAATGTCAGCATTTTCTTAAGACAGCTATATTTTACTGCAGTGATACGTTCTTCCTGTCTCAACTCAAAATTAGCAAAGTTTTATCAGAAAATCAAAGTTTTGATTTTTTTTTTCCTTTTTTTCTTTTTTTGTTCTTTAAGTACAGGAAGAGGGAGCACCACAGACTGGGAGTCAAATAAGAATGTACTGATGAATCTTACAATAGTGAATTAACTGGGCATGATGTATTGTATCTAATCTATATTTATATAGCTAGTTCACTTGCATTAAAAATAAACAATGATGGCAAGCTGACATGTGAAAGAAAAACATCTGATGGCGATGAAAACCGTTTAATGATTAGTATGGAAACAAATATTTATTGAAAATAAAAACCATGTCTAAAGGCTCTAATGCTGACTTTTGGAAATATAACTATGTTGCGGTATGTGGAATACCGTATGTCCTGTACAGTAGATATTGTTTAAAATTGCTTGGGAACTGGAGCTTGCAATTGTGAGCTTGGAATGTCCTGCAGATAATTAAGTTGTGGTCAGGCTTTAGGAAAATAAAAAGTTCTCGAACTATGATTTTATAAACATGCTACAATAACATTTCTTTATATTTAACAGTTTCTTATAGAAAGCTGATACTCTCACGAGGCATTGATTAAAGGTAAAACATCAAGAAAGAAAAAATATTAAATTAGAACTTCACTTAGGATGTTGACAGTTGGCTTGTAATATTAAACAGATGTGTGTGTTCTTGGAATATTCTTCTCAGAACTTAGTTGCAAAGATTTTTTTTAAATGATAACTAAATTTTAAAAATAATTTAAAATTCTCTCTTCCTCAGTCTTCATTATTATATATTTTACTCTAGATACAATCTACTAAATAATTTGATACAAAGTATACTTTTTTTACATCATTCAAGGAGAAGGGTTTATTTAAGTAGACTTAAATTGGGGCCCAGCTGATTTAATTATCTGAAAGGTTTATGGAAAGTGTTTGAAGATTCTCTAGTCAAATTCTGCTTATGGATGCACAAGGAATGCTTTTATTGGTATCATTCAGATCTATCTGAGGGAAGAATTTGGCCAATTTAAACTGTGTTGATTAAAGAAATTTCACAATATATATTACATCAGTGGTTCTCAACCATTTTAGATTCAAGGCACCCTTTGTTAGAATCAAGGTAGCCTCGGAAAATGCCAGCTTTCAGCTTTCACTCATTTCTGGACTATAGAAAAATAATCGATTAATTCTTGTGTTGCAAAGATCTCAGAAAGATCAGAGCACATCAGTGTTTTTGACACTATGGATTCTTTTTTTTAAATCTCTGGGTTTATCTTGTGCGTCACCGTGTGCCTCACCATGTGCACAGTATTTGTACATGTAACAGTGCTAAAATTGTGGCACCTTTAGAAAGTATCTAATGGCATGCTTGGGTGCTGGAGCACCCTGATTGTGAATCACTGTTACAGCACTCAGTACAGAAATAATTACTAATTTTTAAACTAATAGATATTTAAATTAAACCTTGATTTAATGAAACAAGCAGCAGAATATTTCTGTGTCCCATTCTGGTGTCAGCATTTTAAAAAGATTGTGAAGAATTTGAAAAAGATTGGAAAAGAGCTACAAGAATGATCTGAGGTCTGGAAAATCTGCCTTAGTATAAGAAATTACATCTAGCCTCCAGCATAAAGTTGTGAGGTGACTTGATCCAGATTTGTGTGTACCTTTATGAGGAGACAATTTCTGGTTATACAGGGGTCTTTAGTGGCTAAAGCATTAGGTTATGCAGTGCTTGAAAACTGAGGTTCATCACATTTTGACACTAAGTAAATTATAGCAGTCTAACAGTGACTTTTAATTAACTTTTTGGAACCTAGAAATGTGTTAGGTAGGTGCTCAATAATTTGAAGCATTTCAATCAAGATTGGATAGCTTTCTAGAAGATGATCTTTACCACAGTCAGAAGATATAGATTTGATGAAGGAATCAGTGTGTGAAATTCTGTTATGAAGGATGTCAGACTGTATTTATCTTTTCATCTTTCTAGCAAAGGTGTTTATATGCCCCCCCAATACAGCTGAGCTCGCTACAGTCCTTAATGTGAGTAGGGAAGTATAGAAGGAATTGAATCCTCATCTTCTGATTCCTAGAACTAGAACTTTGTAATCATGGGATGCTAGCAGACATAACCCTCCCCCCGTCCCTTTATTATAAACTCAGTGTATTTCTGTGCCAAGCCCCATGCATGCCCAGAAGAGGCAGCATGTTACTTCAGCCCTTATTACTTGTTACTTATGCGGACAAGTCAGATAGAGTCCAGTGGAGAGCAGTGGAAATGATCTGGGGGGCTGGGGCACACGAGTTTTGAGGAGAGGCTGAAGGAACTGGGTTTATTTAGTCTGGGGAAGAGAAGACTGAGTGGGGATTTGATAGCAGCCTTCAACTACCTGAAGGGTAGTTGCAGAAAGGATGGAGCAAGACTATTCTCAGTGATGGCAGATGACAGAACATGGAGCAATGGTCTCAAGCTGCAGCAATGGATATTGAGGTCAGATATTAGGAAAAACTTTCTCACTAGGTGGATGGTGAAGCACTGGAAACTGTTAGCTAGAGAGGTGGTGGAATCTCCGTCCTTGGAGGGTTTTAAGGCCTAGCTCCACAAAGCCCTGGCTGGAATGATCTAGTTGGGGATGGTCCTGCTTTGAATAGGGGTTTAGATAAGATGACCTCCTGACATCCCTTTCAACCCTAATTTTCTATGATTCTATGAAATTGGCTTGCCTGACGTCTTGGGTGTTTGTAGGGGCTTCTTTGGCACTTTTATCTAATAGCTCATTGAATCAATGTTAGCTAAAAGCTCCAGATCCCTGCTGAAGTGCCTGATCTTTACAGATGTTACAGAGCCAGGTTGAACTGTTTCTGGTAAAGCACTTTGTTTGTTTGTTTGCTTATTTTTAATGTCTGCAAGCGGCCATAATGTTCTGTTTTGGCCTTTAGCATTTATGAATCTTTAAATGAGCTGTCTTCATTTTAACACTACAAGAACTTTTAGGCGACAAATCTTTACATTAAAGGATTTTTAGCATAACATATCCACATTTAAAAATAGCTATATGCCTGATCTAATTATTAGCTATAGCAGTTACTTAGTGTAAATTAAATAAGCCTTCTTTTTTGTAATATTTGTTCTTCTGCACACATATCAGTGTAAAAATTTCAGTGAGATACCCAAGTCCAGAGAGTATTTAATCACATTATTTGAGTTTAAAATAATGGAGGCATTTTACAAACTGAGATGTGTGGTGATTTAAATAACTATACCCTTTGACTAATTTTGGTCTTCATACATTCTCGGTTTCATACATATTCTTAGTTTCATACACATATCTCTTCCCCTTATAGTCTCCATTTTCTCACTTGTATAAAGACATCATGATAGCCTGTTTCTGAAGCACAATAAGGCATGTCACTAAAAATATGTTTATTCATTTACGTAAGGATATTTTTTCAATGCCCTTAAATTCCCAGCCTACCTAAAAATTCAGTGTATTACAGATGGAAATGCTTATAAAAACCTGGATGAGTATCTGCATTTTGATTACATCATATGTAAAGGCTTGTCTACACTAGCCCCTGCCACTTTAGCTGTGCCAGCATAGCTATGTTGACAGAGACCCCTTCTGTAGACACAACATTTGCCAACAGAAGGATCTTTTCAGTTAGTCATCTTGCATAATGACATAAACTAAGCCAACAAAAATGTTTGTGTATCAACATAGCTATACCCCCACTAAGGCTGTTGCTGGCATAGCCATGTCACCTAGAGGCTGTGATCTTTTTCTGGCTGTCATTGACATGGGCCAGCAAGATTTTGTCATGTAGAGGAAGTCCGATCTAAGAGTTAAACAGTTTGAACACAATCTGATCTAGCATATTGTTTTATATCCTATTTACATTCTTGTGCTTCATGGCATGTAAAATACCCTGTGCTGTGGTCTGAATCTGACTGTAGCATTGTTTCATAATTTATTGTCCCTGTCCTGGAAAATTACAATAGTATTTAAGAGTGGTTTGTGGGTTCACACAATCCATGTGAAATACCACTTAGTATAATTTTCTTTTGTGGGGAAAATGAAACATTATGCAACTTCTTAAAGGAAAGTGTTTTTTATAGAATCATAGAAAATTAGGGTTCAAAGAGACCCCATGGCTAAGTACAGATATTCAGGGGCATTAGGGGGAGATTAAATTGTTTCAAAATGGCTGCCCAATATCGTGTAAGTCAGGATGACAGGGCTAGCTGGGGGGTCACTGCTCCAGCAGGCTGGAAGGGAGCAGGAGTCCACTGAGGAATGAGGGGCAGGGGCAAACCTACAGGTAGGGTGGGGCCAGGCACAACCTGCGGGTGGGGCAGGGGAGGCAGGCACGACCTGCAAGGGATAGGGGGGCAAGCATGACCTGTGGATGGGGTGGGGGGGGTTAGGTGTGACCTGTGGATTGGGTGGGGGGTTAGGTGTGACCTGTGGATGGGGTAGGGGGGCAGGCATGACCTGGAAGTGGGATGGGGGGGGCAGGCGCAACCTACAACAGGTAGGGAAGGCAGACATGACTCACGGGTGGGGTAGGGGAGTCAGGGACAACTTGAAGGTTGTGTGCGGGGCAGATGTAACCCACGGGTGGGGTGGGGTGGAATGGGGTCCCTTTACAGCAAACCTACAACACCATTCCTTCTGGCCCTCCCTTCACTGGGACTGACTTGCTTGCCTCTGGCAGCAGTGAACACTGATAAAAATAGCTGCACTCAGAGCAGCTTGTGTGATGGGGGTTTAGAGGGCTGACTGGTTGCAGTGGGGGAAGCTGCAGGCTGGGGTGGGGGTGGAGGGAACAAAATAGACTAGTGTAGGGGGAGCCGGGAGTGAAAAGAGCATTCCTGGGGCTAGGGCCAGTGACCATGTTTTCCCAGCTCTGGGGCTGCTCAAGGGAAGGGGACAGAAGCCCCATGTACTGGTTTGACCTAACACAAATAAGTCTGATACTACATAGATACAGGTTTATCATAAACTGGATTCTTCAATTTTTAGACCAGTTTGTGCGCGTGGAACTTCTGTATAGTTGGAGGTTTAGACTGATTGCCGGTCACTGAGACTGGATATGTAACCATAGGGTCAGCACCAGGACTAGCTAAGTTTAAATTGGGTGACCACTTTGAACCTGATTTAACCTCCCCAAATGTCTTCCTTAGCCTAGGAGATCATCTAGTCCAACCCCCTGCTCAAAGCAGGTCTCCAGCTATATAATTCTAGCCAAGGATTTGTTTTCTTATAATGGATGAAAAGTCATCTTTCCCTTTGTTTCCCAAAAAAGAGCCCATATGTATATGTAGAATTTCAGCAAATTTGCTTCATACAGCTTTTTATCAGCGCTTTACCTCATTTATAATAATGCAGTCAAAAGCAGTCAACAAAGATACGAATAAGGTGACGTGACTATTTAGCATTTAATTTTACTTGTAAATTCATGAATGTGGTTGCAGTTGACACCAGTAGTGGTCACTGATGCATCTGAGGACAGATTTTGGCTTTGTGTATGAGTGAGTATTTAAATATACAATTTCTGTGGGAATGGGAAAGAAAAAGAAAAAAGGTATATTAAGATGTTTTTGATACTATCCTTCTGCTTTAATAGCTTTACTTGTATATTGGTATTTCCTTGGATAAAATCTTTCCAACTAGAGCATCCATTAAGCATTGAAATATACTAGTAGAATGTTATTGATTTCTTAAGTGTATTTTGGAACAGAATGAAAGCCCTGTATTGAGGCCCGTGAGACAGTTGCACATTACTGAAGAGGTGTGATGAACTTTATTCTGAATCATCCTTGTACTTAAACTTCTGCAGCAGCTGTCTTTAAGTTCATTGAGACCAATTTATGGGCCATACTGGGTGCATCTACATGTGCACTTTACTGTGGAGTAGACGAGGTCCACAGTACAGCATCACCATCTACACATGCACCCGTATTAAATTAATACAGTGCAGTATTAATTAACTTAATTAATTAAGTTAATTAATTACAGTGGCAGTAAATTAATTAACTTCACCATAAGTCTGTCAGGGAGATTAATTAGCTGTGCTGAAGCGCATGTGTAGATGGTGACCAGGTTGGGGCCAGACTCTTACCTGCCACCTAGGCACACAGCTCCACAGGATCAGCACTCTGGGCAGCAGAGGGACTGGCTGGGGCACAAATGTTGCCACATGGAGTCCAGGGCTGGCCCCCCATGTTCCCTGCCATCCCAGTCCTGCTCTGCCCCAGATTAATTTGCTGCTGTCCCGGGCATGTGTATAGCCACTGTGCCCAGGATCAGTTTACTCCAGATCAAACCACTCTGCAGTTTATTGCTTCACCTTAATTTCACCTATAGATGCACCCACAGAGAAGAATATATTGAAAATAGCA
Organism: Crocodylus porosus; assembly: GCF_001723895.1. Lineage (NCBI taxonomy): Eukaryota > Metazoa > Chordata > Crocodylia > Crocodylidae > Crocodylus > Crocodylus porosus. Next base: position 23,691,524 of record NW_017728948.1, read on the forward strand.
TGATTAACATTCTAAACATCTGAGCTTACCTGTGGTAAATTGTCATATTTTCCAGCTACTCTCAGCATCCTGGATGGAGCACAGGAGAGGTTGCACTTATTTGGTTGCCATTATTTTCATTACTAGTGCTTAGATCCCAAATCTTTGATGGAAAAATTCCCTAAATGTCTATCTAAACTTGGAAAGGCAACTGAGGTACTGTAAGGAGTTACATAACTAGATCTCTTCACAGGGTAAGCACCTACATGCATTTTTCCTGAAATATGGTTCTCTACTATTTTTGCTAGAAGACTGAGATACAGAGCAAAATAACTGAAATGAAAACTTTTGGATATTAACAGTAAATTAAATCACAACAAAGCCTACTCTTTTATACAAGTAATATTGTCCCCTAATTCCTGGATCTTAAGGGGCTCCAGTCTACACTTGTGAGTGGCGTTCTGATTGGATGATAAGTAGCACTTAGGGTCTCAAATGGAAGTTTGTGTTTTGAGAAACTGTCTTCATGGAAGAACTTAAAATATAGCTCGACAAGACTCTAAAAGAGATTGGAGGACGGAGGATTTAGGGTGAAATAATGTTTCCACTGAAGTCAGTGGAAGAATTACTGGTTGAGTTACTCCAAAAACGCCAGAATTTCACACGCAAAATACAGGCAGAGGGAATACAGATGGTGAGCAGACATCATGTATCAAGGTTTGTTGTTGTTCTTCAGGCGGGTTATTGTTGGAAGAGAAATGTTATGTACTCTCAAAGATCCCTTTCAGCAAGGTATTTATACACATCTCTTAAGCATGTAAAAAGAGAACTGAAATGGATGGGACTACTCAACCATAAAATCAAGCATATGCTGAAACAGGACTAAATCAAGGCGCTGAAGAGAATTCTCTTTAGTTATTGACAGTTGTAGGGAATTGCTCTGACTGCTCCTATGAGTAAGAGCATTCATAGATTAAGTGAGGAATTTCTTCACTCTTTCACAGGTATTCTTCACCCTAACATAATTCTGAAAGAGTTTCTGTAGACAAGCTGTTGAATAAAATGTTCGGGTTTCAAAAAAAGTGCAATTTTGAAAATATGTAAGAGATGTAGCAATTAACCTACATGCATGTTCATAATACTAGAAAATGGACAGCTCATTACATTCAAAGACAGGATCTGATAGGCCCAAATTGCTTAAAACATCAGTTATTGAAGATATTCCCCTGGGAATTTGAGAAACCATTTAGCAGATGAAAGTACAATTTTGAAAAGTTTGACCTTACAGGCAATCATAAAATGAATCAAAACAGTGCTTTTCCCCCCTGAAATGTACAGAGCCCATCTGTGTCTAATCCAGTAATTATAGACTGAGTTCAATTACCTTTTCAAACTTGGAGCAGACTGGAGACTAGGCAGTGAACAAACATTGGGTTTTGTCTAGACCTCAATTGACCACAGTCTAAAACCTGAATTTATATCTAATTTTATTTTATTTCATTTTATTTTGGTTTGATAGTTCTTAAAAGATTCATTTTGCTGCCTAGTTGCCTAGCACAGTGCTTACTGCTGGGCTTAATCCTAATATGAAGAGTTTGTACATTAGGGATTTAATGGTTTACTTTATCAACATTGAGTTAGCATCTTCAAAGGGGACCAAAAGATTTAATTCATCACCTGTTAGAATTTTACATTTTTTGAACTGCTGCCTGTGGAATGTCTGCTCTACTAGATTGTTTTAGAAAACTCTAACAACATGTTCTAATATTGTGAATTGTAGTGTATATTCACAGCTAATATTGTAGTGTATATTCACATAAATATAATGACAGATAAAATAATTTTCTGGTTTATTCTGAAAATTGTAATCAAGATAATCTTTTCAGTAGCGAGGTCCCAACTTACCTGTTAACACTGATCAGAAAATAAAGGATAAAATGATTTAATTCATTCGTTTGTTTGTTTCAGGTAAAATTCTGGACAAGAACACTTAAAATAAATGGGCTTTAGGTTTAGCACATATGCATAGTAAAAGAAAAAACCCCAGAGTTCCAAATTGTCGCAGTCATTGAGCTTCTCTATAAAGTACTAGATTAGACATCTTCAGTTGTTAATCTACAAAGTATGAAAACAGCGTTGTTATTCTTGGAAAGTATATGGTACATTAGGTAGTGGTAATATTTCCATCATAACAGCCTGTTTCATTATGGGATGTATGCAACCATTAAATTACAGAGTTGTGTATATAATAAGGATACTGTATGATAGGCAGACAGTCATATCTTATTACACAGAATGTGACTGTAACAGGTAACGGCTTTGTGGCATTAAGTTAGTCCATTTCAAATGCTGATGTCAACAGGAAAGCAACAGTGATAAACCTGAAACTTGTGGAAGAATAAACATCGTGTTTTTAACAGATGATCATTCATAATACTTTTGTTGAAATGGGAGAAAATAACCTGTATAAATACACAGTACTATAGAATACAACATTTTTACTGTACTAATAGAGAGTGAAAAGGACACCATTCTAATAATATGTACATTTAACTCACAGATTTGTAGTGGTCTGTATTGTGTAGTAGTTGATGTGCAGAATAATTAGTTAAGATCAAACCTGAGGAAGGCTCTTCAATTGCTATATTATAATAAACAAAGCAGATTCTTTCAGCAAATAATAATCTTATAATGTATTGTGACAAACAGAACTCTGTTCTGCTTAATTGGTTTTCCCTTTGTAATAAATAAATATCTATTTGTCAGAAAAATCTGATAGAGTGAGATATTAGGTAAGTGTGAAATTAAGGTGTCTAACTAATGTTCCAGGTCATATTTTGAGTCTTTATTATTCACAATATACTCTTGTCTGTATGCTTGATTAGCTTGGAAAAAGTTGGTCAATGCCAGTTTTCTAAATCAGTTTCTTGCAGTGTACAGTACATTCATTGTCTGGATGATTGTTATTGGTATGACAGGATGTACAATACAAAATGAATTGGATTATTTTTTCACATTCTGAATTGTTTAGATAAAATGTGTAATATCTGCCACATTATTCAGGAGATGTCATTATAAGAGACCTATACTACATACCAGAAACTGCTACAGAATATAAAGTTGCAAACTCAAGCATTGAAAGATTAGAAAATGCCAGAGTTATGTATGTCAGTTCTTTATGCAGGCTTTATTTGGAAAGGTGTTAAGAACCTGTAACTTCCTTCTCCTTGGCTTCACACTAGGAGATGCAGATATTTTACTGTCATAGTATAGATTCCATAATCATGTTGCACTCTCTACATCACAAACCACAAATGTGTGAGCATGCAGACAGCCTAAATCATGCAAACGAGCTGTCCGCTTGCACTAATAGAGTTGTCATGCAGATAGGCAACCTAGGTTAATGAGTTGTACGCTATGGGCCCACAAGGTACCCTGTCTCTGTAATTATGTAATTATGTCCATCAAATTAAAGACATGCCAGCTGAATATGCTGTGAAAAAGATCATACATCTTAAGAGGGTTAACATTCAAAGTCCCAAAATAAAAACTACTGGCTCTCCGAAACTGGTTTCTAGTGTTAGGCTTCTGTATCAGGTTTTGGGCCTGGCTGTTAAATCTCAATGGAGAGACTCATAGCAATTAAAAACAGAAATCTATTTTGCCAAACCTGTAGCATACAGCAAAGTGTTTCTTTCTGTTGTCTGGTTCTTCAGCTTCCATCAGTGGCAGGCCACGCCGCACTGGTACCCAGAGGAGAACTTGGGAGATTACAAGGTTTGGTGGGGAGGGGCAGTGCTGGGTTTGTGAACTGGGTTTGGACACAGGTTGGGAGCTGGGGGGACAACAGCTGGACCCAGCTGGGAACTATACAGCTCAGCTGAGCTGCTGCTGAAGCACCTGCTCTGCCTGCCCCAGATCTGTTCTTGTAACAGCAGCTGGGAACTGTTTCAATGTACCTGCCATGCTGTCGAGTATGTGGGGATGGGGGGCAGTTCTAGCACCCTTCCTAACTTGGTACCCTTATCACCTACCCCTAGTTAGGCTAGCTAAGGCTTTTGCTACTACTCTTTTTTAGCTAGTCTGGTTGCAAAAATAATTTTCTGAAAGTAAACTGAGCTATGATACTCTCACATCTGTAGAGACCCTAAAAAATGAAAGTTGGAAATGTCTCCTTTCCTCTGTTCAACTAAGCGTAGTTTTAATATTGAGACCTAGTGATGGTTTGAATTTATTGAACATCTTAAACACTTCAGTTATTCTAGCAGAATATCCAACTGAAATGTTTACCATGGTGATCAGGTTTAGTATCATTAGTAGAAGAAAAAAAAATCTTTCAACTTTATAGTGTGCAGTTCACTGTCCCTATAAGTCTGTTTTGCACGTGTATAAACATTTTTTTTTCTAGCATAGATGACATATTGTTTGTAGGTGTTATAGGGCTTTGGCTCCTTTATGGTTGATGCCTTGGCTCCCAGCAACGTCAGGGTGAGGTCGGGTTTCAGTACCACCTAAATGGTTCGGGCACTACTCCTACTCACCTGCCACATCTTTGATGTTCGTTGTTGGGGAGGCAGTTCCCTGTAGGTGGCCCAAGAGGGTCTCGACCCTGGGTTTTCTTCATGAGGCTCCAACCTGCCCTTTACCCCACCCTTACCACATCCACGGCCTGGGCAAACGCTGCTCACAGCAGGTCTTCCCCTGGATGATCTCGCCTCATCCATGCTGCCCACCTCAAATGGGTCAGGTCTTCCATGTCCATCCCTCATCTTCAGGCTGGCTCCCGGGCAACTAAACCTGCCCCGTCTGGGGCTAACTGGTGTCATATCTGCCAACTGGCTCCTGGAATTTTGTCTCCCTGGATACTTGGTCACTTCAGGGACTCATCTGTCCCTTCTATCCTAGCAGGCATGAGGACAGGGAGCCGCCCCACGCCCAGCCTCTGTCGGCTCTCCAAGCTTGACCTCCCTGGGGCCCAGCTGACCTGTAGTTGAGCTATCCTGGTCCCACCAGCTGGCGTCATTTACTTCCCCCTCCCAGGGGTCTGTGATTCCCCATGCTCTGCTCCCTGTGGGCTACCTAGGTGTGCCCGTGGTCCTATGGGCTGTCCCCTGTCGAGGCATCTGAGCTCCCAGTTGGAGCCCTGCCATTCCTCTGTGGTGTCCCTTGGGGCTGTTGCTCCCCTGTGGGGCTCCCTTGTCCCCGTCAGCTCCCAAGGCTCACATGCTTCGTCCGTATAGCGGACACCATATTGGCCAATGGTTTGATTCAGTCTTGTCCCACCAAAAATCCAAAGTACTTTGTCTCGGCTTGCCCCAGTGCACATTTCTGGGGTGGGCCATCAGGCCTGCCTGCTTCAACTCCTGCAGTACCACCCGAACTGCCCATATGTGCTGGTCCCATGTTTCGGTGTACACAAAAAGGTCATCAGTATAGGTGGCCAATCCATCAACCTCTGAAAGGTTGTTGCTGCCCCATTGAAGCCCAAGGGCATTGTGCAGAACTCATACAGTCTCCATAGGATCCCAAATGCCATATTGGCCCTATCTTCCAGACACAAGTTATTTGCCAATACCCCTTGGCCTGGTTGAAAGTGGATGTGAATTGTGCCTGTCCTATTCTTTCCAGCAGTTCTTCCACTTGGGGCATAAGGAAGGCATTAAGTTGTGTGATGGAGCTGAGCTTGTGGAAGTCGATACACAACCACAGTGCCCCATCAGCCTTTGGACCATCACTGTTGGGCTATTGTCATGGACTCCAGGACTCCCTGATGATTCCTTGTTCCAGCATCTTTCTTGTTTCCTCTCTTACCACTGGATACTGGTGGTATGGTATCTGCCTCCACCTTTCCCTCACTATCGCCCCTTCAGGTGTCATGATATTATGGACTGCACCCTGAACACATCGGCAAAGTCATGCACTATCCTTGCCAGCTGCCCCTCTGTTCAGCTGTCAGGTCTCGGCCTATGGAGACTCCCTCCCTGCTGGCTCATCTAGGGACCTCCCCAGCTCCTCGCTTTCTGGGTATAGCTAGGAACCCTTCCAGCTCATGCCACCGTTTCAGCAGGTTAACGTTAGACTTGTCTTCTCGTCACAGTACCTTGTAGTTGACCGGGCCAACCTTATGGACCATCTGGAAAGGTCCATGCCAAGAGGTCAGGAACTTGCTTGTGGAGCTAGGTAGCAGTACTAGTACCTGTTGTCCTATTTGGAATTCACATTCTCCCATGTCCTTATCATACCGCTGTTTTTGCCATTTCTGGGCTTCCCTCAGGTTATCCCCAGCCACCGGGTTTGCCTCCTGCAGCTGCTCTCTGTGTCTGCGTGTACTGAGATGGGAGGGGGTCCTCCTCCTTCTGTTCTTTCCCATCCTTCCCATACCACATCCAACAAGGCCCATGAGGTTTGCCCAGAAACTGGCTTGAACAGGGCAAAGCCCAACTACGTAAGAAGTGCTTCCCTTATGGTGAACAGCAGAGGGGGGATCAGCAGGTCCCACCACTGTGGGTCTTCCTGTATGCATCGCCAGAGCATGGCCTTAAAGGTCCCATTGAATTGCTTCACTAGTCCATTTGTTTGGGGGTGATATATTGATGTGCGGAGGTGCTTTACGCGCAGGACTTGACAGAGGCTTTTCATAACATGTAACATATAAAGTTCATACCGTGGTCCGTGACAATCTCACAGGGTAGTCCCACCCAGGAGACCCACTTAAGGAGTTTTTCTGCTACTCGAGGGCCTGTTACCGATCTAAGTGGAATGGCCTCCGGGTAATGGACCAGCACCAGTGTGAATTGGTGAGTGGGCCCACAATGACTTGGGCAGCGGGCCCACAATGTTCAACGCCACCCGTGCAAAAGGCTCCCTGATAACTGGTATGGTCTGGAGTAGCACCTTGGGGGGTTTCTTTAGGCATACCCGCTGGCACTCTGGGCAGGTGGCACAGAATTGCTCTACATCCTGGTAGAGATGTGGTCAAAAGTATCTACCCATCAACCTGGCTACCGTCTTCTTCTGGCGAGGTGTCCCCCCAAGGGGGTTAGTATAAGCCAGTTGTAACATATTTAGCCGGTGCATTTGGGGCACCAGGATTTGGGCTACCTGCTCTCTCCCTCCCGATCGCCTTGTGATACAGTATAGCAGCCCCTTCCTCACCTCACAATGGGGTAGCTGATCACAAATTTCCAGATGTATCACCTGCTGGTTATGCCTGGTGATTTCCATCTCCCAGATGGCCTAGAAGGCAGGCTCTTCCTGTTGGGCCTCCCGGAACTGGGCTCCATTGGCGATGGACTTCAGGTCCCAAAGGGCCCCTTCTGCCTCACCCTGGTCTTCTGGGGCTTCTTCCCCCACTAGCCCCTTGTGCCAGCCTCCCTGGGCTCGGTTGTCCTCCTGAATCTCTGGCCAGTCCCAGCCTAGGATCACCTGGTAGGGTATCCCCACTGGCATCCCAATGCTATCCCCACTGGCATCTCCCTGGTGACCCCTTGTACAATCAGCTGGACTTTCTGCCTGGGGTAGACAGAGGCCTGCCCATGTAGGCAAAGCATCTTGATGGGGGTGACCCTCGCTCCTTCCTCTTGAGATACCAGGCCGGCTTTGACCAGTGTCTGGTCACACCCTGTATCTAGGATGGCTCAGACTGCTCACCCCACCACCATGGCCATCACCGTGGGATTGTCTCACTGGATTGCTTCTGCTGTATTAACCAGGCTGCAGTCCATCATTTCTTCAGGCGGAGACTCTTGCAGCATGGGACAGTTGCCTCAACTGTTCCTTCGTCCACCCCGTTCTGGGGCCATGAGCTCCTTTTTCTGCAACAGAAACAAGTCAGCCCTGACATCAGGGCTTGGTTGGGGGCTCTACCTTCCCAGTCCCCACCCTGCTTGTCCCCTTTCTCCCAGGGTATCTCATTCTAGGCACAGTCGAAGTCTTTTGAGATGTGCCTCCTGAGATGTTTTGAGATGATGTTGCCACACCCACCTCTGGGTATTCTCTTCTAGGTCCACGAGGAATTGTTCCAGCAGGAAGGCATCCATGATCTCCTCTCAGGATGCACAGGCCTGTTGGATCCATCGTTCCTGGAGGTCTGTTAATTTCTGGAGGAGGACCGGGAGGCCTCGTCCTCCTCCTTTTTTCACGCATGCAACATCTGATGGTGACACTTAAGAGTAATGTCCAGGTGGTATAGGATCTGTTCCTTCGCGTGGTTGTAGCCTTGGGCTGCAAAGCGTGATAGAGCCCTGTAAGCTGCCTGCACAGGGCCCGCCAACGACATTCCAACCTTTGCTGCCCACCTGGACTTATCCAGGCCCGCGGACATAGCGGCCTGTTCAAAGTTCTCCAGGAATGCTTTAGGGTCATCTTCAGCCGTCATCTTCGGGATCCTCATGTCTACCATGTTCCAACCCATCAGCTCTTGCTGCTTTATCGTTTGCTCATCCAAGGCCATTCATCTGTGTCACAGGGCGGGGGCCCAGGAGCGGCTGTGATCTCTCCTGGCACCCCCTACCATGCCAAGTGGTTGTCCATGTGTACCCTCATTATCATGCCCACCCTGTCTCTGGTAGTGAAAATATTGTAAGGGAGGCTGCCTTTTACCCGCTTGAACACGGTACCCCTTGGTGTGCTCCTGCCAGTACCCCATCTACTGATGATTCTGTGCACTCCCCGCCACAGGGCTATGCGTGGCTCCTACCACCCCTTATACCACGCCCCAAACCTCTCAGTTCTCCCAGATGTTGTTAAGTCTAGTGTCTCCTCTTAGCGGCCCTCTCCAGGGCTTCTTCCCGTATGTTCACCTCCGGGCTTCTTATTCCTGTGCTCCCCCCCTCTGGGCTTCTCCCAATGCCAGTCGCCCTCCCTGGGGCTTTACTCGACTCATGCCCACACTGGGGCCTTGCTCGCAACTCCCACGATTGGGGCTCAGGTGACCGTAGCCGTGCCTGGCCCCCAGACCTGCCTCCTCAGGTCACTCACCTGCACTGGGCTCCTCGCCCTGCACGACACTGCCCCACTGGGGCTGGGGTCTATACAAACCCCAAAACACGGCACCCTCTCTGGCACCAGGAACCCCCACGCTACTGGGGAGCTCCCATGAGGCCTCCTCCAACCCCTACAGCCTCACCTGGTCCTCCGGTTTAACATTAAAGCAAAACCATAAGCCAATCGGCTGTAACACAAAAACCCAACTCAAACACTAGCCTCCTGGCTTAAAACGTAAACCCTAAGCCTGCTGGCTCATAACTATTTTCCATCCCTGCCAGGGCTCCTCTGCCTGGTATTCTCACCCATGAACTGCTCAGGTCATCAGGCTTCCCACCTCTGCCTACTCCCAGTAGAGCTCTCTCCACGGCTGCCAGAAGAGAATTGCTTCTTGGCCTCAGCCTAGGCTGTTTATATAGGCCAGGCCCTGCCCCCTCCTGGTCAGCTGACCCTTGTGGTTGCCCTGGCAACCCACACCTGTCCTTTAGGAGCAGGCACTTCAGTGCCCTGCAACAGTCTGTTTGCCTGCTGCTATTGTTTCATAGATTTTATGGACATTAGAGCTGGAAGGGACCTCAGAAAATCGAGTCCAGCCCCCTGCCCCAGGGGCAGGAAGTCAGCTGGGGTCACAGGATCCCAGCAAGGTAAACGTCCAATTGACTCTTAAAGGATCCAGAGTAGGTGCTTGCATCACCTCTGGCAGCAGTCTGTTCCAGGTCTTGGGGTAAAGAAGTTATATCTTATATCCAGCCTGAAATGGTCTTGGAGAAGTTTGTGACCATTTGACTTTGTGGCGATCCCCCACCCCTTTATATACTTATAGGCAGCCACCAGGTCCCCCCCTGAGCTGGCACTTTTCCAGGTGGAATAGTCCCGTAGCTCTCAGTCTCTCTTCATAAGGCCTGTTTTCCTGCCCTCGGATCATGTGTGTGGCTCTCCTGGACTCTCTCAAGCTTCTCCACATCCTTTTTAAATTATGGAGCCTGTAATTGGATACGGTACTCCAACTGCGGCCTCACCAAGGCCTAGTACAGTGGGAGGGTGACATGCTGGGATTTGCTAGAGAAGCATCTATGGATGCAAATCGGAGTTTTGCTCGCTTTGCCAGCTACAACATCACATTGGTGGATCATATTCATTTTGTGGTCGATCATGACCCCCAAGTCCCTTTCACCCATGGTGCTAGCAAGCGTAGCACTGCTGAGGCTGTAAGTGTGCTGCGGGCTTTTCTTTCAAAGGTGGAGTACCTTGCATTTTTTGGGGTTCAAGGCCATCAGGTTTTCATCCACCTGTTTTCCGAGCCGGTCAGCCTGGATCACCATCCTGTCCTCGGGTGTGGGTGCTTTACCCCAAAGTTGATGTCATCAGCAAACTTGGCTAGTCTGCTCCTGACACCAATGTCCATGTTATTAATGAAGATATTGAAAAGGATATGCGCAAGGACAGAGCCTTGGGGGACACCACTGGTCACGGCGCACCACAATGATTGACTTTCGTCAACTACCACTCCCTGGGTCCAGCCTGGAAGCCAATTTCCTAGCTGGCTGACTGTGATGTATCTGAGGCCACAGTTGGCTAGTTTTTCTATAAGATGATCATGGGATACCAGATTGAAAGCTTTTTTATAGTTGATATATGACATCAATCACTTCTTCCTTGTCCAGGTGATATGTCAGCTGTTCGTAGAAGGAGATGAGATTTGTCAGGCAAGACCAACCCGCAAGAAACCTGTGCTGGCTATCCCTCAAGAAGTTGCCTTCAGCCAGTTTGTCAAGAATGGTCTCTTTGATGGTTTCTCCAAGATCTTCCTGGGGATGGAGGTCAGGCTGATGGGTCTGTAGTTCCCCGGATCTATTTTCCTCCCTTTCTTGAAGATAAGCGTCATATTGGCCTTCTTCCAGTCCTTGGGCACTTCACCTGAGTGCCACGAGTTCTTGAAGATCCATGCCAGCGGCCGAGCTATGATGCTTGCCAGCTCCTTAAGTACCCTGGGGTGTAAGCTGTCTGGGCCAGCTGACTTTAAGGTGTCCAGCCTCTCAAGGTGTTCCTTCACATGGTCAACATTAATGTGGAGTAATAGTTTTCCCTCAGCGTAGCTGTCCCATACCGTACAGGGCCATTCCTTGGGGCTGGTGAAAAACCGACGCAGAATACCTGTTGAGCATGTTGGCTTTTTCCTGTGTATCCGTTGACCCATATGGTTTATCAGGGGCCCAGTGTTACCCTTGCTTTTCCTCTGGCTCCCCACATATCTAAAAAAGGACTTCTTATTGTCCTTGATACGTGTAGCCAGTTGGAGTTCAGTCATAGCCTTGGCTTTCCTGGTTCACTCCTTACAGGTCCGGACCAGTGCAGCGTACTCCTCCTTTGGGGTGGATCCAGCCTTCCATCCATTATAGGCCTTTCTTTTTAGACGCAGGAGGTCCACTAGTTCCCTGCAGACCCAAGGGGGCTGCTGTGCCCTTTTGCTGCCTTTCCTCCAAGATGGGATAGACATTGCTTGTGCTTTCACGATCGCTCCCTTGAGGAGCAACCGCTCTTCCTGGACACCGCTCCTCTTTGCGTCATGGTCCCTTAGGGCCTCACCAACAAGCCTCCTGAACATGTCAGAGTCAGCTTTCCTGAAGTCGAGGACTTCAGCTTTGCTGATTGACTTGCCTGCTTTACGGTGGGTGGTGAAGGTGATCAGCTCATGGTCACTGTCTCCCAGCTTCCCTTCAATTGTTAGGTCGCCGATTATGTCATCCCCTGTTGCCAGTACCAGGTTGAGCAGCACTTTGCCTCTCATCGGTCCACAGACTTCTTGAATCAGAGCTCATCCACACTCATGAGGAAGCTTTGCAACCATTTGGATGTGACCGAGTGCTCTACCCACAAGATGTCAGGACAGTTGAAATCTACCATGACAACCATGCACCAGGAACGTGCAGCCTCAGTTAGTTCCCTGGTGAATTCCTGATCAAGCTCTTGATTCTGGCTAGGAGGTCTGTAGTAGACTCCTACCATTGTGTCCCCTGTGCCTTGTTCACCATGGATTTTGACCCATAGTGTCTCCAGTCATCCCCCCTGGGTGCCAGTTTCAGCTTGCAAGGGATGCGTAGCTTTCCTTAACATAGAGAGCTACCCTCCCCCGCCCCTTTTGCCCACACAATATCTCCTGTACAAAGTATAGCCATCCGTACCTGCAGCCTAGTCATAGGTGGAGTCCCACCAGGTCTCCGTTATCCCTATGAGATCATAATCCTTTTGGTTTAGCAGGAGAAGTTCTTCCTGTTTGTTCCCCAGGCTCCCGGCATTGGTATACAAGCACGTATGTATCCCATTGGGGGCCCTTGCCTTTCCTGCATATAGCTCTGGGGCTGGGGTAGGGGTGGGTTCCCTTGAGTGCCTTAGCCTACTGGGTTTACAAAAACTGCCCAATGGGCTTGCAGTGGTGGTACTCCCTCCATCCCCTGGTGGGCTTCTGTTGTAGGATCTGATCAGTGAGGTTCAGGGTCTGCTGCATGGCCTCCGTCCCTGCAGTGGGCCCTGCCTATGCTTCCATTGCCTGACTTGACCCTGGAGTGGGTCCTTCATTCCCGACCAGTGCATCAATTTGTCACTTGTAGGTGTTATAGGGCTTTAGCTCTTTTTTGGTCAGTGCCTTGCCCCCCAGCAATCTCAGGGTAAGATAGGGCTGTGGTGCCACCTAGATGGTTTGGGCGCTGCTCCTACTCTCCTGCCATGTCTTTGATGTTTGTTGTTGGGGAGGCAGTTCCCTGTAGGTGGCCTGAGGGGGTCTTGACCCTGGGTTTTCTTCATGAGGCTCCAACCTGCCCTTTATCCCACCCTTACCACATCCACGGCCTGGGCAAATGCTGCTCACTGCAGGTCTTCCCTTGGATGCTCTCGCCTCATCCATGCTGCTCTCCTCAAATGGGTCAGGTCTTCCTGGCCATCACTCTTTCCGTGTCCATCCCTCATCTTCAGGCCGGCTCCCGGGCAACTAAACCTGCCCCGTCTGGGGCTAACTGTAACTGAGGAAAACTTAACCGAAAAGTGTCTGGCATCTGCCAACAGGCTCCTGGGATTTTGTCTCCCTGGATACTTGGTCACTTCAGGGACTCATCTGTCCCTTCTATCCTAGCAGGCATGAGGACAGGGAGCCGCCCCACGCCCAGCCTCTGTCGGCTTTCCAAGCTTGACCTCCCTGGGGCCCAGCTGACCTGTAGTTGAGCTATCCTGGTCCCACCAGCTGGCGTCATTTACTTCCCCCTCCCAGGGGTCTGTGATGCCCCGCACTCTGCTTGCTGTGGGGCTACCTAGGTGTGCCCGTGGTCCTATGGGGCTGTCCCCTGTCGCAGCATCTGAGTTCCCAGTTGGAGCTGTTGCATTCCCCTGTGGTGTCCCGTGGGGCTGCTGCTCCCCTGTGGGGCTCCCTTGTCCCTGTCAGCTCCCGAGGCTCATGCTCTTTGCCTTGCCCATCTGGGTCCTCTGCCAGGTGTCCGGTGCTCGAGCTTTCCGGTTCCGCAGGCAGTGTCTCCCAGCCGGCGTTCCGTTCCCTGGCGCTGGCTCAGCTGTATCTCCACCTGCTGTTTGAGCAGCCCACACCTCTCCAGATCCACGCCCCTGGGACTCACCTATTCGCGGGCTCAGGCAGCTCCAGAACTGCCGAGCTTGCGTCGGCGTCTGTCCCCAGCTGCCGCTCATCTTCACTCCTGCAGTGAGTATCGGAGTGCATTGGGCCAGGGTTTGGGATGCATTGGGGGGGAGGGAGGGGCTTTTGCCTCCCCTCTCACATGAAACAACATGGTTTTGAATCCTTGTTAAAACACCTTTTTGTGGTTCATTATGACAGATGTTCCACCATTTCCTTGAATTGCATACTTTCAATATTTGTTTGTTAGGTGTCATAAAACACATAGCTTATGGGGAGTGGGGGGGAGGGCTGAGTAATTCTATTTGTTGACATGGCTTTGTTTTCTGAATATTTGAAGTGAAGATGTCCCCCCTGTAAATGTCAATGGAAATCTTTCTCTTTGCTATTTTGGAGCATGATTTCATAAGGCTGTCCCTGCCATTGCATTCTGCATCTAATTTGTGGATTGATGTGTTGGCAATCACTCAGCCTGCACTCCTAAGCAAATTTTTATAGTTGGTTACATTCCAGTAAATGTCAAAAATAGGACCCTACTTGCCTGAGGATGTCACTGCTAAATGTAAAAGTAAAAGTTTGCTTGTACATTCTTCAGAGGCTTTTTTCAGTTTTTTCCTCACTTAATTTCTAATTGTTAATTTTTGGCCCTTCTCTGGTTGTATATTCTTTTATTCCTGGCTCTTTTGATGTATTTTTGGTTTCATATCTGGATCTATAACTGTCTGTTTTTCATAGTTTTTTTGTTTCAGTGTAGTCTTTTTGGGTCTTTTCTATGGCATTGTCTGTGTTGTATTCAGTCACTTTGTTACTGTCCATTTTCTTTTTCTGTGCTTCCTTTCCTATCAGCTTGCACTGCAGAATTAAATACTGCTCACTTAATTGAATGACAAGATAACTAAAATTATTGTAAGAGTAACTTAATAGTCCACAAATCTCTGGCCAATAGTTTTATTGTCCCTGTGTATAAGAATACAGCCTATCATTTTTTTAATTTGTGTGTATGATGAGCTAAACTGATGGAAAAGGCAGATAGTATGTGTGAGTGAAAGTCCTAATATCCAGTAGAAATCCTTTTCCTTGTTATCTGTTCATTTCTGCTCCCTGTTTCTTTGCCTTGCTCTTCCACTTTCTTTCCCTGTCTTAGGGCACATCAGTATTCAGAAGGTTTAATAAGAAGTGTGATTTTTTTTTTTTAATTGTTTCAGTTATACTGATGCAGTCAAACTTTTAATTATAGTTAGACCTGGTTTATGTTGATTTAGCCTAGCTTAAGTTGCTAAGAAATCAATTTAAGTTAAACTGATATAGCATAACTAAAACCGTTTGCAAACAGTTTTAAAGTTAAATTGTCATTTTAGAGAGAGATGTGGTTTTTATCCTGTGTCCATTTTCCTCCCTGCTCTTCTGTTCCAGGCTTCCTGAAGCCATAAACGTGTAACAGCTAAAACTTGAGATGCTGAAATCAAGTTTCAGTTTTCTTTAACTATGTTTCTTTAACACTGGTAGCAAAGGAGAAATAAGGGAGATATTTATCCCTCCTTTGAAACAGCGAAGGGGCTTGCAGTGACTGTGGCTTCTGATGCAGTGCATGCTTGACATTGCACTTTTTAATGCTTCCACATTACAGCCAGATTTGAAATTGGCAAGTCAGCAGGTTTTTCTGGAAAGATTATTAATTTTGAAATCTTTCAGCTGAAATTGATAACTGCTAGTAGTGGAATGCATTCAGTATCATAAAGATGACAGAAGACCTCTGAGGTTGTCCAAACTCTTCTTCTGCCAGAGTATTTTCTTATTTTTAAAATTTCTAAGTATTGGCAATTCTTTTGGGGAGTTATCTTGTCAAAAAACTGCAGACTTTTTATGCCCCTCAGTCTGGCATCACAAACTGAATCATCACTTTCCCAATACATGTTAACTTTATTTCTTTTACGTTTTTTTTCAATGTCCCCGTATTGCTGCTGCTGCTGCTATTGCTTTCCTCTCTTTCTCTCCACCCTCTTTCTTCCCTTGCTTACCCTTCAGTATTCCTATTTTTTCCATCTTCATGGTTCTTCTAACTCATTCTGCTTTTTTCTTCATTACCTGTCTATGCTATCTCTTACTCTGCATCATTTAAAAAAAGAAAACAAAATCCAGCCAAATGTGAAGTCATGCAGTGCTTGCCACCTATCACCCTGATCCCTTCTGTTTATGTGACATCCTGTTCATCCTTCCCCTCTGCACTGTTCAGTTGTCTTTTCTATTTAGATTATCAATTTTTTGAAGCTAAAATTGTCTTTTATATTTATTTATTTATTTAGGTCTGACCACAGTAGGGTCTTATTCCTGATGTGAGACTTCTACATGCTATTGAAATATAAATAATAATAGAAAATTAAAAAGACCTAGTGATAATACATCTTTCTAGCTCTCCAGTTACTTTTATTTCTTCCTATTAATTTACCTTCCGAGTTAATAAATAACAAGAACTATTTTTAGCCTGGAAAACATGATAGGGCTACAATAGAGGGGCAGTGCAGAAGCCAGATGCTTGGCTTGTTGGCAGTGGCAGTGTGCGTCATGTTTCTTTTCCCCTCTACTTCCAGTTAGGCAAAAAATTTAACTATATTTCATCATTATTTCACTAGTCTTGATTGTTTTATGTCAGCTCACAGAATAAAACAGTGGAATAACATGAGGTATATGAAAGCATCCATAACTGCAATCAAATCCAGTAAATTTAATTTTGAGCTTAGACAGGTCATTCTGATTTCAGGCTCTTGATATAAAGGGATGTCTACAAGATTTATATAAGAGCTGTAAAAGAATTGGTGTGACAGCTTGTTCTTTAACCAGAAGTGGTTTGATAGAGCTGCTCTCATGAGTGAAAATTGAATACAGAATTATACAAATATTAAAATAGATATAGAATCTGCAGAACTTGTATCTTTTGAAACAAACTCATATTCTTCACTTCCTTTGAACTACATTTGACTTAATGCTTTAGGAAACAAGTATTAGCCCTTGAGTTAAGCTGTTTATAATTTATTATAGCAAAATAATATTTAAAAAGCATTGATATTCTTACTACATCTAGACTGGAAAGATGCTAGAAGGGTACTCAGTTGAATTTGAATTATACAAAGAACTCTGCTCATACTTATTACCTGAAAACCATTCAACAGCTTGTATTTACATATTTCTTGGCATTAATCTCCTGCCATATAATGGCTGCTGATAGCCCCCCAGTAGTATAGTAGCTGTTATCAAGACACTTTCTGTGTCTGCTTTTTCTGTGGACTCCCTCTCCTTCCTCCTTTTTTGTTTTTTCCCCCTCTGTCATCTTTATTTTTGTGGGGCATGAGGTATTACTTAGTCTTCTGCTTACTCTGATTATTCCATTAGTTGCCGCCTATGTCTGGTTACTTGCTTTAACTGTTCCCTCCACTATCAAAAAACTATACATTTCTGTGAATTGGGAGGGCCTTCTGGAGGCTCTTTAGGGATGGATACATGTTCTTGTTATTGAACATTGGGCTTGTCTATATCAGCAGTTCCTGGACGCATAAGACCAAGCACACCACATTCATTCGGAGTCCACTAATATGTTTTGGAGCCAAAAGTGTGTGTGGGGGACTGTTTATTGCCAGCATCTGGTCTCAGATCTGCTGGAGACTGAGGGCTCAAGACCAAGTGCTGGAGATGAGTTTGAAGCAGCCTCACTGGTGATATCTAGCTCTGGAGGACTTCAGTGGATTCAGGTACAGGGAGCATGCGTAGTCCTGTCTTCTCCAGGAGCTGCTGTTAACAGGATATTCGTAGATGTTAGGGTCGAAAGGGACCTCAATAGATCATCGAGTCCGACCCCCTGCATAGACAGGAAAGAGCGCTGGGTTCAGGTGACCCCAGCCAGACCCCTATCCAGCCTCCTCTTGAAGACCCCCAGGGTAGGGGAGAGCACTACCGTCGTTGGGAGCCCATTCCAGATTTTAGCCACGCTAACTGTGAAGAAGTTCTTCCTAATGTCCAGTCTAAATCTGCTCTCTGTTAGCATATGGCCATTATTTCTTGTAACTCCCAGGAGCGCCTTGGTGAGCAGAGCCTCACCAATTCCCTTCTGCGCCCCCATGATGAATTTATAGGCAGCCGCAAGGTCACCTCTCAACCTTCTCTTGCGGAGGCTGAAGAGGTCCAGGTGCCCTAGTCTCTCCTCGTAGGGCTTGGCCTGCAAGCCCTTAACGATACGAGTGGCCCTTCTCTGGCCCCTCTCCAGGTTATCCACTTCCCTCTTGAAGTGTGGTGCCCAAAACTGGATGCAGTACTCCAGCTGTGGTCTGACCAGTGCCTGATAGAGGGGAAGTATCACCTCCTTGGTTCTGTTTGTCATGCATCTGCTGATGCATGATAAAGTGCAGTTAGCTTTTTTGATGACTTCATCACACTGACGACTCATGTTCATCTTGCAGTCCACTAGGACTCCGAGATCCCTTTCTGCTTCCATGCTGCTGAGCAGATAATTTCCTTGGCAGTAGGTCTGCTGAACATTTTTCCTCCCTAGGTGCAGCACTTTGCATTTCTCCTTGTTAAATCACATTCTGTTGTTTTCTGCCCATTTGTCCAACCTGTCCAGGTCTGCCTGTAGTTGTTCCCTGCCCTCCGGTGTGTCCACTGTAGACAAGCCCACTGGCTTGTGGTGGGAGATAACTTGATCTAGTACAGAGGGCACTGGGTTTGGATCCAGGTGTTACATACATCCCTCGGTCTTTTAGCATTGTTGCTTTGTGGTCTTGTGACAGTCACTTCACCTCAGTGCTGCTGTGTTCCCTTTCCCCTTTTGTCTTGTTTTAAACTGAGCCCTCTGAGTGAAGGACTGTTTTTTACTGTGCATTTGTACATGGCAGAGCACTGATCATGGCTGAAGCCTTTAAGTACTCCTGGGCACATCTACACGAGATGCTATGTCGTCGAAGTGACAAGCTACAGTGACGTAGCATCAGCGGGCGCAAACCGTTGCTACTGCGTGGTAGGGTCAGAAACGACCCGTGTACCACTGGCACTGTGCAGTTATTTACTACTTGCTTATCTAGTACTAAAGCTAGTGCTAAATGACTGTGCAGTAACAACTGTGCTGTCGCGGGCATGTAGATGCGCCCACTGTAAGATAAATATTAGTGGTTTTGGAAAAGTTAGCTGTACAGCTAAAATCAGGAATATGCTTTCTGTGTCAGTAGCACTGTCAGTGTAACCTACTTCAGGCTGTGCTCGGTTATTACTAATGCTACATGAAGTGAGCTTAGCCTCATGAACGCTCATGCTATACTCATTTAGTGTATATGAGGTGTAAATCTACCTTGCCTGCCACATAGGGAAACCGTCTAATGGAGATGAAAGAGGGAAATGAGTTGAGAGTTACTGAGCTGTGGGCAGATTTTTAAACTGAGTTTTATTTTTCAGGTTTTGTTTTTGTTTTTTTTTAACTGATGGGTTTTTTCCCCTGAGTGGTGAGGAGTATGTAATGAAGAATGTGCAGTTGATTTACCTTCTGAGAGGGAGGAGAAAGTTATTTTACCAGGGAAAGTCTTGGTCTCTGACAGAGAGGGCTGTGAAGGGAGCCCTTGTTAAATTGCTGGCAATATGTCAGTGTATTACTCTTGTTTTTTTGCTAAAAGTTAAAATTGTTTTTAACTTGGTAACTTGGTTTAAACACTTGGTTTCTGGCTGTGAACTGATATTGAGGTTCTAGTTTCTGCTTAAATGAGGGCTACAAAGGGATCTGTGGGCAGAAGTAGTTGGAGGAAACCAGTTACACCACAGACCGCTTTAGTTGGATTACCCTGACATTTTAGATCCACCTAGTGGGGTGGATCTAAATGCCAAATCTCAGACATACACTTTAGTTAGTGAACAGGATTTTCTCTTATTCACATTGGTAATTAAATATGCTCTTTTCACACAAAACACTTTTTTGACTAATATTTTTTTTTTCTTTGCTTTAAAAGTCTGTAAGCAATAAATAACAGCATTCTGGATACTTTTCTGTCTGTCTTCAAAGTTGCTATTTCCTCACAAAGTTTGCAGTATTTTTTGGCTACTTGCCTGAAGTTCTAGTGAAAAATTAATCCTCTGGAGAAAGTTTGGACTTTCATGTAAGGAAACCTCTTAAACAAAAACTTGGAGAGTTTCAAACTGAAGAAATGCCTCAAGCCAGTTAATAAGAAAATCAGTGTGGGGAGAAATCCCATCATTTAAGAACAGTTAGATTGGCCATGATCCGCAACCTGTTTCTATATTTTTAGAATTGTTTTCTTCCCTGAAGATTCATTGTCTCCCTATCTTTTCTTCAGGTATGCACCAGACTTGTTTATCCATTCACTAGGTGGTGGGGATTGTGCATGAATGACTGGCACAAGACTGGGGTGGCACCATGGCAGCAAGTGGCAAGCAGGGACCGCCCCAAGCTACTGCCGGCAGTGTGGGCAGCAGGGGGCAGTGGCGAGCAGGGACTGCCCGCAGACGCCACTGGCCACATCAGCAGCAATGGGAGGCAGGTGCAAGCAGCAACCACTCACAGAAGCTGGCAGTGGCTTTGGTGATGGCCAGTCTTGGGGGGGCATGTGCCCCTCCCCTTGTTCCCCTTACGTGTCGCCTATGGGATTGTGTATTGTAATTTTAACTATGATAAACTCCCTAGCCTAAAGTAAGGCCTGGTGGTATGTTTTGCAATTCCCATTGATGCAGGTAGAGATAGTCTTATGAAGGCATTGTTACATTTTAAATATATATAGATCTAAATTTGCAGTTTTGTGGATTTTGCGGAAACCGAAAAATCCAAGATTGTCCATGGGGGGGGGGGGGAAACTTAATAAAAATAAAATGCTGGCTTCCCAGTGGGAGCCAGCAGTCCTCGCTGCAAGAAAGGCAAAACACCAGCTGGTGGGTTGGCATGAAAGGCAGTAGTCAAGATGGCAGCTGCCCCCTTGTCTCTCCTTCCTCTGCTGGGGCCTCTCCACCAACCATTATCAAAGGCAGGGCAGCCAACAATTAAGATGGTGGCCGCCTCTGCCCCTCCCCTCGGCCTCTCTACCAGTCAGTGGAGTGGGATGGAGCCACTACAAAATGTCTGCCAGATGGGCTCTTCATGTACGAGGAGGCTGCAGAAAACTCTTGGTCTCACCATGATTTAAGTAGATGGCATCCTTTTGTAACATGTATCCCTAAGTATAGGATATAAAGTATGATCACTGGAAAACTAATACATTGTGTATGATACGTTGGAGAACTAAAAGTATGTATCTGTCCTCTTGTAGCTTCAGGTAAAGTTAGTGTGTGGGTAGAAAACAATGTCACAGATTTGATCATAAAATCTATAGAAAATAGAGACAGAAAAAAACAAGGCCATTTCTCAGTTATGACAGTGTTCCTATTTTGTGTGTTCCAAGGTCTTTTCAGTTATATTGAAATAGTTTTTTTATCACTTTCTCTGGGAAGTGATCTCAGTGCAAATATTTCTGGTTTTTGGCCTATGATTTTCTCTCTCTGCCTTTATTTTGTTGAAACTATCTGTGCTCCCCTATGTGAACCTAAACGATTCCTTTCCTTTTCCGTGAAAGAGTAGTAGATAGTTATGCTCCCCTTATTTTTAACAAGGCTATAAATATTTTAATTCTTTTAATCTTACATTTCCTTTTTTGAAGTACAACTTAGATTGAGTTTACAGAACTACTACATAAAACCTTGTAAATTGTTCCATCCCAAGGTGAAAACTGTTTTTTCTTAATGTATTGTCATTTTATAGCCATGCTCACAAGATATATATTTCCCAATTTGTGGTTACTTCTTCTCTGTCATGCTTAAGCTCTTTGTTGTATTAAAAGCACTTATAAAGCCTTTTTATGCTGTCTACTCCCTGACCTCACAATGTAATTGTTGTTTCTCATGGCTGTTTTACATCTTTAAAAGAATTCCTTTATTGAACACAGATTTTTATAATTTATTTTCCTGATGGACACTTTTGAGTAAAGTCTAAATGCAAGAACCTGAATCCTCTGTTAAAATTGGTTAAGTGGGTACAATTAAGTTGTAAGAAGCAGCCCATCAAGCAAAAACCTATGACAGTGTACAAAACTATCTGTACAGTAAAAAATTACCAACTTTCATTTGCAATAGCAGTGTTCTGATTTTCATTAAATAAATGGTGTTTTGTGCTATTTTGTCTAAACTCAAGATTAATTTCTATGGTTACAGGGGATATAAATCTCTAGATTGCTTTAAAAAAGATTGTGTTTGTTCAGAAAGGGTTGACAAGCCTCCCTTTAAGAGAAGCTATTACTTAATTTTACTTTCCTAAGTTTAAATACATAAAAATATTTGTAATGGTATCCCAAAGGCATCATAAAAATGTAAAATAATTATACTTTAAAATAACCAAAATTACAGGAAATAGACATTTAAAAAAAACTTACTGGGATTCATGACTTGGAAGAGGGGAGAAATTAAGCGTCAAGCTACATTGCTAAAGTCTCATGTCAGGCATTCTTATGTTCAGTAATGTAAAAAAAAGACTGTTTTGCTATTAGTTATAGAGATGTTAGAATTTATTTCCCCCTTTAAATGCATCAAAAACTGTGCAGTCTTGATGCATATTATATAGAACTTTCAAATCCTTTCTCGGAATGAGTCTTACTGCTTTTTAGGGGAAATTACTTGTAATTTCCTTTCCTGAAGATACTCTCATAATAGGCCAAAATAGCTACCAAATATACCTGGATAGACTTAATCTTTAAATTAGACTTAGGAAGTGAAGTAACTATTAAAGTTGCTTTTGTGTGGGACAAGTGTAAGGGTCTGTGTCAGCCTGCCCATTGCATGTTACTTCTCATGGAGCTGCATTTTATTGGGTACAAAGAACACCCAAAACGTCTTCTCAAAGGCTCTTTACCAACTGCATTTCTACCATGTCAGGCAGAGGACTTCTAAGTTGAGGTGAAGCAGGGTACCTTGATAGTAAGCAATGAGTTGATACAAGGTTTTACCTTGATAGAGGTTTGGCCCTCTGCTATAGAGTTGTGAGCCAATATTATTGAGTATTTGCAAGCAACAAGCTTCTTTTATTTTAAAAGATTGGCTTCACTGTCTGCTGGAACCAAAACAACCTTTTGGAAATTTTTTTTTTCAAAACTAGCCTCCTTTTCACAGGACATTTTTTTACATGGCTGAGACTCCTGGAGTGTCCTTGTTCCCTTGGTAGGGAAAACCATAATTGCTTTCTAATCTCTGTTGAACATTTTCATGGATGGAAGTGGATGGAAAATCAGCACAAAAAACTCCAGAGCAGGTACCAGTGTGCAAACAGTCCTCTAAAAAAGCTGAATCCTAATTTAAGAAACAGAGCTGATCTGGCCACCCTAAAACATAAGGTAGTAGTTAGCCAGAAGTCAGGCAGAAGGCAGAGTAGATATGGTCATTAAAGACAAACTAAGATTTTTAGTTAGTCTATAAGGTGCATATCTACTCTGTCTCCGCTGTAAAATATATCCATGCAAAGGTACTAGTGATTGTCACTGATACTTGGAGACCGGCTTGTGCCGTAGCTAACATCACAGAGCTCCTGTGTGCATTTCTTTCCCTAACTAAAGTGAAGAACAAATGGATGGGAATATTTTGAAGGTACCACTGAACACTTGCAAGGAGAGGGTGCCCAGTATCTAGGAATGTTTTTTTTCCCTTTTATTCACCACTTCTCTTATTGCCCTTGCTCAACAGTCTCAAGTTTCTTTAGCTGAGAGTGAAGATCCTACAAGATGGTATCCTTAGTGAAATTATTATTTTAAGTATTTGTGGTGAAGTATAATTTATGTAGTATAGTGTAACACTATGCAAATGCTACAAAGATGGCCTTGCATGCAGAAGCATAAAAAGTGACAATTTTGCTCAGTTGAAATATTGTAAGAGTTATTTTATAATCTACAACAGTCTGAATTCAAAAGCTAATTTATAGTTGCAGTCTGTTTGGATGCAAAATTTCATGAGTTTAAAGATGCTTGATTAAGCTCTTCTGAAAAGCAAAACCTTTTTTTTCAGCTGATCATAATGTCATAATGCCACGCCATTTTTATTTGAGACATGGTATCATACACTCTGTAACCACTCTTTGTTGTGGTTTTAAGTTACCGTTCCCTTCCATTGAAGTCAATGGCTTAAATGCTTATTGACTTCAGTGGTAACTCTTCATTGTCTTCATATGTAAGGTTCCGATTATACCAAGACTTAAGCATGTGCTTAGCTTTATCTACTTTACTATGCGAAGTCAGTAAGACACTAACTATTTATGCACTGTGATTTGTTCCACTGAAGTCAGTGGACTACTCACAGTACATAAAATTAAGCGTACAAGTCACAACAGATTGCACTGATGTGGTGTAGCTTGGATTCTAGATTTCATAATGAACTTCAAAAAAGAAAGCGCGTTATTACTGCATGTGAGTTAAATGTGACTGTAAATGCTTTCATATTTTAAAACCTATTTCAGTCAAGAAAATTTTTCGTTAAATGAGTTTAGACTGTGAGAAAGAAGGGAAAAAGAAAATACCACTTTCAAAAAGGCACGAATGAAGTTTAATGCAGTTACTGAAAATATTGTAAATGGAGAGTTTTCAGCAGCAGAAGTACAGGCCAATTATTTCAAATATGCATTTTGACCAATTTGCTTTTATCTCTCAACCAAAACATTCCCCACAATTGTTGTGGGGTTTATATTTTAGTCAATGAGGTTTTGGATGATTGTGTGAAAATATAAATGTTAAGGAAAGTTATGATTAGAGTTGGACAATAAACAAGAAAAAAACAATTGGGAAGTTCTATTAAAATCAGATGTGGTATATACTTTTTCCTTCAAAGTGCCTGTTGCCATAGAGAGAGGAGATGGAGACAAGTAAAGCTGAAAGCTTGGAATATTTCTGAGTATGTGATATTTTCCACTTACTTGCTCTAGGGGTCAAGACATGCTGCTTATCCCTTTAATTGATTGTTTACAGTGCATTTTCAGAAAATTTTCTCAGTTTGTGTAGAAGTGGATACCAAAATAATTTATTTGATTAAGACATTAAAAGCACCCCTAAGTTAAAGTAAACGCTGTGCTTTTTATGTTTAAAGTTTTGAGGTGCTGTATTTAAGTACTTTTAATAAACAAGGCATTATTGCTGTTTTTAATATTTTGTATGTTAGAAATTCACAGATTTTCTTTTTTATGAATGCACAGTTAGCTATTATAGTAACCTTTGACCTTAAAATGTATATGTTGAAGCTGTGATTTTTTTTTTTTTTTAACACAGTTCTCAGGTTTGGTCTTGCTTCAATGCTAAGTTTTTAAAGTGCTGCAAAATAGGGACCCATATTCTTCAGAATACTGAGTACCATCAGTGGGAGTTGAGTATTAAGAAACTTTTATGGGATTACAGGGGTGTAGGTTGTACCCCATGTTGGTCTAAGGACATAGATCAGATTTACCCCAAGAACCTTTTATGAGAGTAGGTCTTTGCTGCCTTCTGCATAGTGAAATTATATTTACAATCAAAATGGTGGTATGGTTTCACTGTTTTGTTTTTTATATGCTGTTTAGCATATACTGTATAAAATCTTCTTGATCACTTTTTCGAAGCAGTAGGTTTTAAGAGCAGTATCTTAAAATTACCTTCATAGACTTAGGTTGAAGGTGAGTTTACTTCTGCAAAATGTTTACCTGTATACAGTAACCTAAGGGGAAAAAGTTGAAATGGTCAAATGCATACGTACCATTTAAAGAGTTTAAGTATGTTAAAAATATGAGCTGAGAATAATAAAAATCAACATGAATGAAACGATTTTTTAACCAACTACAAGACACATAAATGTATGCTTAATAAAAAAACTAGAACATGAAAAATGTGTTTCATTCCAAACTAGTCTTTCTTATTATATGAGTACTTTTGAAGTGATCTTGATTTTTGTCAGTGCAAAATGAACTATTTTCTACTATAAATTTGGCATTTGTAAATTTAACTTATCTTTCAATACAATTTATAATAATCAGATGGTTTATTTATTCACTACTAAATGCTGTCTATGCTTCTCAGCTATCTATGTGAGGGCTTCATTTTGCCTTTGCTTCAGTGAACAAGAATTTTGGAAATATTCCTTCAAGCTTTATATTTATGTTTTGTTCCAAGAGAAAAATATTTGAAACACATATACAATACATGTATGGAGTAGGTGATACCAGCACTTGACAACTGCATTTTTGTTGTGTTTTAAAGGCACATGCTATGTGTACTTTAAAGAAGAACAGATTGGAGGAAAGATGTGTATGCATGTTTTTAAGATGGTCACATTTTGAAGTATGAATCTAAGTTTAACTAGGCATTTGAATATTTTGTTGGTAGAACTCTTCATATTCTGCCTTGCAGCCTCATATGCAAAACCAAGAGCTGAACTGTGGATTGTCTATATGTATTTTTTCCAAGAATTTTTTTTTTTCAGTAAAACTCTATTAGACGAGACTTTTATGTTTTTATAGTAAAACTTGTTTTATTTTGGAACAATTACTCCCATCACACTTACTAGAAGTATTGTTTATAAAACAAAGTTCTGCTCTAGAATATGTATACTACATTATTAATAAAGTAGTTCTGAATTATGATCTGCCTTTTACACTTTCCCTGTGGATTGCGGCTGTTGTAACTCATTTAGTGATGTAAAACAGAAACTGAACAAGGTAACAATTTTCATGAGATTAGAGGTAGCCAGGCTGACTGTCTCTGGACTTTCTGCTACCTAATTTAAACGCAGAGCCACCCCATGGCTATTGTTTAGCTATTACTTGCTCTTTTTGGTTTCAGATTACAAGAGCAATTGATCTGCATGACCTATTTTAGGAGTTTAAGCAGTGCAGTATAACCCTAAACCAAATGCATGCCCTCAAGAGACAAATCATTTGACACCTGGGCGGTTGTCATTTTGATGTAATGTACTTTTCAGGAAATTCAAATTGTGTAGCACCACCTAATGGATTAGAAATAGTCAGTTATCTAAAAAACTACTGAAATAACACTGGTTTCACACACCACGCTGACAATAAAAATTCAGAACTGAAGTTGAACATTTGGGTTTAATCTTCATTGTATGTCACGGCACCTAGGGATTGTATTATTTATAGTACCTTACTTACTAACCCCAGTTTTTGGATATTCATACATAGAACTGTTGCTAAATGTGTTTGAAAATAATTCCCAAATCTCAAACTTTAAATTGTAAATTTTTGTGTTTATACATTCACTTCCCTGAATGCCTCATAGTAGATCTCCTGGCTGCTCCTCATAAAGTGTTCAGTATCCTTTCTTAACTCCTTCTTGCATACAGGATACCCAAGGGCTTGTGCAGAGCTACTGTGCAATACTAGTATGCTTTTTATTGCACAGTTAAATTGGCATCGTCCTCTGATGCAGTTTAACATTTCTTAACTGCACACTTAAGAAAAAGAGAAAAATCTCAAGAGAAAAATTCCCATGTGAAACAGAATGGTCAGTTGCTTGGGCCCCAATCCTGGAGAAACTTACAAATGTGAATTCAATGGGATAACGTTGAAATTTAATTACTGGTACATGTCCTTTGCAGGATTTGGGCTTTGGAGGATAACTTTCAAAGGTTCCTAACTCTACCAAATCAATACCATGTCTCACTCGAAGACTTCTCAGTGAGAACTCTTTCCATACTGAATTTCATCTTTCTAGTTGTAGCTGTTCCTGCTTAAAGAATTTTGAAAAAAAATGTACAAGATTTTTTTTGTATTTGAAAATGTTTATTGATTTTTAAATTCTGTAAACTCCTAGATCTAGGGTGAGCTTCATGTTTCAAGAAATGCTCCCTTTTCAGCCCAACCCTAGAAAACTTCTGGCAGAAAGGTGAAAATTTTGAAAAGTTACAGGCACTTGAAAACTTAGAAACTTATTGGCAAGTTTTAATATAGCTGTTGCTGTACTTTCCACAACTCCTGAGGTTGTAGTATTGTCCGACTACTATGGGAAATTCACAAAACCTCAAAATAACTTAGTACCAGGCAATGTAAAGGTTTGAAGTAAATATAAATTCACTGTAGGAGACCAAATAAAAACTAATTTTAAAATACTACAATTTTAAAAATTCTTAAATAGTTTGCTCACTTGGCAAGAGTAATATATGCAACAAAGTTTCTGTGGACCTTTAAATAAGAGTTATTTGCTGCTTAAAACATCTAAAAATTGGGCCTATGATTTAGATAAATATGCAGTTATTAGTTTAAAGTTAGGTCCTTACAACATCTTATTTCTAATTTTTAATTTACAACTGCAATCCATGGTGATGCAGCTGTCAATGCATAAAACAGTAAATGTAGAATGCGTTATAAAAAGACTCATGCAAAAGCTCATCATTGTAAAGTTTGTTTTTTAAGTATCTTTTAACAAATTGCATCTTGACGAACTATACAGTTAAAATGTAGTTACAAACTTAAACTTTTATTTAATTTTACATGGTAGAAAGTAGCGTTTTATTGAGTTTTATACTTTCATTAGAATAACAAAATGCTACATTGTCCAGTGAAAGTAACTATTCAGTGCTGCAGAATTCTTCCTTTAGTGTATTGTGGATAGTTACCCCAGTTGTCATAATAAAAAAAACAATGCTGCTATTTCTTGTAATGATAAACTTTTGCAAATTGGAATCTAATGTTTCATGAGTAATCTACAGTTTTCTTTGTTGTGAGAAAAACTGAAAGTATGCATGTATTGTGATATTAAAGAAAACCACATCAAGTTCTTTAAGCCCTAACCATATGTATCTTTAATTTATCTTCTTTAATATATTTTTTTGCAAATGTTCTGTTTATATCTGTTTTCATTTGAAAATGTGTCCCATTCCTGAGCATAAAAAAAATCTAAAACTAGAAGAACATTAGCTACTGTTAGTGGAGGCCCTAAGTATAAATAAAGCTGTGCATGCCACCTGTGATAGCAGATGGCAATCGTGCACAGCTTCCTTTGTGTTGGACTGTACTAAAAGCAACATTTGTTTTTATATTTTAATAAGACTTAGATTCATTTGAAGGGAATCGAAACATACATGTATACAAGATGTTATCTAAAATGAAGATACAACATTTAGTAGTACACTTGGTTCCCGGTGTAATTTTCAAAAGCCATTTGAGACAGCTTTTTAAATCTGAACGTAGAGAATCCTTTTTACTGGCACAACACTGAAACTTTTGATGCCATCTAGTGGAGGACAGCTACATTTTTGCTCTCAAGAATCATGTATCTTTTTTTTCCTCTCTAAAGTGTTCTCTAGTATAATTGCCCTTCAGAAGTTTTAAATATTACTATGATTTAAGCATTGAATTTGTAGTTTAAAAATCAGATTGGGTAGAAATGTATTATAATTTTTTAATGGGAAATAATTTATCTTCAGATATTTGAAATTAATTCTAATTTATTTGTGTATTTGATTTTTGTTTTAAATCTCACCCTGAACATAGTATAAAAAGATCGAAGTGTAAACAAAAATGTAGTTCATTAGGTGCTTGCATGTTGCAGAATTTTGATACTGTATTATGTATAGGTTTCTTATTAAATTGTTGATTCTGATCCAATAGGCCCTAAATATTTGTAGAATCTATATTTTTTATATATATATATATATGGCTTAGTCTGTGTGCTTGTCTCTCCGTAATGCTCTTTAAGGGTGCTGGGAATCTGGCATAGTGGGGAGGGCAGAGGGAGGAGCCAGCTGAGAAAAAGTGGGAGCCAGGCTCGAGGCTACTGTGAGAAGACAATTACATGCATAACACCATCAAGAAAGTAGCCTCACAGTAGCCAGGAGCCTGGCTTCTGTTTTTCCTCAGCTGGCCTCCCTCTGCTCTCCCCACCATGCCAGGCTGCCGGCACCCTTAAAGAGCATTATGGACAGACACACTGACAGACGGACTAAGCCCTGAGGACCAAGCTACGTGAAGAAGGTGACTGGACTTGAGGTGACTGCAAGAGAGTTGTGCAAATGAGTCCCAGGAGGAGGCTGCTGTGAGAAGACAATTAAATACATGATGTAATCAAGAAAGTCATGCAAATCAGTCCCAAGAAAATGCTGCTATGAAAAGACAATTAGATGCACAGCGCCATCAAGAAAGTTGCCATCAAGAAAGTCACTATTCATCTGTCATTCTTGATGGGCAATTCGCTAGTCATTTATATTAATCTTCTTTCACTTCCTACATATTACTTCATATAATAGTGTAGTGCCTACAGATGGCTAAGAGCACATAGCACTATGTTATTTTCAGTGAAGGTACCTTATCTTGGTATTTCCCGCTTGGTTCATCAAGATTTTAATTTTTTGCCTTTGTGATAAACTTTAAGGCCAGAGGCCCAGATCTACAAGATGGATTTAGATGCTTAAAATGGGACTTAGCCACCTCAATTCTGCGTAAATCCACAAATAAGATCTTTAAAACTTTTGCCAAACTCCTTAGAAATCTGAAATCCCTGAGTGCAGCTCTGTGTATGCCCAGAGCAACCACCATTTTGGCAGCTCTCAGTGGTTCATCACCTATATATATACCTAAGCCCATTCAGGATCAATGTAGGCTTTTGTTTGCTTAATAAGCCCTCTAAAAAGTTTGATCCCATAGGCATGCTTCAAACCTGCCAACCACAACCTGACAGAATTAGTTTCCTTACAAATTGCTGGTGGAGAGGAAGATAGTGATGTTAGGGCTGCAGCTTCTGAAGTCTTGTGACGTAAGACACATACGCAAGTAAGTTTCTTGGCTCTCATAGCAAAGGAAAACTTGAAAACATGATGCTGATATAACTGATGTAGCAATGCTGGCCTGAAACTGAAGCCAGCAAGAAACGAAATCTGAGAAGGGTGAATTCCGTCATACATCTCAAGGAGGTGTCAGCTATACCTGGAAGTATAGTATGAGAGTGGCCTTTTTCAACTTAACCCATGTAGCAGGAAGAAAGGTGTTCAGAATGCAGGTGGGTACAGAGGGAGGAAAGGAAGGTTATTCAGGTCTTACCCTGGATTTCTCTAATGTGCTTAGGAAGCCATGCCCTTAACCCTTCTTTTTTGGTAGGGTGTGAGACAGAGAGAAATTTTACTTTTATAGACAAACAGGTGCAGAACCATGGCTGGGGGTAGTATTATGTGTGTTTGTGCTAACACCTCAGATTACCATAATACAGCCCTGATGAAGGTGGGTGCTGATTGGCAGTCTGAGTGCATTGAGTGTGAGGAGTTCAGAACAATTTTATTTTTGTTGGATAAAAAATTATTGGACTTTGAAAGAGGGCACCAGGCCTGCTCGAGATGAATAACCATCTCAAGATCGATATTAAAAATAAGCAGAGAGCTTACAAGGCATGAGTGGGGGAAAAGAGTAGATCACCAAAGAAATCTGTGTCTCAGAAGTCAAAGGTGGTGGGATAAAGTAAGAATTGCCAGAAGTCATGCTGAGTTAGACTATGGGAAGTACGTAAAAAGAAATGGCTCTTCAACTAGATACTTAACTATTGTGACAGGGCCAAATTCCCAGGCCTGCTCCCAATACTGGCCTGCCACCTGTCTACGGGCAAACCATCCACCTACCCCTTCTGCCACGCTTTGTTGTTAAAGGAGTTCATAGATGGTACTAGGCGGGAGGCAGCCCTTCGAGTGCCCTGATGTCAAGGGTGGTTCTTACATGACTCTGACCTCCCCTTCTTGTGTTCCATGCCTTGCATATGACATATAGTTCATTACAGCTCTGGCTTGTGCTGCACCAAACTGCCTCTTGCACATGGCCCTGTTCAGGGCCACACTCACTCCACCCCGCTCTTACTAGAGTCTCTAACACTCTGCCTGCTCTCATCAGACCTCTCTCACACTACCCCGTTTCTGGGCCAAATCCACTCTGTCTTGCTCCCTTTGAGTGACCACAAAGGCCATCAGGCTTAACTCTCTACTCCTTGGCCAGCCCTGGCACAGCCTTTTGGGTCTCTCCCATGACCCTCATCTGCATGGTGGCTGGGCAGTTAGCCAAACTCTGGGATGACTCTGCCCCTAGCCCCTAACTGGGCCACTCCACCCCTTCCTTGGGCCAACACTCTGCTCCCACACTGGGACCCCAGGGTCTTACACTTCTGTAGGCTCAGGTCCCTCCCTCAAGGCATCCCTGGCCTTAACTCCACCCTCTCACTAGGGCCTGGGGTCTTGCACCCCCTGTGGGCTCAGGTGCCTCTCAGTAGGTGTGCCTGTGCCCCCACCCCCGGCCTCACAGTAACCCACCAGATGGTGGGGGCTGGGGTTAAGGTGCCCCTATCCGCTTTTCACTGGGGAGGTAACTGGCCTGGCATTTCTTGAGGACTCCCTTATAGTTTCATAGTTTGTAGGGTCGGAAGGGACCGGAGCAGATCATCGAGTTCAACCCCCTGCAATGGCAGGAATGAGTACTGGGGTCAAGCGACCCCAGCGAAGTGTTCATCTAGCCTCCTCTTAAAGACCCCGAGGGTAGGAGCCAGCACCACTTCTCTTGGAAGTTGGTTCCAGATCCTAGCCACCCTGAAGTAGCGCCTCCTGATAGCTAGCCTAAATCTACCCTCTGACAGCTTGTGACCGTTATTCCTAGTCACTTCTGGTAGTGCCTTCTGGTCCTCTCTGACTAGTTTGTAACAGGCCACTAGATCCCCCCTCAGCCTTCTCTTGAGTAGGTTCAGGTCCCATAGCATCTCTTCGTAGGGTTTGCCCTGCTGGCCCCTGATCATGTGAGTGGCCCTCCTCAGGACCCTCTTCATGTTGTCCACATCCCTCTTGAAGTGCAACGCCCAGAACTGGATGCAGTACTCCAGCTGCGACCTGACCTGTGCCGCATAGAGGGGGAGTATCACTTCCTTGGACCTGCTTGAGATGCATCTGCTTGAGATGCATCTGGCCCATGTTCATCTTGGCATCAATGATGACTCCAAGATCCTTTTCTGCCTCTGTACAGACGAGAAGGGAGTTCCCCAGCCTGTAGGTATGGTGCTGGTTCTTCCTCCCCAGGTGCAGCACCTTGCACTTGTCCGTGTTGAATCCCATCCTATTCTCATCCACCCACCCCTGTAACTTGTCTAGGTCTGATTGCAGCCTATTGCTCCCTTCTAGCATGCCCACATCCCCCCACATCTTAGTGCCATCAGCAAATTTGAACAGGGTGCTATTTACCCCCGCATCCAAGTCACTGATGAAGACGTTGAACAGTGCAGGCCCGAGGACAGAGCCCTGCGGAACTCCCCTCACCATAGGGAGTCCCACCAGGCCGCCGTTACCCAGCAGGGTGCAGTTTCAGGTCATGCCCAGGACCAAGAACGTCCTGCCATCCCCATAGCTCCTGCCCTTCCCTCCAAGATGTTCCAGGAGTAGCAGCTGAGCCAGGCATTGTTACTCCCTTGGCAGCCAGCAGCTGGGCAAAAAGATGTCACACTATATACATAAAAAGCGAACAGCAGGAATGGGAAACTAAGAAATCGGTACATGGCTGAAGAACTAAATATATCCTTTGCTTCGGGTTTCAGTAAGAATGATGGTATCAATGAGGGTGGCATGGGTAGGTTTCATAATGAAAATGAGGAATAGGAATAGTTATCACAACTGGGGTGGAAGCAAAACTCATCCATTCAGTGGACTCAAAGTAGGGGGCAGGGGGTGGATAATCTTGAATTTAGAATTCTGAAGAAAGTGGAAGGTGAAATGACAGGATCAGTAGCTGGTTTTCTTTAAGACATCTGCAAGTCTGGGGTGATATCACGTTATTGGACAATAGCAAATATTGTCCCTATATTGAAGAAGGAGGGAAAGATCAATCAGTTTGATCTTTGTGTATCTAAGGCTTTAGAACAAATTTTCAAGGAAAAAAATAATTTTATCTAAATGAGAGAAAAAAAATGCAGCCTGGGCTAACCAATCTAGATTATGTCAGATTTATATTTCACTGATAGGGGAACTGATTTTTCTAGACAAAAGGAAGTTTGTAGTAAGCCATTTCAACTTCAGTAAAGCAACTGTGTCACATAGGAAGCTGGTGGAGCTGGGTATTCAAGGAATTATAACGTGTTAAAGAACTATCTCAGAGGGAGAAAGTAAAAGATGGCATTGAAAGGGGAAGCATCAGGCTAATGGAAGATTTGTAGTGGAGTGCCTCAAGAATCAGTCTTGGGACTAGTCTTACTACCTTCATTAATGACCATGGCACCAAATGTAGGAGTTTGCTAACAAAATTCACTGATGATGCAAATCTAGAAAGCTGCATTGGTTCAGAGGAAGAATAAGATATGCATAAAGAACTGAACAACCTGAGACTAGAATAATAAGATGAAATTCAGTAGGACATAATTGCATACAATTGGGGACTAAGGTCATACACTTGTGGACTAACAGCCAAAATTTCTGCCCTCAGCTTGGAGCTTGGAAACAACTGAGGAAACGGGCTTGGTGCTACTAATTGATCACAGGTTGACTATGATCTGCCAGTGAGATTTCATATTGCATCAGCTGGGAAATATCCTGTAGAGAAAGGGAAGTATTAAGGCCATTTTATAATACAGTGGTGAGACCTCACTGGAATATTGCATGCAGTTCTGTTTGCCCATGAACAAGATGAACTGAAACTGGAGCATATGCAGATAAAGTCTACTAGGATGATCAAGAGAATGGAATATCATATGAGGGGAAGCTAGACGAGCTCGGCTTGTTTAGGAAGCAAAGGCTGACAAATGATGCGGTTGCTCCCAATGTATTTATAGGCAGCAAACACAAGAGAGGCTGAAGAATAAGTATAGACAGTGTGGGTACGAGAATAAATTGGAATAAAATGTGAATACATTTAGGCTGAAAATTAGGTTTCTAACTGTTAGAGTAGTGAGGTTCTGGAATAGCCTACCATTGCTTTGGCATTGGGTTAAAAAATGACTACCTTCAAGATGAATTTTTGTAAATTTATTAAAGGGATTACATGATGTGTTGACTTCAGTAGCACCGGACTTGATAACCAAGGAGGTTCTTTTCGGTCTTATATTCATGGAAATTAATTTATTGAAATTTTGTACATGATATTAAGTAAGAACATTGACTAGGTGTTTGATAAACATAAGTAGGTATGGCAAGATTCAGTTTTTATTGCAATGAAATGGATGTTTCAGACCAACAGACCAAGGGAAAGAATATTTCCATTGGTAATCATTGAAATTTATAGAAAGGAGACTGTAACAGGGAACTTTTACCTGTGTTAATGGACAGTGGGAAAAGAGAGGAGAGACAGAGGGTGGAGGGGTTAAAAAGGAAAACAATGGGTGCCTAATTACTCATCAATTAAGCAATTAGCTGCTCCTTCTGGCCTAATGACTCATCTGTCCTAATGACTCATCAATTAAGCAATTAGCCCCTTCTTCACAGATGTGGGAAACAGGCCTGAGGAAGATAACAGGCTTCTTAAACAAATGCCTTCCCAAAGCCTAGGGAGGGGGTGGGGGGAAGAGTACACCAGGCCTCAATGGGGGGTGGGCTAGGGGCAGCCACGTCTTTTCCCCTGTTCCCACAACTCTGGAAGGACAGCTTCCCTCCTCTCTGGTCCCAGCCTGCCCAGCTTTTTCCTGATGAATGTACAGAATGATTTAAACCATGTATGATTTATTGATTTATGTGTATTTATTTTTTTTATATTTTGATGTCATTTTATAAAGCTTTTAAAAGTATACTGTCATTACTAAATTGTTTGCCCCCCCACACTGCAAATGTCCGT
Organism: Crocodylus porosus; assembly: GCF_001723895.1. Taxonomy (NCBI): domain Eukaryota; kingdom Metazoa; phylum Chordata; order Crocodylia; family Crocodylidae; genus Crocodylus; species Crocodylus porosus. The sequence goes on from NW_017728948.1 coordinate 23,726,923, forward strand.
AATGCTGAAACTTTAAATAGATACAAATGGAAATAAATACTTAAAAATAAGTATGGGAGATAAAAATCTGAAGTTAGAAACCGTTATAATGGTGTCAGGTCAAATTAATGGAAGTAGCATTGCAAATGAAGAAGAGGCAAAATGGGTGCCAGCTCAGTTCAAAAATGTGAAAACAGAATTTTAACTCGAATAGAATACTCTGTGTGTGACCAGCTGACTTAATTCTCTTACTAGTCTTGTCATTCTGCTGCTTTTCATTCTTTAAACCATTCCTAACTACAGTTTGTTAAAACATTCATCACACAGTAATATTAGCTTTGAGAGAGATTATATTTATTATTTTTGCACATCTCCTTTGTGTCTTTAAAGTTTAATTTTGTGTGTAAATTTAAATGGTATGAAGCAGATGGTTAATTTTACACTTACTGTCTTTGTAATGTTTTCTTGCTGCCTACTTGGGCTGCCAGTCAGCACCCGCCCTCAGTAGGTCTGTATTAAGGCAATCTGAGGTCTTGGCGTAAACGCACACAAACTAGAGAGAATTCTACCAAATAATGCAAAGTCTAAGAAACAGCAGTTGGAGAAGGGGTTAGATGTATGATGTTCTTTAAAAGCATTGATATTCATGTATAGTGGGGCACACTGACTTTCTTGCAGTTATACAAATAGCCAAGTCTTTCTGCAGTATATTTTTCCCTTATGCTTTTTCCAGGAAAAAAAAAAATCCTTTAAAATTTTGATGAAATAAACCGTTTAGTATATATTTACTGTTCTGTATTATTTCCCTCAGTGTTTTGCATGATTAATCAGTAGAGACATTTGTATAAAAACAGGATTTTAGGAGATAAGCAGTTTCTGATTCTTATTTTCCCCACAAATACCATAAACCTGTGTTTTATGACCATGCACTGTAAAATTCCTAGCACACTTTTGGAAACTAGATAATTAATAAATCCTATTTCTCCATTGAAAACTGTGTCCTACATGCAGATATTATACACTTAAAAAAATTATTCTGAATTGTATTTAAGGCCCACTTTTAGGAGTTCAGAACGTTACTTCTTGGGATGTCTAAAACTTTATTAGATTTCCATCTTTACCCTAATATATTTTGCACCTTGTACAATACAGGCTCCTTAAAACATGGCTTTTTTCTATTGGTAAAATGTTTGCTTCCTACCTTTTTTCTATTTAAATGTGCTTTGTGGCGAACAAGATGTAGAGAAAGCAAATGGATTCATGGAATGAGGAATGTGCAGTAAAATGAAAAATAGTTTTCCTTCTATATGCATAGGCACACTGATGTGTTCACATTCTCATAGTGATTGTCAGATGGTAGAGAGAAACAGCTTGGTATGTGTAAATTCTCTTTGAATTTTGGTAGAGATTAGTCCATCTGGACAATAAAGTTATCAGTGCAAAAATAGAAAGCTGAAAATATTCCAGCATAAATCATATTATTCAGTTTGCTGCTGCTTTCCTTTTTGTAAAAGGAGTTGGTCTTTAGATTGCTATACAGTTTAGTTTTTAACACTTGATCTTATGGATACATGTAGGTTATTTGTATTTTGAAAAAAAGACCTGCTAAAGAAGTGAGGCCCTTTCTTTTTTTTTTCTTTTTGTATAGTTGATTTTCCTTACCAGCATAAATTACATTTAGTACCTAATGTAATCTTTTATATAATCTTTCTGGATATGTGCTTTTTCTCAAAGCTGAGGTCTCACTAAATATAAGTTCCTTAGACTGTTTTTATGTATTAATTGCTTGCATAATTAACAATGAGAATTAACTACAAAAGGGAGTCTGTATAAATAACTTGTGTGGACCCTGCATAACTGGACTATTAAATGTGTAATAAATACATTTAAGTAGTTTATAGTGTAAATACACAGGAAATATACTAATCTTTGAACTTATAAAATGGAATAAAACAGGGACATACATTTAAAAAAAAGCCTATTTTAGCTGATTATGGAAGTTAACTTTTTTTTATTATTTATGCAGATAACTAATATTGGTAAATTGAAAGATTTTCTTCTGCAACACAGAAAAGACTACATTAATGCTTACAGGTAAGTTTGTATTGCGTATTTTAAATCTGTATTTCCAGATGTATAAAATAGAAAGTCTGTATACACAGTTGCCTTTTAACAATAAAATATACCACTTCCTTGTGGTGTTGGACGCCAGCAGACCCAGGATAAAAAAAAAATTACTACTACTAAGTAGTTGGTTGATAATCTGAGCAGATACATAAACTCATACCATCCCTCCAGTTGATTATCAGATTCTGTGAAGGGAATTCCAGAGCTGAGGAACCTTCTTGAGAACAGGCGATCATAACCTCTGTATTTCTTTGCTTTCTTATATTGCAAACTTGAAATGTCAAGTCTGGTTGTTTGAAGTTATGGGCAGAAAGAACAGCTTTGATTCTTTGTTTAAACTCAAGTAAGAAACAGTTGAAGTTCTTGAATTTAATTACTAGCTAAGCACCCAGAAAACAGGATTCTTGCCTGCTTCAACTCTCTTTACTTATAAGAATGGAGCTATGAGGAAAAGATGAAGGATGATATACATGCAAATTTTACATTTTTGATATATTGATAAGTCAGGCCAAGACCTGCAATTTTAATACGGTTGCAGATTGATATGTGTTTGTACTGTGTGTGTAACAGTCTGCTTTATAGAAGACCGGGTTGGAAAGTGTTGAATTAGGATCTCCAATAGGTCTACATTACCACTGTAATCAGAAGTTAAAACGTTCAATTTAAACTGAATGATGGTTATATATATTTAGTTAACTTCTTCTTAAAGAAAGTGATTAATGGTGCACTGATTTTTAAGACTGTAAACAACATTTTTTCTGTGTAACCACAGTTTTGTCTGGATTTGAGTTGCCTCCTGTTCATGTGCTGATTTTGGCAGGAGTCAAGATAAACTAATCAGACAGGGTGGTAATGCAGAGATTTAAAGATCAAGTTACTGAAACTTTTCATTCCCAAGCCATCTTCTCTTTCCCCAAAGGATATTAGGATAGTATGCTTCAGGATTCCACCTAAGAAAATTCTGGGGGTAGATAAACCATCCTCCAGGGTTATTTTCAGAGCCTTTCTATAAAGGAGGAACAGAGCCTCAAAAATTATCCTTCATGCAAGGATCATGCAATCCTTCATGCAAGGATTGATGACTCTGTTGCAATACTCGATGTTCATTGTTATATCAAAATATGTTCCAGAGTGAACTGTCAAGTGATTCCTAACACTATTTCACACAGATTTGGGGAGTAAATGTTTCATTTGCACAAAAAGGGCATTTTGTTAACTCTTAGAAATTGGAACCATGACTGCTCAGCACCTCTAAAAGTCCAGCTTAGATATATATCTTGACTTAACCCAAATTCATACAGAGTAATTCTCTTTCTAAAACAAGAAGCAAACCAATCTGGTGGTTAGCTTTCACTGCTTTGTAATCTTAGATGGAATAGTGAATGACCAACACTAGGTGGCGCTGTAAATTTAATACAAAAAAGGCGGCCTTTTATAGTGTGAATGTTGTGAAGTGAGTGGATTCAACAGTGGACTTGCTTGAATGCTAGAATAACAGAGTTCTGTCAATAAAAAATGGGTGTACACTGACCCTTAGGTGATTTAAGTGTTCTGGCTACAGTTAACTTTAAGTACTGTGTCCTACTAACATTAAGACCGGGGAAAAAAGCAAAATAATGAACAGAGTAAAAAGTCAGTTCATTTTACTTTGGCTTCCAAAATTATTTTTACATTTTGGAAATGTGCTTTTGTGCAACTACTTGTAGCAGTAATTCCCAATGAATTTCCACAGACCCTAGCAGTACCTTAAAGGGTACTGTGGTTTTCTTCCTCTAGTAATAGACAAACATCATCCTCTCGCTCCTGGTATTCTCATCTCTGATGCCAATAAATCTTGTCCTTAAAATTCAAATTTACAAATTATCAAATTCCATAATAGGGTACTATATTTGTCAGGAATTGCCTTAAGTGTAGAAAGAGATTTCCTATACATCCCAGTTGGCACGTCTATATGAGACACTTTACTTCACAGTAGAGCTAAATACTGCACATAAGTGTCCGCATCTACATATGCAGATGCTTACTGTGCAATAATTGGCTCTAATCGCAAGTAGATTTGCTACCTGCAAATGCAAGTAGCAAATTTACTCAAAGTAACTGAAAAGTAGTAGGCATGTAGACACCTGATCAGGAGCACAGCTGGCACCAGGTGGCAAAAGATTGCTCCCTACCCCTAGCAGCTGCTTGCTGCCCGGGTGGGCTCTGCCACTGCAGCCCAGGCAGAGGCAATGTCCCCCTGCCTTGGCAGCAATGAGCTCCCAGCTCCTACTCCATGGTCACAGGGCCAGGGCTAGGTGATCCTTCTCTCCCAGCGCTAGCCCCATGGAGCTGGTCCTGGGAGATAAGAATCTCCCAGCCCTGGCTCTGTGATCAGGGGACTCAGGCTGGGAGATGAGGATCTCCCAGCACCAGCCCTGCGACCACACAGCTGGCAGTAGGAGATAAGGATCTCTCAACTCCATGATCGCGGAGCTGGCTAGGAGCTTTCTGCTGCCAGAGCGGGAAGACATTGTCCCTGGCTGGGCTCCATTGCACCTCGGCAGCAGGCAGTTTCTGGGGGCAATGTCCCAGACCCCTCCAGGAGACAGCTGTCTTCTGGACCCTGGGCTATCACCCAGGATGAGCTTAGAGCTTTCCCTGGATGCTACAGGGGCCAGTTGCAGGGCCACAGGGAGCAGGAGCAGTCTGCTGCTAGGAGCAACAAGTCTTCTCCCATGTCCCACCACGTGTGGACACATGCCTGGGAACATTTACTCTCAAGTAGTTTACTCAAGAGTGCAGCACCCAGTATCACATGAATACATGCAAATCTTTCTTTATTGCCAAAAGGAGCAAGGAACATGCTCATTTGAAGGTCTGTGGCTGTAGTAGTCTCAATTTGTCCTCTAACAAACATTTAACAACATTTAACAGGAAATGATTCATAAAATACCAAAAGCATTGGTTGGTAGGGTGTCAGGATCTGATCTTGACTTCCCAGAGTAGGGGCTCAGAGGGCCACAACTCATGGAGAAAGGTGGAGTGGCAGAGGAAGGGTCTCCTGCTGCTGACCCCTGATTGGCCTGGGGATCCTGGCTGCTTTATAAGGCTTCCTGTGCCCTGTGGAAGCTGTCTGAACAACGGGGTTCTTGCTGCCTTCAGACTTCTCTGTTAGCCCCCTGGCTTCTGTATGCTGATTCCAGATCTAGCTATCCGCTGCTGATCCTGCCTGAGCTTTGACCTCTGCCTCTGTCTCATGACTCAGGCTCTTTGGAACTCAATTCTCCCAGATTCCTGACCTTGTCTTTCCTGTTGTTTCTGCTTTGATTTGCACTCTGACCTTCTGGCTTTGACATAGCTATCCCTCAGCACTCTGGCCAGCTCAGATTAGCCACTAAGCAGACCATCAAATGCCTCAATGTGCAACATAGGGAATGTATGAAGTGCAAGTAATTCATCCTTTCTGGAGCCTTTCAATAAGCAATAGCAGGTAACATTAAATGAAGGATTGTCGTCTTTATTAATCAATCTGGGGAAGAAAAAATGGGGACCAGATACCTTAAAAATTGTTTTCCTTTAAGCTATTGAACTTTCAAATTCTTTTCTTTTCTTTTCTCACTTTAATCCCTGTATTTTTCAAAGCAGTGATTAAAGAGTTGGTTCTAAAGGGCCCTTAGGCTGTCATAAGCCTGATTAGTACTTCCTGTTATATATTAGCTAGGCAACAGGTATCCCTTTTAGCATGATGTTTTTATTGCAGATTAACAGAAAAAGCAGTTTATCAGAATGTAGTTCTTGGTCACCTGCTCCTGCTTGGCATGTCACTCGGCTTTCCTTTTTGATCTTTGGATCTGGTACAGCTTACCCTCTGGCTTGTATTGTTTGGAAAAGGTAAAATTTGACAATTAATTGTGGCCTTCCATATCCGAAATGGGTAGGATCATAGGAAAATAGGCCTGGAAGGGACCCTCATAAAGTCATCTTGTCTAGCTCCCTGCTCAAGGCAGGATCATCCCTGATTAAACCATCCCAGCCAAGGCCAACCTGTTCTTGAAAGTTTCCCAAGTTGAAGATTCCCCAACTTCTCTAAGTAGCCTGGTCTAAATGCCTGACCATTCTCGTGGTGAAAAAATTCATCTAATCTCCAACCTAAATTTGCCCAGCTGCAGCTTGAGGCCATTGCTCCTAGTCCTGTTGCCTACAGCCACAGGGAAAAGCCCATGTCCATCTTCTGTATAATTGTCCTTCAGGTATTTGAAAACTGTTATCAAAACTCTCCTCAACTTTTCTTCTTAGGGCTAAGTAGCCCTAGTTCTTTCAGCCTTTGCTCATGAGTCTTATCCCCAGGCCCTAGCTTTTGTTGCCCTATGATGAACTTTTCCCAAGCTGTCCCTGTTCTTCTTGAAGTGTGGAACCCAGTGAATAGACCGTTAATATTTGGGAGGTGCTATCCAAATGCCTTCATTATTTTTAAATGCTTGTTAATACCTGGCTTCTTGTTTACCTCAGAGATTTGTTCATTAATAATTTATTTTCCTGAAACATTAAACTTTAGATCTTGTGCTAGTTTATTTTTGTTAGGTGCAAAATACATTTTAATAGTGGTAAGAAAAATTAACAGAAGGTAAGACTTCCCAAAAAACATAGTTTACCTGAATTTAATGTATTTATTTTTAATTTATACTTGAATGTTACAAAGGGGTTTTATACCCTTAACCAATACAGATAATGCCAGATATTTGAATAGTGATACCTGTTAAATGTCAAATAACTATTATTGCAAAGCTGTGCCTTTTAGACTTTTTCCACTGAATAGAATTCAGTTAATCTGCAGGTGTAATGTGTGACTACAGATTAGTTTAAAAGATACTTAATTTTAAATAGTTTATAAATACTTTAAAAAAGGCTCCTTATGGACTATGGACCTAATTCTGTTCTCATGACAGTTGTATACTGATGTGATATCATTGATTACAGTGGAATTATACCTGATTTCTAATGGTATAACTTGAGAAGAGAATCAGACTTTTGTAGAGTTCTGCATTCCAATAGAAGACTAGTTCTTTGTACGAAAGCCAGCCCCAAACTGCTTCTGTGATATGGAATTGATAATGTTCTGGGCTCTGAAGTTGCCTTGTAGTCCAGTGGGTCATACTATCACTGTTGAGGTTTTTACATATTTTAAATAGTACCTCCTAGCTGGTTTCCTGCTGCTTATGTCATCTCTTAAGTGATGAATCCATTTACAGTTTAGATCCTGTATTTTTTCAGTGCTCTAATTTCAAGACCTCTCTTAAAGGTTTAACCAGGTGTTTCAAATTTAACTGAGATGCTTGAGCTGATAGTCTCTAGGTTTGGGCCAAGGGCTGTGTCATGCTCTGTGAAGATCCTACAACTCTGGAGATTATTTCCTTCTTTGGATTCATAGAACACACATATCTGGTTCTTTAGACATGTAGACAGGATGACATAGTAACAAGTGTAGCAGGCTTACCTTTTTGGAGCTTGGGTCAAGTCCCAGGATTGAGGGTCTGCTGTTTGATTGGTGGAGCCCACCCATCAATCCAGAGGCAGCATAAGGGAAGCACTGCCCCACCTTTTTCCAAAGGAAGGGGGCAAGGAGCAGCTGGACCTGAATCAGAACTGCGCCAGCCAGGTCCAGAGAACTTTGGGGTGGAGCCCCTGAAGAGCGTAAAAGGGGAGCGTGCTTGGCATGCTAGAGAGAGATGACAAGGGATGGTGAGGAGAGAGGAGCTCCAGAGACCGCCGTTCTCGGGACCCTACTTAAGCTTCAGCAGTGTGCGAATAAGCTCATGGGGATCAGGCTCTAGGAGCTGCTTGAGGTGGCTTGAGCCTGCGAATCCAGCAAGCAGCTGGGCAGCTGGTGTGCAAATCAGCACATGGAGAGCTGGCTCTGGGAGCAGCTCGAGGCTGCTCGGGCCCCACATGGTGTGCGGATCAGCACACAGAGAATCCACCCCGGGAGCAGCTGGCGGCTGCTTTGGCCTCACCCGGTGCACAGGTCGGCGCATGGAGGACCCACCTGGGATCAGCTCACGGTTGCTTAAGTTAGCCCCAGCCCTAGGCTGAGTGACCAGGCCCTGCAGTGCGGCTCCTTCTTTAACTAAAAGAGCCCTGGTGCCCAGAGCAGGGCCTGGGAAAGGGAGGACCTCCAATGTCAGACCAGGGAACCAGAGCCTGTCAGGGTTTGGTTCCTGCGAGAGAGAGAAAGCCCTGGGCTGTCCAGCACAGAGTGCCAGGCCATTGAGGAGAACCGAAGGTGCCACTGGAGAGAGGCTATTGTGGGATCAGCCACCAGGTGACCAGCCTTGGCTGCTTCAGGGAGGAAGCGTGAGTTGCTGGGGAAGCGGGCCTCACAGGGGAGGTGTGCACAGGAAAGGAGGGTCTGCCACCTCCACCCTCCATTGCGGGAGGGGCATGTTCCCAAGCCAGGGCCCTAAAGGGGAGGGACTCCAAGGAAACTTCTTGAGCAGGTACTGAGTGCACTCCCTATTTTGGGTGATTCTTGTTGTGTCAAGGTCTATATAGCTATGGGTATTCTTTAAGGAAGTTTATATGTTCTTAATGTGTTGATATGTAGGTCTGGGAAATATTATTAACTTATTTGGGTTATATAAGTTGAGTCCCCATATATGTTTATCGTGTTGTAACCTTAACTATCTTGTTCAATGTATTCATTATTATATATGTTGTAAGTTATATGGTTTATGTGAATTGTGGAATATTATATGTAGTGATATATGCTAAGCTTTATTGTAAATATTTCATGTTTTATCTTAAGTATTTATTATAGTAATAAATGTTGGGAGGGCATACGATAACATTTGCATGTGGGGCAAGGGCAGACTGCTGCTGTGGACCAGGTCTGGGGCAGCATTTGGTTCTTCCCAGCTGGAGCTGAACGAGGTTGTGCTCAAGACAGGTGATAGCAGTCCTGGGAGGGAGGCTACAGGCAGGTTGAAGCCACCCCAAAATTTGCCATAGCCTCACCCCCAGCCCAGGGCCACCCCCGCCCATCATGAGTGCAGCCTCAGCCTAATCACCCTGCCTCAGTCATAGCAACAGCCCACCCTCACCCCACATGCAGATCTGAGGGCATGCGCACCCCATACCCCAGATGTGTGGAGTGGTGGGAGCCACCGCCCCTCACCGCGCCTGTGTACGAGCCGCTTGCGGCTCCATCCTGTGTCCCACCCTGCCTGGGCAGCACCTGCCCCAGCGCCACTCCCTCACCGTGGGGGCTTCGCTCTGCACACCCCGCTCCCCTTCTCTCATAACAGACTTAGCAACTGAACCTGGCTGCTCTCCATACTGCCAGGCTGCACTCTTGGCCACCTGCGCACATGCATGGGGCATTTATTGGCAACATTGTTGGCCACATCAGTCAAAAAAAGCCAATTGCCAATACCATCAATTTTTCTTATATCGGTGCCTATCCAAAATAAGACCAATGTATTGGTGCACCTCTACTTTTAACTGTCATGTCATGATCCATCCAAATCAGTGATTCTCAGCCTTTTTACACTCAAGGCACCCTTTGGGAAATGCCAGCTTTTAACCCTCACTCATTTTTCAACTATAGAAAAATAATTGAGCAATTTTTCTGTTGCAAAATACTTAAACCATAACGGGTAGGGATGTTTTTTGACACTATGGATTCTTATTTGAAATCTTAGGGCTTATGTTATGATCATGAGTAGGTCTTTACATACCTAAAGGCCCCTCTAGACATTTGGGTAAAGGTATGATAGGATCTGATATGCGATCCACACCTCCTGCCATGCCACACATGCAGTGCAGGAGTGTGATTGTGGGATCCAGCATCAACTCCAATCCTGCCTTATTGCTGGTGCAGAGGGAGTCCAGGATCTTTGTACTAATTACGTACAAAGGATTAAAAAACATTTACTATGCTTTTATTGTTTTCTAGCCATGTTATGTCTGAGTACATGAGAATGACAGATACAGAACGTGATCAGATTGATCAAGATGCTCAAATATTTATGAGGACATGTGCTGAGGCCATTCAACAGCTAAGAACAGAAGGTAAAACATGTGGAAGTAAATGGCTGTTCATTACTGATAAATGCTGATGTGATTCTGCAGATCATTCAGAATTTCCTCCTTCAATAGGAATAGGCTCAAATTTTGCTCTTACTTACACTTATGTTATTAAATTTACTTCAGTGGAGTTGGTATTGATTTATTTTCACAAACGCTCGCAGCATGGGAAACAAGCAGGAGGAACTCACCCTCCTGATGGCTGACACCAGCCCGGACATAGTGGGGATCATGGAAACATGGTGGGACTCTACGCATGACTGGGTGGTGAATGTCAAGGGCTATAAGTTGTATAGGAGGGACAGGATAGGAAGGAGAGGTGGGGGCATGGCACTCTATATCAAGGAGTAGAGTGACGACACATCCTCGTCAATTAGCAAGGAGTCAGAGGAGCGGCACTCTGAGGTGCTTTGGGTTAGAGTACAAGGCAATCGAGGGGAGAGAGACTTAACGTTGGGGGTCTACTACAGACCTCCCAACCAGGGGGAAGAGCTTGACCAGGAATTCTTAGGTCAGCTCACAGACGTAGTGAAGGCTAAAGATGTGGTAGTCATGGGGGACCTGAACTTCCCGGATATCTGCTGGGAGGAGCAGTCAGCCAGGTCTGATGGCTCACGTCGGTTCTTAGACAGAGTGCAGGACCTCCATCTAACCCAGGAGGTGCACAGCCCCACCAGGGGGGACACCTTGTTGGACCTAATACTGGCCATGGGTACGGTGACCTGGTGAGGGAGCTGTGGGTGCTCAACCACCTGGGCGACAGCGCTCATCACCTGCTGGAATT